>NC_134834.1:30349804-31094695 GCF_004210375.1 Tachypleus tridentatus
TGTGAACAGAGAAAATGTTAAGTTCTTTATATAGTGCCTGTTTGTGTGAACAGAGAAAAATGTTAAGTTCTTTATATAGTGCCTGTTTGTGTGAACAGAGAAAATGTTTAAAAAGATCTTTAACTAAACTCTTAATATGTGAACATAAGATATAGAACATGTTAAGTTCTTTATATAGTGCCTGTTTGTGTGAACAGAGAAAATGTTTAAGAAAGATCTTTAACTAATCTCTTAATATGTGAACATAGAGAAATGTTAAGTTCTTTATATAGTGCCTGTTTGTGTGAACAGAGAAAAACGTTAAGTTCTTTATATAGTGCCTGTTTGTGTGAACAGAGAAAATGTTTAAGAAAGATCTTTAACTAAACTCTTAATATGTGAACATAGAGAAATGTTAAGTTCTTTATATAGTGCCTGTTTGTGTGAACAGAGAAAAATGTTTAAGAAAGTTCTTTATATAGTGCCTGTTTGTGTGAACAGAGAAAAATGTTAAGTTCTTTATATAGTGCCTGTTTGTGTGAACAGAGAAAAATGTTAAGTTCTTTATATAGTGCCTGTTTGTGTGAACAGAGAAAATGTTAAGTTCTTTATATAGTGCCTCTTTTGTGTGAACAGAGAAAAATGTTAAGTTCTTTATATAGTGCCTGTTTGTGTGAACAGAGAAAAATGTTAAGTTCTTTATATAGTGCCTGTTTGTGTGAACAGAGAAAAATGTTAAGTTCTTTATATAGTGCCTGTTAAGTTTTAACTAAACTTATATGTGAACAGAGAGAAATGTTAAGTTCTTTATATAGTGCCTGTTTGTGTGAACAGAGAAAAATGTTAAGTTCTTTATATAGTGCCTGTTTGTGTGAACAGAGAAAAATGTTTAAGAAAGATCTTTAAGTAATCTTTATATGAACAGAGAAAAATGTTTGTGAACAGAGAAAAATGTGAACAGAGAAAAATGTTAAGTTCTTTATATAGTGCCTGTTTGTGTGAACAGAGAAAAATGTTAAGTTCTTTATATAGTGCCTGTTTGTGTGAACAGAGAAAAATGTTAAGTTCTTTATATAGTGCCTGTTTGTGTGAACAGAGAGAAATGTTTTGTGTGAAGAGAAAAATGTTAAGTTCTTTATATAGTGCCTGTTTGTGTGAACAGAGAAAAATGTTAAGTTCTTTATATAGTGCCTGTTTGTGTGAACAGAGAAAAATGTTAAGTTCTTTATATAGTGCCTGTTTGTGTGAACAGAGAAAATGTTTAAGAAAGATCTTTAACTAAACTTTTAATATGTGAACATAGAAAAATATTAAAATCTTTATATAGTGCCTGTTTGTGTGAACACAGAAAAATGTTAAGTTCTTTATATAGTGTCTGTTTGTGTGAACAGAGAAAAATGTTAAGTTCTTTATATAAACTCTGTTTGTGTGAACAGAGAAAAATGTTAAGTTCTTTATATAGTGCCTGTTTGTGTGAACAGAGAAAAATGTTAAGTTCTTTATATAGTGCCTGTTTGTGTGAACAGAGAAAAATGTTAAGTTCTTTATATAGTGCCTGTTTGTGTGAACAGAGAAAAATGTTAAGTTCTTTATATAGTGCCTGTTTGTGTGAACAGAGAAAATGTTAAGTTCTTTATATAGTGCCTGTTTGTGTGAACAGAGAAAAATGTTAAGTTCTTTATATAGTGCCTGTTTGTGTGAACAGAGAAAAATGTTAAGTTCTTTATATAGTGCCTTTTGTGTGAACAGAGAAAAATGTTAAGTTCTTTATATAGTGCCTGTTTGTGTGAACAGAGAGAAATGTTAAGTTCTTTATATAGTGCCTGTTTGTGTGAACAGAGAAAAATGTTAAGTTTTATATAGTGCCTGTTTATGTGAACAGAGAAAAATGTTTAAGTGTACCTGTTTGTGTGAACAGAGAAAATGTTAAGTTCTTTATATAGTGCCTGTTTGTGTGAACAGAGAAAAATGTTAAGTTCTTTATATAGTGCCTGTTTGTGTGAACAGAGAAAATGTTAAGTTCTTTATATAGTGCCTGTTTGTGTGAACAGAGAAAAATTTAAGTTCTTTATATAGTGCCTGTTTGTGTGAACAGAGAAAAATTAAGTTCTTTATAGTGCCTGTTTGTGTGAACAGAGAAAATGTTTAAGAAAGATCTTTAACTAAACTCTTAATATGTGAACATAGAGAAATGTTAAGCTCTTTATATAGTGCCTGTTTGTGTGAACAGAGAAAAATGTTTAAGAAAGATCTTTAACTCATCTCTTAATATGTGAACATAGAGAAATGTTAAGTTCTTTATATAGTGCCTGTTTGTGTGAACAGAGAAAAATGTTAAGTTCTTTATATAGTGCCTGTTTGTGTGAACAGAGAAAATGTTTAAGAAAGATCTTTAACTAAACTCTTAATATGTGAACATAGAGAAATGTTAAGTTCTTTATATAGTGCCTGTTTGTGTGAACAGAGAAAATGTTTAAGAAAGATCTTTAACTAAACTCTTAATATGTGAACATAGAGAAATGTTAAGTTCTTTATATAGTGCCTGTTTGTGTGAACAGAGAAAAATGTTAAGTTCTTTAAAGTGCCTGTTTGTGTGAACAGTGTTAAGTTCTTTATATAGTGCCTGTTTGTGTGAACAGAGAAAAAACGTTAAGTTCTTTATAGTGCCTGTTTGTGTGAACAGAGAAAATGTTTAAGAAAGATCTTTAACTAAACTCTTAATATGTGAACATAGAGAAATGTTAAGTTCTTTATATAGTGCCTGTTTGTGTGAACAGAGAAAAACGTTAAGTTCTTTATATAGTGCCTGTTTGTGTGAACAGAGAAAATGTTTAAGAAAGATCTTTAACTAAACTCTTAATATGTGAACATAGAGAAATGTTAAGTTCTTTATATAGTGCCTGTTTGTGTGAACAGAGAGAAAACGTTAAGTTCTTTATATAGTGCCTGTTTGTGTGAACAGAGAAAAATGTTTAAGAAAGATCTTTAACTAAACTCTTAATATGTGAACATAGAGAAATGTTAAGTTCTTTATATAGTGCCTGTTTGTGTGAACAGAGAAAATGTTTAAGAAAGATCTTTAACTAATCTCTTAATATGTGAACATAGAGAAATGTTAAGTTCTTTATATAGTGCCTGTTTGTGTGAACAGAGAAAAATGTTAAGTTCTTTATATAGTGCCTGTTTGTGTGAACAGAGAAAATGTTTAAGAAAGATCTTTAACTAAACTCTTAATATGTGAACATAGAAAATGTTAAGTTCTTTATATAGTGCCTGTTTGTGTGAACAGAGAAAATGTTTAAGAAAGATCTTTAACTAATACTCTTAATATGTGAACATAGAGAAATGTTAAGTTCTTTATATAGTGCCTGTTTGTGTGAACAGAGAAAAATGTTAAGTTCTTTATATAGTGCCTGTTTGTGTGAACAGA
Source organism: Tachypleus tridentatus (assembly GCF_004210375.1). NCBI lineage: Eukaryota > Metazoa > Arthropoda > Merostomata > Xiphosura > Limulidae > Tachypleus > Tachypleus tridentatus. The sequence goes on from NC_134834.1 coordinate 30,353,214, forward strand.
GAAAAAATGTTAAGTTCTTTATATAGTGCCTGTTTGTGTGAACAGAGAAAAATGTTAAGTTCTTTATATAGTGCCTGTTTGTGTGAACAGAGAAAAATGTTAAGTTCTTTAACTATAGTGCCTGTTTGTGTGAACATAGAAAAATATTAAAATCTTTATATAGTGCCTGTTTGTGTGAACACAGAAAAATGTTAAGTTCTTTATATAGTGTCTGTTTGTGTGAACAGAGAAAAATGTTAAGTTCTTTATATAGTGCCTGTTTGTGTGAACAGAGAAAAATGTTAAGTTCTTTATATAGTGCCTGTTTGTGTGAACAGAGAAAAATGTTAAGTTCTTTATATAGTGCCTGTTTGTGTGAACAGAGAAAAATGTTAAGTTCTTTATATAGTGCCTGTTTGTGTGAACAGAGAAAAATGTTAAGTTCTTTATATAGTGCCTGTTTGTGTGAACAGAGAAAAATGTTAAGTTCTTTATATAGTGCCTGTTTGTTTGAACAGGGAAAAACGTTAAGTTCTTTATATAGTGCCTGTTTGTGTGAACAGAGAGAAATGTTAAGTTCTTTATATAGTGCCTGTTTGTGTGAACAGAGAAAAATGTTAAGTTCTTTATATAGTGCCTGTTTGTGTGAACAGAGAAAAATGTTTAAGAAAGATCTTTAACTAAACTCTTAATATGTGAACATAGAGAAATGTTAAGTTCTTTATATAGTGCCTGTTTGTGTGAACAGAGAAAAATGTTAAGTTCTTTATATAGTGCCTGTTTGTGTGAACAGAGAAAAATGTTTAAGAAAGATCTTTAACTAAACTCTTAATATGTGAACATAGAGAAATGTTAAGTTCTTTATATAGTGCCTGTTTGTGTGAACAGAGAAAATGTTTAAGAAAGATCTTTAACTAAACTCTTAATATGTGAACATAGAGAAATGTTAAGTTCTTTATATAGTGCCTGTTTGTGTGAACAGAGAAAAATGTTTAAGAAAGATCTTTATATAAACTGTTTGTGTGAACAGAGAAAAATGTTAAGTTCTTTATATAGTGCCTGTTTGTGTGAACAGAGAAAAATGTTAAGTTCTTTATATAGTGCCTGTTTGTGTGAACAGAGAAAAATGTTTAAGAAAGATCTTTAAGTGAACAGAGAAAAATGTTAAGTTCTTTATATAGTGCCTGTTTGTGTGAACAGAGAAAAATGTTAAGTTCTTTATATAGTGCCTGTTTGTGTGAACAGAGAAAAATGTTAAGTTCTTTATATAGTGCCTGTTTGTGTGAACAGAGAAAAATGTTAAGTTCTTTATATAGTGCCTGTTTGTGTGAACAGAGAAAAATGTTAAGTTCTTTATATAGTGCCTGTTTGTGTGAACAGAGAAAAATGTTAAGTTCTTTATATAGTGCCTGTTTGTGTGAACAGAGAAAAATGTTAAGTTCTTTATATAGTGCCTGTTTGTGTGAACAGAGAAAATGTTTAAGAAAGATCTTTAACTAAACTCTTAATATGTGAACATAGAGAAATGTTAAGTTCTTTATATAGTGCCTGTTTAGTGCCTGTTTGTGTGAACAGAGAAAAAAGTTCTTTATATAGTGTTAAGTTCTTTATATAGTGCCTGTTTGTGTGAACAGAGAAAATGTTTAAGAAAGATCTTTAACTAAACTCTTAATATGTGAACATAGAGAAATGTTAAGTTCTTTATATAGTGCCTGTTTGTGTGAACAGAGAAAAAAGTTCTTTATATAGTGCCTGTTTGTTTAAGAAAGATCTTTAACTAAACTTTTAATATGTGAACATAGAGAAATGTTAAGTTCTTTATATAGTGCCTGTTTGTGTGAACAGAGAAAAATTAAGTTCTTTATATAGTGCCTGTTTGTGTGAACAGAGAAAAATGTTTATCTTTAACTAAACTCTTAATATGTGAACATAGAGAAATGTTAAGTTCTTTATATAGTGCCTGTTTGTGTGAACAGAGAAAAATGTTAAGTTCTTTATATAGTGCCTGTTTGTGTGAACAGAGAAAATGTTTAAGAAAGATCTTTAACTAAACTCTTAATATGTGAACATAGAGAAATGTTAAGCTCTTTATATAGTGCCTGTTTGTGTGAACAGAGAAAAATGTTAAGTTCTTTATATAGTGCCTGTTTGTGTGAACAGAGAAAAATGTTAAGTTCTTTATATAGTGCCTGTTTGTGTGAACAGAGAAAAATGTTAAGTTCTTTATATAGTGCCTGTTTGTGTGAACAGAGAAAAATGTTTAAGAAAGATCTTTAACTAAACTCTGTTATGTGAACAGAGAAAAATGTTAAGTTCTTTATATAGTGCCTGTTTGTGTGAACAGAGAAAAATGTTTAAGAAAGATCTTTAACTAAACTCTTAATATGTGAACATAGAGAAATGTTAAGCTCTTTATATAGTGCCTGTTTGTGTGAACAGAGAAATGTTTAAGAAAGATCTTTAACTAATCTCTTAATATGTGAACATAGAGAAATGTTAAGTTCTTTATATAGTGCCTGTTTGTGTGAACAGAGAAAAACGTTAAGTTCTTTATATAGTGCCTGTTTGTGTGAACAGAGAAAATGTTTAAGAAAGATCTTTAACTAAACTCTTAATATGTGAACATAGAGAAATGTTAAGTTCTTTATATAGTGCCTGTTTGTGTGAACAGAGAAAAATGTTTAAGAAAGATCTTTAACTAAACTCTTAATATGTGAACATAGAGAAATGTTAAGTTCTTTATATAGTGCCTGTTTGTGTGAACAGAGAAAATGTTTAAGAAAGATCTTTAACTAAACTCTTAATATGTGAACATAGAGAAATGTTAAATTCTTTATATAGTGCCTGTTTGTGTGAACAGAGAAAAATGTTTAAAAAAGATCTTTAACTAAACTCTTAATATGTGAACATAGAGAAATGTTAAGTTCTTTATATAGTGCCTGTTTGTGTGAACAGAGAAAACGTTAAGTTCTTTATATAGTGCCTGTTTGTGTGAACAGAGAAAAATGTTTAAGAAAGATCTTTAACTAAACTCTTAATATGTGAACATAGAGAAATGTTAAGTTCTTTATATAGTGCCTGTTTGTGTGAACAGAGAAAAACGTTAAGTTCTTTATATAGTGCCTGTTTGTGTGAACAGAGAAAAATGTTTAAAAAAGATCTTTAACTAAACTCTTAATATGTGAACATAGAGAAATGTTAAGCTCTTTATATAGTGCCTGTTTGTGTGAACAGAGAAAAATGTTTAAGAAAGATCTTTAACTAATCTCTTAATATGTGAACATAGAGAAATGTTAAGTTCTTTATATAGTGCCTGTTTGTGTGAACAGAGAAAAATGTTAAGTTCTTTATATAGTGCCTGTTTGTGTGAACAGAGAAAAATGTTTAAGAAAGATCTTTAACTAAACTCTTAATATGTGAACATAGAGAAATGTTAAGTTCTTTATATAGTGCCTGTTTGTGTGAACAGAGAAAAATGTTTAAGAAAGATCTTTAACTAAACTCTTAATATGTGAACATAGAGAAATGTTAAGTTCTTTATATAGTGCCTGTTTGTGTGAACAGAGAAAAATGTTAAGTTCTTTATATAGTGTCTGTTTGTGTGAACAGAGAAAAATGTTAAGTTCTTTATATAGTGCCTGTTTGTGTGAACAGAGAAAAATGTTAAGTTCTTTATATAGTGCCTGTTTGTGTGAACAGAGAAAAATGTTAAGTTCTTTAAGTGAACAGAGAAAATATAGTTTATATAGTGCTGTTTGTGTGAACAGAGAAAAATGTTTAAGAAGAACAGAGTGAACAAGAAAATGTTAAGTTCTTTATATAGTGCCTGTGCCTGTTTGTGTGAACAGAGAAAAATGTTAAGTTCTTTATATAGTGCCTGTTTGTGTGAACAGAGAAAAATGTTAAGTTCTTTATATAGTGCCTGTTTGTGTGAACAGAGAAAAATGTTAAGTTCTTTATATAGTGCCTGTTTGTGTGAACAGAGAAAAATGTTAAGTTCTTTATATAGTGCCTGTTTGTGTGAACAGAGAAAAATGTTAAGTTCTTTATATAGTCTGTTTGTGTGAACAGAGAAAATGTTAAGTTCTTTAGTGCCTGTTTGTGTGAACAGAGAAAAATGTTAAGTTCTTTATATAGTGCCTGTTTGTGTGAACATAGAAAATGTTAAGTTCTTTATATAGTGCCTGTTTGTGTGAACAGAGAAAAATGTTAAGTTCTTTATATAGTGCCTGTTTGTGTGAACAGAGAAAAATGTTTAAGAAAGATCTTTAACTAAACTCTTAATATGTGAACATAGAGAAATGTTAAGTTCTTTATATAGTGCCTGTTTGTGTGAACAGAGAAAAACGTTAAGTTCTTTATATAGTGCCTGTTTGTGTGAACAGAGAAAAATGTTTAAGAAAGATCTTTAACTAAACTCTTAATATGTGAACATAGAGAAATGTTAAGTTCTTTATATAGTGCCTGTTTGTGTGAACAGAGAAAAATGTTTAAGAAAGATCTTTAACTAAACTCTTAATATGTGAACATAGAGAAATGTTAAGTTCTTTATATAGTGCCTGTTTGTGTGAACAGAGAAAAACGTTAAGTTCTTTATATAGTGCCTGTTTGTGTGAACAGAGAAAAATGTTAAGTTCTTTATATAGTGCCTGTTTGTGTGAACAGAGAAAATGTTAAGTTCTTTATATAGTGCCTGTTTGTGTGAACAGAGAAAATGTTTAAGAAAGTTTTAAGTTCTTTTCTTTATATAGTGCCTGTTTGTGTGAACAGAGAAAAATGTTAAGTTCTTTATATAGTGCCTGTTTGTGTGAACAGAGAAAATGTTAAGTTCTTTATATAGTGCCTGTTTGTGTGAACAGAGAAAAATGTTAAGTTCTTTATATAGTGCCTGTTTGTGTGAACAGAGAAAAATGTTAAGTTCTTTATATAGTGCCTGTTTGTGTGAACAGAGAAAAATGTTAAGTTCTTTATATAGTGCCTGTTTGTGTGAACAGAGAAAAATGTTAAGTTCTTTATATAGTGCCTGTTTGTGTGAACAGAGAAAAATGTTAAGTTCTTTATATAGTGCCTGTTTGTGTGAACAGAGAAAATGTTAAGTTCTTTATATAGTGCCTGTTTGTGTGAACAGAGAAAATGTTAAGTTCTTTATATAGTGCCTGTTTGTGTGAACAGAGAAAAATGTTAAGTTCTTTATATAGTGCCTGTTTGTGTGAACAGAGAAAATGTTTAAGAAAGATCTTTAACTAAACTCTTAATATGTGAACATAGAGAAATGTTAAGTTCTTTATATAGTGCCTGTTTGTGTGAACAGAGAAAAACGTTAAGTTCTTTATATAGTGCCTGTTTGTGTGAACAGAGAAAATGTTTAAGAAAGATCTTTAACTAAACTCTTAATATGTGAACATAGAGAAATGTTAAGTTCTTTATATAGTGCCTGTTTGTGTGAACAGAGAAAAAACTAAACTTAAGTTCTTTATATAGTGCCTGTTTGTGTGAACAGAGAAAATGTTTAAGAAAGATCTTTAACTAAACTCTTAATATGTGAACATAGAGAAATGTTAAGTTCTTTATATAGTGCCTGTTTGTGTGAACAGAGAAAAATGTTAAGTTCTTTATATAGTGCCTGTTTGTGTGAACAGAGAAAAATGTTAAGTTCTTTATATAGTGCCTGTTTGTGTGAACAGAGAAAAATGTTAAGTTCTTTATATAGTGCCTGTTTGTGTGAACAGAGAAAAATGTTAAGTTCTTTATATAGTGCCTGTTTGTGTGAACAGAGAAAAATGTTTAAGAAAGATCTTTAACTAAACTCTTAATATGTGAACATAGAGAAATGTTAAGTTCTTTATATAGTGCCTGTTTGTGTGAACAGAGAAAAATGTTAAGTTCTTTATATAGTGCCTGTTTGTGTGAACAGAGAAAAATGTTTAAGAAAGATCTTTAACTAAACTCTTAATATGTGAACATAGAGAAATGTTAAGTTCTTTATATAGTGCCTGTTTGTGTGAACAGAGAAAAATGTTAAGTTCTTTATATAGTGCCTGTTTGTGTGAACAGAGAAAAATGTTAAGTTCTTTATATATAGTGCCTGTTTGTGTGAACAGAGAAAAATGTTAAGTTCTTTATATAGTGCCTGTTTGTGTGAACAGAGAAAAATGTTAAGTTCTTTATATAGTGCCTGTTTGTGTGAACAGAGAAAAATGTTAAGTTCTTTATATAGTGCCTGTTTGTGTGAACAGAGAAAAATGTTAAGTTCTTTATATAGTGCCTGTTTGTGTGAACAGAGAAAAAGAAAGATCTTTAACTAGTTTAACAGAAAGATCTTTAACTAAACTTTGTGTGAACAGAGAAAAATGTTAAGTTCTTTATATAGTGCCTGTTTGTGTGAACAGAGAAAAATGTTAAGTTCTTTATATAGTGCCTGTTTGTGTGAACAGAGAAAAATGTTAAGTTCTTTATATAGTGCCTGTTTGTGTGAACAGAGAAAAATGTTAAGTTCTTTATATAGTGCCTGTTTGTGTGAACAGAGAAAAATGTTAAGTTCTTTATATAGTGCCTGTTTGTGTGAACAGAGAAAAATGTTAAGTTCTTTATATAGTGCCTGTTTGTGTGAACAGAGAAAAATGTTAAGTTCTTTATATAGTGCCTGTTTGTGTGAACAGAGAAAAATGTTAAGTTCTTTATATAGTGCCTGTTTGTGTGAACAGAGAAAATGTTAAGTTCTTTATATAGTGCCTGTTTGTGTGAACAGAGAAAAATGTTAAGTTCTTTAACTAATGAACATAGAGAAAATGTTAAGTTCTTTAATATGTGTGTGAACATAGAGAAATGTTAAGTTCTTTATATAGTGCCTGTTTGTGTGAACAGAGAAAAACGTTAAGTTCTTTATATAGTGCCTGTTTGTGTGAACAGAGAAAAATGTTTAAGAAAGATCTTTAACTAAACTCTTAATATGTGAACATAGAGAAATGTTAAGTTCTTTATATAGTGCCTGTTTGTGTGAACAGAGAAAAATGTTTAAGAAAGATCTTTAACTAAACTCTTAATATGTGAACATAGAGAAATGTTAAGTTCTTTATATAGTGCCTGTTTGTGTGAACAGAGAAAAATGTTTAAGAAAGATCTTTAACTAAACTCTTAATATGTGAACATAGAGAAATGTTAAGTTCTTTATATAGTGCCTGTTTGTGTGAACAGAGAGAGAAAATGTTTAAGAAAGATCTTTAACTAAACTCTTAATATGTGAACATAGAGAAATGTTAAGTTCTTTATATAGTGCCTGTTTGTGTGAACAGAGAAAAACGTTAAGTTCTTTATATAGTGCCTGTTTGTGTGAACAGAGAAAATGTTAAGTTCTTTATATAGTGCCTGTTTGTGTGATATAGTGCCTGTTTGTGTGAACAGAGAAAAATGTTAAGTTCTTTATATAGTGCCTGTTTGTGTGAACAGAGAAAAATGTTTAAGAAAGATCTTTAACTAAACTCTTAATATGTGAACAGAGAAAAATGTTTAAGAAAGATCTTTAAAAACTAAGTTCTTTATATAGTGCCTGTTTGTGTGAACAGAGAAAATGTTTAAGAAAGATCTTTAACTAATCTCTTAATATGTGAACATAGAGAAATGTTAAGTTCTTTATATAGTGCCTGTTTGTGTGAACAGAGAAAAACGTTAAGTTCTTTATATAGTGCCTGTTTGTGTGAACAGAGAAAATGTTTAAGAAAGATCTTTAACTAAACTCTTAATATGTGAACATAGAGAAATGTTAAGTTCTTTATATAGTGCCTGTTTGTGTGAACAGAGAAAAATGTTTAAGAAAGATCTTTAACTAAACTCTGTTAATATGTGAACATAGAGAAATGTTAAGTTCTTTATATAGTGCCTGTTTGTGTGAACAGAGAAAAATGTTAAAAGTTCTTTAAGTTCTTTATATAGTGTTAAGTTCTTTATATAGTGCTGTTTGTGTGAACAGAGAAAATGTTAAGTTCTTTATATAGTGCCTGTTTGTGTGAACAGAGAAAATGTTTAAAAAGATCTTTAACTAAACTCTTAATATGTGTAGAGAAATGTTAAGTTCTTTATATAGTGCCTGTTTGTGTGAACAGAGAAAAATGTTAAGTTCTTTATATAGTGCCTGTTTGTGTGAACAGAGAAAAATGTTAAGTTCTTTATATAGTGCCTGTTTGTGTGAACAGAGAAAAATGTTAAGTTCTTTATATAGTGCCTGTTTGTGTGAACAGAGAAAAATGTTAAGTTCTTTATATAGTGCCTGTTTGTGTGAACAGAGAAAAATGTTAAGTTCTTTATATAGTGCCTGTTTGTGTGAACAGAGAAAATGTTAAGTTCTTTATATAGTGCCTGTTTGTGTGAACAGAGAAAAATGTTAAGTTCTTTATATAGTGCCTGTTTGTGTGAACAGAGAAAAATGTTAAGTTCTTTATATAGTGCCTGTTTGTGTGAACAGAGAAAATGTTAAGTTCTTTATATAGTGCCTGTTTGTGTGAACAGAGAAAAATGTTAAGTTCTTTATATAGTGCCTGTTTGTGTGAACAGAGAAAAACGTTAAGTTCTTTATATAGTGGCTGTTTGTGTGAACAGAGAAAATGTTTAAGAAAGATCTTTAACTAAACTCTTAATATGTGAACATAGAGAAATGTTAAGTTCTTTATATAGTGCCTGTTTGTGTGAACAGAGAAAAACGTTAAGTTCTTTATATAGTGCCTGTTTGTGTGAACAGAGAAAATTGTTTAAGAAAGATCTTTAACTAAACTCTTAATCTGTGAACATAGAGAAATGTTAAGTTCTTTATATAGTGCCTGTTTGTGTGAACAGAGAAAATGTTTAAGAAAGATCTTTAACTAAACTCTTAATATGTGAACATAGAGAAATGTTAAGCTCTTTATATAGTGCCTGTTTGTGTGAACAGAGAAAAATGTTTAAGTTCTTTAGTTTTAAGAGAAAAATGTTAAGTTCTTTATATAGTGCCTGTTTGTGTGAACAGAGAAAAATGTTAAGTTCTTTATATAGTGTTAAGTTCTTTATATAGTGCCTGTTTGTGTGAACAGAGAAAAATGTTAAGTTCTTTATATAGTGCCTGTTTGTGTGAACAGAGAAAATGTTAAGTTCTTTATATAGTGCCTGTTTGTGTGAACAGAGAAAAATGTTAAGTTCTTTATATAGTGCCTGTTTGTGTGAACAGAGAAAAATGTTAAGTTCTTTATATAGTGCCTGTTTGTGTGAACAGAGAAAAATGTTAAGTTCTTTATATAGTGCCTGTTTGTGTGAACAGAGAAAAATGTTAAGTTCTTTATATAGTGCCTGTTTGTGTGAACAGAGAAAAATGTTAAGTTCTTTATATAGTGCCTGTTTGTGTGAACAGAGAAAAATGTTAAGTTCTTTATATAGTGCCTGTTTGTGTGAACAGAGAAAAATGTTAAGTTCTTTATATAGTGCCTGTTTGTGTGAACATAGAGAAATGTTAAGTTCTTTATATAGTGCCTGTTTGTGTGAACAGAGAAAAACGTTAAGTTCTTTATATAGTGCCTGTTTGTGTGAACAGAGAAAATGTTTAAAAAGATCTTTAACTAAACTCTTAATATGTGAACATAGAGAAATGTTAAGTTCTTTATATAGTGCCTGTTTGTGTGAACAGAGAAAAACGTTAAGTTCTTTATATAGTGCCTGTTTGTGTGAACAGAGAAAAATGTTTAAGAAAGATCTTTAACTAAACTCTTAATATGTGAACATAGAGAAATGTTAAGTTCTTTATATAGTGCCTGTTTGTGTGAACAGAGAAAAACGTTAAGTTCTTTATATAGTGCCTGTTTGTGTGAACAGAGAAAAATGTTTAAGAAAGATCTTTAACTAAACTCTTAATATGTGAACATAGAGAAATGTTAAGTTCTTTATATAGTGCCTGTTTGTGTGAACAGAGAAAAATGTTAAGTTCTTTATATAGTGCCTGTTTGTGTGAACAGAGAAAATGTTAAGTTCTTTATATAGTGCCTGTTTGTGTGAACAGAGAAAAATGTTAAGTTCTTTATATAGTGCCTGTTTGTGTGAACAGAGAAAAATGTTAAGTTCTTTATATAGTGCCTGTTTGTGTGAACAGAGAAAAATGTTTAAGAAAGATCTTTAACTAAACTCTTAATATGTGAACATAGAGAAATGTTAAGTTCTTTATATAGTGCCTGTTTGTGTGAACAGAGAAAAATGTTAAGTTCTTTATATAGTGCCTGTTTGTGTGAACAGAGAAAAATGTTTAAGAAAGATCTTTAACTAAACTCTTAATATGTGAACATAGAGAAATGTTAAGATCTTTATATAGTGCCTGTTTGTGTGAACAGAGAAAAATGTTAAGTTCTTTATATAGTGCCTGTTTGTGTGAACAGAGAAAAATGTTAAGTTCTTTATATAGTGCCTGTTTGTGTGAACAGAGAAAAATGTTAAGTTCTTTATATAGTGCCTGTTTGTGTGAACAGAGAAAAATGTTAAGTTCTTTATATAGTGCCTGTTTGTGTGAACAGAGAAAAATGTTAAGTTCTTTATATAGTGCCTGTTTGTGTGAACAGAGAAAAACGTTAAGTTCTTTATATAGTGCCTGTTTGTGTGAACAGAGAAAATGTTTAAGAAAGATCTTTAACTAAACTCTTAATATGTGAACATAGAGAAATGTTAAGTTCTTTATATAGTGCCTGTTTGTGTGAACAGAGAAAAATGTTAAGTTCTTTATATAGTGCCTGTTTGTGTGAACAGAGAAAAATGTTAAGTTCTTTATATAGTGCCTGTTTGTGTGAACAGAGAAAAATGTTAAGTTCTTTATATAGTGCCTGTTTGTGTGAACAGAGAAAAATGTTAAGTTCTTTATATAGTGCCTGTTTGTGTGAACAGAGAAAAATGTTAAGTTCTTTATATAGTGCCTGTTTGTGTGAACAGAGAAAAATGTTAAGTTCTTTATATAGTGCCTGTTTGTGTGAACAGAGAAAAATGTTAAGTTCTTTATATAGTGCCTGTTTGTGTGAACAGAGAAAAATGTTAAGTTCTTTATATAGTGCCTGTTTGTGTGAACATAGAGAAATGTTAAGTTCTTTATATAGTGCCTGTTTGTGTGAACAGAGAAAAATGTTAAGTTCTTTATATAGTGCCTGTTTGTGTGAACAGAGAAAATGTTTAAGAAAGATCTTTAACTAAACTCTTAATATGTGAACATAGAGAAATGTTAAGCTCTTTATATAGTGCTGTTTGTGTGAACAGAGAAAAATGTTTAAGAAAGATCTTTAACTAAACTTTTAATATGTGAACATAGAGAAATGTTAAGCTCTTTATATAGTGCCTGTTTGTGTGAACAGAGAAAAATGTTTAAGAAAGATCTTTAACTAATCTCTTAATATGTGAACATAGAGAAATGTTAAGTTCTTTATATAGTGCCTGTTTGTGTGAACAGAGAAAAAAGTTCTTTATATAGTTTAAGAAAGATCTTTAACTAAACTCTTAATATGTGAACATAGAGAAATGTTAAGTTCTTTATATAGTGCCTGTTTGTGTGAACAGAGAAAAACGTTAAGTTCTTTATATAGTGCCTGTTTGTGTGAACAGAGAAAAATGTTAAGTTCTTTATATAGTGCCTGTTTGTGTGAACAGAGAAAAACGTTAAGTTCTTTATATAGTGCCTGTTTGTGTGAACAGAGAAAAATGTTAAGTTCTTTATATAGTGCCTGTTTGTGTGAACAGAGAAAAATGTTAAGTTCTTTATATAGTGCCTGTTTGTGTGAACAGAGAAAAATGTTTAAGAAAGATCTTTAACTAAACTCTTAATATGTGAACATAGAGAAATGTTAAGCTCTTTATATAGTGCCTGTTTGTGTGAACAGAGAAAAATGTTTAAGAAAGATCTTTAACTAATCTCTTAATATGTGAACATAGAGAAATGTTAAGTTCTTTATATAGTGCCTGTTTGTGTGAACAGAGAAAACGTTAAGTTCTTTATATAGTGCCTGTTTGTGTGAACAGAGAAAATGTTTAAGAAAGATCTTTAACTAAACTCTTAATATGTGAACATAGAGAAATGTTAAGCTCTTTATATAGTGCCTGTTTGTGTGAACAGAGAAAATGTTTAAGAAAGATCTTTAACTAAACTCTTAATATGTGAACATAGAGAAATGTTAAATTCTTTATATAGTGCCTGTTTGTGTGAACAGAGAAAAATGTTTAAAAAAGATTTTTAACTAAACTCTTAATATGTGAACATAGAGAAATGTTAAGTACTTTATATAGTGCCTGTTTGTGTGAACAAAGAAAAACGTTAAGTTCTTTATATAGTGCCTGTTTGTGTGAACAGAGAAAATGTTTAAAAAAGATCTTTAACTAAACTCTTAATATGTGAACATAGAGAAATGTTAAGTTCTTTATATAGTGCCTGTTTGTGTGAACAGAGAAAACGTTAAGTTCTTTATATAGTGCCTGTTTGTGTGAACAGAGAAAAATGTTTAAAAAAGATCTTTAACTAAACTCTTAATATGTGAACATAGAGAAATGTTAAGCTCTTTATATAGTGCCTGTTTGTGTGAACAGAGAAAAATGTTTAAGAAAGATCTTTAACTAATCTCTTAATATGTGAACATAGAGAAATGTTAAGTTCTTTATATAGTGCCTGTTTGTGTGAACAGAGAAAAACGTTAAGTTCTTTATATAGTGCCTGTTTGTGTGAACAGAGAAAAATGTTTAAGAAAGATCTTTAACTAAACTCTTAATATGTGAACATAGAGAAATGTTAAGTGCTCTTTTTATATAGTGCCTGTTTGTGTGAACAGAGAAAATGTTTAAGAAAGATCTTTAACTAATCTCTTAATATGTGAACATAGAGAAATGTTAAGTTCTTTATATAGTGCCTGTTTGTGTGAACAGAGAAAAACGTTAAGTTTTTCTTTATATAGTGCCTGTTTGTGTGAACAGAGAAAAATGTTAAGTTCTTTATATAGTGCCTGTTTGTGTGAACAGAGAAAAATGTTAAGTTCTTTATATAGTGCCTGTTTGTGTGAACAGAGAAAAATGTTAAGTTCTTTATATAGTGCCTGTTTGTGTGAACAGAGAAAAATGTTAAGTTCTTTATATAGTGTCTGTTTGTGTGAACAGAGAAAAATGTTAAGTTCTTTATATAGTGCCTGTTTGTGTGAACAGAGAAAAATTAAGTTCTTTATATAGTGCCTGTTTGTGTGAACAGAGAAAAATAGTGTTTCTTTATATAGTTCTTGTTTGTGTGAACAGAGAAAAATGTTAAGTTCTTTATATAGTGCCTGTTTGTGTGAACAGAGAAAAATGTTAAGTTCTTTATATAGTGCCTGTTTGTGTGAACAGAGAAAAATGTTAAGTTCTTTATATAGTGTCTGTTTGTGTGAACAGAGAAAAATGTTAAGTTCTTTATATAGTGCCTGTTTGTGTGAACAGAGAAAAATGTTAAGTTCTTTATATAGTGCCTGTTTGTGTGAACAGAGAAAAATGTTAAGTTCTTTATATAGTGCCTGTTTGTGTGAACAGAGAAAAATGTTTAAGAAAGATCTTTAACTAAACTCTTAATATGTGAACATAGAGAAATGTTAAGTTCTTTATATAGTGCCTGTTTGTGTGAACAGAGAAAAACGTTAAGTTCTTTATATAGTGCCTGTTTGTGTGAACAGAGAAAAATGTTTAAGAAAGATCTTTAACTAAACTCTTAATATGTGAACATAGAGAAATGTTAAGCTCTTTATATAGTGCCTGTTTGTGTGAACAGAGAAAAATGTTTAAGAAAGATCTTTAACTAATCTCTTAATATGTGAACATAGAGAAATGTTAAGTTCTTTATATAGTGCCTGTTTGTGTGAACAGAGAAAAACGTTAAGTTCTTTATATAGTGCCTGTTTGTGTGAACAGAGAAAAATGTTAAGTTCTTTATATAGTGCCTGTTTGTGTGAACAGAGAAAAACGTTAAGTTCTTTATATAGTGCCTGTTTGTGTGAACAGAGAAAAATGTTAAGTTCTTTATATAGTGCCTGTTTGTGTGAACAGAGAAAAATGTTAAGTTCTTTATATAGTGCCTGTTTGTGTGAACAGAGAAAAATGTTAAGTTCTTTATATAGTGCCTGTTTGTGTGAACAGAGAAAAACGTTAAGTTCTTTATATAGTGCCTGTTTGTGTGAACAGAGAAAAATGTTAAATTCTTTATATAGTTCCTGTTTGTGTGAACAGAGAAAAATGTTAAGTTCTTTATATAGTGCCTGTTTGTGTGAACAGAGAAAAATGTTAAGTTCTTTATATAGTGCCTGTTTGTGTGAACAGAGTAAAATGTTAAGTTCTTTATATAGTGCCTGTTTGTGTGAACAGAGAAAAATGTTAAGTTCTTTATATAGTGCCTGTTTGTGTGAACATAGAGAAATGTTAAGTTCTTTATATAGTGCCTGTTTGTGTGAACAGAGAAAAACGTTAAGTTCTTTATATAGTGCCTGTTTGTGTGAACAGAGAAAAATGTTTAAAAAAGATCTTTAACTAAACTCTTAATATGTGAACATAGAGAAATGTTAAGTTCTTTATATAGTGCCTGTTTGTGTGAACAGAGAAAAACGTTAAGTTCTTTATATAGTGCCTGTTTGTGTGAACAGAGAAAAATGTTTAAGAAAGATCTTTAACTAAACTTCTAATATGTGAACATAGAGAAATGTTAAGTTCTTTATATAGTGCCTGTTTGTGTGAACAGAGAAAAACGTTAAGTTCTTTATATAGTGCCTGTTTGTGTGAACAGAGAAAAATGTTTAAGAAAGATCTTTAACTAAACTCTTAATATGTGAACATAGAGAAATGTTAAGTTCTTTATATAGTGCCTGTTTGTGTGAACAGAGAAAAATGTTAAGTTTTTTATATAGTGCCTATTTGTGTGAACAGGGAAAAATGTTAAGTTCTTTATATAGTGTCTGTTTGTGTGAATAGAGAAAAATGTTAAGTTCTTTATATAGTGTATGTTTGTGTGAACAGAGAAAAACGTTAAGTTCTTTATATAGTGCCTGTTTGTGTGAACAGAGAAAAATGTTTAAGAAAGATCTTTAACTAAACTCTTAATATGTGAACATAGAGAAATGTTAAGTTCTTTATATAGTGCCTGTTTGTGTGAACAGAGAAAAATGTTAAGTTCTTTATATAGTGCCTGTTTGTGTGAACAGAGAAAATGTTTAAGAAAGATCTTTAACTAAACTCTTAATATGTGAACATAGAGAAATGTTAAGTTCTTTATATAGTGCCTGTTTGTGTGAACAGAGAAAAATGTTAAGTTCTTTATATAGTGCCTGTTTGTGTGAACAGAGAAAAATGTTAAGTTCTTTATATAGTGTCTGTTTGTGTGAACAGAGAAAAATGTTAAGTTCTTTATATAGTGCCTGTTTGTGTGAACAGAGAAAAATGTTAAGTTCTTTATATAGTGTCTGTTTGTGTGAACAGAGAAAAATGTTAAGTTCTTTATATAGTGCCTGTTTGTGTGAACAGAGAAAAACGTTAAGTTCTTTATATAGTGCCTGTTTGTGTGAACAGAGAAAATGTTTAAGAAAGATCTTTAACTAAACTCTTAATATGTGAACATAGAGAAATGTTAAGTTCTTTATATAGTGCCTGTTTGTGTGAACAGAGAAAAATGTTAAGTTCTTTATATAGTGCCTGTTTGTGTGAACAGAGAAAAATGTTAAGTTCTTTATATAGTGCCTGTTTGTGTGAACAGAGAAAAATGTTAAGTTCTTTATATAGTGTCTGTTTGTGTGAACAGAGAAAAATGTTAAGTTCTTTATATAGTGCCTGTTTGTGTGAACAGAGAAAAATGTTAAGTTCTTTATATAGTGCCTGTTTGTGTGAACAGAGAAAAATGTTAAGTTCTTTATATAGTGTCTGTTTGTGTGAACAGAGAAAAATGTTAAGTTCTTTATATAGTGCCTGTTTGTGTGAACAGAGAAAAATGTTAAGTTCTTTATATAGTGCCTGTTTGTGTGAACAGAGAAAAATGTTAAGTTCTTTTATATAGTGCCTGTTTGTGTGAACAGAGAAAAATGTTAAGTTCTTTATATAGTGTCTGTTTGTGTGAACAGAGAAAAATGTTAAGTTCTTTATATAGTGCCTGTTTGTGTGAACAGAGAAAAATGTTAAGTTCTTTATATAGTGCCTGTTTGTGTGAACAGAGAAAAATGTTTAAGAAAGATCTTTAACTAAACTCTTAATATGTGAACATAGAGAAATGTTAAGTTCTTTATATAGTGCCTGTTTGTGTGAACAGAGAAAAATGTTTAAGAAAGATCTTTAACTAAACTCTTAATATGTGAACATAGAGAAATGTTAAGTTCTTTATATAGTGCCTGTTTGTGTGAACAGAGAAAACGTTAAGTTCTTTATATAGTGCCTGTTTGTGTGAACAGAGAAAATGTTTAAGAAAGATCTTTAACTAAACTCTTAATATGTGAACATAGAGAAATGTTAAGTTCTTTATATAGTGCCTGTTTGTGTGAACAGAGAAAAACGTTAAGTTCTTTATATAGTGCCTGTTTGTGTGAACAGAGAAAATGTTAAGTTTTTTATATAGTGTGAACTGTTTGTGTGAACAGAGAAAATTGTTTAAGAAAGATCTTTAACTAAACTCTTAATATGTGAACATAGAGAAATGTTAAGTTCTTTATATAGTGCCTGTTTGTGTGAACAGAGAAAAACGTTAAGTTCTTTATATAGTGCCTGTTTGTGTGAACAGAGAAAAATGTTTAAGAAAGATCTTTAACTAAACTCTTAATATGTGAACATAGAGAAATGTTAAGTTCTTTATATAGTGCCTGTTTGTGTGAACAGAGAAAATGTTTAAGAAAGATCTTTAACTAAACTCTTAATATGTGAACATAGAGAAATGTTAAGTTCTTTATATAGTGCCTGTTTGTGTGAACAGAGAAAAACGTTAAGTTCTTTATATAGTGCCTGTTTGTGTGAACAGAGAAAAATGTTAAGTTTTTTATATAGTGTCTGTTTGTGTGAACAGAGAAAAATGTTTTTAAGAAAGATCTTTAACTAAACTCTTAATCTGTGAACATAGAGAAATGTTAAGTTCTTTATATAGTGCCTGTTTGTGTGAACAGAAAAAAACGTTAAGTTCTTTATATAGTGGCTGTTTGTGTGAACAGAGAAAATGTTTAAGAAAGATCTTTAACTAAACTCTTAATATGTGAACATAGAGAAATGTTAAGTTCTTTATATAGTGCCTGTTTGTGTGAACAGAGAAAACGTTAAGTTCTTTATATAGTGCCTGTTTGTGTGAACAGAGAAAATGTTAAGTTCTTTATATAGTGCCTGTTTGTGTGAACAGAGAAAAATGTTAAGTTCTTTATATAGTGTTTTGTGTGAAGAGAAAAAATGTTAAGTTCTTTATATAGTGCCTGTTTGTGTGAACAGAGAAAAATGTTAAGTTCTTTATATAGTGCCTGTTTGTGTGAACAGAGAAAAATGTTAAGTTCTTTATATAGTGCCTGTTTGTGTGAACAGAGAAAAATGTTAAGTTCTTTATATAGTGCCTGTTTGTGTGAACAGAGAAAAATGTTAAGTTCTTTATATAGTGTCTGTTTGTGTGAACAGAGAAAAATGTTAAGTTCTTTATATAGTGCCTGTTTGTGTGAACAGAGAAAAACGTTAAGTTCTTTATATAGTGCCTGTTTGTGTGAACAGAGAAAAATGTTAAGTTTTTTATATAGTGTCTGTTTGTGTGAACAGAGAAAAATGTTAAGTTCTTTATATAGTGCCTGTTTGTGTGAACAGAGAAAAACGTTAAGTTCTTTATATAGTGCCTGTTTGTGTGAACAGAGAAAAATGTTAAGTTCTTTATATAGTGCCTGTTTGTGTGAACAGAGAAAAATGTTAAGTTCTTTATATAGTGCCTGTTTGTGTGAACAGAGAAAAATGTTTAAGAAAGATCTTTAACTAAACTCTTAATATGTGAACATAGAGAAATGTTAAGTTCTTTATATAGTGCCTGTTTGTGTGAACAGAGAAAAACGTTAAGTTCTTTATATAGTGCCTGTTTGTGTGAACAGAGAAAATGTTTAAGAAAGATCTTTAACTAAACTCTTAATATGTGAACATAGAGAAATGTTAAGTTCTTTATATAGTGCCTGTTTGTGTGAACAGAGAAAAACGTTAAGTTCTTTATATAGTGCCTGTTTTGTGAACAGAGAAAAATGTTAAGTTCTTTATATAGTGTCTGTTTGTGTGAACAGAGAAAAATGTTAAGTTCTTTATATAGTGCCTGTTTGTGTGAACAGAGAAAAATGTTAAGTTCTTTATATAGTGCCTGTTTGTGTGAACAGAGAAAAAATGTTAAGTTCTTTATATAGTGCCTGTTTGTGTGAACAGAGAAAAATGTTAAGTTCTTTATATAGTGCCTGTTTGTGTGAACAGAGAAAATGTTTAAGAAAGATCTTTAACTAAACCTTAATATGTGAACATAGAGAAATGTTAAGTTCTTTATATAGTGCCTGTTTGTGTGAACAGAGAAAAACGTTAAGTTCTTTATATAGTGCCTGTTTGTGTGAACAGAGAAAAATGTTAAGTTCTTTATATAGTGCCTGTTTTGTGAACAGAGAAAAATGTTAAGTTCTTTATATAGTGTCTGTTTGTGTGAACAGAGAAAAATGTTAAGTTCTTTATATAGTGTCTGTTTGTGTGAACAGAGAAAAATGTTAAGTTCTTTATATAGTGCCTGTTTGTGTGAACAGAGAAAAATGTTAAGTTCTTTATATAGTGCCTGTTTGTGTGAACAGAGAAAATTTTTTAAGAAAGATCTTTAACTAAACTCTTAATCTGTGAACATAGAGAAATGTTAAGTTCTTTATATAGTGCCTGTTTGTGTGAACAGAAAAAAACGTTAAGTTCTTTATATAGTGCCTGTTTGTGTGAACAGAGAAAATGTTTAAGAAAGATCTTTAACTAAACTCTTAATATGTGAACATAGAGAAATGTTAAGTTCTTTATATAGTGCCTGTTTGTGTGAACAGAGAAAAACGTTAAGTTCTTTATATAGTGCCTGTTTGTGTGAACAGAGAAAAATGTTAAGTTCTTTATATAGTGCCTGTTTGTGTGAACAGAGAAAAATGTTAAGTTCTTTATATAGTGTCTGTTTGTGTGAACAGAGAAAAATGTTAAGTTCTTTATATAATGTATGTTTGTGTGAACAGAGAAAAACGTTAAGTTCTTTATATAGTGCCTGTTTGTGTGAAGAGAGAAAAATGTTAAGTTCTTTATATAGTGCCTGTTTGTGTGAACAGAGAAAAATGTTAAGTTCTTTATATAGTGTCTGTTTGTGTGAACAGAGAAAAATGTTAAGTTCTTTATATAGTGCCTGTTTGTGTGAACAGAGAAAAATGTTAAGTTCTTTATATAGTGCCTGTTTGTGTGAACAGAGAAAAATGTTAAGTTTTTATATAGTGTCTGTTTGTGTGAACAGAGAAAATGTTAAGTTCTTTATATAGTGCCTGTTTGTGTGAACAGAGAAAAACGTTAAGTTCTTTATATAGTGCCTGTTTGTGTGAACAGAGAAAAATGTTAAGTTCTTTATATAGTGCCTGTTTGTGTGAACAGAGAAAAATGTTAAGTTTTTTATATAGTGTCTGTTTGTGTGAACAGAGAAAATTGTTTAAGAAAGATCTTTAACTAAACTCTTAATCTGTGAACATAGAGAAATGTTAAGTTCTTTATATAGTGCCTGTTTGTGTGAACAGAAAAAAACGTTAAGTTCTTTATATAGTGGCTGTTTGTGTGAACAGAGAAAATGTTTAAGAAAGATCTTTAACTAAACTCTTAATATGTGAACATAGAGAAATGTTAAGTTCTTTATATAGTGCCTGTTTGTGTGAACAGAGAAAAACGTTAAGTTCTTTATATAGTGCCTGTTTTTGTGAACAGAGAAAAATGTTAAGTTCTTTATATAGTGTCTGTTTGTGTGAATAGAGAAAAATGTTAAGTTCTTTATATAGTGTATGTTTGTGTGAACAGAGAAAAACGTTAAGTTCTTTATATAGTGCCTGTTTGTGTGAAGAGAGAAAAATGTTAAGTTCTTTATATAGTGCCTGTTTGTGTGAACAGAAAAAAACGTTAAGTTCTTTATATAGTGGCTGTTTGTGTGAACAGAGAAAATGTTTAAGAAAGATCTTTAACTAAACTCTTAATATGTGAACATAGAGAAATGTTAAGTTCTTTATATAGTGCCTGTTTGTGTGAACAGGGAAAAACGTTAAGTTCTTTATATAGTGCCTGTTTGTGTGAACAGAGAAAAATGTTAAGTTCTTTATATAGTGCCTGTTTTGTGAACAGAGAAAAATGTTAAGTTCTTTATATAGTGTCTGTTTGTGTGAATAGAGAAAAATGTTAAGTTCTTTATATAGTGTATGTTTGTGTGAACAGAGAAAAACGTTAAGTTCTTTATATAGTGCCTGTTTGTGTGAAGAGAGAAAAATGTTAAGTTCTTTATATAGTGCCTGTTTGTGTGAACAGAGAAAAATGTTAAGTTCTTTATATAGTGTCTGTTTGTGTGAACAGAGAAAAATGTTAAGTTCTTTATATAGTGCCTGTTTGTGTGAACAGAGAAAAACGTTAAGTTCTTTATATAGTGCCTGTTTGTGTGAACAGAGAAAAATGTTATTTTCTTTATATAGTGCCTGTTTGTGTGAACAGAGAAAAACGTTAAGTTCTTTATATAGTGCCTGTTTGTGTGAAGAGAGAAAAATGTTTAAGAAAGATCTTTAACTAAACTCTTAATCTGTGAACATAGAGAAATGTTAAGTTTTTTATATAGTGCCTGTTTGTGTGAACATAGAGAAATGTTAAGTATTTTTATCTAGTGCCTGTTTATGCTGATGCAAATACTTTTTTATTATATTTTTAGGTGCGGTATAGTTGTTTATGATAAAACAAAGTTGTTTATACCTTCTTAATGTCTGACTGTTTAAATAATCATATGCGTCTTTCATTTATGTGTAATATTTCCTGTTTATGAACAACTTGTATCAAAATATATTTAACAGAGTGGGAATAGTTTTGTTGTAAATATGATACTGGGTAATAAATTGAAGTTTAAGGTCTCGTGGAAGGCCCTTGTAACATTTTGAAAGTATAATGTATTTTTTTTACATAAAATGCGATTTTAAAAAAGGTTTTACCTGTCATACGTGATCTGTTATATTTATCTTTTTCTGCATAAGTTTAATAGGATCTTACCAATCATATATGATTATATATGAGATATGATTTAATTACATAAAATGATATTTTGTCCACTTGGATTAAAAGGCCATATCCATTATGTGTGATCGGGGTTTAACCATCATACAAGGGCTTTGATTTTATTTTTACATGAAATGATATTTTCTTCGCTGGTGTTAAAGTAACTTAGACATCATGTACGAAAGTCTATAAAATGTTGGTATTCATTTTACAGGCCTTCATATTAATACAAACCAGTCTCCACTAATTACTCACAATCATAAACATTTTGTATAAGTACACAAACATATTTTACGTGGTCCTTTATAATAAACGTTTTAACTAAGATATGAAAGCTGTTTTGATAGTCTGGTTTCGATAAGTTACTATTTCAAAATGTATAAATTCGACACTTAAATGCATTATAAAAAAAAGGGGCGTTAGAGGTTAGAGGCATTTTATTGTTCTATAGTTCACGTTTGTAATTAAGGCTTTTTGTGACAGCTCAATATATGTATAATGACACACTCTAACGAAAACAAACAATAAGATAAAAATGAACAACGTTTTACACTTGTTAAGTTTGATTTTTGGGAAGGGGATCGATAGGGAACATGTTTACCCAATGATGAAAGATGTTTCTTAAGATTAACTGTCAAAAGTCAAATTGCAAGGATTAGAGAAATGCTAACTAACGTTTGTTGTGTCAAGAACGAGATTACTGTGAATCGAACATTATATGTTTATTTTAATCTATTTATCTTGATTTTTACTGGTACACAGTCGTATGTACTTTGTTTAACCAATGTTTGGCGTGTTTGAAACATGATTCTTGTGGATTTATCGTGATATTTTGTTTTGGTCTATATATTTTGACTCTTTAACTGGTACATAGTCATATAGTCTTCGTCGAACCAATGTTAGGTGTATTTGAAACGTGATTTTCGTGGACTTAACATGAAATCTTTGTTTTGCTCTGTTTACCTTGAGTTTAATTTGGCACAGAGTCATATATATTATTATTTTAATCCTCAAATTAACAACTACATTTTATTCCTTTCACGGCGATGTCAAGGTATTGCCTGTTTCATGTTGTGTTTATGTTTGCATAATTTTGCTTACTACAACAGTTACTGCAAATAAATGACCAATAAATAGTTTGATAAAGTCTCATCTTTGTTTGTTTGTTTTGTTTTTGAATTTCGCACAAAGCTACTCGAGGGCTATCTGTGCTAGCCGTCCCTAATTTAGCAGTGTAAGACTAGAAGGAAGGCAACTAATCATCACCACCCACCGCCAACTCTTGGCTACTCTTTTACCAACGAATAGTGGGATTGACCGTCACATTATAACGCCCCACGGCTTAAAGGGCGAGCATATTTGGCGCGATGGGGATGTGAACCCGCGACCCTCAGATTACTAGTCGCACGCCTTAACACGCTTGGCCATGCCGGGCCCTCATCTTTTTAATGAAAAATACATAGAAGATCCCTGCA
Source organism: Tachypleus tridentatus (assembly GCF_004210375.1). NCBI lineage: Eukaryota > Metazoa > Arthropoda > Merostomata > Xiphosura > Limulidae > Tachypleus > Tachypleus tridentatus. Next base: position 30,375,917 of record NC_134834.1, read on the forward strand.
GTATAAACACACGGATTAATTAATGTATTGTAATGAGAAAAATTAATTAAATTGTTGTAATTAGAGGAATTAATTAAAGTATTGTAATTAGAAAGATTAATTCAAATATTATGATCGGAAAGATTAATTCAAGTATTTTAATTAGAATAACTAATTTAAATCATTATAATTAGAGGAATTAATTAAAGTATTGTAATGAAATTAACTTAAAAGTTATTTTCTTATTTCCATTTTCCTTTAACCAAGAAAGTTTTGAATCAACAGTTATTTTGGTCCGTAAGTAGTTTAGGAAAATGTATTTAAAAAGTCCTTAGGGCCCATACTGTAATTTTAGTGTAAACAGATTTACTAATGTATGAATATATAATAAAATAAAAAGGATTTGTAGTACAAACCGAGTTAGAATGAAACCACATAACCATGCTTGCATTCCCGAAGATGAGTTTTCTATTAGGTATTTTAATCTATTTATAATACTTCGATTTGGAATCTGATAGCATCTTTATATATTGAGTTGTATTGGTTATGTCTGTTTGTAATTAGTATGGAGCAAACCAATAGGCTCTTTGTACTCTGCCCACCACGGGTATCGAAACTCGATTTCTAGCGGTATAAGTTTGCAGACACACCGCTATGTCAGTGGGCGGTAAATTAAAGTAAAAATTACTTATCAAACTTAGATATGACAATGTTATTCTAATGTAAACTTAGATAAGACAATGTTGTTCTAATGTAATCTAATCAAATTAATTACAAATAACATCATAATCTTAAATTTAACTAGATTTCTAGCGTTGAAAGGCCACGGACATACCGCTATGCCACTGGGGCCGAGTTGTACGTATAAGTGTGTTTTAGTTTGTTTGAAGTTAAGCACAAAACTACACAATGGGCTGTCTGTCCTCTGTCCTCTACGGGTATTGAAACCCGATTTGTAGCGTTGTAAGGCTGCAGACATACCGCCATGACACTGGGGTTGGGTTGTATGTATAACTGTGTTTCAGCTTGTTTGAAGTTATGCACACAGCTACACAATGGACTATTTGTGCTCTGCCCACCACTGGTTTCGAAACCGGGTTTCTAGCAGTGTGAGTCTTCAAACATACCGCTGTGTCACTGACGGGCCCCTTCTCAAGAACTCAAAATATTAATGCTTTATCTGTTCGGTATATAACGCCGGCATTTAGCATAGCCAAACTACGAGACAACTGTACAACACCTACATTTGAAATAGATATGTCTAAGAACAGCGATTAACGCCAGATTTTTACGAGTACAAAGATGCCCATGTGTGATATAGTTAAGATGTCACTGCACAGATTGTACATACACGACTCGAACTTTCAGACATCTTTTGCAGTTAAGGTGGTCAAAGTTCTTAAAATATCAAGTCTGAGTTGCAGTGACTAAGGGACTAATATTTCATATCCGTTAATCAAAAACTCACTTGTGCACGAGAGCAACCAGATCTGAAGTTGGGGTAGGTGAAAAGTTGGAATACTGTATTACATGAGCAACCAAATCTGATGTTGGGGTAGGTGAAAAGTTTGAATACTGTATTACATGAGCAACCAGATCTGATGTTGGGGTAGGTGAAAAGTTGGAATATTGTATTACATGAGCAACCAAATCTGATGTTGGGGTAGGTGAAAAGTTTGAATACTGTATTACATGAGCAACCAGATCTGATGTTGGGGTAGGTGGAAAGTTTGAATACTGTATTACATGAGCAACCAGATATGAAGTTGGGGTAGGTGAAAAGTTGGAATACTGTATTACATGAGCAACCAGATCTGAAGTTGAGGTAGGTGAAAACTTGGAATACTGTATTACATGAGCAACCAGATCTGAAGTTGGGGTAGGTGAAAAGTTGGAATACTGTATTACATGAGCAACCAGATATGAAGTTGGGGTAGGTGAAAAGTTGGAATACTGTATTACATGAGCAACCAGATCTGAAGTTGGGGTAGGTGAAAAGTTGAAATACTGTATTACATGAGCAACCAGATCTGAAGTTGAAGTAGGTGAAAACTTGGAATACTGTATTACATGAGCAACCAGATCTGAAGTTGGGGTAGGTAAAAAGTTGGAATACTGTATTACATAAGCAACCAGATCTGAAGCTGGGGTAGGTGAAAAGTTGGAATACTGTATTACATGAGCAACAGATCTGAAGTTGGGGTAGGTGAAAAGCTGGAATACTGTATTACATGAGCAACCAAATCTGATGTTGGGGTAGGTGAAAAGTTTGAATACTGTATTACATGAGGAACCAGATCTGATGTTGGGGCAGGTGAAAAGTTGGAATACTGTATTACATGAGCAACCAGATCTGAAGCTGGGGTAGGTGAAAAGTTTGAATACTGTATTACATGAGCAACCAGATCTGTAGCTGGGGTAGGTGAAAAGTTGGAATACTGTATTACATGAGCAACCAAATCTGATGTTGGGGTAGGTGAAAAGTTTGAATACTGTATTACATGAGCAACCAGATCTGAAGCTGGGGTAGGTGAAAAGTTGGAATACTGTATTACATGAGCAACCAGATCTGAAGTTGGGGTAGGTGAAAAGTTTGAATACTGTATTATATGAGCAACCAGATCTGATGTTGGGGTAGGTGAAAAGTTGGAATACTGTATTACATGAGCAACCAAATCTGATGTTGGGGTAGGTGAAAAGTTTGAATACTGTATTACATGAGCAACCAGATCTGAAGCTGGGGTAGGTGAAAAGTTTGAATACTGTATTATATGAGCAACCAGATCTGAAGCTGGGGTAGGTGAAAAGTTGGAATATTGTATTACATGAGCAACCAAATCTGATGTTGGGGTAGGTGAAAAGTTTGAATACTGTATTACATGAGCAACCAGATCTGATGTTGGGGTAGGTGAAAAGTTTGAATACTGTATTACATGAGCAACCAGATCTGAAGTTGAGGTAGGTGAAAAGTTGGAATACTGTATTACATGAGCAACCAGATCTGAAGTTGGGGTAGGTGAAAAGTTGGAATACTGTATTACATGAGCAACCAGATCTGAAGTTGGGGTAGGTGAAAAGTTGGAATACTGTATTACATGAGCAACCAGATCTGAAGTTGGGGTAGGTGAAAAGTTGGAATACTGTATTACATGAGCAACCAGATCTGAAGTTGAGGTAGGTGAAAAGTTGGAATACTGTATTACATGAGCAACCAGATCTGAAGTTGGGGTAGGTGAAAAGTTGGAATACTGTATTACATGAGCAACCAGATCTGATGTTGGGGTAGGTGAAAAGTTGGAATATTGTATTACATGCGCAACCAGATCTGATGTTGGGGTAGGTGAAAAGTTGGAATACTGTATTACATGAGCAACCAGATCTGAAGTTGGGGTAGGTGAAAAGTTGGAATACTGTATTACATGAGCAACCAGATCTGAAGTTGAGGTAGGTGAAAAGTTGGAATACTGTATTACATGAGCAACCAGATCTGAAGTTGGGGTAGGTGAAAAGTTGGAATACTGTATTACATGAGCAACCAGATCTGATGTTGGGGTAGGTGAAAAGTTGGAATACTGTATTACATGAGCAACCAGATCTGAAGCTGGGGTAGGTGAAAAGTTTGAATACTGTATTACATGAGCAACCAGATCTGAAGCTGGGGTAGGTGAAAAGTTGGAATACTGTATTACATGAGCAACCAAATCTGATGTTGGGGTAGGTGAAAAGTTTGAATACTGTATTATATGAGCAACCAGATCTGAAGCTGGGGTAGGTGAAAAGTTTGAATGCTGTATTACATGAGCAACCAGATCTGAAGCTGGGGTAGGTGAAAAGTTGGAATACTGTATTACATGAGCAACCAGATCTGAAGTTGGGGTAGGTGAAAAGTTTGAATACTGTATTATATGAGCAACCAGATCTGATGTTGGGGTAGGTGAAAAGTTGGAATACTGTATTACATGAGCAACCAAATCTGATGTTGGGGTAGGTGAAAAGTTTGAATACTGTATTACATGAGCAACCAGATCTGAAGCTGGGGTAGGTGAAAAGTTTGAATACTGTATTATATGAGCAACCAGATCTGAAGCTGGGGTAGGTGAAAAGTTGGAATATTGTATTACATGAGCAACCAAATCTGATGTTGGGGTAGGTGAAAAGTTTGAATACTGTATTACATGAGCAACCAGATCTGATGTTGGGGTAGGTGAAAAGTTTGAATACTGTATTACATGAGTAACCAGATCTGAAGTTGAGGTAGGTGAAAAGTTGGAATACTGTATTACATGAGCAACCAGATCTGAAGTTGGGGTAGGTGAAAAGTTGGAATACTGTATTACATGAGCAACCAGATCTGAAGTTGGGGTAGGTGAAAAGTTGGAATACTGTATTACATGAGCAACCAGATCTGAAGTTGAGGTAGGTGAAAAGTTGGAATACTGTATTACATGAGCAACCAGATCTGAAGTTGGGGTAGGTGAAAAGTTGGAATACTGTATTACATGAGCAACCAGATCTGAAGTTGGGGTAGGTGAAAAGTTGGAATACTGTATTACATGAGCAACCAAATCTGATGTTGGGGTAGGTGAAAAGTTTGAATACTGTATTACATGAGCAACCAGATCTGATGTTGGGGTAGGTGAAAAGTTGGAATATTGTATTACATGAGCAACCAAATATGATGTTGGGGTAGGTGAAAAGTTTGAATACTGTATTACATGAGCAACCAGATCTGATGTTGGGGTAGGTGGAAAGTTTGAATACTGTATTACATGAGCAACCAGATATGAAGTTGGGGTAGGTGAAAAGTTGGAATACTGTATTACATGAGCAACCAGATCTGAAGTTGAGGTAGGTGAAAACTTGGAATACTGTATTACATGAGCAACCAGATCTGAAGTTGGGGTAGGTGAAAAGTTGGAATACTGTATTACATGAGCAACCAGATATGAAGTTGGGGTAGGTGAAAAGTTGGAATACTGTATTACATGAGCAACCAGATCTGAAGTTGGGGTAGGTGAAAAGTTGAAATACTGTATTACATGAGCAACCAGATCTGAAGTTGAGGTAGGTGAAAACTTGGAATACTGTATTACATGAGCAACCAGATCTGAAGTTGGGGTAGGTAAAAAGTTGGAATACTGTATTACATGAGCAACCAGATCTGAAGCTGGGGTAGGTGAAAAGTTGGAATACTGTATTACATGAGCAACAGATCTGAAGTTGGGGTAGGTGAAAAGTTGGAATACTGTATTACATGAGCAACCAAATCTGATGTTGGGGTAGGTGAAAAGTTGGAATACTGTATTACATGAGGAACCAGATCTGATGTTGGGGCAGGTGAAAAGTTGGAATACTGTATTACATGAGCAACCAGATCTGAAGCTGGGGTAGGTGAAAAGTTTGAATACTGTATTACATGAGCAACCAGATCTGAAGCTGGGGTAGGTGAAAAGTTGGAATACTGTATTACATGAGCAACCAAATCTGATGTTGGGGTAGGTGAAAAGTTTGAATACTGTATTACATGAGCAACCAGATCTGAAGCTGGGGTAGGTGAAAAGTTGGAATACTGTATTACATGAGCAACCAGATCTGAAGTTGGGGTAGGTGAAAAGTTTGAATACTGTATTATATGAGCAACCAGATCTGATGTTGGGGTAGGTGAAAAGTTGGAATACTGTATTACATGAGCAACCAAATCTGATGTTGGGGTAGGTGAAAAGTTTGAATACTGTATTACATGAGCAACCAGATCTGAAGCTGGGGTAGGTGAAAAGTTTGAATACTGTATTATATGAGCAACCAGATCTGAAGCTGGGTAGGTGAAAAGTTGGAATATTGTATTACATGAGCAACCAAATCTGATGTTGGGGTAGGTGAAAAGTTTGAATACTGTATTACATGAGCAACCAGATCTGATGTTGGGGTAGGTGAAAAGTTTGAATACTGTATTACATGAGCAACCAGATCTGAAGTTGAGGTAGGTGAAAAGTTGGAATACTGTATTACATGAGCAACCAGATCTGAAGTTGGGGTAGGTGAAAAGTTGGAATACTGTATTACATGAGCAACCAGATCTGAAGTTGGGGTAGGTGAAAAGTTGGAATACTGTATTACATGAGCAACCAGATCTGAAGTTGGGGTAGGTGAAAAGTTGGAATACTGTATTACATGAGCAACCAGATCTGAAGTTGAGGTAGGTGAAAAGTTGGAATACTGTATTACATGAGCAAACCAGATCTGAAGTTGGGGTAGGTGAAAAGTTGGAATACTGTATTACATGAGCAACCAGATCTGATGTTGGGGTAGGTGAAAAGTTGGAATACTGTATTACATGCGCAACCAGATCTGATGTTGGGGTAGGTGAAAAGTTGGAATACTGTATTACATGAGCAACCAGATCTGAAGTTGGGGTAGGTGAAAAGTTGGAATACTGTATTACATGAGCAACCAGATCTGAAGTTGAGGTAGGTGAAAAGTTGGAATACTGTATTACATGAGCAACCAGATCTGAAGTTGGGGTAGGTGAAAAGTTGGAATACTGTATTACATGAGCAACCAGATCTGATGTTGGGGTAGGTGAAAAGTTGGAATACTGTATTACATGAGCAACCAGATCTGAAGCTGGGGTAGGTGAAAAGTTTGAATACTGTATTACATGAGCAACCAGATCTGAAGCTGGGGTAGGTGAAAAGTTGGAATACTGTATTACATGAGCAACCAAATCTGATGTTGGGGTAGGTGAAAAGTTTGAATACTGTATTATATGAGCAACCAGATCTGAAGCTGGGGTAGGTGAAAAGTTTGAATGCTGTATTACATGAGCAACCAGATCTGAAGCTGGGGTAGGTGAAAAGTTGGAATACTGTATTACATGAGCAACCAGATCTGAAGTTGGGGTAGGTGAAAAGTTTGAATACTGTATTATATGAGCAACCAGATCTGATGTTGGGGTAGGTGAAAAGTTGGAATACTGTATTACATGAGCAACCAAATCTGATGTTGGGGTAGGTGAAAAGTTTGAATACTGTATTACATGAGCAACCAGATCTGAAGCTGGGGTAGGTGAAAAGTTTGAATACTGTATTATATGAGCAACCAGATCTGAAGCTGGGGTAGGTGAAAAGTTGGAATATTGTATTACATGAGCAACCAAATCTGATGTTGGGGTAGGTGAAAAGTTTGAATACTGTATTACATGAGCAACCAGATCTGATGTTGGGGTAGGTGAAAAGTTTGAATACTGTATTACATGAGCAACCAGATCTGAAGTTGAGGTAGGTGAAAAGTTGGAATACTGTATTACATGAGCAACCAGATCTGAAGTTGGGGTAGGTGAAAAGTTGGAATACTGTATTACATGAGCAACCAGATCTGAAGTTGGGGTAGGTGAAAAGTTGGAATACTGTATTACATGAGCAACCAGATCTGATGTTGGGGTAGGTGAAAAGTTGGAATACTGTATTACATGCGCAACCAGATCTGATGTTGGGGTAGGTAAAAGTTGGAATACTGTATTACATGAGCAACCAGATCTGAAGTTGGGGTAGGTGAAAAGTTGGAATACTGTATTACATGAATTATACACACTAACGTACGAATTAAATTAATGCGACGAATGCATTTGATGATCGTAATCTGAAGAATTAATATACAGATCCTCACTTCCTGCAGACATTATATACGAGGTAAAAATGTTGTTGTTTTTTTAAATTTCGCGCAAAGCTACGCAAGGATTACACAGGTCAACAAAGTTTTTGTTGCATTTATATCAAACACTTGGTATTACATAATTTCTTGCCCTGATTTCAGATCTGAAGTTAGTTTTTTCCTCAGTGCTCTACTTTTTTTGCAATCAAGGTATTTGAAAATCTCAAAATTTCGTCATCATCACATTGACGTCGTAGTCTATCATGAAAAATATGTAATAAAATATGTTATAAAACTCTTTAATATAGCTGGGTAATAAAAAAGAAAATGCAAGATAGTATAAATGTATTCAAGTTATTTATATAAATTCAATTTTATATCAAGTTATATTTCAATTGATTTATATAAAACTGATTAGTAGATAAGACATTTGCTACTATGAGGAGGCAAAGCTCAATTGCAGTCTACTCAGTCATGAATTTCTGCTTGTAGCACTTGCGTTTGTGGACTGTCTCAGGGCATTCTCGTTTAATGCTCCAGCAGTAATCTGCCATCATATGTTTGTCCCATCTCCCTTGGTAACGCTCTTCCATGGTCTTGAGGTCCTGATGGAACCGCTCGCCTTGCTCGTCACTTACAGCTCCTGGGTTCTCAGGGAATCTATCAAGATGACTGTACAGGTAATGGAGTTTGACACTCATGTTACATCCAAGATCGCGAAAAGCTGACAACATATTCGCTACAAGGGTTTCATAGTTGTCAGCTTTTTATTACCGAGAAAGTTTGCCATCACCACCACAAATGAAAGCCATGCAGTTCTTTCCTTGTCGTTCATCTTTCTGGCAAATTCTTGATCACGCACAAGTGCACGAATCTGTGGTCCATCAAAACACCTGCCTTGATCTTCTCGAAGGACAAACCAGGGAGCACAGAAAATATGTGTTGGAAGCATTCACCGTCAGTATTCAACGCCTTCATGAACTGTTTCATCAAGCCCAGCTTGATATGGAGAGGAGGAAATATGATCTTTTCTCGACTGACAATTGGATCGTTGACAATATTTGGCATACCTGCCTTCAGAGTCTCACGTATGAGCCACTCCTTCTGGTTCCAGTGCTTTTCTCGAGCTCAGCTGTCCCACATGCAAAGATAGCAGGGGTACTTTGTAAATCCTCTTTGTTGACCTAGGAGGAAATTAACCATTTTGAGGTCCACACAAATTGTCCAGTTTTGCTTGTGGTATTTTAGTAGGTCAATCACAGTCTTAATGTCATTATATTCCTCTCGTAAATACACAGAGTGTCCAATTGGAACAGCTGCATAGACATTGTCATTATGAAGTAGAACGCACTTCAAACTTTGCTTAGAACAATCTAGAAATAATCGCCAGTCATTTGGATGGTATACTGGCATCCCTAATTCCTGAGAAGACCTGAGATATTATGACAATAAAAAAAACATATTCTCCTCTGTAAAAAAATGGCACAAAAGCTTGCTCCCGATTTCGGAAGTACGACACTTTAGTTGTATGGCTCAGCTGATTCTTTTCTTGCATCCTGGAAGCTAACACTTCAGCTGCATTTTGGAGAGACCCAAATCACGCACAAGGTCATTCAACTCCGGCTGGCTAAACTGTTGAGGAGTTAATGACTGTGGGTCTCATAAGAAGGATCGCCAGATTCTGAAAATATTTCTTGAGTTTCATCAGCAGTCTCTTGCTCTTGGTCACTACCCACATCTTCAGATGGAAGAAATCCTTTGAAAGCTGGGATTGGGAGCTCATCAGAGTGCAGAGTAGGTCGGATTGCTGAGGGGATACTAGGATATGAGATTTTGTCTGCTTTTCTTGCCAATGCCCTTTGTATTGACCAGACAAAAATAGCAGTCAGTTGTGTGGTCCATCGGTTCTTGCCAGGTCATGGGAATTCCAAAAGGTAAACCCTTACGTTTCCCTTTTGTCCAGTCACGCAGCATTTCCTCGCAGTTATGACACACAATATGTGGGGCCCATTTCTTGTCTTGGTCACCAAGAGCAAGTCCAAAGTACGCTTTATAAGCACGCCTCACAAACGACGTTATATTACGCCTTTGACGAATAAGCGTGAAGCATCCACAAATATAACAGAAAGCGTCCGGCTTGTTATCAACAGAGATATTAAAATTGTTTAGATTTTGTTTCAGATCTGATCATGGCTACAAGGAGACATCAATGTGTTAATTTGACCACAAAAGGCTAGAATGAAAAACTTAAAATTGCATTAAAACTAGAGCATGTAGAGCTGAACCGTTTTCATATTTGAATTTAGCAGGTCACAAAGGGTAAGAATGAGTAAAAAAATCTTATGCAACTGAGATTTCGAAAAAAATTGTTGACCAGTGTTATCTGCGCTAGCCGTACATAATTTAACAGTGTAAGACTATAGGGAAGGCAGCTAGTCATCAGTACCCACCGTCAACTCTTGGTATTTTCTTTTACTAATGATTAGTGGGATTGACCCTCACATATAGCGCCCCCACGGCTGAAAGGGCGAGTATGTCTAGTGTGACGGGGATTCGAACCCGCGACCTTCAGATTATGAGTGAGTGCCTTAGTCACCTGGATATTTACAAATGAAACTAGAGACAACAACAAAAATTATAAATTATTGGTTTTCACTCTCAATTCGAAGGTGAGAAGTCTTAAGCATGGTGTAAACGTACGAGAAACGGCAGTTACTCGTTGTTTACATGAGTTGTGTAACTATTTTCCCATCCTTTGTTGCTAGTTTAATTTTCTCGTCTTCTCACAGATGACTGGATTTGGGAAACATTAAACAAATAAGACCTTCGAGTGTTATGAAACACGAGAAAGGACTATAATAATTAAATCGATACGGTTTCTTCCTCATTCTTATTTGTTCACGTAATTACCATAGGATACACTTAAGAACTCCGTTGTGACACGTGCTTTCCAATTCATTACACGAACCCGCTTTTCTCCCATTACAGAAATTGAAATTTATCCATTGACTGAAGGCGTGTTATTAAGGAAATTGATGCCAGCCAACGTAATTGAACAATACCAGCTTAATGAAGGCTGGTCGTTAGAGCGAAACCTTCGCCCAAGCATTCAAAGCACCCACCCCTATCACACTGCATCTAAATTAATCCGTGTTGACTTCCTTTACAGTTGGCAAACACACACAGATCTTACACCGGGGGCTATCTGTTCAATTCAACAATAGACGATATAAAGGTTTGTTTGTTTTTCCCCAGAGGGACAAGATTATGTTCCATACTTATGCGTTTATTGGAATATAAGAACCTAAATCTTGTTCATTCAATGTTATGTTATCTTAAAGCAAAAAGTGCTCATTAAACTAATAACGACAATTTCAAGAATTGAAAAATCGCCCACTTCACCTACCGGATGATAAAGAAAACAAAGAAAATTCACAAATTTAAAATGACTGTAGCCTAAAAACTAATCGTTCTAGGGAAACTAAGTATCACCATAGGCATACTGAAAATCATAAGTTGGTGGAGTGTGTTTCGGAAAAAGTTAATTAGGTTCTCAATACATTTTGAATCACTCCTACCCCTGAATGAAGCCACTGCTAGCATCACTTGTATTAGTGTTCATTGATTCTCGCAATATCCAGCACACTAACACGTTTTAAAATTTCAATCTGGTGTATCGTTGAAATGTGTGTGTGTATTTTTTTATAGCAAAGCCACATTGGGCTATCTACTGAGCCCACCGAGGGGAATCGAACCGCTGATCTTAGAAATGTAAATCCGTAGACTTACCGCTGTACTAGCAGGGAGCTGAAATGTGAGAAAGAGAAATGAAAGCAGTGTTAGTTAGTGAGACTTTTAGATATGAGACGTAATATAAACACTTTGCAGTCTAGATATAAGACGTAATATAAACACTTTACAGTCTAGATATGAGGCATAATATAAACACTTTACAGTCTAGATATAAGACGTAATATAAACACTTTACAGTCTAGATATGAGGCGTAATATAAACACTTTGCAGTCTAGATATGAGGCGTAATATAAACACTTTACAGTCTTGATATGAGACGTAATATAAACACTTTACAGTCCACATCATGCCCATATTCTCGTGATTGAAACTAGCGACTCTTAGCGTTACTCTGATGAAATGTTGGTTTTGGTTTTGTTTTTAAGCATACAGCTATACAATGATTTATCTGTGCTTTTTCAACCACTGATATCTAAATCCGAATTTTAGCGTTGTAAACAAGTAGGCTTGTCACTGAGCCACTGGAGTGGAGATGGTACCCTAGGAAAAGCATTTTTTATACATTCTCTGCCACCAGTAGTATTAATAATTCCTACCGTACTACCGACCACACTTTTCTTTTTTTCCTTTACTTAACCCAGGTGTCTGACATTTATACAGTTAACTCTAATATGTTTAGTTCGCTTACTGAAGCCACCTGTACTGTGTGACATACTGGTGTGTCAAGTGGTCCATAAGTAAAATATCGGTTGTGATCTACAGGTGTGGCATATGGTAGCGAAGATGTTAAGATACAAACGTTGTAAATATGGAATGTTATTAATAGCCACTCTGTTCTTATTACATTCGCTTTCAAAAGCCTTCAGTGTGAGATGAGAATGTTTACCCATTGAACAGTATAACACTAGCATTCGTATTACATTTGTAGTCGATGTTGATCGGCTTATAAATATTAGCATTTTATGAAAGGAAAACACTTCTAAATAATATTTCGCTTTTCATTAAATAAATATTTTAGGAAACTAAACGAAAAGCTCTGATGAGTCTTGACTGTTATTTAAAAGGAGGAAGAAAAACGTTTTTAAAACAAGTGAAAAGAAAAGAAACTTTTCGATGCTGAAAATATAAAACAAGAACTTTTTATGCACCACACGAAAGAAGCATAATTTGAGTTTATGACAAAGCTGCTGAGGTTACCTCCCTATGTCATTATTTTTGAACTAGTGACCAGAGGAGTGAGATTTTCTTATAGCAAAACCATATCGGGCTATCTGCTAAGCCCACCGAGGGGAATTGAACCCCTAATTTTAGCGTTGTAAATCCGTAGACTTACCGCTGTACTAGCGGCACGTCACTACAGGGAAGGAAGCCAGTCTGTAGCATCCTACCACTCACCATTCACGGCAAAAGATGAACTGTCTCTCTTACAACTTACCAACATCTTAAAGTGTGGGTAATATTTTATGGTTGTTTGTTTGTTTTTGAATTTCGCGCAAAGCTACACAAGGGCTACCTGCGCTAGCCGTCCCTAATTTAGCAGTGTAAGACTAGAGTGAAGGCAGCTAGTCACCACCACCCATCATCAACTCCTGGGCTACTCTTTTACCAACGAATAGTGGGATTGACCGTCACATTATAACGCCATCACAGCGTTAATAATTTATGAAATTGCATGGATTCGATTCCGGCTTAATAGCACAAAACTCCGCAGCTATATTACATAGCCCACCCGCACTCATGCTTGGGTGAAACACAAAAATAAGATGGAAACATCTAGGTCAGATACACTAATTAACAAAAGGTTTTTAACACAGTACACAAAAATAATATCACAAATAAATGAAGGGAAAGAAATAACATATAATTTTGAAGTAAAAGAGAAAAATATCTTGGGTAAATTAAGTGTTTGTGTGCTTTTTTAAAGCGAAGCCACATCGGACTATCTGCCGAATCCACTCCTGTTTTAACGTTGTAAATCCATAAACTTACCGCTGCACTAGCGGGGAACGGGGAAGTTAAAGAAAGGATATCAAACAATATAGGCTTTCTTAAGTAAAGCGTAAAAATAACACAAAAGTATTTAAGTAAGAACACAAAAAATAACTCAGAAACGTTTATTATTAATGAAAAAACTGGAACTTCCACTCAAAATTAAAAACAACTTGTAAATTCGAAAATAAAAGTAATCCAAAGTTTTTGTTCATTTCAAAATAAGAAAACCGTTAATCACACAGATCATAAAACAAACATTTATGTAGAAATGAAATAGAAATTCTATACCACAATGTAAACCCTATATTACAACTTCCTCTTCTATACCACAATGTAAACCCTACATTACAACTTCCTCTTTTATACCACAATGTAAACCCTACATTACAACTTCCTCTTCTATACCACAATGTAAACCCTACATTACAACTTCCTCTTCTATACCACAATGTAAACCCTACATTACAACTTCCTCTTCTATACCACAATGTAAACCCTACATTACAACTTCCTCTTCTATACCACAATGTAAACCCTACATTACAACTTCCTCTTCTATACCACAATGTAAACCCTATATTACAACTTCCTTCTATACCACAATGTAAACCCTACATTACAATCTCTCTTCTATACCACAATGTAAACCCTACATTACAACTTCCTCTTCTATACCACAATGTAAACCCTACATTACAACTTCCTCTTCTATACCACAATGTAAACCCTACATTACAACTTCCTCTTCTATACCACAATGTAAACCCTACATTACAACTTCCTCTTCTATACCACAATGTAAACCCTACATTACAACTTCCTCTTCTATACCACAATGTAAACCCTATATTACAACTTCCTCGGGCTAATATCAGTCAACATTTAGAATGAATCAAGCGGCAAATCACTCAATTACAGCAGAAAAAAATATAAAACTCACTGAGAAACGCATCAAACATTATCAGTATAGCAAGACGCTAGTGCATAACATAGAAAACAGAAATATTCCTCAACCTCTCACATTCAAAGCATTGACAACAATAGCAGCACATGTTCAGAACTACGGAAAAGGATGACAAGGTTTCTATTTCATTTCTATCGAGACTTCTTGAACCTACGTGTTTTTTTCTAACATAGTGAACAAATACTAATATATAACCGTTAAATAATGTTACAGAAGCGAGTAGACTTTGTTACTAAAAGGAATGTGTCTATTTTTTTTTTGGCAGACCCTTTACTTAAGTACATATTTAATGTTCATATTTTAAATTATGTTTCCTGTATGAAATTACCTCACTGCTACAACGATAAAAACATATTTTATACACAAATCTTTTTAGTTACTTTGACAGCAAAAGAAAAACAAACAAGAACAACAAATAAACATAATTTCATGATAACATGGAAAGGATACCTATAGTGACATGAACATTACTTGACAAATTGAAGAATAACATACTTGCTCATAGATATGGGCCTAAAATGTGTTCCATGGTTTACTGCAAAGGCATTTAAACTACAACATGGGTGATATTACTTGTTTTCAAAGGGTCCTGCGACAAAAATGTACATTGGCCCCCCAACTTATTATTAAATCTCAACTTTAAGAACACGCCCCTCCCGGACAACTGTTCCATCTACTGCTACCCCACTGTGTAACACTCACACACACACACATATATATACAAAATAATACTTCCTTGCGCATTCAAAGTAAGGCTCGGCGTGGCCAGATGGTTGAGGTATCCACTCATAATGCGAGGGTCGCTGGTTCGAATCCCCGTTACACCAAACATGCTCGCGCTTTCAGCTGTGGCGGCGTTATAATATGACGGTCAAAGAGTAGCTTAAGAGTTGCCTTCTCTCTAGTCTTACACTGCTAAATTAGGGACGGCTAGCGCAGATATCCCTCGTGTAGCTTTACGCGAAATTCAAAAACAAAATAAAACAAAGAGAAGTAAACCCTTCTGAGTATGAACGCTAGATGGCATTCACTAATACCAGTTGACAGAGATTTTATAATCATTAGCCACTTATTTTTAAAAAGGAGACAGCTGTTCGAAGAGCAGTAGCTATTTACAAAGCAATGACTTTTGGCTTACGGTTTAAAGGGAAAAATGACTTATTGTTATAGTAAATTTCATCTTTTATTTTTTTATGGTATCATGAGTAAAAAAAAAAGTTATTTTAATGTAATATTCTAATTTTATTACAATTTATTGTTATTTCGTGTGGAAAAGCTAGTGAAAAAGTTTTCCACTGTAAAATAATTTTGCAGTTGGTTTCCCTATTAAATATGGCCACAAAGCCAGCAGTTATACAACGGAAACAAACAAATAAATTACACGTTATTTCTTAGAAATTATGCCTATCTGTTAAAGTGCTTACTTATTAATAGTATCAGTGCATAATTCAGATCCATTAAAGCATTAACACAGTATGTACTTTACATCCATTAGTACAATTTGCGTAATTTATATCCGTTAAGAGTTTTAACAAATAATTTATACCCTTTAGGGCCAGGCGTAGTGAAGCAGTTAGCGTGTCTGGACTGTAAATCTGATGGTTTATTGTTTACGTCCTGTTACCGCGAAAAATGTTCTCCGCACTTCGGAACCATAGGTTCGCTGTAATAGTAACTTTCAAATGGCACTATTCGATCAGAAAAACGTAGTTTAAGAGTTGATATAGGTATTGTTGCCTAATTAGCTGTTTTATATTTAGTCTGTCTGTTTAAATATTGACAGCTGTGCACAAATAGCCATTATTCATATCGTTGTTCATAGAAATTACAAAATAACTATATAAATTAACAGCATTTGTGCATAACTGACAAAAGTGTTGGATTAACCATGTATATATTCAAGAAAAGGAGGTTCCTAACCCCATTACGTACTTTTATAAAGTTATGACATCTATCATCTTATAACAAAAATCACCTATGTGGAAAACATTATGTTAAAACCAGTAAAAGCAAAAATTAAAATAAGCAAGAAAAACACAAATGAAATACATTAAGTCCATTCATTCTTGAATTCTCTGATAAATGTTTCACGAAAAAAGATAAAAATAATTACAGAATTTTGAACTAATTGAAAAATTAATAAATAGTGAAACCTATTCACAACATTGAACTGTAGTATTATTCCGACCTACATAGATATGTTGTCGTCTAAATATAAAATATAAAACTATCTTAATTTTTTTTTCTGGCGAAAGCACAAAATAGAAACCCTCACGTTGGTTTCTCTTTTCTTTAAGACCCCCTCAGACCATGGGTTCATGAGTGTAAGTCTGATGGATAATCTGACTGTAAGTAACACTGTTAACAATGGTTCAAGTAAAATAGTTTAATTTAGTTGTCAACAATGTTTTTTAATTAATTAGAATAAACTGCCATATTATTACTTCGATGGACGAGACATGTGTATCAGCACATGAAGTTACTCCCATCATTATTACTACGTGTGGCACCACTGGTAAATTAACTACCACTATATTTATTACTACGTGTGGCACCACTGGTAAATTAACTACCACTATATGTATTACTACGTGTGGCACCACTGGTAAATTAACTACCACTATATTTATTACTACGTGTGGCACCACTGGTAAATTAACTACCATTATATTTATTACTACGTGTGGCACCACTGGTAAATTAATTACCACTATATTTATTACTATGTGTGGCACCACTGGTAAATTAACTACCACTATATTTATTACTACGTGTGGCACCACTGGTAAATTAACTACCACTATATTTATTACTACGTGTGGCACCACTGGTAAATTAACTACCACTATATGTATTACTACGTATATTTATTACTGGCACCACTGGTAAATTAACTACCATTATATTTATTACTACGTGTGGCACCACTGGTAAATTAATTACCACTATATTTATTACTATGTGTGGCACCACTGGTAAATTTACTATGTTATTTATTAGTACATACAGTACTGGTGAAATTAACCACTGGTAAATTTATTACCACTATATTTATTACTATTTATTAGTACATACAGTGCCACTGGTAAACTTACTATGTTATTTATTAGTACATACAGTACCACTGGTAAACTTACTATGTTATTTATTAGTACATACAGTGCCACTGGTAAAGTTACTATGTTATTTATTAGTACATACAGTACCACTGGTAAATTTACTATGTTATTTATTAGTACATACAGTTGCCACTGGTAAATTTACTATGTTATTTATTAGTACATACAGTGCCACTGGTAAATTTACTATGTTATTTATTAGTACATACAGTGCCACTGGTAAATTTACTATGTTATTTATTAGTACATACAGTGCCACTGGTAAATTTACTATGTTATTTATTAGTACATACAGTTGCCACTGGTAAATTTACTATGTTATTTATTAGTACATACAGTGCCACTGGTAAATTTACTATGTTATTTATTAGTACATACAGTGCCACTGGTAAATTTACTATGTTATTTATTAGTACATACAGTACCACTGGTAAATTTACTATGTTATTTATTAGTACATACAGTACCACTGGTAAATTTACTATGTTATTTATTAGTACATACAGCACCACTGGTAAATTTACTATGTTATTTATTAGTACATACAGTGCCACTGGTAAATTTACTATGTTATTTATTAGTACATACAGTACCACTGGTAAATTTACTATGTTATTTATTAGTACATACAGTACCACTGGTAAATTTACTATGTTATTTATTAGTACATACAGTGCCACTGGTAAATTTACTACGTTATTTATTAGTACATACAGTGCCACTGGTAAATTTACTACGTTATTTATTAGTACATACAGTGCCACTGGTAAATTTACTACGTTATTTATTAGTACATACAGTGCCACTGGTAAATTTACTACGTTATTTATTAGTACATACAGTTGCCACTGGTAAATTTACTACGTTATTTATTAGTACATACAGTGCCACTGGTAAATTTACTACGTTATTTATTAGTACATACAGCGCCACTGGTAAATTTACTACGTTATTTATTAGTACATACAGTGCCACTGGTAAATTTACTACGTTATTTATTAGTACATACAGTGCCACTGGTAAATTTACTACGTTATTTATTAGTACATACAGTACCACTGGTAAATTTACTACGTTATTTATTAGTACATACAGTGCCACTGGTAAATTTACTATGTTATTTATTAGTACATACAGTGCCACTGGTAAATTTACTACGTTATTTATTAGTACATACAGTGCCACTGGTAAATTTACTACGTTATTTATTAGTACATACAGTGCCACTGGTAAATTTACTATGTTATTTATTAGTACATACAGCGCCACTGGTAAATTTACTACGTTATTTATTAGTACATACAGCGCCACTGGTAAATTTACTACGTTATTTATTAGTACATACAGTACCACTGGTAAATTTACTATGTTATTTATTAGTACATACAGTACCACTGGTAAATTTACTACGTTATTTATTAGTACATACAGCGCCACTGGTAAATTTACTACGTTATTTATTAGTACATACAGTACCACTGGTAAATTTACTACGTTATTTATTAGTACATACAGTACCACTGGTAAATTTACTATGTTATTTATTAGTACATACAGTGCCACTGGTAAATTTACTACGTTATTTATTAGTACATACAGCGCCACTGGTAAATTTACTACGTTATTTATTAGTACATACAGGTGCCACTGGTAAATTTACTATGTTATTTATTAGTACATACAGTGCCACTGGTAAATTTACTACGTTATTTATTAGTACATACAGTTGCCACTGGTAAATTTACTATGTTATTTATTAGTACATACAGTTGCCACTGGTAAATTTACTATGTTATTTATTAGTACATACAGTGCCACTGGTAAATTTACTATGTTATTTATTAGTACATACAGTGCCACTGGTAAATTTACTATGTTATTTATTAGTACATACAGTGCCACTGGTAAATTTACTATGTTATTTATTAGTACATACAGTTGCCACTGGTAAATTTACTATGTTATTTATTAGTACATACAGTGCCACTGGTAAATTTACTATGTTATTTATTAGTACATACAGTACCACTGGTAAATTTACTATGTTATTTATTAGTACATACAGTGCCACTGGTAAATTTACTATGTTATTTATTAGTACATACAGTGCCACTGGTAAATTTACTATGTTATTTATTAGTACATACAGTGCCACTGGTAAATTTACTATGTTATTTATTAGTACATACAGTGCCACTGGTAAATTTACTACGTTATTTATTAGTACATACAGTGCCACTGGTAAATTTACTACGTTATTTATTAGTACATACAGTGCCACTGGTAAATTTACTATGTTATTTATTAGTACATACAGTGCCACTGGTAAATTTACTATGTTATTTATTAGTACATACAGTGCCACTGGTAAATTTACTATGTTATTTATTAGTACATACAGTGCCACTGGTAAATTTACTATGTTATTTATTAGTACATACAGTGCCACTGGTAAATTTACTATGTTATTTATTAGTACATACAGTGCCACTGGTAAATTTACTACGTTATTTATTAGTACATACAGTGCCACTGGTAAATTTACTACGTTATTTATTAGTACATACAGTGCCACTGGTAAATTTACTATGTTATTTATTAGTACATACAGTGCCACTGGTAAATTTACTATGTTATTTATTACAGTACATACAGTGCCACTGGTAAATTTACTATGTTATTTATTAGTACATACAGTGCCACTGGTAAATTTACTATGTTATTTATTAGTACATACAGTACCACTGGTAAATTTACTATGTTATTTATTAGTACATACAGTGCCACTGGTAAATTTACTATGTTATTTATTATGTTACATTTATGGTAGTTACTATGTTATTTATTAGTACATACAGTGCCACTGGTTTTACTATGTTATTTATTAGTACATACAGTGCCACTGGTAAATTTACTACGTTATTTATTAGTACATACAGTGCCACTGGTAAATTTACTATGTTATTTATTAGTACATACAGTGCCACTGGTAAATTTACTATGTTATTTATTAGTACATACAGTGCCACTGGTAAATTTACTACGTTATTTATTAGTACATACAGTGCCACTGGTAAATTTACTACGTTATTTATTAGTACATACAGTACCACTGGTAAATTTACTACGTTATTTATTAGTACATACAGTACCACTGGTAAATTTACTACGTTATTTATTAGTACATACAGTACCACTGGTAAATTTACTATGTTATTTATTAGTACATACAGTGCCACTGGTAAATTTACTATGTTATTTATTAGTACATACAGTTGCCACTGGTAAATTTACTATGTTATTTATTAGTACATACAGTGCCACTGGTAAATTTACTATGTTATTTATTAGTACATACAGTTGCCACTGGTAAATTTACTTACGTTATTTATTAGTACATACAGTGCCACTGGTAAATTTACTGTTATTTATTAGTACATACAGTACCACTGGTAAATTTACTATGTTATTTATTAGTACATACAGTGCCACTGGTAAATTTACTACGTTATTTATTAGTACATACAGTACCACTGTTAAATTTACTATGTTATTTATTAGTACCTACAGTGCCACTGGTAAATTTACTATGTTATTTATTAGTACCTACAGTACCACTGAGAAACTTAAGCTTTTCATAAACAAAGGAAGACTTAAGCTCTCGACGTTTTCCTTCATGACCAGATGGTAAAGGCAATCGATTCGTAATCTGAGGGTCGAGGGTTAGAATCCCCGTCACACCAAACAGACTCACTTTTCCGGCCATGGGGTATTATAATGTTGCGATGAATCTTACTGCTTGCTAGTAAAATAGTAACCCAAGAGTTAGCTGAGAGTGGTGATGACTAGCTGTTTTCCTCTTGTCTTACACTAGTAAATTAGGGACGGCTAGCGCATATAGCCCACATGTAGTTTTAAACGAAACTCAAAACAAATAAATAACAAAGCTTTCCTTCATATTTAAATGTTTGAATAATTTTAAACTTAAATTCGTATATATTGTGAACTTCAATGGCATTATATGTGATACACATTATAAACAATTAGTACAGAAACATGAGGCTCAGGTATAACCATTCCTATAAATGTTTTCCGCATTGCAGTATTTAAATGGGGTTTTCAGTGGGCAATGTGGATGTTTTTTTTATGATGTCCTCGCTGGTACAGCGGTAAGTCTAAGGACTTACAGTGCTAAAATCAGGTTTTCGATTCCCCTCGATGGGTTCAGGAGATAGTCCAATGTAGTTTTGCTATAAGAAAAATACACATTTTTTATAACTGTGACATTAACTATTTACGGTAAATGTACAGAAAGATCTTTATTTTTCTGAAACATAATTACATTTTATGTAATTATCTAGTTATAAATTTTAAGTTATTTCTAGCATTACTTCCTCTGGTGGCTTGGCGATAATTTGTTGTTTGTTATTAAGCAAAAAGCTACACAAAGGGCTAGTTGTGCTCTGCCGGTCACGGGTATCAAACCCGGTTTCTAGTGGTATAAGTCCGTAAACTTTCCGCTGGGGGACAGCCTTGGTGATAAGACTAAATAGAGAGAATATAATAAATATGGTTTCGATATTTTCAGTGGGCAGAACATATATAGTTCATTGTAATTAATAACAACAACTTATAAAAGGTAAGCCCTACAACAATGATCTCTTCAAGGCTACAACAGAGCACAACCATTTGCACTGAGCTTCACTTATTCAGAGCTATTAAACCTTTGAATCTAAAGAAACAGAGTTTACTGTAACTTTCCTAATAAATAAATGTAATAAATGTGGAGGCAAAACTGGAATATATACACACATGTATATATATATTTAATGTTTGTGTATTGAATATACCGAATGAGTTGAATATGAAACCCTGTAACACACACACACACTACCAATTCGACAAAGGTACATAAACTGATACGTTCCGGACGTGAGCAGCTGTATTTCAAACTACAATCAGAATTAACATCTGTTATTAAGTTACATGTTTTTAATGCCAAATGTAACAGCTGTTTTTCAAACTCCACTTTCTGGTAACTTAAACGATAACCTTTGAATATGCATGTGTTTTGTAAATAAAATTGAAATATTTATGTTAAAAACACGCACACAACATTTATTACTGTAAGTCTGGTTAAATGTAATGTTTGTAATCACTCTGCTATCAACAATAAATTTTCTTATGAATCCTTTGCAGTAGTTATTATTCTTTTGTATAGTATAGTATTAGTATAGTATAGTATTAGAATAGTATAGTATTAGTATAGTATAGTATTAGCTATTAAGAAAAACGTTTTTGACCAAATGAAACGCTTAGAAAGACAGAACAACAAATTACAAACAATTTACTAACGAAAACATTTCCATTTACAGCTATTACCCAAAACTACATAATAACATCAACTTTATCTAGTTGTCATTAACCCAATTATTTACAGATTTTCAGAGATTTTATTTTATTATAAAGATTCAGTGGTATATTTAAGCTCTTCCATATAATGCTTTCTCTAAACACTATTGATAAACATATGATAAACATATGACTGCCGCACGTTTTATCGTACAGTCAATCAGTTATTACTTTTTCGGTTAGTGTTCGTCTCCCGCTAGTACAGCGCTAAATCTACGGATTTACAACGCTAAAATCAGGGGTTCGATTCACCTCGGTAGGCTCAGCATATAGTCCGATGTGGCTTTGCTATAAGAAAAATACACACACGGTTAGTGTTTATTTCGTGTTTTGATTGTATCACAAACATCTCGAACAATAACTAATGTAGTCTAACACACATCAATAGATTTTTGCCCAAAATATTATAACATTGAAAACACTATTTTTGAGCTATGAAATGGTGGTTTAAAAGAATATCAGCTGATATAAAAACATTAAGTTATATAAATTGGTATTTTCAGTCTAAGTTGCACCTTAGGACAGGAGTACAAACTGCAGGCATAATTACCCCTCATTTTGATCTATTAACAAGAAGATAGGCAAACAGCTTGCTATACGACTATTTCTAGTCAAATAATGGGGTTGACAGTTACAGGTATGTCTACATAGCTGAAAGGGCGGTATATCGTTGCTCGTACCTCGGATTTTATACTTCGCAGATTAGGTTACTGAACGGTAAGATACAAATGTTATAGGTGTTGTAGCTTTGAAAAGTTAGTATTAGAGCCCTGACTTTGTAATAAAAATTAAATGGATGGTCTCGTTGTTCTATTATATATATATATATATTTTTTTTTTCTCAGAAGGAAGTTTTTTGTTCGGACAATTACATGAGACCTCGACTTTAGCCTTAAGCTTTACTAATATCCAGTGATTGTATCAAAGATTGCAAATTTTTCCTCGGATTATCAAAAGATAATCCAAATAGAAGACAAGAAAGAGGAATTGTTTAAAGAGGATATCTTCAAACAAAAATGTAATAAGGTTAATCAGAAACTTGGGTTAAAAATCAACATTCCGCGGTGACTCATCTGCTCAATCTCGTGGGGCCCGTGGAGCAAACTTAAATGTGTGTGTGAGGTCCTTACCCATTGTGCAACAAGATAAGAGAAAAGAAGAAATCGTGAGCTGGATCTAACAGGTAATTATTAATAAATATGTCTAAGTGAAAGTAAAGAAAATTGTATTATAATAATAATATATCCAGAGCCGACGAGCTCTTTCCTCTGATACTAGGGTTCTTCAGGACTGTCCCACGCTAGTATAACGGTAAGTCTACTGATTTACAATTCTAAAATTAGGGGTTCGATTCCACTCGGTGAACTCGGCAGGTAGCCCGATGTGGCTTTGCTACAGGAAACCATACACACATTCTTCTAGAATACAACGGACGCGGTACTGATTAAGACCCTATTCATATTATCAAACTGCTTGACAACGAATGCACTGTGCAAACTGCATTAGTTTTTAAGTTAAGTAGTTATGTCTGTTTCCGTTTGCCTTTTTTAAAATCTGCACACAATGAATTTTTAAAAGTACCACTTTAATTTCTAGAGGTGATGTTATCGAATGGAATTATTCTTAAAACTAAAAACATCTTGTCAATATATTGTGATTCTTAAAATGTGTGAAAGAAAAATTGAATATTTTAAGAGCTGTGGGCGTATTTGTTGGCAACTAAGAGCTTGCTTTTAATGATCTGCTCGTACACACGTGTTCTGTAGCTGTCTCAAAGACCTAGTGATATTTCGTTATTAATCGCTTCGACACAGGGGCGAATAAAATAAGCTGGCGACTAGCGAGTAAAGCCCATTAAAGAATCAGTTGTGAGTGAAAAGCTTAACTTTATGGCGTCATTACAAAGAAAAGAAGATTATATTTCAGTCCCTGTAACGTCTTGCAGTATTGTTTATAAAGGTTAGCTAACGTTCAGGTCCTTGTATAATCCCACAGACTGAGTGCCCGTTATATTTTGCATCATTTAACAATTTACTTTTTTTTGTACTATAATATATCTTTCATTCACAGCAAAATGAAGGAGATTTTTGGATTGGGATTAAGGATTCGGATTATGATGTTATTTGATATATCAGTCTACTTGTGAGTGCAATCGATTCTTTCTCTCTATTTCGTCATATTCAGCGTGATAAATCTATCTCTGGTTTTTTTTCTCTACGGTTTAATAAGGTGGTCATTTCTCTTGCGCACTGTAGGTCACGTGAGCATGTTTCCTGTACCATCGCAACGTTCACACTGACGATTGGTAGAACCATTATGACGTCAGAAAAACTGCTCTGGAGTCGCTGCAAGCGTTGTCTGAGTAAATCGCTTGCTCAGTCGACGACGAGTTTTCTTGCAGAAGGAAGTGAGAATGTGTTGTCTTTCACTCTAGCGACTGTCGATAACACAACATCGGCTGTTAAGCAGCGGTTATATTGTGAAGCCTTGCAGGTTATCTGTAACACTAGCACCGTTATAGCAAAGAACGAAGCCCAGCAAAACGTGAGTCTGTGTGTATTAATAATAAAACCAGGTTACTATGGTAGTGTCTAGTGATGTCTTTAAATTTACGTTCGAGTCTTCCTCTTAGTTAACGTGGTGTTATGTGTTACTGTTAAACTGGGACAACATTATAACATCTGGTTGTTCGCTGTTGGGTTTAAGATAGCGACTGTTTCGTAACAATGTGTTAGGTATACGATTCAATGAAATGTGATTGATTATCAGGCTTTTTCTACTTTCTAAGTTGTTAACCCTTACAGAAATATAGTTCCTGCAACTCTAGTTCGAGGGTGTATGGAGAAACGACAAAAAGTCAGGAAACGGGTGTACTTAGTGTATTCCAAAGGGTATGAAGGAGTGATGCTTACTGAGTGTATTAAAGTGACATCTTAACCTAACTGGTTCTAGTGTATGTGTGAAGGAGAGATGTCTGCTTAACAACTGAGCGTATATTTGTAAGGAGATCTGTTTACCCAACTAGTTCTGTAATGCGTGTGTGTATAGAAGCGATTTATATTTAGTAAATGGATGCATTAAAAAGATATGTTTATTTTGCTAGTGTTATGATATGTGAAGAAACGATGTATGATATTGAATTAAGGAGTCATTTTTACATGGCTTGTAAACGTATGAAAAGAGAGATGTAATGATGTATTAAGGATATTCTTTACGTGATTAATACAGAGGTAAGATAGATGTAATGATGTATCAAGGAGATTCTTTACGTGATTAATACAGAGGTAAGAGAGATGTAACGATGTATCAAGGAGATTCTTTACGTGATTAATACAGAGGTAAGAGAGATGTAATGATGTATTAAGGAGATTCTTTACGTGATTAATACAGAGGTAAGAGAGATGTAACGATGTATCAAGGAGATTCTTTACGTGATTAATACAGAGGTAAGAGAGATGTAATGATGTATTAAGGAGATTCTTTACGTGATTAATACAGAGGTAAGAGAGATGTAATGATGTATTAAGGAGATTCTTTACGTGATTAATACAGAGGTAAGAGAACGATGTATGTAACGATGTATCAAGGAGATTCTTTACGTGATTAATACAGAGGTAAGAGAGATGTAACGATGTATCAAGGAGATTCTTTACGTGATTAATACAGAGGTAAGAGAGATGTAACGATGTATCAAGGAGATTCTTTACGTGATTAATACAGAGGTAAGAGAGATGTAATGATGTATTAAGGAGATTCTTTACGTGATTAATACAGAGGTAAGAGAGATGTAATGATGTATTAAGGAGATTCTTTACGTGATTAATACAGAGGTAAGATAGATGTAATGATGTATTAAGGAGATTCTTTACGTGATTAATACAGAGGTAAGAGAGATGTAACGATGTATTAAGGAGATTCTTTACGTGATTAATACAGAGGTAAGAGAGATGTAACGATGTATCAAGGAGATTCTTTACGTGATTAATACAGAGGTAAGAGAGATGTAATGATGTATTAAGGAAATTCTTTACGTGATTAATACAGAGGTAAGAGAGATGTAACGATGTATTAAGGAGATTCTTTACGTGATTAATACAGAGGTAAGAGAGATGTATAATAAGATATTAAAACGTTATTTCTACTTGGATTGTATAGGTGTAGGACAAATGTATAATAGTATACTAAAGAGTTATTTCTACGTATAGGTACAGAAAAGATGCCTACTTAGGTATTTAACCAAATGCAGTTATAAAAAATGCCGAGAATATAGTGGATATTTATTTATCACTCAGTAAAATAGGCGTGTACTTGTTTGTATTTTAAGGAAAGGTGTTTATCTTGATCGTAATGGAAGGAGATTACCTAACTTCATAAAAGAATAATTTTTCACACCAACAGGAAATAACATTTTATGTAAATTCTATACAATAAATAAATCGTTTTTAGGCAAATTTTGAAGGTTTGAGTATAAGACTTGCTTTTTTCTTTAGCTTACAAGCTATTGTTACTATTTATAGAGCTGTCCACAAAACAGTTTCAAGAAAGCTGTACTAATAACTTTGGTAAAGAATGATAAACAAACACAGTAAGAATAAATTAACGCAAAAAAATATTTATCAACTACGTAGCTAATGTTTTCTTGTTTTTTGTAGTTCTGTACTTTAAAATGTTTAAATTATTTATTTTTTGTAGGAAAGATATGTTTGTTCTGAACTTTGATAGTTTTGGGGTAGAAAATTGGATTATTACTGAAAATATTAACTTTTATTTGTTTGTACATTTTATTGCAATGTGTCTTCTGCGCTCTGTTCTAAAGTAGGAATTAAACCTTATATATTAACGTTGTAAGTCCATGAACTTACACGTGCTAAGAAGGCGAGGCATAGGAGATTTCTTGTTTTAAACGGTCTCGTAGAAGCTCTAATGCATTACGCTGTATAATGTATGCGTCATTACTGGATATATTATAGTTAATAAATCTAAAACGTTTATTTATGTTACAACTGGACTTATCGCTAATCTTACATATTCGTCAAAGTTTGAGATTTACATATATTCGGTTTCCCAGAGTGTGATGTGTAAAGTCAAAAACATTTGGCTGTTAATTTGTGATAAGTAACGAAGTTTACTTTCATGTAACACACATGTATAGTTGGCTATTTTGTTTTGTGTTTTATATACAAAATGTGATCGAAGTGGGATTATAATATCATAAGCAAAAATAAGACATAACATGACCTAGTGAATAAAGGGGTACTTGACTCGCAATCTGTTGATTGAAGTTCGAATCCATATTACCGAACATATTTACTTTTTCATCCGTGGTGTGTTAGAATGTAACAGTTAGTTCCTCTACTCGTGGGGAGGTTATACACGTGCGGTGGATGGTGTCGACTAACTGCTTTCCCTCTTGCCTGTCACTGCGAAATTTAGGTCGGCTAGCGCAGATAACCCTTGTGTAGCTTTGTGCGAGATTTAAAGGAAAAAGGCAAAATTATTTGGTTTAAAAAATATCCTTATGATTTGCCCCTAATGTATGTAAGTGCGAGTTTGTGTTCCTACGTAACCGTTCAGTACGCATTTGAAATCCTTGTCCTTTTATTTAACTTTAGCCAGAATTCAAAATAAAATTCTCATTTGAGATACTTAAACCTTAATGTAATATCTTTTTATGCTGCAGTGCCGCCATCTTCCGGAAGGTACTGCTACTTTTAGAATATCACGAAACAACGACAAAATATTTGTTATGCAATAGGCATGCAACAGTGAATTGTAATGACTTCGTCGTGTGTGTGTGTGTGTGTGTGTGTGTTTTCTTACAGCAAAGCCACATCGGGCTATCTGCTCAGTCTACCGAGGGGAATCGAGCCCCTGATTGTTAGCGTTGTAAATCCTGGACTTCGTTTTTATTACATATCTATAGATGTTAAATTCAGGAATTTAACTAATACTGTGCAAAGATAACCAATGAAAGAAACTTTTTCTCGAGAGAATTTCTAAAGCATTGGAACTGATATATATAATAATAATAATAATAGTGTAACAACATTTAACGTCGTGTGTAGCAGTTGTCTACACGAAGTATCAGGTACAGTAGATTTGCGATGTCATAAAGTTCTGTAGTTATGATGGTTATTTCCATTTGATGTACACGTAACAGATCTTGAATCAAACGGGATCTCTTGGTGTATGAACACTTAACATTCTTATGCCCGTAATCCATTGTTCGACTTGGCTAACTTGAGTGCACGTCTTCTTCGCGGAGGTTTCAGGTTTTGTAGCTTTTACTGTAGCCAACCAGAATGATTCAGGTGAGTGCGTGAGCAGCGCGAGCTTCATGCAGGTGCACTTTGTGCTCTTACTGGACAACAACGCGTGCACTATAGACCTTTTAGATAGATGTACGACGCGGCACGCTTTTAGGACTCAACTCTGCTTTTCTCTAATGGAACTGTCTCTTTAAGTGGTCTTAATGTGGCAAGGGCTAAAGATGGGGGTGGGGAATAGACGGATGGAAGACAGCTTGTAGTAACTGTCTACAACGCGATGGATGTTATCTTATTAGTTCAAAAAGCTTGCATTAGTGGCTGGCTTTCTGCAAAAAGGACGAATGCCGATAGCTTTTAGCTGACCAAGCCTCGATGTCATCAGCTTTTGTCGTTATTCTCATCAGGCCAAAGCTGACCCATTGGTAATGCATTGGTGGAGGACAGATGGTTTCAGAGTCCATATATGAAGGCTAAGTGCATAATGCCACGTGAACTGTAATTCTTCATCCTCCATAGACCGCAGACTACTTAAGAGCAAAAGGAGCAGAGGCTGTTTACTCAGGATTTCTATGGCAACATTGCCCATTAAAGTAATCAACGACTGTTTGACTGAATAATGTTCATGGCTTTCTGTTCTACTAAGACATGAAACAGTGCTTTTGTAGATCACACAAATGCATTCCAGTGAGCCTAACTGATATGACCATCGTAAAATGTCATAAAAGTACGGCTAATGGACCATTTATGTTTGACGTTATGGATGAGTTCATTTTATACTTTTTGAAGGCACTTTATTCTTTGTGCACGTTATGGAATTGTCTTTACAATACTTTTGTATGTTAATATGAACTAGTGAAAAAGTTAGTTTCGTATTTGCAAATTTGTTTAGTTCCGAGTTTCTTTGTGTGGGGAGGTTATAGCAATGTCACATTGGGCTATCTGCTGTGTCGACCGAGGAGAATCGAATCCCTTAATTTAGCGTTGTAAAACTTTAAAGTTCCCACTGTCTTACCGGGGGACTTTTGGAGTCTTTACCTTCTCGGTGGATAAGATATTCACTCGTAATCTGAGGGTCGCGGGTTCGAACCTCCGTCGCACCAAACATATTCGCCCTTTCAGCCGTGCGGACGTTATAATGTGACGATCAATTCCCCTATTTGTTGGAAAAGAGTAGCCCAAGAGTTGGCGGTGGGTGGTTCTGCCTCCCGTCTAGTCTTACACTGCTAAATTAGGGGCGGCTAGCGCAGATAGCCCTCGTGTAGCTTTGCGCAAAATAAAGAAACAGACTTTACCTTGCAGTGTAAAGTCATACCTTGATGCGTGCTTTTCAAATTTTTTTCTCCGTAGATAGGAGTGGTCTGTAATTTCATTTTAGTCATCTGCTGAGTTGTAGTTGACGTGATGCTAGACATGGTCGTAAGAACATTTCATTTTTATTGCATTATTTAATCAGAGTAAATATTAAACATACGGGTTACTTCAGATTGAACCAAAACACCAATTGTAATTTTTCGTATTTACTGGGTTGGAAAGTTGAAATATGATTCAGATGTACACTAAATAAAATGAGAGCAACACATTAATTTTAAACTGTTTAGTTATTCTGACGCCTCAAGATAAATTCTACAAAATATTACGAGTAATATATATATTTTTTTAGGTTTACAAATGCCTGCATTCGTTAGTTACATCGAAAGTTAAAAGAAAATAGTCGGTTAAAAGTTTGATTATTCTGAGAGTACATTACCGACAGATGTTGACGGCTTTAATTTTTAAGTATCATACATTACAAACTAATACAGATATAGGAGGATATATTGGCTTATTTCAAGTGAAATTGCGAACTTTTTAGATGTTTTTCTCTTCTGGGTCGCTGTTTTATTTTGGAATGGATGTAAACAAATGTTTTATTTTGGAATGGATGTAAACAAACATGTTGAAAGACCATATGAAAAAAAATTCGTGGGTAAACAGTTGCAACCTAGAACTGGCAAAAGGCCAAACTGAACACGTTGAATAAGGTTTGGTCAAATTTCAATACAAGAAAGGCAGCAAGGTCTAAGCTAAAAATCAAAACGAAACACGGAAAAACAGAAACAAACCATAACTGTGTTGGCTGACACCGACATTCAGACTGTGATAATGGTGTTTTACAAATGCTTCGTATTAAAAATCTATTATCCATGATTCAAATGCTCATAACTACTTTACGTTTCTGGCGGATACGTGTGAGCACTTTGTAAAAATGAAAGAATACTTATAGTGTTTAATATAAGTGAATTCTTTCAGTTGCTATGTGCTTGTCATTTGATGTGTTATGGTGATTTGAGTTGGTAAAACACGCACTCAGTATGCGAGAGGTCTTGGATTTTATCCGAGTTGAGTAATTGATTTGTTGTTGTTTTGTAATTTCGCACAAAGCTACTCGAGGGCTATCTGCGTTAGCCGTCCCTAATTTAGCAGTGTAAGACTAGAGGGAAGGCAACTAGTTATCACCACCCACCGCCAACTCTTGGGCTACTCTTTTACCAACAAATAGTGGGATTGACCGTCACATTATACACCCCCACGGCTGGGAGGGCGAGCATGTTTAGCGCGACGCGGACGCGAACGCGCGACCCTCGGATTACGAGTCGCACGCCTTACGCGCTTGGCCATGCCAGGCCGAGTAATTGATAAAATTGAAACTAGGTTATATTGGAATAATCTGTTTTTTGATAGACTGTTTATTGTTGTTTTCTCTGAAAGCTACACAAAGGGATATTGTGTTTTGCCCACCACGAGTATCGAAACTCACTTTCTAGCGTTGTAAGTCTACAGACATGCAGCTGTGCTACTGGGGTTTCTCTTTGAAAAGAAATTGTTTATTTTTTTAGTGGGGTTTATATGGGATTATGAAATATATAACAAGTTTGTTAAACAAACGTTCAAGTGAAACAAGTTAATAATAAGGAAATTCTCTGTTAGTGTTACTGCCACGTGCTTACAATTATGATTACTGCTGACTGTTGTAACACTTTTCTAACTTAAGCAATTAAACTGGAAGAATTCTTATCATGAATATTGATATCGGTTTTTCCCAAGTTTTCTTCGGAAATCTTGTGACGTATCCCTTTCACGTGACTTGTCAGTAAACAAAGTATTAGTTGTATACCGCAGTTTATCCAACATTCTGTGAATAAACATTAACTGATTATGTAACGAATAGTTTATATTATTCACATTTTATCAATAGCAAAGTCAATGGAGCTCGCTTGTATCAGTCTACTATCTAAAGCTGTCGAATGATATTTGAGGTTATTGTTTGATTAAATCTTCATGTACAACGATTTATTACGAGTGTCGCCATACCTGACGAGGAACGACTAGCTCCAACATCAAATTACCAACTTTACGGACCTGGGCAATAATTAGTGGCTACATGTAAAAACCTGCAGTCAACAAATTCGTGAACTGAACCCACAAGCAGTTTGCTGTGTAAATAGCCAAGGCACCGATAGGTCAGCTGGTACAGAGATCACATTCCCTCTGCAATGTTTGAAAGTTCTCTTTTGTGTGGGCCCGGCATGGCCAGGTGGTTAAGGCAATCGACTCGTAATCTGAGGGTTGCAGATTCGAATCCCTGTCACACCAAACATGCTCGTCCTTTCAACCATGGGGGCGTTATAATGTGTAATGTGATGGTCAATCCCACTATTCGTTGGTAAAAGAGTAGCCCTAGAGTTGGCGGTGGGTGGTGATGACTAGCTGCCTTCCCTCTTGTCTTACACTGCAAAATTAGGGACGGCCATTGCAGATAGCCCTCGTGCAGCTTTGCGCGAAATTCGAAAACAAACAAATAAACAAATCTCTTTTGTGTACAGCAGTGGTGTAAGAACGTTAAAAATTTGTTTTTCGTTTCTATTGAGTTCAAGATACACCTCCAGAAGCGAGACAGAAGATAGGAGTCTTTTATAACATCTCTCAGACTCAATGTAATACTACGCGTACAGCAAACATTTGAGGGTTGTAATTAGCTTTAAGCTTAAAATCCGTTCTGGAATAGTATTCTCTAACTTTTCTCAAAGTTAGTTTGACCTAACGTGGTAAAAGTGTAGCACATGTTTTCTCACAAAAACAAGCTGTACATGCTTCTTTAAATGATATGGGGAATTCGTCCAGTTGTTGCAATCTGTAGCAACGGTAAGAAAGCAACAAACAGTTGACATACCATATGGACAGTGTTACACAAGGACAAACGAAAGTTATTCTTTGTGTATCAAGCACCCCATGTCTGGTGTTACACGGGAAGAATGCGGTTTTATTCTTGATCTTTCACGTATTCTCAAACCAGTATTCAGAAGGTTAGATAAAACAACTATACACCAAGACTAGCAGAAGTAGCGCAACTAACACTATGAGATATTAGCTGTCCCTGGGGATAAGACACATGTTTGTTTAGCCCTTAAAAGAATTACCGTGAGAAAAACAGCAGCGACGTGGGCAAATATGGCATTAAAATGACTTTCGGTGCATTACTTCTCACGTGCAAGAATCAGCTTTCCATAACGGAATGAGTCAGTGTTTCGTATGCTCAGATGCTTCTCAGATTCGCTCGCAGTTATCTAATCGGTTTCCTATCCTTTTTTTTTTCTACCACTGGGTCGGTTTTAATAATAGGTGGTACATAGCAAGCTGCACATGACAGCCCAGGCGAGTTAACTGCCGATTATTTACTTTGGCCCTCCGCCCTGAATCGTGAATTATCTGCGCTTGTGGTGATCAACAGCACGGGAGGGTCGTCGCCGCGTTGCTACCGAATACACCACCCGCTTTCTACAGTGCACTCGCGCCTGGCTGCTTGCGAGGAACGCGCTCTCCCCCCCCCCCCCCTCTCCGAGGTGGCGCGTGGCCAGCACGATAACAGGCTGACTAGAGATCTAATACTATTCATTGGTCTTTCGCTGTGCCAGATTCTTCGCGATTTTGACGGGAGAATATGTACTTAATCATTTCACTCGCGCTCGCCTCGTCTCTCCCACAATCCCCTAGCAGCTCGTGACTTAACCTGTGTAGCTTTAACAGCGCACTACCTTATTACGCGCTCACGTTGAGCGCGATCAGCGCTTCAGTAATCTTTCAGTCTGATGGTTTCCGGCTGGTTTCGCAACTCTAGTCGCTCGGATAAGCTTCAGCCCACCCTTCAACAGTCAAACCTGGCACAAATAATAGACTTCTTTCCAACATGTTATTTTTCCGGTGGGGATTTTCACATTTCTACCTCCCTTACAGCAGACAGCTGTCAGGGACACAATAAATGGGACCCTGGTATGTTTCTTTAAGATACTAGTCCTGTAGTTGTAGAGAAAATGAATCAAGAGAACTATATAACGTAAATTCCTGGTAATACAGTATTTTCGAATGAATCGATTAGATTGTTTTTACTGCCGAGCCCCAGATCAGTTCAAAAACTTTTTTTAAATGTGCTTGTAACTGTTAATACTTTTCAAAGTTTATTTTTTCAGCACCATCCCTAGAATAATTTATATTGTACCAAGACAAAATACTATAACGTATATAGGTTAATATTTTTAATATATTTTACTTACACGACTGAGGATAGACGACAGATATATGTAAACATTGTGTTATGTTCGTCGTGGTGATCGAATTAATGCTGAAATAGCGACATTTCACGATAATCATTCACTGGTTTCCACTTCTCATTCTGAGAGTTACGGGCTCGAATCCCTGTCCAACCGTACATGTTTGCCCTTTCAGCTGTGGGGGCGTTATAAATGTGATGGTCAATCACCCTATTCTTTAGTAAAACAGTAGTAACCCAAGAATTGGCGGTGGATGGTGATGACTAGCTGCCTTCAATCTAGGTCTTACACTGCTAAATTAGGGAAGGCCAGCTCGAATTGCCCTCGTGTAGCTTTGCGCGACTTTCAAAACAAACCAAATCAAATCCAGAAATATTCCTCATTCAAAGAGGGTAAAAATTGTGAGGGTACGTAATCCGTAGTTTCTTCTCCTATGGAAATGAGGGTTTCGTCGATAATGGCGTCGTCACATGCCATAGTGATAATAAATGAAGTATTTTTTAGGCTTGAGGCTGTCTTTGTTTTCCTCAACTTTGTAATTATTATTGTTTGCTTGATTAGTTTTGCATTAAATTAAAAAAAAACACTCGAGGGCTATCTGCGCTAGTCGTCCCTAATTTAGCAGTGTAAGAATAGAAGGCAGCTAGTCATCACCACCCACCGCCAACTCTTGGGCTATTAAGTCCATATGGCTTGGAAAGATGAGCATGTTTGGTGTGACAATGATTCGAACCCGCGACCCTCGGATTACGAATCGAGTGATTTAACCACCTGGCCATGCCGGGCTCTGTAATTATGAAAATTTTCAAGTATTAACAAGTTTCTTGTATTGGCTATTCTAATTCTCTCTCTGATGCTATGTTTATTTGTTCGAAGTTAAGCACAAAGTCGCACAATAATTTATGTATGCTCTGCCCACCACGTGTATCGAAACTCGATTTCCAGTGTTGTGAGTCCGCACTGGGAAGCTTCTCTCAAATAATTTTCTTTTTTTCTAGCTGCTTTTTGCACATTTAGTTTACTCATAACTCGCGGACTTATACATATTTCAACAACACAAGCGATACTTTAACGTACTTTAGACAAACGCGTTGAACGGAATTTATATGAATTAATAAAATACTAAAAAAATTAATTACCCCCGCTTTTTAGCTAATAGAATCTCCGAGTTGTTTTTTTTTTTTTTTTTCAGGTACAAACTTTGAGCTCATAGCTCCGTCATCTGTTGACCAATCTGTAATCTAATTACGGTCTTGGATTCAGGAGGTCAGTCCTTTTCAATTATGTTTGACTATGTCCAATATTAACTTACTCTAATTCTGTCTCAAATAATTTCATTTGAAGGTAGATTAGTAGAGATCATGATGAGTAATAAAATCAAATCTGGTATAAGCGCATCCCATATTTGGTATTGTTGGAGTGCAAAATTATAGCTAATAAAAACAAATGTTATAGATTAATTTACTTTAATCTTACCGAAAATACTTTCAATAGCCGCGGCTGTTGAGGATTTCCTCTTGTACGAACCAAGTTTTTGTACATTTATCATAATATTTCTTAGATATTATTTTTGTGCAACTGAACATTGTACAAAATTCAAAGAGCTGTAGGGAGCTTAGTGTTCAATTAATTATTTTGTCTTTGAAAATCTAGACACGTGGTTCGCAAACAGCGAGACACGTCTTCGGTTGGTGATCCACTATGACTATAAAAATATAGGAATTATATAACTGAAAATACGTATGTATATATAAAGGATTTAAAACTACTGTACAAATATGACTATTATTAAGTAGTGTAGTAACAAACTGATGCAGAAAAACAGCATGCACAGTATATATACAAATAACTTGTACATGGTGAAGGGAGACGCAAGAAAACACATGTTTAGAAAGGTTTGCGCAACATTGATACAGACGATGGATAAAAATAAATAAATACTGCAAGTTTAGAAACAAGTTGTGTGTTTGACAACATGTGCCACTCAGATTGTCAAAGAAATGCTAAAAGAAGACGATTTTAAATGTTTTTGTTTCAGGAAATAGCTAACTATTGACATCTGTCTGGTGGCGCTCGCGTGCATGTAGAACTGCTTCACCCGCTGTTGCGACAGACTTTTCTAATCTCATTATGAATAACTTCTGAACAAAAATGATCTTGGGCACTGAGATAAACTTTCACATTTGGTAAGTGTAGTGGTTGCAGTTCTAGGGTTGGTGTTCTGCTGATAAGGTGAAAGAAGTTCACGTGATACTTCGACACTTGCGCGTGGTCACCAAAGTCCTCAGTCACCTTTCTTCAGTACAGTTTAATGCTTAAAGCACATACGTATAATAAGGGACAAAGTGTACTGACGATCTTAATATAATTTATCTTTTAAGGCAAAAGTTTCATTATATTACAACACAACTCTGTAGGGTTAATACTGTAAGATTGAAATCATGAAAAATTGGCCTTGAAACGTTTGAATAACACCAGTTATCCAAGACAGTTGAATGAACATCTCGTTGAAGCCTAAAATAAGTTTCCGAAGTTTGGAGATGGGCCAAAACCTCCTCAAGTTAACTGCAAAGTAGGACAAAACCCCTTAGTAAAATAGAACAAAAGCTTCCACTTTTTCTATTTCTGCTGTTTTTCTATGTTGAAACACTTAGGTAATCACTGTTTTATCTACCTGAGTGACTTGCGTGATCTACGCTGTATGGTGAGAATATACTGTTTATGTGAGCTTTGTAGTATTTTTAAAAAATGGTTATTCCCTCTGAGTTACCCGAAAAATCAGTCTCTCTTCAACCACCATGAGGATCATTGAGATAAAAAAAGAAGGTTCCAACCTGTGTGTAGAAATATACTTGTACACCAAGAACAGGCCCGACATGGCCAGGTGGGTTAAGGCGTTCAACTCGTAATCCGAGGGTCGCGGTTTTGAATCCCCGTCGCACCAAACATGCTCGCCCTTTCAGCCATGGGGGCATTATAATGTCACGGCCGATCCCACTATTCGTTGGTCAAAGAGTAGCCCAGGAGTTGGTGGTGGTGGTGGCTAGCTGCCTTCCCTCTAGTCTTACACTGCTAAATTATGGATGGCTAGCACAGATAGCCCTTGTGTAGCTTTACGCGAAATTCAAAACAAACACCAAAAACAGTACCAACAGTACACGAATATGTTAGTGCATTCCTCTGAAAACATTTCTATCTTGAGAAGGTTATGCTCATACAAATGTGAAGGTGAAACAAATACTTTCTGTGACAGAAGACAGCCACGACCCAGATCCTAACAAGATCTGAGGTGAAGAACACTATGATACAAAGTATGACTTAAAAACTTCATGTTATTATTTGTTCTAGTGGGTTTTGTCCTATGTTTCCAAAGATTAGAGTAATACCCTTACTGCCATTTGAAACTATTTTTGCTCGACTGAGCGCGGCACAACTTTATATCATCTTTGACAGCACCGTTCTTTCGTCTCTGTATCACTATTTCTGAGCGATATTACAATGCGTTATTTGAACTCGTAATATAATATAATTCTTTCTCGACGGCGTGTTCCATGAACGTGAAGAGGAATATTCGGCACCACACGAATCAATATTGATGAACGCAATTTCACATCCAAGAATGTATTAGAGCACCGCAAGCTACTTATTGTTATTATAATTAGAGAAAATCGGGATACGTACTGACTGAATTGCAAATATAGATACGATTTGCCTTTGTGGACATAACCTGCTCTGATTATACATGTTACTGCTCTTACTTCACTATCTACGAAAAAGCTGTCTGCCTGTTTAACCATTATGTTATATGAAATCTCAGTAACGATCCACTAAGTATCATTCACGAGACTCGGAATGGAAGTCTGTGAGGTTAATATCGAGTACAACATGTTTGTCACCGTCAAACGTATTTGTCACAAACACTCCTGATCACATAACATAATTCAACAAAATTATCGCCATTTTGTGATCAATTGTTTCTGTGGTATTAACACACTTAAACACATCACATTGTTCCCGTTGAGTTTAACTGACGCTAGAAAGTAGCTTGTATGTTTTTGATATAAATATACTATTACGACAATTCGTGTATTTTAAAGTTTTAGCATCAATACAGTTAATTAACGCAGGTTTGTTCTGTGATTGTGCCAGAGAAGATACCATTTTCAACAAGCCTAACTTGTTCGGAGTATTAAGACTTTTGAGTTGAGTAGAATTTTGATAGTAATACAGAGGTTGAGTGCATTATATTAAAATGGTTTTGGAGCCTCACTACGTCGTGACAGTCCATATCGCCACGTCCAGTCATACTCTTTCTTATAACTGGGTATCTTGACAATATCTTAATATAGTTTCCATTGCGAATTGATTCGTCGTGAGCTTGTCATGCCCGAAACACATCACTCCTCCCTGGTTACTTTCTATAATTTATTTAGTATACGAAGGCAACGATTTCCAAAAGCTTGTGTAAACAGTCAAAATTCAAAAATAATTTGAATGTTTTAATATATATATATTAATATTGAACATTATTGGTATTTACGATATATGGTTATTCGCGAATTTTATGTGACAGACGTGTGAATAAATTCGCGTTAATTCCTTCGTACAATAAATTCATAATAATCTACCACGGAAAGAAAACGTGAAAAATAAGTATATTGTAAGGTTTTAAGAGATTAGTGGGAGACAAAGTTAACTAAACCTTATCATTGAAACTCTTTAAACACGTACCCTTCTTGTTCTGATAAATCAAGCTCGGTACACATGCTAGACAGGTCTCTTGTTGACACTGCGTGTTCTATGTAGCATAAGACTGATGTATACCTATCTAGCTGTTCCAGTGCAGTCACTTTAATCCTACGATGTTATCATGTTCAAATCGTGCTCAGCTGTGGCTTAGAGGATTGAGAAACGCATTTACTGTTGATTACGCACGTACGAAAGTAGTGATTTGAAAAAGAAAACACCGAATAATTTAGATCGAAAAATGTTACGTTTCAGTAAACACGTTATTGGTCTAAAAAACATCTTCTACATAATAACATATTCAATTAAAAAAAACGTTTAATGCACGCGCTCTGTTCCAGGGTGTGCAGAATTTTATTTAGACAATGCTTCATTGTACAGCGGTAAGTCTCCAAATTTACAACGCTAAAATCAGGGGTTCGATCCTCCTCGGTGGGCTCAGCAGATAGCCCGATGTGGCTTTGCTATAAGAAAAACACACAAAACACACTTCATTGGTCTAAAAAATCATCTACATCATAACACATTCAATTGAAAAAACTTTTAATGCACGCGCTCTGTTCTAGGGTGTACAGAATTTTATTTAGACAATACTAGAGTTTTTACTGGTAACTTACACTCGTAACAAATGCTGAATAAGAAATATCACGTTTATATTACTATTTGGTTTAACTTATTTCAACAGAGCCACGTTTCAATTTGTAAACACCTCCAAATATAACGAACTCACGCGTTAGAATATCTTCAGTCTTATTTGAATACTCAGAGTTGTGGACAATTAGTCACGATTGTTTGAACAAAGGTATCCAAAATTTCACTGTGTGCTACTTTGCTCAACTATCAGTGTACTACGTCTAGATTAAGCACAAAACTAACGTACTTGACAACGGTTGTTAAGGTTTCACTCTGGCAGTGCTAACTTATTGTAATAAGAAGACAACGAATTTGTTTGAAAAATATTTGATTTTTACAGGCTTGATAAAACTACTGCATGTACAGCTAAGTCCATATCGGCCCTCTGAATTATACTAAGTAACAACAATAATTATAAACCTATTGTTCAAATAAAAGTATCGGTTTCTGAATTAATAAAAAGTAAGCTAAAAGACTGGTTGAATCACTCTTAGATATTTTACTATTTTGAATTGCATTGACCTGAAGAGACAAATACAGTAACTATTCGCTCGACTAACAACATAACATTTATATCTATATATATGTTAAGTAATAAGGCTGGAACAATCAAGCCAGGAATTCATGTTATATTTATAGAATTAACAGGCAATACTAACACGATTTTATCCTGATACGCCATCAACCCGCGTTGTCACCAAAGTTTAATTTCACTTGTAATACTTTAGGCTTTAACACTCAACTAATATTGTTCGTTTTTAAATTTTATAAACCAATTTTCGATCAGAGTTTGCTCAGAATTCTGAAAATGGTAATTAATCATATTTTTTAACACCACTACCTTTCCAAACGTTGTGTGTGTACACACACACACACACACACACAAAAGCATGTCGTTCGAAAATAGTGTTTCATATGCAGGAGAAGTTTAATAGAACTTAAATTAGCTCGATTTCCCTTTTGAAACAACATGACAGGACGACAGATTCTGTAGACACGATGATAATATAATTCAAAACAGACTAGAATATTATATAGAGTTAGGAGTATATAATTTTTGCTTCAGCTTATAGAAGCTTACCGTGTGAGAAACAATCGACAACGGATGTTAAATCAAGTCTAATCAATGTGTCACATAAGTTGGCAGCAAGAGGAAAATCACTCTGCTAGCTTGACAAAGTGTTCTTGACAGAACCAATTTCGGTGGTAGCGTTATATTACCGCTAGTATCAAGGCGAAGCATCTTCCAGCCTTTAGGCTGCAAAACCTGTTCATTTCCAGCATACCAAGAGGAACCGAAAGTAATATGAAAAGATATTGACTTCGTGCAGTGTACTCCAAGGCCTTACGGAAATTTATGGTCAGTCTGCCTAAGTTGTTGGAAATCATTGCCTCACTGCAGCAAGCAGAGCAACTCTTACCATTATCATCCTCTCTTGACCTTCCCCATCCGTTGTTTTGATTGCGCGCCTAAAGGCATTTTATGAAGTGAGAGACAGACTCAAATATTTCATTTGTACTTCCCGGAAGTTCACTTCGGAGTACAAAACACCACCATTGTCTGTGTACACGTAAGGCAGAGTATGTTGAAAACTTGTTTTCGGACGAGACACTACTAAATCATGCATGTAATGTTTTGGAACCTATGTCTATCCCCTACATGTTCCTGAAAAAAACAACAACAAAAATTTCATTTTCTTTCTGTATAGAATTTCTTCTCAGTTTCACAAGAAACCTGAGGTTGTTTTTCAGAAATTTTGAGGGATTCCCTCTTCAGATATATTCACAGTAATCTTAATGGAGCATTATTTCAGACAACGACTTTATTTGGTTGTAATAATTCTCAGAAACATTCAGGGATTCCCTCTTCAGATATATTCACAGTAATCTTAATGGAGCATTATTTCAGACAACGACTTTATTTGGTTGTAATAATTCTCAGAAACATTCAGGGATTCTATCTTCAGATTATTCACAATACTTTTAGTAGATAATTATTTTAGATAACAACTGTATCCGGTTATAGAAATTCCGTTCAAATTCTGCAGTTTTAGTTAATAATTTCAGCAATATCTTATTTTGAACCTTTTCCGTTAAGTACGTTTACCCACATCAGGATGAACGAACAGTTATATTGCGTGTTTAGTTTGACAATATATTAACCAATTAGTTGTGTGTTTGTGATTAAGTACAAAACTAAACAATGGATTTCTTGTGCTCCGAACACTACGGATATCGAAATCCGGTTTCTCGCGTTCTAAGTCCGTAGACATACCGCTGTGTCACTACGAAGCATAACCACTTATTAACTGCTTTTTAGCTTATTACCAGTTAAATGTGTGATTTTATCTTCTATTTATGTTCTAATATATATATATGCGTATTTATTTTATCCAGAAATACTTGGACTTTCTTGAAATGGAGATGAAACAGGAGATATCACAACGTCTGCCTGTGGACACAGGAATGGCACCAGAGTGCGCTGGTTGTCAGAAGGTCATCCGAGAAAGATATCTGCTAAAAGCATTGGATCAGTTCTGGCACGAGGACTGTCTGAAGTGTACCTGTTGTGACTGTAGACTTGGAGAGGTAGGCTCCACCCTCTTCACCAAGGCCAACCTCATCCTTTGTAAGAGAGACTATCTCAGGTTAGTGACTAAAGAGGATTAGGAACTTTAAAAGATGCAGAGTTTTCTAAACTTGATAAACTTTATGTATATACATATATAAATA
This sequence comes from Tachypleus tridentatus, assembly GCF_004210375.1. NCBI lineage: Eukaryota > Metazoa > Arthropoda > Merostomata > Xiphosura > Limulidae > Tachypleus > Tachypleus tridentatus. Next base: position 30,418,753 of record NC_134834.1, read on the forward strand.
TATACAAGTTGAGTAAACAATTTTTAAGTCACAAACCTTCTGATCAGAGCAGTTTCAATACCTCATGTTTGTTTTGGAGCAAAGCCACTATATCTGCCATATTGCAGCTGGTGAGCCCTGGAATTAGATGAGAGGTCTCGTTGGCAATGGACATGACATATGTAAAGTTTTTATATGTATATAATAAACTTTCTCATAAGTTCTTAGAATTCGTGGAAGTAAAGCAAGTCGATTTCTGAAAGTTGCATAACATATGTACTGGAGAGAATAAGGTGGATTAGTGTGTTCCGATATGTTAAACATTTAAATAATGAACAGCCAACATTAAAAAAAATGTTTCAGATATTTTTCTTCCCTCAGCTTTAAACATCCTTTATATGTGAAAAGAAATGAAAACAGATGTTTCGCTTTTACTTAAAGTTGTCTAAGAACCGTTACTTTGGAAATATTAGAAATTTGTTTTCATATCGTTCTTGCCCACTAGTGGGACAGTGTTATGTCTGCAGTCTTACAACACTAAAATTCGGGTTTCGATACTTGTAGTTGGTAGATCACAGACAGCCCATTGTGTACTTTTGTGTTTAATTACAAACATCCAACCAATCAAGCCAACCATGTCTTTCCTTTTATTATCAGATCGCTTGTTCAATATTACAGTACTCAAACAACAAATAAACTCTACAATAAAGTTGTTTTCCTTGCTCTGTCTTTGTTTTGAGGATGTCATCAGAGTTTTCGTATTAATTTAACCCACACACTCGACATGACCTGTTAGGTAAATAAAATTTCTTTGGAATTGACATTTAAAGAAAATTATATTTGACAGCTGTTGCAGAAGGTTGTTATACCACAGGGTGTATATATATGATCGTGCTTATTATGTTCATTTTAATAAAACGAAGGTTAATAAGGGATTAATTGAAACCTGACGACTTTCACAATAATTTAATTTACAATTTTTGATAAACAAACAGGTCATTGATCTCAATATGAATTCACGTACAAAAGAGAAGTTCGATAAGTAACATTATTGTTTGGTTTTAACTAGGTTGTTTGGTACGACTGGTGTTTGTTCAGCTTGTAGTAAAACCATCCCAGCCTTTGAGATGGTGATGAGAGCCAGAGGAAACGTCTATCACTTGGAATGTTTCGCATGCCAGCAATGCCGCCACAGGTAAGCTCAAAATTGTGAGTTTTAAAAATATATGTTGTTGTCCTCCAGAAACACAATTATCCATAAATGAATCTTTAGTTTACAGATCAAATAAACACGAAAAATAGCTGCTCCTTTGTCTTTTTACAGTTTACTTTAGTGATAAGACATCCAAATTACACAAACTGAATATGCTACAGCGAAGTAAGGGAAAGTCTGGTTAAAAGTGGTGTTCAGTAATATTGGCGCTGAGGTAGGGTAATGGTGTAACGTGTGAAAGTTCCCAGGGTCAAACTTGCTCGTGAGAAACGCAACAACTGGATTATCACTCTGATAAAAAAAATCTCATCAGCAATAAATGCAAAGTGAGAAAATTTTTCTACGTCGTAAATATCATAAACATATAATTTTGTTGTATCATTTTATATTTTGACAAAAAGAAAACAATACGGGGAAGTGTCTTCTCCCTTTCCATTACTGCACCGCCCCCCCATCAATAAAAAACAAAAATGAAGAGAAAACATCATAAGAAAATAGTGCGTTTATTATTTTTATAGAATAATTTATCTCGTTATTAATGGTACCAATTTTCTTTCTCACTTTGCATTATTACTGATACATACCATTTGTATCGGTACCATTATTACTGATACCATTTGTATCGGTACCATTATTACTGGCGCCAATCTTGTCTCCCTTTGCATTACTAATGGTGTCATTATTATCGGTAACATTAAGAATTAAAAATATAATATCGTAAACCATACACTTACACGAAACGTTTGTTTTGATGTTTTATTCAAAAATAATTACTATACGCTGCATTACATTTTAATATTGAACCTAACTCTCATCGTTTCTGTCTTGTTAGGTTCTGTGTTGGAGACAGATTCTATTTGTACAACAACCGAGTGCTGTGTGAGTACGATTACGAGGAACGAGTTTTATTCGCCAATCTTCCTTATACAGGAGACAGTCTTACACAGCTGAAGAAACAGACAGAAAACCTGACATCCGGCAATAAAGATGATGCCTCAAGTGGCTATGGGAGCCCAGACTCATTAGTTAGTGAAGGCAAATAAAATAGTAACGGGATCTGGTGGTTACAAACTGTGATCTCTAAGTGACTGGATAGAAACTATGATAAGGTGGTCCTGGGTTGCGTTCCGGAGCCAACCTGAGCACTCTGACTGATTAAATGAGAATTATCGACACTTGTGAAATCAACTTTCAAGCTTGTACGTGACCTGCATAATAATATTAATCCCTGTGATCACAAGATGTCTAGTTGGAAACATTAATATAACCGTGACCGATATGTCATCAGTTGTACTCTCACAAGTCTTGTAGCAGGTTTAGTGGCCGCATCACCCTTTCAAGTATTATGAATGAGAACGCGGAAAGAAATTAGTACTATAGAAAAAAAACTTCTTTCGTGTATATACCAGAGTGACTAGAAATAATCACAAAGATACCTTGAAATTAGTTGTGAAACGTTTTCCTGAATGTTTAAAAAAATTCTGACTTTGTTTTTGGTTAACTGGATCTTGCCAGTAGGGGGCTGGAATGAAGTGATAGGTAAGAATATTGTTACGTTTTACTTCTGATCAAATAATCTGATTGCCACGAAATTTACTGCTTTAACCAGCTTATTATTTGTGTTTATTTACGCAGTTGAAATCGAGATTTAACTGAAGTGTGCTAGTATTGCTTCAGTATACTTTTAAAACGATTTTTCTTAGACAGACATGGAATTGGAGTCGAGGCAGCTGGGTAGCATTTCGAAGATTAATATTTCTTTTCGGTCATCGCAAGAAAAATTTATTTTTTATTCCAAGGCCCTCCAGCTGCTCCAACTCACAAGACAGATTGCTTGCTAACCAAACCATGCTGTATTATTAGTAATTCGAATTTTTGGAAGAAACATTACTAATTAAACACCAAAGCGTTTCTACTTTTGCCACTTTATGAATATCAATCAAATACGCACCATCTGTTTTGTTGCATTCAACCAAACAGTAAATACAAGTTACGTTACACCGTAAGAACCTACTCAAATATTTATTTTCCTTGTTTGTCATTGTACGGCTTGTAATGAGGTATATTAGTTTGGGAATCATTAACATATATTTTAGCAGAAGTCCTAATTAATCATTAAAACTAATTATCGCCTTGTTTAAACGTTCTTATAACATATCAAAACTCTATTTTAACCCACAGACTTATTACAATTTCAAAACGGTTTTCCACCTGAAAGCTAAATAGATAAATACTGATTAAAAAGTTTTCGTATCGTGTTCATATTTTGGCTCTTTCCCTGGCCATTTTTAAACAAGTCATCTTTACAGGCTTCGAGTATTCTACTAATTGTTTCTTATCAAAAATGTTTGTCAAACATTTACTTTTTTATTGAAATATCTTAGAACGTGTGTAGGTAGAACGTTCCTCAAGTTGCAGAAATGTACTCTAATCGCCTTTGTAAAATATTTGAAGCCAAATAAATAATGTAACTGTTTCATGACTTAGTTTTTTCAGCAGTCTCTAGAGCTTCACAGCTTTACCCAAAGTGTGAAAAAGCTTTAAAGGTTGCTGAAGAGTGAAAGAAAAGTTTCAACTTGTGTGATAGAAGTTTCACTGATTAAGTGACTTACGAGTTCCACAACTTTACCCAACGTGATAAAAGGAGCTTTAGAGATTGCTGAACAGCGACTTTATAATTCACTAAACCACCTTTGGATTTAAATGTCTCAAAGTAACGATTCGATTAAATAATTTTACTCTATGAACGTATATATATAGCTGTAAGTGGTGATAATGACGGTATATTTTTTCTACTATATAATTCGTGGTGTACAAGAATAAAACAAATTTAAAAGTTAAAAACTACAATCAGTTTTCCTTATTTTTTTGCTTTGATATCGATTTCACAAGAAAGCAGTAGTGCGTGTAGTTCTCAGAATATTTCAGTATTAATTGATGGGCATTCCTCATCAAAACGAAATGGAAACCTATTGATAGTAGCTGTATTCTTAAGGAATGCATACTGGACTAGCCGCGCCTCGAACACTTGGTGATAATTTTAACGTTCTTTATATTTTAACAACCTAGCGTTCTATGAAGCATAAAGACACATTACTAGTTTTAAAAATGACTTTGTATATATTGTATTTGTAGTAAGATAAGCCTGAAAACTACCATACGTTCGTAGTATTGGACATAGAGTTCAGTCGCGAGTTACTTATTCACACAAGCATTTAATCAGTGGCTCAGCAGCAACTCTGAAGGTTTGTGATGTAGTAATCGGGATATTCGTGGTGGGCGTGGCACAGCTAGTCTCGTGTGTTGCTTTGTATTTAATAACAAACAAAATTTATTGAAATTAAAAGCAATGTTGATAGTAATTTTGTTGAAATAAAAATACATTAATATACCCATAAATAGCTTGATGCATACATAGCTTAAAAATATGTCTTATAAAGCTGATGGGGTTGATACATATATTTATATGAATAGTTTTAAGGTTAAATGAGGCAAATATATTTAGATGAGTTTTCACGCTACTGATTTCGAGTAATGATTTATTCTCTTACTTTGTGTGCTGGTCTATGTTTAAACATTAATGCCAATCTTTTAAAATACTTTTTGAGTCAGATCTGTCATTTTTGTCAGCTCTGGCGGTTAATTTATATTTACATTATTAGTTTCCAATGTTCTAAGTAAAGTCAAAGATGCATTTTTTACTATATATTTTTTCTCTTTTCTAAATCACGTTAAATACAGTTTTTTTAATGAAAAAACAAAATAAAACATATTGTAATGTTAGCGTTATATTTGTTCCAGATCACGGAAAAATGGAATACGATCACCCAGTATTCCTTACGCCCACCAGATGTCGCTTTAAAAGGTTAAATTTCCTGTACATTTGATTAAAACGTATATTGTAGAGTGTAAAACGAGGAATGGTGAAATTAAAATGTTTCGTTTTGTATATGTATATAGTTTGTATATACATATATATATATATATGAGAAATGCATATGTAAATTATTTTGTTGTTTAGAGATTTGTTGTAATGCGCTCAGAACTGCTTTTGTGTAATTGTTCAATAAATGTTATGATTTTATGTGGTAAATAAATACGTAGTTAAGAGTTTCAACCACAACTCTTATGATTATAGCAAAAGTTAAGCAAAATGTTTACTAACCTGTATTAACTTATCTCTACTATGATTATAACACTAAGCCTAATCAAAATGATAGAAATATGTAATTCTTTAATTTGTTTTAATCAGTGAATATGGACAGACCTTTAAAATAAAATACTGAAAAGAACAAACAAACAAAGCTATTATCCACGTTTTTTTTTTTTTTGTGAAATTTTTCAATCAAATAGTTAATATGCGTTATAACAAACCACCGAAGCCTTTAGCTAAACAGTTGTATAATATACAATAATGTAATCGAGCTAATTGGCTCTAAGTTTCTTTAGTATTGTCATGAAATATAACCTTCAGTGATTTAGGGTTACCATCTAATACTTGTTATTCATCTTTTAGCTAATGTTCCACAGTTCTGGATCTAGCTAGACTAAACTTAGCAACAGACTCTGGGCGGTCCGGTGTCTTTATCTATAAGACCCTATATTAAAAAGGAGCTAAAATGCGCTCCGAAGCACAGCCAGCCATGATTGGGGTTTGATATTGTGTTCCTGACCCTCTAGGGGTAGGGCCATGTTTGAAACTGTGTTGATACCCACATTAACAAGCAAATGTTACACGCGTGCCCAGATACTAGGGGCAGATATCCTAATGGGTTGTTTGTAAGGGTACTGACCCTCTTAGGATAGCTAAAGAAGTAACTGGGGAAACATAGGAGCGTGACTGGCACATTGAGGCTACCGTAAATCATAAGGGAAGCCTTTAATCCGGGTAACAAAGGCCGGATACTTTATACTAGTTGGTTTAATTTATATTGACAAGAAAGAAAGCTCGATTGAGAAATAACTTAGTGAAAGGGTAATTTCACTTAATGGTTGAAGATATAGATATATACACATAGTTTTATAAAATATTAGCATCAGAAATGGTGCACTTGAATGTTTTTTATAAACTCCAAGATTATTCTGAATAAATGTCTATGGTGGGGGCTTTCAGTTTCTTCGGTGTACTTGACGTTAAATAATAACTAATAAACCTCTCCACTGTTCTCCTCAGTTATCGGATTTTATATAAAAGTGAGAAATAATGTAACATTTCCGCCAGATCATATTTTCATTATTTATCACCCAAGAAAAGAATACTTTGGTGAATAAATCCATTTAATAGATTTACTTTTACACAACGAAACAGGGAGAGCTTTCAGTCGTGCGTAACTGACACTTCAAGTAAAAAACATTTTTTTTTAATCTTGTAAAAATAGTTGGACTTTACGTATCAAGGGAGGGATGCATGTTTTAGTGCGTGATCAAATAGAGAAACAATGTTAAATATAAATTATTTTTTTAAATAAAGAATATAAAAACTATTTTAAATATAACATTACGTCATGCTAAATCGTCAGCGAAGTTCCATAATAACAGTTAATATTCTAGATAACATATTCGTAAAAAATATATAAATATCCTTGGTCTACTACTGAAGGGAAATGCTTGATGTGGTTGTTTTCTTTTAATTTGTTCCTTTTTTAACGAATACTCAGTTGGAGGGAAAAAAACAAATCAATTTGGTTTTAGTACAACAGTCAAAATGAACTACATTGTTTTATTTTATGTACATTATAAAAATAACTGGCTCTAATTTTCTTTTATGTTTCCATGAAATATAACCTTCCACGATTCACAACTGAAGGTTAATTAATGAAATAAGATATTTTAGTACACGTGGTATACCACAATATGTTAATTAATGAAATAAGATATTTTAGTACACGTGGTGTACCACAATATATTTTAGTACACGTGGTATTTTCTGAGTCATCCTTTCTGAACTTAAATATTTTCCAGTACCGTGTAAAATGTAGAATCAATTTTATGAATGTCCCATAACAGAGATTCTGCAGATCTTACGAGATATCCTAGAATAAAGAATTGGTGTAAGGATATGGATAATGATGTAAGAAAACGAGATCATGATCTTTCACGATTGTTACTCGAATACGATACGTGTTTTAACAGAATTTTAAGTAGTAAGGAGTTTTAATCCGTTGTAAAAATATCATACAATAAAACCTATCGTCACATATAGCCTTATAATACTTCACAATATGAGCAAAGTTTACATTTAATCATTTCCATGTAATTTAACTAGATGTATTTACAATATGTTGCACTATTATATAACTCTATGAGAACATGAGAACATAATCACTGAGAAAGAAACAGCTCTATTATTTTTCATGGGAGATAAAAATATAGTATTTCGGTAGCTTGATTCGTAAGCCCAAGAAGACTGCAATATCACTTTTCTATTCCTTTAACATATAAGGAATAGAAACAATACCTTTTCTTTCTGATTGGTCGAATATTATTACAGCCTTTCTCACACTGATCAGACGGAACAACAAGCAACATTTTCAGACCAGCAGATATTTATTCGATCATAAAGAAGGTAAAATTACTTTTGTAGTATGCCTGTCACCTCTTATAAAGTTCAACCATATTCTTAACTTGAAATACCTCACATCAGAGATTCGTTCTTCCAAGTCACATGCTCCACTGGCACTTATCTTTAACAACATCTGACACTGTGGGCGTCATTAGATTTTTGACAAAAGACACTGCTAGAGGGCATTAGCTCATCCACAAGAGAAACAAAAGAATATAAGCAAAGAGGGTATTGTATTCCAGTTATATTAAATACTGACACCACGTTGTATATAAATCCAGAAACTGGTGATTCACCTTGTGAACAGACGTTCCTAATAGCAACTGAATTGATTTGTTAAATAATTTTAGCAAGTATAATTACTAGGGTACTAATACTGTTTATTCTCACCAATTTTATGCGATGACTTGATTTTAACATGTTGATTACTGAGATTTAATATATCTTAAGTTTGATGCAAAAATAGACCTCAAAGTCAGTCCTTAATTAGAGTGAACTCAATATTTCTGTAATTTTAACCACAATTCTCTAGATTAATTAGAACGAACTCAAAATTACTGTAATTTTTAACCACAATTCTCTAAATTACTTAGAACGAACTCAATATTTCTCTAATTTTTAAGTATGATATACAAGGTCATCTTTACAATTAAACGGGAAACTAAAATATATAACTTACCCATATTTTCCGAAAGTTAAGCAAAAACGTCTGACATTGACTGATCATCAGAGTAACTTAATCTTTTGTTAATAACCGAAATCTATGAGTTGCAACCCTTTGAGTTTCCAATACATAAGAAAGTGCTAATTTAACCCCCTGTGATCTTTTTATATCCAGCTCGCCCTTTCAGCCGTGAGGACAATATAATGTGACGCTCAATCCCACTATTTGTTGGTAAAAGAGTAACTCAAGAGTTGGCGGTAGATGGTGATGACTAGTTGTCTCATCTCTAGTCTTACATTGTTAAACTAGGGACGGCTAGCACGAAATTAAAAAACAACAACAAGTAACTTAAACAAAATAACCAGGTGAGTTTGGTTCCTGGGCTTTTGGTTTTCTTAACTTGAATGCCCATCCGAAACTCGAAACATACAATTTAACAGATTTTTACAAGAGAGAAAAGAAACAATCTGATATTCATGTTTTCTAAACTTCTGATATTGGATTCATCCTGGCTTTTATTGAAAACAAGGTTAAAAGACACATAAATTGACTTATAAATTTATACAAAACAAGGTTAAAAGAGACATAAATTCACTGGTAAGTTTATACAAAACAAGGTTAAAAATTTGACTAGTAAGCACAGTAAAGTCATCAAGAAAATGGATCATCTATTCCTCTACAGCTAACCTCATAATTTTAGGTAATAATTAAAATGGATCATCTATTCCTCTACAGCTAACCTCATAATTTTAAGTAGTAAGTAAAATGGATCATCTATTCCTCTACAGCTAACCTCATAATTTTAGGTAATAATTAAAATGGACCATCTGTTCCTATAGTGGTAACCACATCTCTGAAATTCAAGTAATCAGTGAAATAGAATATGAACTCTTCTAGAAATATTCATTTTATTACATATGAGGTAACCAGTAAAATTGGTATCGACTTTTTCAAAATATATTCATAACTTTTTAGTAATTAGTAAAATTGAACGTTGACAATTTTTATCAGATTCACATCTATGTAATCCAGGTAATTCTTTATGTTTACAAAGGTAGGAAGGGTTAATTAATCAACGAAATAAGATTTTGGTAGATGTGGTTGCTACAATCTTATTTAAAGTATCTTTTCTGAACTTAAAGTTTCCAGCACCATGTTATCCAACTCTATTGTTCTCTGTTTCCGGTTTATGTGACTTCCCCAGTGGCTCAACGGTATATCTCCGAACTTACAACACTAAAAACTGGTTTCGATACCCGTGGGGGGCAGAACACAGATAGCCCATCGAGTAACTTTGTACTTAATTCAAAACAACAACGCCCCTTTTATATTTCTCAGGGTTCTTATATTATATTATTCCTGCTGTTATCCATCCTTCATGTCTCTGTTGTATTTTATTCTCTGTTCTTAACATTATTTTTCCATTTGTAGAGTAAATATTTATCTTCTTTCTAAGCGGGTATCATTTATTTTTATTCACTCTCATCTTATAGTCTGATAAGTAATGTTGTTGGTTGTTCAACCATCATTTATAATAAATTCTTTTTCTTTATCTTTTTTGTTTTCTTTTAATCCCCTGAAACAGTTATTTTTCCAAATTAGTGATAATTGTTTTCCTTAACATACATTCCTGCTGTTTATTTTCCTTAACATACATTCCTGCTGTTACATGTAACCCTGTTGTTCTTGTTTACACTTGTTCCTGGTGGGACGGAGGTAAGCTTACGCTAAAAGCTGAAGTCTGATTCCCCGCTATGGACACAGTAAATAGTCCACCAATAAACTGTTACTATTTCCTTTTGGTAATGAATGTTTGTCTTTTTATCTACGTGTTTATTATTACATGTTATCCTTACGTTTATGCTTTCAGCTTAACTTTACTGGTTTTTTTCACTACACTTCCCTGATTGTTTTTGTCGTCCCATGTTATTATTTTTATCATTCATTCCGATTGTTTATTTGTTGTTTCTTTTTAAGCAGTTTATTATTGACTTTTCTGTTTAGTGTTATTGTTTTCTCTCATTGTGTCTGTTATTTAGATATATATTTGTTCTTCACTGTTATTTTGGGAATACCGAAATTAATTTGATTACTCACTCTATTGTTATAATTATTTATTTCAGTTGCTCAGTATTAATGTTCAAGCTCGACTTTTACCTTTTTGTTCGTTTGTTGAGCTCATTTTTGTTGTGATTTAACCTGGAGTAGGTTACACTAAAACGAATTTAGGAGCTCACCACGTTATTATAGTCTATATCACTGTCCTTGGTTATGCTTTTATATAAAGACAGTGTAGCCAGCTACCGTTGTAAAAGGCTTCGTTGTAAGGCTGTCATATCCAAAGCACACAACTCTTTCCTGACTTTTTTATAGTACTATCTAGTATAACAACACAACAGTTTCCCAGCGACCGTTTCAGGTTTGATCGCAAAAAAACTCCACAAGGATCGAACATTAAAATTTTTGTTTTGAGTTTTTAATACTACCGCTGAACCACCTAGTGGCCTTTCCAGAAACATTTAGTAAAGCATTTTATACTGTTCTTTACATATCTATTAACTAGCTGAAGTATTCGTTCCCTGGACAGAAGTTATGTAAATTCATGATTAATAAAAGGATATCTTAGGATATGAAAAGCTGTTTTTCCTTATAAGTAATTATAAAAAACACGCAAAAAATGCCCATAAAAATAGCAACTCACAAAATGTAAAACCGAAAATTTGCTTATATCTCTGCATAGATCCAACAAGTCTTCATGAAAAATTTGGTGAAGATCCATCAATAGAGGGCGAAGTAGCAATTAAAAATGACTGGCAAACTCACTAATTTTGTATATGTAAAAGGCATAAGCAACCCTAACTAATGAAGCTGATTGCAATGTTGATTGCATTTTTGTTTAAATATTTTTCTCGTGACTCATATTTTTTTAGATAGACGAAGCTATGAATCCACAAGCAGTTTGATGTATAAATAGCTTAGAAAAATATGCTTAGAAATACCATGTAGTTTATGAACCTCATTAATAATTTTAGGGTTAAATATAAACAAATTCCCAGAGGAGTAGACGGTCTGTTTCAGAAGTTTTTCACAAAACTATTTTTAAATTATGAATAATATGACGCCGGTCACACTGATTACGAATTTCAAAGTCATCTCAACTCGTAATCTGAGCGTCGGGGGTTCGAATCCCCGTCACACCAAACATGCTCGCCCATTCAGCCGTGGGGGCTTCATAATGTTACTATCAGTCCCACTATTTGTTGGTAAAAGAGTAGCCCATGAGTTGGCGGTGGGTGGTAATGACTAGCTGCCTTCCCTCTATTCTTACACTGCTAAATTAGGGACAGCTAGCGCAGATAGCCCTCGTGTAGCTTTACGCGAAATTCAAAATAAACAAACCGAAACGTCCAAGAATTAAATAACAGGAAGAGGTCAAAGAGCACCTGACCCTCCAGGGTATATATATGATACCCAAAACCCGAGAGAGAGAAGAATTAAACGTTTGTTACTGAATATAGACGTGTCAAATGTTCGTTGTTGTGCCCTTGTTCTGTTGTTTAATATTAGAATACGATTCAACGTTGAATGAATCTATTGTTTGTGTTCTTAATTTTAAATGGATAAGATAGAGGGAAGGCAGCTAGATAACAGCAACCACTAGTAGCTCTTGGTCTACTTTTATATGAGCAAATAATGCGATTTAACTGTTATTCTTATAACGCATTCAATGTAAGGATATTTTTTGCCCCAAAAAGCAAAATGGAAGAAAAAGAATAGTAAACCCTCAGACTTACTATCTCAGCACACTAGTCTTTAGGTCACACCAGGTTCAAGGATGACAAGCGCTAAAAATAGCTACTGATAAAAAGATTTTGTTAGAACTATCTTAGCTGTTTCAACTCTAAAAACGTTTTAGGACAAGAAAGTGAACCAAATATGATTCACGGACTGTCTTATTTTGTAATGGTAATACGTTCTTTTGTGGTTAAAGGTTCGACAGTTTTAGACCAGTGGCGCGGGGGTTATCTTGATCGTGATGAGGCGCGTACTTTGCGTTCGTTCTGAAAGCACCTACATCTTGCAGGTACATTTGTCATCTGGTAGAATATAATCTGGAAAGCAGATTTGCCAACTGAGAGGATATAATCTGAAAACGTTCACTAACACCTGAAGTTGCACGCATTAGTACAGTTTTGGCTTATGCATTGTTTGTTGTTTTTATATTATTTACCATCTGTTATAAACAATTTACATTTCTGTTACACATTCTGGATATTGTTAATATAGTTAGCTATTAGGTTTTTAGAGGCTAGAGGATCAGATATTCTAAGCTTCGAGTTGAACACCCTGGGTTGTGAAAAGACTACAGTCATTCAGGTTTGAAGCTGAACAACTCTTTTGTGCCAGTGGGGTTCTGTCATCTGGGCACCATGCCCGTGGTAAATTATTCAAAATTAGGGACAACTATATCTCAATCCCACGGACATTTGACCTGAATTTCATTCAGCCCATGTGCGTATAATTTTTTTTTCGACAGATGTTTCATTAATGATGCTTTTCGCTAGTACAGCGGTAAGTCTACGGACTTACAACGCTAACATCAGGGGTTCGATTCCCTGAGTGGACTCAGCAGATAGCCCGATGTGGCTTTGCTATAAGAAAACACACACGCATTAATGACAATAAAATGTTGTAATATTGGTTCGTATTTCGTTTAAATATATCACGGATTATTATTTTTTGAATGGCTAAGAGCTATGTTGTTGCATTGAAACCTGTCTAAGGCGGAATCGCACGAGACCGAGTAAAATTTCCGGCTTAAGCAGGTTTTCTGGCTAACACAGAGTAAACGTGCATTTCCTTAATTATATATGATATTTGAGCGGAACGTTACACTTGCTTGACTCAAGGGAAGTAAGACATTTGTGAATAAAGTTATTATACTGTTTATGCTATATTTATTAGAATAAGAACAAAAATAGACATTAAAAATATACATAAGTACACAAAATCTTAATCATATTTATTTGAAGAAAGTGTCCAGTTTCAACTGTTTCGTTTTTTTAATGGACTTTCTCATGTGGTTAAAAGAGAACACCAATTCTACGGTCTTTTCATGAAGTTCATTTTCCCCCTACATACAATTTTTACATACAATTTGATAGCGTTAATATAACTTGACACTTGCGATGAAGTAGAAATTTCTATTTCCACAGTATCTTTTCCATTTTTTTTTTCATCTTCTGAACCTCTCACACTGTAACCATCTTGCGATTCTGCTATATATTTTAAATCAATCTCATCGATTTCTGTTAAAACATTTTTGTCAACGTTCACAAAACTTTTCGCGTTCACAGAATCATCTGCATCAGTCTTCTGAATCAGAGTTTGGATTTCACTAGAATCATCATAAGAAACAACTTCTCCACAATCTCCGCCATTATCAAGGAATAATCCACAGTTTGGAAAGCGCTTTATTACACATTCATCTTCTACACATTTGACTGAATGAATTAAAAATGTAATTGCATCTAACACGTCAATTTTCATGGTCATTTTAGATGCTCTCTCACAGTTGTCCATGTTTGTAATAATATGCTGAAGCATCAATTTTCTGTATTTCAATTTTATACATTGTATAATTCCATTATCTAGTGGCTGTAGAACTGATGTTGTACATGGAGGTAGAAAGACTGAACGAACATTTGAAAGTGGATTTCTGGGTAACAAGTTACTTTATCTAGGAAAAGTAGAATATTTCTATTTTATTGTTTTATATAGAGGGCCTTTCATAAGAGATATCTTAAGATAATGCTGCAAAATTTTGATAGTTCCGTCTTGTACAGGTTTTCGTTTTATACAGTTTCTGGCTTAGACAGGTTTTATTTGTATTATTTTCAATTTTACTTTTAGGAACAGGCACTTTATTAAACCTTAAGGAACAGAGATTTTTTGACCTAATTTAAGAATCTATGATATATCGATAATCATCCCCACCCACAGAAAAAGGTGCATAGATGAATACGTTATATTAAAATGTTTTTAAATATGCAAGACAACAAATTGTGATAACCACACTGTTTGACATTTAGCAAATAGTGTGATTCCAATGACAATTAACAACTTGTTTGGAATGGTATGTAATAGCCCTTTCTGACGTAAAATATTCATACGCTCAGATGTAAAGATGTGTTAATTTCTGGGATTTAAAGTTTTCAAGACAAGCATTTCAGTTAACTGAACAGCAATGAAAAACAAAATAATACAGATCAACGTGGGTGACTAGGACCATCCAGGAATAGACCTGTAACAAGTCGTACCATAGACAAGGTAAATACGGTGTTTTATAACAGGTAAAAATTCACAAATACAAAGGTCAATGGCAAAAGTCGTCCACATTCCCAAGCAAGAAGGATATCTGTCTGCAAAAACGCCACAAATCAACTACAAATAAGTTGTTTACACGACATATCTATTCAAACGAATCGAGAGTGCAAGAGATGAATATTCTTGCTATTTTATATGAAGCTGTCAGATTTCTGAGTGCACAATACTTTTCCAACGGATATCACACAGTATGGATATTGCCAAGATGATGGCCGCAAGAAAAAGAGCCATCGGATGTGGGGAGGTTCCAAAATCGGTTTGATATAACATACTCGACCTCTATAGAAGACGAGTGTGTAATCGCAGGGCTTCCAGCTTCTAATAAAATGTATTTAAACAAGTGAGACCATTCAAAAGGAGCAAGTATTTCATTGTTAGTAATCCAGGTAAACCAGAAAATAAAATATATTTCAAGATGAGAGAAATGATGCACTTTTGCATCAAGGAGGCGCTGGTATATATTTTCATCATTCTTAAAATCTCTAGACGGTTGAGCTAGTGGGTAAGAATTTAAACTTTCGAACATGTGCATCGAATATTCTGGAAGAGTGAAAACGGTTTTTAAAAGCAGTTATGGCTTTTGAAGATAAACAACCAAACATTATCCAAATTTTGCATCAGCATGTGGCTTCATCTTTGTTCCTTGCAGAGGTTTCCTTTGGGAATGTCCTCTTAGATATTTTTCATATCTTATCTCATACGCCTGGCATGGTCAGGTAATTAAGGTACTCGATTCGTAATCCGAAGTCCGCTGGGTTCGAATCCCAGCTACACCAAACATGCTCGCCCTTTCAGCCGTGGGGACGTTATAATGTGACGGTTAATCCCGATATTCATTGGTAGAAAAATAGCCCAAGAGTTGGTGGTGGATGGTGATGACTAGCTGGCTTCCCTTACACTGATAAATTAGGGTCGGCTAGCGCAGATAGCCCTCGTGTAGCTTTGCGCGAAATCGAAAACCAAACTATACTTTATCCAACAAGTTTAAAAAAAAATGGTTCTGCGTAAAATTTCCATTTAATAACAATTAATTGTTTGGAATGAAGCACAAAGTTACACAATGGGTGATCTGTGCTTTGTCCACTACGAATATCGAAACACGGTTCCTAGCGGTGTAAGTCTACAGACATACCGGTGTACCACTGGGAGGGATGTAAGAACACGAAAAATCATTTACTAAAGAGACGTGACTGCCTTATTGGCGTGCTAAAACTGTGAATCATAGGGTTTATGGCTTCCGTCCCCTCACTGCAGAAGCGCGTTCCACACTTTGGGATTAAATCTTACCATTCGATTATACAATGGTAGCACCAGATTTAGTCGTTAGTATGTTGTGACAAGTTACCTTCCGTCTTTTCTATAAGCTGGAAGTTAAGAACGATTATGGGTAGATAGTTTGTGTAGCCTTGTACAAACATTCTAAATACACAAACAACATGAATTATCTGTGTTCTCTACTCGGCTTTCTCCATATAAAAAAGAAGAAAAAAACATTTAAGTTGCTTTATTATCTGTTTCAGTTGCCACGTACATAAGATATCTATACAAAAATAGAGGCAAATAATACGGTAATTGTAAATGTTACCCATCTATTTTGTAAGTATTTCACGCAATGTTGTAATGTTAGCATGATTAGGGTTTATTGGCCATTTGTTTAGTATTTTTCCTTCACGATAAACGGATTAACTTCATCAAAATACCGACAAAAACAACAGTACTAACATAATTAACATATTTAAAATGCAACTAAAATGGCACGCATGAAAGTCTCGAGAAGTTAATGAGTTGAAAAACTGAAAATGCGAGTTCCAATTGAAATGTGTGTTGTTATGTATACAATTATGTCACATAAGGAGTAATACTTAACAGCAACAACAAAACTCAAACATTTTGCGTGTTTTTAATTTTTTGTATCAATTATAAACATCATACTAACCAATAGTTTACTATAACTTTGAGTTAGGAAAAAAATTATGGTTTTTATCTGGACAATTCGATTACACTCAATGAACACCGCCATTTAACAACTCCGGGTCTGTGGTTTTAATGAGCAGACAGTCTTGGGTCCTGTCACTTAAACATTCGAAAAATAGTTTTTTTGTAGAAACGATGCGTTATATCGTCTCATTAAAAATTTCTCTGAGAGAGCTCTTTTTTTGCTGACGCTCGATGACCAATCACCTGGTTTGACAAACTTGATCCGTGCCTTAAGCCTAATTAAGAATTTTCTCTACTGATGGTATGATAGCGTCATGGTGACGTACAGCTTGCGGAACGTCGATCTGTCAGCAAGGTCCTAATTGGGGCTCTTCGCGCGTCCCGCGTCTGCGGAAACGCCGATAAGAAGTTTTCCAACCGCTTGGCGCCCACCTTGTTTATATCTAAACCCCGAGTGGTCACTGTCTGTCAGATGAAGGGGACTTGAACAAGGGCTGATCTCTACGCATCGAATCCTTATGGCTAGGGACCGTCATTACTCTCCTATTATATTTTTATGACCGATAAACCTTTTCTTCGCTAATGATTTTCTGAAGATGTCTCGTACTTCTAAAATATAGCAATACATGAAATAACAGCTCTTGTTTATAAGATTCCTTTAAAAAATAGAGAATAAACTTTATTCTATCATAAGTAGACCGTCCCTAGATCATCATCTCGACAACGAGGTGCTCAGAAGAAACGACTGCTGTCTCGTGGATCGTTTTAGTGACAAAGACAAAATTAATGAAGCATTTGTAACTATCCGAAACGTTCCTTAGCTAAAGAGATAAACAGTAGGTTACAATGGTAGCAATCAATCATGCTAAGAATAAATTATATTTATTGGTCTGCTTCTATAAGAAAGAAAACAACTGCTACATGTTTATACTGTTTCTACACTTTCAGTTCACTGACACAAAATACCGTTCGTTTTAAATGTGTTTTTCAACAGTTTTCACATATTATTATACACAACCTTACCCCCATCATACCTTATAATTTCCACAAGTAGCAGAACAAGGAATAGGAGTCCTAACCAGCTAAACTAGGAAAGCATTTTAAACTAATTTTTCTTTATAACCGCACCCAAACAGTATCTTTACACGAATGAGATTTGAAAGTTTTTATTGTTTTCTAATCAAATGGTAGCTTCAGTTTTGTCAGGCACAAATAGCTGTAACAGTTTTCTGCTATTATTGTGATACTCATACGTAATGGTCACCAATATTATTGTGACTATTGTGTGTAGCATTTGTCCTAAGACATCACTCGCCGCTAAAAACTGGGTTTCGAAACCCGTGGTGGGCTGAGTACAGATAGTCCATTGTGTAGCTTTGTGATTAATTCCAAACAAACAAAACTGTCACTCTACCTTGGTTTCTTTGGTGGTGTTCTTATGGCACTCACACAAATGTTTGCCTTGTAATATTCACGTGACACGTGCACCTAAGAACAACATTGAAACATTGTATTTGGCTTAAATGTTCGTGTCCAATATAAACATGTGAGTCTGCTGGTATTCATGTGACATTTAGATGTACTGTCTGTTTAATGATATTCTTATGTAACTTGTTCTCCCGTATTCTCATAACACTTGCATTTACCACCGTATTCATGTGACATTTAGATGTACTGTCTGTCCTACGATATTATTATTTGTGTCACTTGTTCTCCTGCATTCTCATAACACTTGCTTCAAGTGTCTGCTGGTATTCGTGTGATACATCATAAGTTTTGATCTAACTCTTAACATTCTTGTAATATTCGTGTGTATTGCCTCTAATGTTTTGAACTGATTATTGTTTCTTTCTCTTTACAGAAATGACTAGACTGTTAATCGTAACGTATTATTACTGCAAATGTAATTATAATGTTTTGGCTGTAACCAAGATTTTAATGAAATTTTTAAAGGTTATATTTGACAGAACTATTCTTATCAAGATATTCTATTCTTTCATTAAAAATGAACAAGTGTATGTTTACTGACGTAACATCGAACAAAGAGCTCGCTTTTTTATTATTATAATCCATAAATCACGTCACATGAAAATGTGCATTTTAATATACATTGTTTTCTGTGAACAAAGTAAACGTTCTGAACGGAAAAGAGAGAGTTACACTTCTTAAAAATATTTTAAAGCACAGCAGTGGATATAATAACATAAATTTATGAAAAACATAAGACTAAAGATTTATAGTGGAACAATAAAACAAGGATAACAAAGGAAGGAAGAGGCACTTTCATCAAAAATATGTAACAACAATAGATTACAAACCAGCAAGTTTGTTGGAAGATCTAAGAAACACCCAGTATGTGCACAGGGAGGTACGTGTTTTCCAGGCATATATGAAAGTATTCAACTTAAAAGCAGAAAAAAGAATAGTAGAATATCCTGGTTTAAAGCAGTGACAATGTATCTGCAAGTATTCGAATTGAAGAAAATGAATACGTTTATATATAAGTATTAAAGACCAAAGAAGTGAAAATAACCAGCATACATTTAAATTGTAGGTAGTTTAAAATCTGTATATGATATCTAGGGTTGAGAGGAGCTTAAAAGCTTAAGGGATGAAAGAAATTATATGGGAATATTTTATATAAAGGAAACATAATATCTATCGAAATACATTGTGAGAAAGCCATATATTTCTCTAAAGTGAGAGCCCTCTTCCTAGTGAAGATTATGTGAAGTATTTTTTATCTCCGTAGGTTAAATTTTTGCGCTTGTAAGTCTTTGTAGGGTCTTTTGAAGCCTGGATGAGAAAAGACTGGCACGTGATGACCAAACGGTAGCAAAAGTTTTCCCTCTGCAGAACAAATTTACAAGACGTTTCGGTGAACTGGAACAGACACTCATATAAGTATCATGGAACCTTTTGATGTCTGACTAAGTGACAGTGTTGAATTCATATTGCTTTTGAAAGGAAATTTTGAAATTCCTGCCAAATTAATATAAATTGTTGGAAGTTTTTGTTATAAATGTGTTTAAAGGTTTCCCAGCTATTTTATTCATTATAATATTTTTGTTTTTTTTTCATTTTCATGCAAAGCTACACGAGGGCTATCTGCGCTAGCCGTCCCTAATTTAGCAGTATAAAACAACAGGGAAAGCGGCTAGTCATCACCACCCACAGTCAACGGTTGGGCGTCTATTTTTCTTTCGAATTTCGAAGATCATTCTTTAGTATATAAAATATCGTTATGATCACCATGAATTTTCATCAGTGTTTTCTCGAAGTTATAAAATATAAAATAGTCTCACTTTACATTTCTTCCTTTATTCCTAACCCCAAAAAAGTTGTATCTCAACCATCTGGTTGCTAAATTTTAAGATGTTATGTTATTTTAGCTTAACCATCTGGTTGCTAAATTTTAAGATGTTATGTTATTTTAGCTTAACCATCTGGTTGCTAAATTTTAAGATGTTATGTTATTTTAGCTCAACCATCTGGTTATTAAATTTTAAGATGTTGTGTTATTTTAGCTCAACCATCTGGTTATTAAATTTTAAGATGTTATGTTATTTTAACTGAACCATCTGGTTGTTAAATTTTAAGATGTTGTGTTATAATTAACTGAACCATCTGGTTGATAAATTTTCAGATGTTATGTTATTTTAGCTCAACCATCTGATTGCTAAACACTTTCACACTACATTTTGTAGCTAAGTACTCCAACTGCTGAAGATACTCGACTTTTTTTTTTTAGCTGGATCACCAAGGTGCTGAATTCTAATATATTTTACATTTTAAGCGTGAGCCATACGGTCGCTGAACTTAAAATTTGTTTGTTGTTATGCCTAAAGCTGCAAAGTTAGCTAACTACCTGTGTTCTTCTGATCGTCAGTATCGAAACCCTGTTTTTAAGGTAATAAACCTTCAGACTTACTGCTTAGTCATGAAGGTCTTGGGACTTAAGATTATTTTCTAGCTAAACCAGCTGAATTTTAAGATTGCTTCTTTTGATTATTTTCCTTGAACCTTTATTTATAACCGATGTTGCGAAGCAAAATTTCAGTGACCTATGCGAATTTTTCCCTGAGGAGAACGATTAACTGAAAAAAGAAAGAAATTTTAATGCAGTTGCTTCTCTTGGAAAGTAGCTGGGAGGGACACGTGCCTCGTGCTGACTTCCTAGTTTTGGATATCATCATCTATTTAGAACTAGAGCTAAGACTTAAAAACAACCACGAAGTTAGAAAATATTGCATGGGTAATTATGTATATATGTGTATGTGTGTGGATGTACATTTAAGAAAGAGGCAAAAACTGAATGGAACCCCGCTGGTTAAACGAGGAAGGCTATAAATAATTGGCTGTGAAGTTGTACCTTGTACACTTTGATCAAACCGCAAAAAGTTTCAAAGAATGCATTATTTTCGCCAGAGGGAGCTTAATCATTCATATTTACAATTTGCTATGTTGATGGCAGATAATTTTATATATATATATATACATATATAGCAATCATGAAAATGTTTGCGTGAATTATATCTAAGAAATGTGAAAAACAAAAAACAGGCTCTAACCACTTGGTGTTTCGACTTTTTATAGTGTGCTATGAGCAATTTACTGTCTGTATACCAGACAGTCATGGCCTCAAGTGAAACACATCCTTTGTGTGAA
Source organism: Tachypleus tridentatus (assembly GCF_004210375.1). NCBI lineage: Eukaryota > Metazoa > Arthropoda > Merostomata > Xiphosura > Limulidae > Tachypleus > Tachypleus tridentatus. Next base: position 30,440,164 of record NC_134834.1, read on the forward strand.
TGTGATGATTGAAAATGTTTCTTAGTGTCAAGATGATAGTTCGGTTAAGACTTAGTCTTAATATGGCTCACTTTCATTTGATTATAATGTACTGTTTAACCTTGTACAATAGGTTTATTGTTTCTCGACGTTTACTCATCTTGATTTTAAGATTTTCAACTTACAGAATTAATCGTCGTGTTTATGATTCTTGGGTTTTGTAGTTTAGTTCTTAACTAGTGTCTATAACAATGGTTGAAAAACCTTACAACATATGACACTACTAGTTTAGCCTTTTATTATCATCGCGTGAACTTCTTGACAAAGATCTGTACTGATTTGTTTCAGAATTTTCGCACGAGATACACCTGCTTATAGCCGCCTTTAGATTGTCTAGAGAGATGGCATTTACCAAAACCAACCACCATTGATCCTTGGGCTTCTCTTATCTAAATGAATAATGTGATTTCACTGTTGCTCTCAAAGAACACCTATGGCTCCAAAGTGGCAATGGGCCATGAAGATAGAAACTTCCGAGAACGCTAATTGATGGGCCACCTTGTCACTTTTATACCTCAACAGAAAACACAGTAACGAGACACAAAAACGAACTTACAATAAAAATAAATTAATACCATGACTACGAAAATTATATAACTGGAGATTAACCTAATTGATAGTTTTTAAATAATAAAACTGGGAAACTATTAATGAACCAAAGTAATTAACAACAGCAACAAAAATTAAATCGGCTACACACTTATCTATTTATATGACTAAGTATAACCACACTTTATTTTTGTGTACTCCTTATGTGTCATTTCGATCGTTTGAAACATAATCCTAATTAGAAAATCATGATAGAAAAGCTTAGACAACCGTGGTGCCATCTAACGTATAAAACACTTGTAAATTGCAGAGAAAATTATAAAGTCAAAAAAAGAAAAAGAAAAGAAGATAAATTGAATCATACTGGATGGTTAGTATGCTCATTAATACTTTACTCATTTTCCTAAACTTAAAGAAAAAATCAGTCATGCATAAAAAGATGACGACATTAAAACGTGGAGTTAATTTGGCGATTAGGCTAATGACGAATCAATTCAGTCACATCAAAGAAACGTATTATTAGTCTTCCACAGTGCTAATAGCACATAATATCATTCCAATTTCATTTTCTTTTATTACTTTCAGTAGAATTCAATTACATTGTTGGACGTTTGATAAGCCCATGGTGTATGTATTTTAGAAGTACTTTGCCATCTATTCCATCCAGTTTCTTAAAGAAGAATTCACTTGCATTATATAGCTCGTCATTTGTCGGATATTAGTCTATTCAGCTGACACTGTTGTTAATCTACTCGCTATTCAAACAGCCCGTTAAATCAAGGCGTCGATAGTATAATTTTTTTAACTTGAAAACTTATTATCACACGAGTAACAAAAAGGAATGTCAGTTTCTTACAGCTGCCTGTCACTGCTCTGGCTCATTCTTTCGAAATCATAGTTTCCAATCTTTGTAAGAAGTGGCAAAGAGTATTTTTCACTCTTCCCTTCTGGCGACAGGTAGGTGGGTGAATGGGCGCAGCTTAATGAGTTCTTAATGATTTTTTGATGAGTGAGAGCCTTCAGTACCTATCTTGTTAGCTTAACCAGAAGGTTAGGCCTTCGGGGGCTTACTGTCTTTTTAATTTGATTCAATTCTACCTGAATCGACAGCCGAAATACTATGCGTATCTTGCATAGCTTGCACCTGATAGTTAGCAGGTTGAGAGCTATAATGAGGTGCACTGCTTTAATTACTTCAGTTTAGGAAAACGTCCCTGAAATGATAACTTTCACCTCATGTTTTATTACCTATAGCACGTATGTATTGAGTATATATATGCGTTAAAAGTGAACTAAATTTACCGTGTTAAAATGATTTTATTATCACACGCCTTTCTCGACGTTTCCCGGATAATAATAATAAAAAGTTTCCTTTGTTTAAGATAGATATTATTTCTGGAACTAACAAAATATGATAAAATACGGTTAGATGATGTATATAGAAACGTTATCTACTGTAGCCATTGACTATGAAATTTATCATTTAGCAATCGATAAATATTTTGCTACTTCCATCGCTAGATGACGCCACATCGTTTTGTGTTAACGTAATATTGACATTGTTTTAAAAATTGAAACTAGGCGTTTACGATGTTTACAATCATTTTACGTCGGCTCATTAGCCGGACACCTGTAAATATTAGATACAAGACTACTTGAGTTTTCACGCGAAATTTTCGCGACATTCTGCGACTACACTCCAGTTCTTCGTTTTGAGACCTTCGGACCAGTATAATATTGTGAAATATTTGGTAATAAAATCAGGTTTCAAATAAAAGTATAATGAGGTTTTTTTTTTACATGATTTGTGATGTTTGATATTCATTTCAAATTGTTTTTTTCCGGTAAACTCTGCCATGCAAGGAAATGTCTTTGTGTTTACACCACAAACAGTGTGTTTTACTTGCTAAAAGTTTAAATTAGACATGGATACTATAGTGCATTGTGATTTATTTGAGCCCCAGGGATTGTGAAGGCCAACTGTAGCAAGATGGAACAACTGAGCTAAAATAATCGCTTTCTCAAAACAGGGGCATGAAACAAAGAGTTATTTATTTCCACCCCCTTTTTTAAAGTCATGAAAATACTAGGTCTACAAATGGGTTACATTCTATTGCATTTCGTATGTGACTTAGTGACACTGAAAAGTAATAGCTATGACCATGTTTGAAGGCCCAATGAGGGACTTTTGGTATTTTAATCGTATACTTAGGAAATTTCGCGTAATAGGCTACATAAGAGCTATCTAAGCAAATATATCCCTGATTTTGAACTAATAGATTGTAAGGAAGACAGCTAATCAACAGCATTCTAGCCACCACTTGAGATATTCTTGTCTGATGTAATTCTCTGATTCAACCACTATTCTTATGATGGTTTGAATTTTGCGCTAAGCTACACGAGGGTTATCTGTGCTAGTCGTCCCTAATTTAGCAGCGTAAGACTAGTGGAAAGGCAGCTAGTCTTGGGCTACTCTTTTAACAACGAATAGTGGGATTGACCGCTCTTTATAACGCCCCACACGGATGAAAGGGCGAGTATGTTTGGTGCGACGGAGATTTGAACTCGCGATCCTCGGATTACGAGCCGAGTACCATAACTACCTAGCCATGCCAAGCCTCTTATAATGGAATCATAGACACCCAAAGCGTATTTGCGGCAATGGTACACGAACCAAAAACCCGCGGATTCACCGTCTGAGCACGCTTACTACTAAATCACACCATTCTCAGCTATGTTAGTAGAATATATGTACAGAAAGTTTGAAGTAGCAGGGAAAAGTACCGTTAATTCAGTATTAAACGCAAGCAATTACGAAGTTACAATATTTAATAATTATATTCATAGTAAGATTAAAAGGCGTTACGCTTAAGCCTTACATTTGATTTGGTTTAGAAAATAATCATGGCTTTCAGAAGCCATTAAACATCTCACGACCTTCATCTTGATTTTACAACAACAAAATTTACCACGTGGTAAACAGTCTCCCTTTTTTTTAACATGTTGTCATTGTTTTCGCGCCTGTTGCCATAAGTTTTGACTTGACGATCCCCAATTAACATCCGCTTTTTAATGCAGTCATGTGTCAAATTTGTTTGTAATTACCTCCTTATTCTTTAACTGTTATGCCAAGATAAAAAAAACTAGTCTCATGACTGAACCGAATCACTCCTCCATTTCCCCGCTGCTCACCTCCACCCTCCCAGGATAACTAATTGAAGCTCTAATGATGATTTCGGTCGTCAGCGTTTGGACTCTGAAGACATAGACAGGTTCCGAGGTAAAAAAAAGAAGATAGAGAGATGTTTGAACTCGAGCTATGAAGTAGTATGTTTCGTTTGAAGAATCTGTATAATAATATTTCAAAATTCAAGTGGGCCTCGCCGCGACAGCATAACATCAAGCGGACAGGTCGTATATACCCGCATCTTTAGACCACTTCATTAAAATTAAACGATTATTTTAAAACATCTGCTACATCATTAGTGAAGAAAATGAGTGAGTTGTTGAATAAAGTAGCAGTGAATCCATTGGTGGGCTGATTTCGCCATATGTGAAACAGATGAAACAGTCTCGCCCACTGACAAGCTTAAAGCTCATTACATTCTAGGCACGCCAGATTACCCTGGTACCTTAACTGTCGGTGCTTGCCTTCGTACGCTGCCTCTTTTCTGCCTCTGTCATGTTAATTAACAACCTAATTAAAGTACTCATTAGTGGATGGCCCATCATGTTCCCAATATACCAAAATCAGCTGATGCGCTAACAGATTCGCAAGAGTCACAGCCGTTATAACGAAGTTTATAATTATACAAGTGGAGAGGATCAGCACCCCCATGCACGTATTAACCCGAAGTTAATTAGAGCTCCTACCAGCTTCCATAGCTGTTACATTTATTGGAAACTTCTAATTAATATTCTGCAGAATTCTAACCATAGCCTCCAGCTTCCGTACTCTGATTGAAACGTTAACGAAGTACGTAACTGACCTGGGAGTTTTTTAATGGATTTCTCAAAGCGGAGAATGTTCTTGCTTGGAAACAAGCACAGCGGCCGTGTTATACTATCGCGATGACACGACTCGGAAATTTGAAGTACTTGAACGCTTATTGGACTGACAAAATGTCAATATTGGATGTTTTTTTATGAGATTTACTTATATAATCGGTTTTTTTTGTGTGTGTGTGTCTTGCTTTTGGATCAGATCTACTTTGGTACCAAATAGAGAAATACCCGTAGTACAAAAATATAATCTCTTTAACAACTCCATTGCAGTATAAACTGAATAAAAAAACGTGTTTGGAAATGCTGAAATAAACTAGAACAAACTGAATCCGATTTCTTTGAATCAAGTATTGAATTTAACCTTTGAATCATTCAAGTTCATTCACTGTCAACGTGATAATGTTTTTATTCATTCTATGACAGTGTCCACTTTGATATTTTCATTAATGTCACTGTTTTGCTTATGTAGAAATTTTATCTATAGAAAGAAGAAATTAAGGAGATGTAATTTGGACCAGATAAGTTCCATCTTAGATTTTATCAACTTATTAGTTATACCTGGAATAAATTCAAGTACAATGTATGTTTAATCAACTTCGAAATTATAATAGCAAAAGACCCCTAGTGGTTGTTGTTTGTTATTAAGCACAAAGATACACAAAGGGCTATCTGCGCTTTGCTCACCACGGGTGAAAACCAGGTTTTTAGCGCTGTAAGTTTGAAGAAAGGATTGAAGGATCTTTGTCATTTAGTATTAAGCCATGGCTCGGTTTAAATTTCGCGCAAAGCTACTCGAGGGCTATCTGCACTAGCCGTTACAAATTTAACAGCGAAAGACTAGAGTAAAGGCAGCTAGTCATCATTCTCCTCCGCCAACTCTTGGGCTACTCTTTTACCAACGAATAGTAGAAATGATCGTCATCCCACGGCTAAAAGGGCGAGCATGTTTGGTGGGGCGGATATTCGAATCCGCAGATTGCGAGTCCAGCGCCTTAACCCTCTGGCCACGCCGGGCCTTAATATTAAGCATAATAAACTTAAGATATCAATGACAGTGTTACAATGATGCTCAGAGTTATTAAGTTTATATTCTAGAGCTAAAATCAGAGTTCTACGTCATCTCTCACTCGTCGTGCCTGTTTCAGCTAGGTGCCACATGTAAGTACGTGTATAGGAACAGTCCTCACTTTCTCGGTTCCATCTCTTACTCTTCCTCTTAACGCCCTTTCTTTCTTTCCACACATTTATACTTATATATCGGTTTAATTCTACTGTAGGCCTGGTCGTTAGTGTGCTCAGATTGTGTCCTGTTACCATAAAAATGCTCTCCGCGTTTCAGGTTTGTGGGTGATCTCTGAAAATGAGAAGAGTAGCTCAAGAGTGGGCGGTGAGTGCTATTGTGTGGCTCCCTTTTCTTTAGTCTAACACGTCAAAACTAAGAATGGCTATTCGCAGGTTTTGATTTGATTTGTTTTGAATTTCACGCAAAGCTACACGAGGGCTATCTGTGCTAGCCGTCCCTAATTTAGCAGTGTAAGACTAGAGGGAAGGCAGTTAGTCATCATCACCCACCGCTAACTCTTGGGCTACTCTTTTATCAACGAATAGCGTGTTTCTAGTTTCGAAATTTGAGATATGCACATTATTGTGTAGCCTTGTCCTTAACTACAAACAAAGAAACTTGAATTATTGATTGAACTATTATTAAACAACTTTGGGCTGGACGTGGCCTAGTGGTTTGATGCTGAACAGCTAACCGCTTAATCCAGGGTTCGAGACAAGATGTCACTGAGTATGCTTCGCACTTTCAGCCATGGGTGAATTATAAAATGTACAGTAGATCTCGTTATCTGCTTTAAGAAGCAGAACAAAGCTCTTATAGCAGGTGGTCCTGATGGTTGGATGTCTTGTTCTTGGTCAGTATATTAAAATTAAGAACTGTTATATCCGAACACTAAGATGTTCTTGTCCAGCTGCATACAAAATATCGAAATTTTGAATTAATCTCTTCCTAAAGTTTTTATAGTGAGCTCAGATTAAACTAACTAAATAACGTAAAGGATAAAAATCTTTCTTACAGGTTGTTACTGACCCATTTAATACTACTACGACTGTTTCGAATAACATTCATCATATCTTATTAACTTAGTGACACACAGACACATATTTCTCCTTCTTAAAAAAAGGAGGAAAGCAGAGAAAAGAGACAACCAGGGGCAAAACATTGATTATATTTGAAATAAGCACTTTACACTGTTTATATGAGTATTTCGTTTATAAAGTTAACATAGAGTTCAGTTGTAGAAACATGGAAACAAGGAAGATACCCACATTTTGCTGGAGAAAGACACGCAGACTGGCGTACCAATAATATCACACAAGATCATGGGATTTCGACAGATGTTTGAAACTACTCAATTTCTCTTCACCCTTTTCTTCTTCTTTTTTATCTTTATTTTCTTGTAAACACAGACTGGCATTGTTTTATGTTAGACGATGCGGTGATGATTTTAAGTTCCCCGCTGGTACAGCGGTAAGTCTATGGAATTACAACGCTAAAATCAGAGGTTCGATTCCCCTCAGTGGACTCACCAGATAGCCTGATGCAGCTTTGCTATATGAAAACACACATGATTTTAAAATACGTATCCGTTCAGCACAAGTAGAAAACATGGACCGTCGGGGATTGGGTTGGAATAACATAACTGACTTTTTATATCTGTCTTCAGGGGATCCACAGGGCACAGGCCAACTTTGATGACAATTGGTTCAGTGAGTTGCTATTTACAGGCGAGACATATAAACATGTATATAGAATTTTGTCAAATAATGGCTCAGGCTACACTTTTTCAGACCTTTTACCTGATGTAAATCATCTTTCTTATTTGTTTAGTTAATCTAAGAAACTGTAATTAAGATTTAATCATTTTTTACAGAACGAACAAAAGCAACAACAACAAAGGATACAAAAGCATCTTCAACTAATTAACTTTTAATTATTTTTTTACATGAGCTTTGTTTTACATTTTTTTCAAAACTATGTAAAGAGCGCGTATTCTTACCTAAATTTGAACTTAAGTCCTGCATAGCCAGGCAGCTAAGATGATCGACTCGTAATCCGAGATTCGCGGGTTCGAATTCCTGTCGCACCAAACATGCTCGCCCTCACAGTCGTGGATGCGTTATAACGTGACGATCAATCCCACTATTCGTTGGTAAAAAGAATAGCCCAAAATTTGGCGGTGGGTGGTGATAACTAGCTGCTTTCCCTCTCTTCTTACATTGCTAAATTAGGGATGGGTAATGCAGATATCCCTTGTGTAGCTCTGCGCGAAATTCAAAAACAAAACAAACAAATAAATTTGAACATATAGACTAGACTGAAAAGTGAAACTTAGACGTAACTTTTATTGCGCACTTTTAGCTCTATAGTATGGATCATTGTGGACTCTCTGATTCGCAGTCTAGGGACGCTAACAACTAGGCTACACCCAGTGAAAAATGTACTGAAGTATAGAGAAATGTATATGTCATATTTCCACCCCTCCCCTCCAGTTGCACAGTGGCATGTCTGCGGACTCACATCGCTAGAAATCAGCTTTCGATACCTATGAAGGTAAGGTATAAATAACCAATTATGCAGCTTTGTTCTTAATTCGAAACAAACAAAATATTTTCGATTGATATTTTATTATTGTAGAATATTCCAAGTGTACATAAAAGCTCGAATATTAAATATTATCAATAGCATTTACAATACAGTTTCTGTCATTATTTTGTCTCGAATAGAACCTGAATAACCACGAAAGTTAAATGAGGAAAAAATGCAGTTATTTTATGTGTTAGGTTTTACAAAAGTAATTGCTTCTTTTAAGATTGTTGGATTGCTATTAAGGGCAAGCTGCCCAATGTGTTGTATATGCCGCAACTATTACAGGGGCTTAACCCTCAATTTTGAGGTTTATAAGCAATCGATCTTACCGCTAAGCAACCGAAGACTCTATTAAGACAATAAGTCATTTAACGTAGCAAGACACATACTACGGATTACGAACACGTCATAATGAATATTTCACTTGAATGCATGTATGTGACGTGTGATTTTAGTTTTGATGGTACATAAACTAGTATGCAACTTGAAGCAAAATAAAAGTATGTTTTTAGAGTTTTTTTTGTTGTTTTTTTACGGGTATTACTTACTAGTATAATAGAAATTTCTTGTCAAGTTACAAAGTTTGTTTTGTTTTGAATTTTACGTAAAACTACTTGAGACCTACCTGTACTCGCAGTGCATATTGTAAAGTAATATACCAGAGGGAAGACAGTCTAATGAACACAACATATCAACAATTCATGGACTGCTCTTTAGCAACGAATAGTTGGATTCATCGCCTCATTGTGACATCCACACCGTTGAAAATATTTAGTTGACAGGATTCGAATCTGCGTGACTCGCAGATTGCGATGCGAGTGTCCTGAGGACCAGGCGATGGCAGGCGATTTTTAATATAAATTTAGTTAATTAGTTTTACGTTTAGTGAAATTAAGAAATGAAAGAAAGAAAGAAATCGGTATTGAGAAAAGTTTAATTGCGCCATCTGGTGGTGGACAACCTAGATGAAATGAATTATTCTTATTTTCTTCACAGTCTAAACGAGATGGATGAAAACAAATTACGTTTTTTATTCTTTTTTACTTCTGCGGCATCTTTCAGAGATGAAGTATATGCAATTAGACTCACGTATTACGCAGACAGAAAGCGTAATAACTGAGCGCTAATTAAGGCTCACAAAGAATTTTGTCTGTAATAAACGCAGGTATAACATTCTTTCAATCTAGTTACGGTCTCATGGATATAAATAAACCTTCAGAACGTCTTTAACTAGAAAAATCACAGTACAGGGTCATTACGAGCCACGCTGACTTAGTCTTTTCTTAATTAATATAAATATTTTACTGCCTTTGTTAAGGTTTGCAGCTCAGATAAAAATATGAAAGTTACTACTGCTTAAAGTATGTAAATTAAAACTTTAATAATTAAGTTCCAATGTACATGATGTATTAAAGCGAGAACGGCATACCAATGACGAGTTATTCTTGTTTTATACAAAATATTTCGTTTAATTATGTATGTGTTTGTGACCATGCGCTATTAAAAATTGTGAAAGGTAACAAATATCGTTAAAAAGTTTCCTTTTTGCTATTTTTTAGATGTTACCATAAAAATCAATTTGTATGCCTTACAGATTTCTGTACCCCCGATGGCTCAATGGTAAGTCTAAAGGCTTATAACTTTAATTCTTGTTTCGATACTCGTGTGTGTTTGTGTGTTTTTCTTATAGCAAAGCCACATCGGGCTATCTGCTCAGCCCACCGAGGGGAATTGAACCCCTGATTGTTTCGATACTCACAGTAGACACAGCATTGATAGCCTATCATGTAAGTTGTGGTTAGCAACAAATACTCTCAGTGGCACAGTGGTATGTTTGCGAACTTACAACCCCAAACTTCTGGTTTTGGAACCGTGGGTGGGCAAAGCCGAATGTGTAGATTCTGTACTTAACTTTATAGAACAGCCTTTGACAACATTGATTTATAGCGCCCTCTCAGAATGTTTTCTAATTATTTGATATTACAAAGTTGATGAGGTGTTTTTGTTGATTAAGTATGGGACACTTTTTATTGTATTGTTTCTTCCACAGATTCGTTCATTATGTGCAAACATTTTAAATTTAAATATTATATGAATATGTATTTTCGAAAAAAAAAATTTGCCCATTGCGCCATTATGCGGAATATTCGAAGCTACGACATGACCGAAAGACAATTTTCATGTTTTTCACGATGTTAATTAAAAGCAAACTTAGCTTTTCCTACAATCCAGATAAAAGATTATTTTTTTTTGAAATAAGAAAGAAAATTGAATTTTTCAAGACTCACAAGCTATTATCATCATAAAATAAATTATTTCGGGATATGTATTGTTTTACTTCCAACCAATAGGAAGGATTTTGGTTAAGTATTGTTTCACTTTTAAACCATAGAAAGTAATTCGATTACGTATTGTTCTTCCCCTGATATACAACGCTAAACTCAGGGGTTTCGATTCCCCTCGCTGGTTGATGTGGGTTTCCTATAAGAAAATATACACGTATTGTTTTACATCTAACCAACTGCAAGGATTTTGGTTAAGTATTGTTTCACGTCTAAATCCCAGAAAGGAATTCGGTTTCGTACCGTTTTGGCCCAGCATGACCATGTAGTTAAGGCACTCGACTCGTAACCTGAGGGTCGCGGGTTCGAATCTCCGCCGCACCAAACGTGCTCGCCCTTTCAGCCATAGGGGCGTTATAATGTAACGGTCAATCCCACTATTCCTTAGTAAAAAAGTAGCCCAAGATTGGCGGTGGGTGATTAAGACTAGCTGCCTTCCCTCTAGTCTTAAACTGCTAAATTAGGGACAACTAGCGAAGATTTCCCTTGTGTAGCTTTGCGCGAAATTCAAAACAAACCAAACCAACCAAATCTTACTGTTTTATATCCAACCAAAAGCAAAATTTTTGGTTAAATATTGTGTTATATATAAACCATAAGAAAGATTTCGCTTAAATATTGTTTCTTATATAAACCCTAGAAAGGAATTAGGTTACGAGTTGTATTACCGATGAATTCACAATTTTTCTCGTTTCAAGAAAGAAAACATTTTTATACTATATTAAATCTACTGCAAAGGTAAAGTTCGCTTTTAAACCTAACACCGTGAAAATTACGGAAATACTGCTTTGGTCATTTCATAGCTACGAACCTTCCACAAGATAGCGCAACGAGCAAATATTTTAACACGCATATACATATATATAATATTTATGTGTTTTTATATAATTAACAGCTCTAAAGAAGAAAAAGTACATAAAAGTGTTCAGATATTTGATATCTGGTCTTAATATAATATACTTATACAATCAGTTAAAGTAATTAAAAACCTTCCTATAACTTTAAATATAAAACAACAATCAATCGATGTGAAACAGCATTTAACTGAAATCCTTCCTACAAGCTTGAATGCAAAAAATAACAAAAACAAACATTTAACTGAAAATCTTCCTACAAACCTGAATACAAAAAAACCACTTAACTTAAAACCTTCTTACAATATTGAATACAAAAACAACAAAAACAAGCCCTTAACTAAAAACCTTCCTACAAATATGAATACAAAAAGCAACAGAAACAAACTCAACCGAAAATCTTCCTACAGGTTTGTAATAAAAAGAGAAAAGAACAAACACTAAACTGAAAAGACCCATACAAGTTTTTTATACAGAAACAAAAACAAATATTTAACTCTAAACCTTCCTAAAGGTTTGAATACAAAAAACAACAAAAACAATATTTAACTTCAAACCTTCATAGAAGTTTAAATATAAAAACAACAAAAAGAAACATGCAATTAAAAACCTTCCTACAAGCTTAAATACATAAAACAAACACTTAACTGAAAACCTTCCACCAAATTTGAATTTAAAAACAAGAAAAACAAACACTTAACTGAAATCCTTCCCACAAGATTGAAAACTAAAGAAAAGAACAACAACAAAAAAAGAATTTAACTGAAAACCTTAATACAAGTATGAATACAAAAACAATCACTCAACTGAAAACCTTCCTATATGTTTGAATATAAAAAACATCAAAAACAAACACTCAACTCAAAACCTTCCTACAAGTTTGAATACAAAAAATACAAAAACAAACACTTAACTGAAAACCTTCTTACAAGTTTGAATACAAAAAATACAAAAACAAACACTTAACTGAAAACCTTCTTACAAGTTTGAATACAAAAAATACAAAAACAAACACTTAACTGAAAACCTTCTTACAAGTTTGAATACAAAAACAAACACTTAACTGAAAACCTTCTTACAAGTTTGAATACAAAACAGAAGAAAAATAAATATTTAACTGAAAATATCCCAACAAATTTCAAACAATTAAACAACAAAACTCAGCATTTAACTGAAAATCTTTCTAACCATTTGAATACAAAAATACAAGAAATACAAACACTTAACTGACAACCTTCCTACATGTTTGAATACAAAAAACAAACTCAACTGTAAGCCTTTCTACAAGTTTGAACAAAAAACAAACACTTAAGTGAAAACCTCCCAACAAGTTTTAATAGAAACACAAAAATATTTAACTAAAAACTTTACTACAAATTTGAATACAAAAAACAACAAAAATAAACAGTTAAGTGAAAACCTTCCTACAGGTTTGAATACAAAACAACAAAAATAGGTATTTAACTGAAAACTTTGCTACAAATTTTTATACAAAAAACAAAAACAAACACTTATATGAAACCTTTCTATAAGTTTGATTTCGAAAAGCAAGAAAAACAAGGATTAATCTCAAAGTTTCTACAGGTTTCAATACAAAATACAACAAAACTAAACACCTATCTGAACACCTTCTTATAAGTTTGAATTTTAAAAAACAACGAAAACAAGACTTCACCGATAACCTTCCCACAAATTTGAAAACAAAAATTAACACTTAACTGAAAACCTTCCTACAAACGTGAATATAAAAGGAAACAAAAACAAACTTCACTGAAAATCTTCCTACAAACGTGAATATAAAAGGAAACAAAAACAAACTCCACTGAAAATCTTCCTACAAACGTGAATATAAAAGGAAACAAAAACAAACTCCACTGAAAATCTTCCTACAAGTTTGAAGTAAAAAAAAGACAAGAACAAACACTTAAATCACAAGTTCCATACACGTTTTTGTACAAAACACATAAAGAAATATTTAACTGAAAACCTTCCTACAAATATGAATAGAAAGAAACAACAAAAACAAGATGTAACTTAAAACCTTTATAGAAGTTTAAATATAAAAACAACAAAAATAAACACTTAAAATGGAATCCATTCTACGAGTTTAAATAAAAAAAGATATTTAACTGGAAATATTTCTACAAATTTGAATACAAAACAGGTTAACTGAAAACCTTACTAGAAGTTTGAATACAAAAAGCTTATATGAAAACCTTTCTACGAGTTCGAAATCATAAAACAAGAAAAACAGTCATTTAACTGAATACCTTCATTGAGGTGTGAATTTAAAAAAAATTCAAAAACAAACACTCAACTGAATATCTTCCTACGAGTTTGACTTAAAAAATAAAAGAACAAACACTCAACTGAATATCTTCCTACGAGTTTGACTTAAAAAATAAAAGAACAAACACTCAACGGAAAAGTTCCATACAATTTTTTCTACAAAAACATAAACAAATATTTAACTGAAAACCTTCCTACAAGTTTGAATAGAAAAAACAACATAAACAAATATTTAACTGAAAACCTTCCTACAAGTTTGAAAAGGAAAAACAACTAAAACAAATATTCAACATTAAACCTTCATAAAAGTTTAAATATAAAATACAAAAAAGAAAAACTTAAAACTAAAACCTTCCAACAAGTTTAAGTACGAAAAAAAAAAAGAAATTTAACCAGAAATATTTCTAAAAGTGTTAATACAAAAAGGATGGACTTACCTGCAAATTTTCCTGCAAGCTTAAATACAAAAATAGTTAACTAAAACCCTTACTACAAGATTGAATACAAAAAACAACAAAAACAAGGAATTAACTCAAAAATTTTCTACAGCTTTTAATGCAAAATACAACAAAAATAAACTTTACTGAAACCTTCCTACAAGTTTGAATAAAAAAAAACAATCACTCAGCTGAAAACATTCCTACAAGTTTTAATACAGAATACAACAAAAATAAACTTTACTGAAACCTTCCTACAAGTTTGAATAAAAAAAAAAACAATCACTCAGCTGAAAACATTCCTACAAGTTTTAATACAGAATATAACAAAAATAAACACTTAACTGAAAACATTCCTAAAACTTTGAATACAAAGAACAACAAAAATAAGCATTTAATTGAAAATCCTTCCTTCAAGTTTGAAGAAAAACAATAAAAACAAACATTCAAACCTTCCTTTATGTTTAGATTTAAAACAACACATAAGAAAAAAAATCTTCCTATATGTTTAAATACAAGATAATTTTAACCGTAAAACTCTCTATAAATGTAAATATTATACAATATTTATCTGAAATCTTCCAAGTGTTTAAATATAAAATAAAACATATTCGCAGCCCCTTTCAGTGTTTATAGAAAAACGAAACGTAGCCGAAAACCTATAAATTTAAACACAGAACAATAGTTAGGTGAAAATGTTTCTTGGATTAAAAACACAAAAATTATTCCAAATTCATCCAAGAGTCTGAATGTAAAACTATACTTTATCAAAATAGCTTCTGTGGGTTTAAATGTATAACAATACCTGACCGAGGTACTTTCTAAGGTTTGAATGTGAAGTAAAAATTAGCCAAAAGTCTTTCAAAGCGTGAAGTGTAAAATTTCGCGTTTCTTTTTATTTGTAACTTGTCTTTATTCTAAATCGTCTCAGAACAAAAATGTATTGATAGAAAATGACTCTACGCCAAACGTACACACTCAGTGAGTAAACGATAATTTAACATCACCTTTGTTTCATTGTTTTTGATATATTTCTTTTTCTTACTCACTCAAAATAGCTTCCTCTCCTCTTGATCTCTCACCGACTTGGCAAGCTTTCTTTTACAGCTGCTTCTATTGTATCTGTTTGTTACACTCACCTCAGTTAACGAGAAAAAGCTTTAAATAATAGCTATTTAACTTCAACTCCCGCTGCAGTGCAAGAATCAGTTGACCACTCATGGAGATCATTGACTGAGGTGAGTTTGTTCTGGCTGTACATCTGGGTGAACAAACATTAGTTCATAAGAAGAAATGAAGGTACAGATCAAACATTTCTTCGTAACAACGAACTGAATTATTAGGAACGATGACACACTTTCCTTTATGGATAGAAGTTTCCTCTTACACCCGGCATAACCAGGTGGTTAAGGCACTCGACTCGTACTCTGAGAGTCGCGGGTTCGTATCTCCGTCACATTAAACATGCTCGCCCTTTCAGCCGTTGGGGTGTTATAATTTGATGGTCAATTCCACTAATATTTGGTAAAAGAGTAGCCTAAGAGTTGGTGGTGATGGCTAGATGTCTTCCTTCTGGGGCCGGCATGGCCAAGCGTGTTAAGGCGTGAGACTCGTAATCTGAGGGTCGCGGGTTCGCATCCCCGTCGCGCCAAACATGTTCGCCCTTTCAGCCGTGGGGGCTTATAATGTTACGGTCAATCCCACTATTCGTTGGTAAAAGAGTAGCCCAAGAGTTGGCGGTGGGTGGTGATGACTAGCTGCCTTCCCTCGAGTCTTACACTATTAAATTAGGGACGGCTAGCACAGATGGCCCTCGAGTAGCTTTGTGCGAAATTCAAAAAAACAAACATGTCTTCCTTCTAGCCTTACACTGCTCAATATGAGATGACTAGAGCAGATAGACGTTGTGTAGCTTTGGCGAAATTGAAAAACAAAAACAAACAACTACAGTAATGATACAAAAACAACCTTAACCCTGCCTTACTTACAAAATAGGATTTTTTAATACAATTTCAATAAAATTAAATACAGAAGAAAGCGTTAATAGTTAATATTTAACTGAAAAAAATCGAACGATAAATAAACTAGAGAAAAATGAAACTTATAATCGAGAGTGGGCAGAATGCTAGAGGGGAATTTCAACTGGACACAGTTAACAATATCTCTTTCTAATCTTTTATATAAAACTAGTGTTAGAATTTGGTTTCCGGCGTTTCTAGTACAGGGTGTTCGGAAAGTCACTGTGCACTTATGTATTTATTAACAGACATGTTTCAATATAGAATACAGGAGGTAAATATGAATGACAATTATAAACAATGTTGAAAGTGACCCCCGTTGGCATCAATACAGGCCTGGATCTTTCTTATTTTGTTTTTAAACACCGCTATCAGTTGCTGGCTTGAAATAGACTAAATGAATGCTGTTATAACATATGATTACAAAACTGCACAGTTCTTCACAATGCTTAATGCAGATTAAACCAAACTTAATAACAAATAATTCTATGGGTTACAAATCACATACTAATACATAAAACAATACGATTTTAGTGTTCTAGATTATTTGGAAACTGATAGTGTGGTTAAAGAGAAGCCATGCAGTTAATAATTGCTATAATACCAAAATTTAGAAGTGACAATGTAAATCAGATATCTTAAAGTAAACAAAATTACACTATCATATACAACAAGCCCACCATGGCCCGGTGGCTATGGCACTCGGCTCGTTATCTGAGGGTCGCGTGTTCGAATTCCCGTCACACTAAACATTCTCGTCCTTTCAGCTGTGGGGGCGTTATAATGTACGATCAATTATAGTATTCTTTGGGAAAAGAGTAGCCCAAGAGTTGGCGTTGGGTGGTGATGATTAGCTGTCTTCCTTTTAGTCTTACAATGCTAAATTAGGGACGGCTAGCGCAGATAGCCCTCCAGTCGCTTTGCGCGAAATTCAAAACAAACCAATCATATACAACAAAACATATTATATGTACTTCAGTGTGTGAACTATAATAAATTCTCACTAAACTTACATAAACTTCTTGAACTGATAGGAGAAGCAGTCTCAGTGTCGATTTGTTTTCTTATTGCAGTCTTACGTATATTTTCTTGAATCTGAATTGTTCTACTTGTGCATTTTTTCATTTACATTGTAGCCAGTTATTACTGAAAAAAAACCACTAAAAATAAGTTGACAACGCTTTAAAACAAAATCTATATTTTACTCAATTAGTTCTATTTCTCAGTGTTCAATCTCTAAAGTAAAGCAGAATTTACTCATCTCACGCCTAAATACTTTAAGAAGAAAAAAAGAAATGAGTAAAAGCGTTAGAGTGAAGCTTAAAACGCGAGGCCCTCAGGACGAAAGCCATAATTTTAAAATTTCCCTGAGCTGACACAAACGATGTTTTTAGGGTTTTAGTGAAAGCGCGATCGTCAGCTAAAGTAATGTAGCCAGACAGAGAAACAGAATAGTTACATTATCCTATTGAATAAAGACTCCTCGCACAGACAAAGCAGGTTAAATTTCCATAGAACCAACAGTGGAGACCATGCAAATCTTCGACAGCAGGAACGTTAAAATTCCATTTGGCACAACGAGTTGTGATGCGTCCAAACAGGCAACTCCATTACGCTAATTACCATACAAAGAGCGTTATCGTGTAGCGGAGAAGGGCTTGCTCTTCTTGTCAAGCTGAATACACACAACTTCAGCTTTTCTTAACGGAGACCGAGTGAGCCTATTGTCGGATCAAGCTACTCAACATCGAATTGCCATTTATACGAACCGAAATAGTTGCATTTTTTGAGCACCTTGTTTCCTGACATAGTACCATAGTTGATACAGAGGAGAGAGACAATATGGCGATGGTTTTCAAATCTCAGTACAGCTTTTTCTAGTTTCTTCTTTTTTTACGTGGTAACTTGAGATTGTTTGAAATACAAAACAATTACTTTGGATGTCACGTATTAACATGTAAAAAAAGACATTGGAAACTCAATTGTTAAAATTTTATATTATTTTGTTACGTCGTCTGTTAATACATGCCATGATTATTGTAATCATTTTTAACAGTACTACATTGTTTATTTAAGTACACCTAGATGAGTACTACAGCACTTTGTTCTACTCGGTTCTTAGTTTTCCACTGTGGTACTTTATTTGAAATAGTTCTGAGCTGTTTGTTGTAGCACTCTCGAGTTTCACACTGAGTGTTGCAACGCTCTGTTTTATCTTAGTGGTATACAAGAGTCTAAAACTTAAGATCTACTGACTTTCAGGCAAGACACGTAGTTTGTTTGTAGTTAAGCAAAAAGCTGCTCTGCCTATCTAAAAACCCGGTTTAAGGCGTTGTAAGTCTGGAAACATACCACTGTTTCACTGGAGTATTAGACAGCTAGCCATGAAATATATTTTTTTTTTGGTAGAGAACCTACACCCTTGTACAAATTAATTGAAACAAATAGTCATTTTACAATATTTTCAGCATGGCGGCCGGTGTAGGCTCCCTGGACCCGCTGATTTCCATTAATAGTCATTTTTTCACACATACGGCGTCATTAGCTGTGTTTTGCAGTACGGTCGATCTATTTTTGGGATATATGACCAAATTTTGAGGAATATTACGTCATTCGAAATTGCGTTAGAAGGACAAGGAGACCAGTCAAAAAACAACTTCTTATCAACTCAATGAAGAAAAAACGGTATTAATGGGGTCTGAAATACAAGAACTGGGCCGCAAGAACAATAGAGAAAGGTATTATTCAGTGACGAGACTCATTTCTTTGTACAGGGTCAAAGAAGTCTGTATGTTCGCAGATCTCCAGGTGAGAAACTTCGAGAATCTTACATCAATCAGTTCGTAAAACATCCCTTGAAGAAGATGTTTTGGGGCTTTTTCAGCTACTATGGCGTCGGAGACTTACATATCGTAGAAGGTATGATGCAAGGATCACAGTACATCGAAGTTTTGCAGAGAAGAGTCGTTCCAGAATTGAAAAAGAGATTTCCAGATGGATCTAGCATTTTTCAGCAAGATCTGGATCCGTACCACACATCGAAACTTGTGAAGAATTTTATGACTACAACGCGAATAAAGGTGCTGAACTGGCCTGGAAAGTTTCTGAACTTAAATCCTATTGAAAATCTTTGAGCGATTTGTAAAGAAAAACGTCGAGGAAAAGACTGTACTACGAAAGATAAGCTAATTGAGGCCATAATTGAGGTGTGGTACCGCGATCCAAAAAAATAGTAAAGATTGCAGTCAACTCGTGGACTCGATTCAAAGCGGATTAATGATCTTCTGAAAAATAAAGGCAGTCATATCATGTATTAATTTGTGAGTACTTTTTGGATTCTCAGAAATAAAATGCAAAAAAAATGAAAAAATCTTAATTTTCCGTCTTGTTTCAATTTGCACAAGGGTGTACTTACAGATCGTCCCACTAATGGTAAAAAAAATCAACAGTATTATACGTGCGTGTTTCGTTTAGAACATAATTTAATTGCTAGCTATTACTCTGAAGCAAACCATAATTAACTTATTTTATTTTACCTTTTCCTTCCGCATTTGCCATTGAGGGGTATTGGGGTGGGATATAATTGCCGTTCCAAAGCAAAATGAGAGAACTGAGTCATCTCTTCCTGGGTAGCCCTTGAAGTTTAATGCTGTTATTTTTGTATAATTTGGTAGCAACAATATATAACTTGGTTTAAATTGTCTTAATAATATTTTTAGTAGCAATTGACCTATCCTGTTGATCAGATGCAATATTTAAACAATCTACAGTCAGCTTCTTTCTCATTGTTTGATGACGTTGGAAAACATAGGTTCGGTTGTCACACAGTACTAAAACTTTTAAGAACATAAAACGTTACAAAACGTGTCCGACAAGCGTAACTCGTCCATTTTTGTAAAACTCTATACCATCCTGATGTAATTTTATTACTCACCGAAAACAGTAATTAGGGAGAGAGTATGCAACTCGTGATTTAATTGTTGGATATTAGGAACACAACATCATCATCATTAAGAGGATATCCAACTCGTGAATTGATGGTTAGGTGCTAAGAACACCATCATTAGTGAGAAGGTACCCGATTTGTGACATAATCATTAGGTACTAAGAACGCTTTTATTAGCGGGATGGTAACCAGGTCATGACTTAATGTTTTGCATCTAAGTTTTCTCAAGTTTCAGAGTTAAATTTAAGTTTACGATGTTATTTGTAACTAATTTGATTATATTGTATTAGAACAACATTGTCGTATCTAAGTTTGATAAGTAATTTTACTTTATAATTTGCTGCCCACTGACACACCAGTACGTCTACAGACTTATACCGCTTCAAACCGGGTTTCGATACCCATGGTGGACAGAGCACAGATACCTCATTGTGTCGATTTGTGCTTAAATACAAACAAAGAAACTCTGTAATTTAGAAATACAACTATTTGCAAGCTTAAATATAAAGCGTTAGGCTTAAACGTATTCAAAAATATTTTATTTAATTTTATGTTGTCATTAATGCTTCTTCATGAAGATTTATTTTTTCAACAGAAATGTTGGTTCAGTATCACGTTTCGACGACGTTTCGGGACACTTACATGTCCTTCTTTCCTTCCTGTACATGCTAACCAATATGAGCTCTAACTTTACTCACAAGACACATAAAAGCTTAACAATTACTTCATGCTATTATTAGCGATTCCAAGCAACTTGGGCCCGGCATGGCCAGGTGGTTAAGACACTCAACTCGTAATATGAGGGTCGCGGGTTCGAATCTCAGTCACACCAAACATGCTCGCCCTTTCAGCCGTGAGGGGCGTTATAATATTACGATCAATCCCACTTTCGTTGGTAAAAAGTGTAGCCCACGAGTTGGCGGTTGGTGGTGATGACTAGCTGCCTTCCCTCTAGCCTTACATTGCTAAATTAGGGACGGCTAGCGCAGATAGCTCTCGTGTAGCTTTGCGCAAAATTAAAAAACAAACAAACAAGCAAAAACTAAAACTACTTCGTCTGCTATTATGTTATAAATGTTTTTTACCACAAGATAAATTGCTCTATCATTTTGCAGCAAATTTGGCCTAAATTTACAATATATTTTGTTTTTGCCTTGAAACAGTCTATACTCTCGTTTTACAGCAAAGTGAGACCTTAGTTTACAATGTAAATGTTTTCTCCAATTTGTTTTAGACAAATTACTCTAAAAATTTTTACAACAAAATATGGCACAAGTTCACAATATAATTTTTGTCGCTTTAAATAGACTTTGCTAAAAGTGTACAAAAGAATAGAGCCTAAGTTTACAATATAAATGTTTTATAAATTCATTTACTTGTACGTAGCTTCTAACATTATTAATTTTCTCTTTTTTATTATCTGCCAAATAATCCTAAATGTTATGCCACAAAGCCGCTTAAACTATAATTACTGAGCCGAGACATAATTGTTACGTTATCATAAAATCAACTGCTGTATGGAGTGTGGCAAAGTATTCGAAACGAGAATCTTCTTTGGTATACTAGCATTAAAACGACAAACTAGCTAAAATAGTAAGTAGAATCAACTGCGCTGTTAGCTTTGATTACATCTGCATCTCATTACACTTATGGTCGTAATGTTACCAACCTTCGCGTGAGTAATTAAAGTTTTATTGCACCATGGTCCTGTAATGCTTTCTGGACTAATGTACGAGATAATCTTCTTTGTTCTCTGTTCAGGAGTCAATCTAGATGAATAAAACTACACACGCCCGTGGGCTCCAATCTCTGCAGCTCATCTCGTAGAAATAGAAACTTTCAATTAAGCTGATATGAAACTCGTCTGTCACGACGTGATATGCAAAGCGGGTTACTGCAGTCTCGTCTACATTGGAATCCGATGTCTCGGCGTGGTCGACGTCCATGCATTTAGAAAATGAAAGCCAAGAACGATATGTTCAGTCTACCCTTTGTTTATCATACTCTAAGCTGCCGGTAGTTAAAACTGAACTTAATCTGTCTTATGTGTACACCTTATTGTTCTTTCTTTTTTATAGAATCAAAAATTTCCAATTTCTTCAGATGGACTTCTCGTATATAGATAGATATAAATTCAGTTGTAGTGACGATCCGTTGATTATATATTTTTTCTGTGTATTCACAAAAGAAAAACCTTTTAGTCAAATCGACGAACTGTAGCTTAAATTGATTACACAGATGATGGAACCCCGAGTAATGACATGACGATATGTTGTCATCAAACGTTTCTGATACGTCCAAAAGTAGAGACTCGTTTCGATTTCCAGTGATAGTTCTCTGACTAAGAGAAGTGAATTATTATCGCTTTTAACTCAGATTATATCTATTTCTTTTTGAAGTTATTGATAATTCATTATTCTTGAAAAATCAGGGAAACAAATATTATAATAAGATTGGCAGACTTATATATATATATCTTTGTACATGCTCTGAAGTTTATTTGTCAATGCTCTGTTTGATTATTAATAATATTATTAACGATAGGCTTAGAAAAGAATGAGGTTTAGAAAACGTCTTCATGTTTAGTGTAATTTATTAGAAAGAGAAAAACGTTTTTTATTACATCTACTACATAAATTTACTTGTTCAGAGCAAAGAGAGATCACATTTCGACTCCAAATAATAAATTAAAACCAAAAAGTTCAAACAATCTAATGTATCAATAATCTAATCTCTGTAGATCTTATTATTGAAAAACGTATTTTGTTGATACTTTTAAATGGTATGTGCTAAAAAAAGTACATGTTATTGAACAGACTGGCTTGTAATTGGTAGCTTAGAAAAACACGTTTTATATATAGGATGCCAAGCGGAGAAGCCTGAGTTAAATCTTTTTAGAAAGATAACTTATAGATTTTCGATGTGGACTTTCTCTTTAGTGGGTAGAAACAACACACAGATAGAAATCTAGGAAATACCTTACAGTAGCTAACTGGTCACCAGGATCGACCGGGCTCTGGACTAAGCGACAACTGTATGCCCACGCCGAAGTCGAGCTTCGCTGTGTGATACCTTATTTCACGCTCTACTGAGTTGATAGCCATTCGACATATTGTCTAACGTATGATCCTCTTGCTCAATATACCGATAATTAGCGTTGTTCACACCAGCCTTTCGAAACTCTAACAACATTAAAAGCTCTAACGTTTAGAAAATTAAACCTTGTTATCGAATAAAGTCAGAGTAGCATGAAATTGTTCAAATGAGAAGACCGCAGATTCAGGGATAGCTTTCACTTCTTCAATCTCTTTGCTACGGGTAAATAGTTTATAGGATTTCTATCTGTGTTTCCTTTTGCACTGCCTGAGTATCGAAAAACACGAATCTGTACTCTTATGATGCATTTTGAATACCTTAATTAAGTTGTTCGTAATTCGACCGAAATCGCAAATCTTCAATAGCATATAGTAGGGTATTATATACAATGTTTTGAAAAAGTTTTATTAGATACATTGTTTTGAAAAGGTTTTTATAGGATACATTTTTTTGAAAAAGTTTTATAGGATACAATGTTTTGAAGAAAGTTTTAATAGATACATTATTTTTAAAAATTATTAGATATAGTAATCGCTTCTGCAAAACGAGTTTTCATATAAAAACAAATATTTTTTATTTTTTTGAGCATTTCCTTTCAGGGTACTTTATTTGTTATTTTTTACAAACAAACGTGACTTGTTAAACTATTTTGTCTGTCACGTGCCCTTTTTGTCGTTGTTGTATATAGCTGCAAACCTTCTATTTTTTATAACTTATGGGAATACAATTCAAGATATACCAATTTATTTGTAACGCGTAAAAGCTTAAGTTTGTGGCGTGAATATCTAGTGTTCTACGCTAAGGTAATTCGACTCGGTGTTTGTTGTTAGTAATAATAAGTGTTCTGTGTTACGTTTTACGTGGTGTCTGTTCGCTTGGAAACAGCCCTCATGTGAATAAAGCATGTGGATAGTAAATTTGGGACCGTTTTTACACTTTTGGATCCAACACTAATGTCGAAATGTGTTGTACTCTCTGAGTAAAAGCAGAATAACGAATTACTGTTTTAAAAGTTCGCTAAGTGCGTTAAACATCTCGAGTCTTCATACGATATAAATTGTTTTAACATCAATTTCATTTTCATCTTCAGCTCAATACTTTTTCACTTCATTCCTAAGAAGAGGGGCCCAACATGGCCAGGGTCGCGAGTTCGAATCCCCGTTACACCAAACATGCTGGTCCTTTTAACCGTGGGGGCGTTGTAAAGTTTTGGTAAAAAAGTAGCCCAAGAGTTGGCGGTGGGTGGTGGTGACTAGCTGCCTTCTCTCTAGTCTTACACTGCTAAATTAGGGACAGGTAGCGCAGATAGCCCTCGAGTAGCTTTGCGCGAAAATTCAAACCAAACAAACAAACCTACATATTGCTGTTAACTTCAAAAGCACGCACATATACAAAACTTTTCAACGTAAATAATTTTTTCTTCAGCCAAAATTTTTCCGGGAGATTATTCTTCAGCTCGATTATAGGGTGAGTAATGGGGCTAATGGTTGTTGATTAATAAGATTTAGTAAACAGGTAGAAATACCACACTCTTTAGAGAAAAAGAACTAATATACAGTGGCAGGTGAAGTAATATGGTTTAGAATGCTTAAGTTGGCAAACATTAGTGTACTACTTGGTAATAGGTGTGGTTCTTTTAAGGTGTTCCTATTTTATTGTCCAGGACGGAGTTTCACTACCGACTCGACATTTAGCTTAATAACGGAACTTATCGAGCCAGTTGCGTTGACACAAACAATCATCTAGTTAAAATTTCATATTGGTCTTATATCAGCAAGCCTTACAAGCTTCGAACATGATTCTACAGTTGATAATAAGCGATGGCGTACAACAAATAAAGTGTACTTCAAATGCTATAATAAACTCGTACTGCAAGTATGTTTTGCAATAGAAATATTTAATTAACATTGTTAGCATCATTTCTCAAGATTTTTATTGCAGACACAGTTTAGGGGAAATGAGCTAATTAAACCTAAGTCTGTTCACTGTGTCAGTAAGATTATAAACTTACAAGTTTCAATCTGAAGTAACGAAAAAGGTGGTACAGATGTGTTGCTTATAAAACGAACCAAATAGCGTCATCAAGCTTACAACGATTTAAGAATAAACACTTTAGAGTTTAACAAATTCCCCTAATAAGAATAGATATTCTAAAGTCCCATAAATTACCCCTTAATAATAGATATTCTAAAGTCCCATAAATTACCCCTTAATAATAGATATTCTAAAGTCCCATAAATTACCCCTTAATAATAGATATTCTAAAGTCCATAAATTACCCCTTAATAATAGATATTCTAAAGTCCATAAATTACCCCTTAATAATAGATATTCTTAAAGTCCATAAATTACCCCTTAATAATAGACGTTGTAGAGTTCGATGAATCCACACCCTTTCCCCTCCGCTGGCTCAACCATAAGTTTGAAGGCTAACAAAACTAACATTTGGGATTCGATTCCTGCGCAACAGGCTGTAAAAAATAAATGAAAGTCCAATACAGACGTGTATATTTTTATCAGTTTCTGTATCGTTTCAACATATAAGTTAGGAATAAAGAGAAGTTTAATATGCGACTTGTAAAGTTCAGTGTATTATAATAAGGAACTAAAGGTAAATATTACTAACTTCAGTATACTGCTTTTAGAATCCGATAGATTAGAAGTGAAGATAGAAAAATATTATTAAATTCTACATGTGGCTCTTGTTATCCAGCGGATTAACACATGAAATTAATGGTAAAACTGTGTAACTCGGTATATATCCTATTGGAAGATTTTGTTACTTTTAAATTCTGTGTGTGGCTTTTGTTATTCAGCGGATTAACACAGAGTACTAATGATAAAACCGTATAACTCGGTATATAACCTATAATGAGATCCTGATACTTGTTTGGAGTTCTATATTACGCGTATTAAATCAAAGTTTTATCGGATACTAACAGAAGATTTGGGGTGGAAAATACACTTGGCTCTTTCATCAAAAGACAGAATACGTGTTTGAAAGGATGAGAAACAACTTGTGCTGCGACCTTAAGAACAATTCTTGCTCTTTAGAGAATGTTTAGAATAATGTTGATAAGGTAGGCAACATAACACTTTGAAATCACTCGTTTCAGCTCTCAATCTAACGAGTTTTATTTACGAACTTGAAATACTTATCTAGCAGACTAGGTTTAATTTTTTGATAATCGCGCAACACTAAACGAGGGCAACATGGTGAATTGATAAACTAGAGAGAAGACAAATAAGGAACAGCAGATACCTCCAACTCTTTCAATCTGAATAGCGGGATTTAACAATGATTTTTATAATTAATTCACCAATTCAAATTGCAAGAGTGAGACACGAACCCTAAACCTTTGGTTCCATAAACCAGTATTCTAACCGCTAAACCACTTCCTATCTGCGTACCACTACATAGTATAAACTGTATCGAATAACCCAAACTTATATTCCTTATTAACCTATTAGTAAGTATGAACATCTCTTTCTCTCTTTTTTTTTTTTTAACCTGAGCAGGTAAGTTTCGATTTTTAGTGGAGTCGTAATGTGAATACTGATTGGAACGCCTTTCCAGCAGAAAGAAACATTAGCCTAAGTTCTACTGTGACGCTCAGTATAGTTAAACCTACTTCGGAAATGATGGTGGTGCTTCCGTTTTCTATCTCTCAGAGATATCAAAGAGCTGACCATTATAAGTTACTGCTCTTTAACATTTCAGGACATTTCCGTCATTTTTTCCCTCTCCCGCAGAGCGAGTTTCCTCACTGTAATGGTACCCACTTCCTTTAGTAACGGATATGAACCATTTTCGCCACAAAATGATCAACAGATCCAAGCGGTTTCTTACTGCACGTTATTAACATTGTACGGACTATATAAAGGTACAAAGTAGATACTAGTTTAGGGCAAAAAACTGCCGCTTGAGGACGAATATCTTCCCCTCTCTCTGTACTAATGTTTATTGTTAGTTCCAAACCCTATCCTCTGTCTTCTAGTAATGTTCGTCTAGTTTGGAAACCCGTGCTAAGTTAAACAAAGATGAGAATCATTTTCACCGACTTAATGTGCTCTAGCATAAAGCAATCAAGTTGTTTTTTTGGGTGTGTGAGTCCTGTACGCACTTTAGCTTCGTTCATGGATGCTGTGAAACGTGTTAATTAGATGTAATTCGTTAAATCAATGTTTTAAAATAAAAAAACTGCCGCTTGAGGACGAATATCTTCCCCTCTCTCTGTACTAATGTTTATTGTTAGTTCCAAACCCTATCCTCCGTCTTCTAGTAATGTTCGTCTAGTTTGGAAACCCGTGCTAAGTTAAACAAAGATGAGAATCATTTTCACCGACTTAATGTGCTCTAGCATAAAGCAATCAAGTTGTTTTTTTGGGTGTGTGAGTCCTGTACGCACTTTAGCTTCGTTCATGGATGCTGTGAAACGTGTTAATTAGATGTAATTCGTTAAATCAATGTTTTAAAATAAAAAAAACTGCCGCTTGAGGACGAATATCTTCCCCTCTCTCTGTACTAATGTTTATTGTTAGTTCCAAACCCTATCCTCTGTCTTCTAGTAATGTTCGTCTAGTTTGGAAACCCGTGCTAAGTTAAACAAAGATGAGAATCATTTTCACCGACTTAATGTGCTCTAGCATAAAGCAATCAAGTTGTTTTTTTGGGTGTGTGAGTCCTGTACGCACTTTAGCTTCGTTCATGGATGCTGTAAAACGTGTTAATTAGATGTAATTCGTTAAATCAATGTTTCAGTTAACCATAACACGTAATATATTTCTCTACCTGTGTATTTATTTCAAATGTAACGTATCATAACGAAGAAGTGTATGTTGTTCATGACCCCAGTTACTCCTTCTTTCATGACTTCTGGGTTACACCAGGGCTTATTCATATACCTAATAATTTTTTACCATATTTAACGCACAATAAGCTATACACATGTACTTTTCTGTGTATGTCATAATTTACTTTGTATTTTTTGATATATACATTTGCTTCAATATTTGTATTTTACGCACTTGATTTCTTCTCTCATATATTATGTTTTACATGATGTTTGAATATTTACTTTCTTTTTACACGTTTAGACTCTCTTCTATACATTATGCATTAATCTTTATTTTCTTTTAAACATGATGCTTTACTCTTTACTTTATCCAAAACATGATTGTTTGATTTCCATTTTATCCTAAACATGATCATTTGATTTTTACTTTATCCTAAACATGATTGTTTGATTTTTACTTTATCATAAGCATGATCGTTTGATTTTTTGCTTCCTTCATTTTTTACTTTCTTTTCAGTGTGATGTTTTTTACTGTTTCCCGTGTACAATATGTTATTCATTACTATTTTTTATATAAATTATTTCGTTTTTTTTCTATACGCGATGTTCTAATCCGTGCTTTTTTCTAAGCTTGAAATATCATACGTTTCATCCATACATGATGCTTCAGTCGTTAATACAATGTTTCTCTTTTTATTTCATTAGTTACATGATGATTCACTCTTCATGATTTACAGTCTGGTTTCTTTCTTTCATCATACGTTAACTTTCACGGCAAGATTCTACACCTTATTTTCCATTTTTTTTTTGTCTTTGTGCTTCAAGACTTCAAGACTATAGCTTTGTTACCTCCTGTGAAGTAAAACTAACATTAAATATGTTATTTATTATGATTTATTCTGTTTGTAACTGTATATATTGCAGCATATCTTGCTGTGCTTTTCTATAAACAACGCTGGTACGATTGAGATGTGTTACACGTTATAATAAGTGCTCCTAACTATGTATATTACAGGATATATTGTTGTGTTTTACTGTAAACAACGTTGTTACCAGTGGGACATTTTACATTTTACGAAACCCCTAAAAGTTCTTTTCTTTTCCTGTTATTTAAGATGTATTGGTTTCGTTTAATAACTGCAAATATTTATTGTTGACACTAGATTATCTAAATAATCGATGATAAAGTTATGTAGTTGTTAAAACACTACGAAACAATAACGAAAAAAAACAACAAAAATTGTTAGAGATTTGCCTTAGGTCAAATACAATGTATTCACAAGGTCATCTGATCTACTAATGTGTTTATTAATAACAGTATTTCAAATATACTTCTTTTCGGTAAGTACACACACATAAGTATATATATATATACATGTAGATTAAAGACAGCAAGGGGCCTTTTGTGCATCTAGGCTGTCCTATGTACTAAATTAAACTTTAAACTAAAAGTTAAACACTCAAAACCAGTCAACATCCCTTAAATATTTATCAAACTTTCCCTTAAACCCCTTAAATGAATTGCATCTATCACGTCTGAAGGAAATGCATTCCAAATATCAGAAACACCATAAGTACAGTTTTATCAGTTGAAGATGAGCGAAAACTTATGTTATTGTGTCCTGGTGCTATCATTCTCACCAGTAAATAAAACACACACACACAAGATGACGTGTCAACACTGTCAATTCCTTGATAAACACCCGAATCAGAGCCACTCTGATTGTTTTGTTAGTGTTTTCTTCAATAGTAAACAATGTCATAAATCTCAAACCTGCCCTTGTTGACAGCCTTTAGATTCCAGGTATCATTCTAGAAGCTCTCCTCTGAACCCTTTGCAACAATTCAATGCACTTACTAAGGCAAGTAGCCCAAAACTGAATACAATACTCCAAATGCAGCTTAACCAATGTCCTCTGCAATGAAATTATATCATATTTAGACTTGTATTCAATATTTGTGTGTACAACGTAAAATTCTATTTGCTTTGCCACTAGCAACATAATATTGCTTTAATGATTTAAACACTGATAGTGCCAGGACCGTTTCTTTCCGTGATGTTCCATCAAATTTTACTTATTTAAATCATGATGTTCTTACCGTTTCCTTATTACAGATAAAAGTCACGTACCATTTATTTACTCAACTAATCAAACAATTTAAATATTCTTGTGAAGTAGTAGAATCCTCCTCGCAACACCGAATCCTTTTAAATCATCAGCAAGTTTTGGCTGTTCTATTATCCGTTTTTCATCTATGTCACAGAGGTAAATTAAAAAGAGAAAAGGTTCGAACGTTGAGGTCTGAGTTACCTCACTTATGGCAGGAATCCAATTTGACTGAATTCCGTATACTGAAAGCAACCCTCTGCTTTCTTTCATCCAGTCAGTTTTCAATCTAATGAGTCAATCAATTGATCATATCTATAGATAATTTTTAACAATTCTTTTTATATCACATCTGTGAAATACTTTCTGCAAAATCCAGAAACACTAAACCCATACCCGTACTATTATCTTTATCAGCAGTAACCTCTTTAAAAAATATTTAAAATAAATAGTTAAGCAAGATTTTCGTCCAGTGACACCACACCAATTATACATTTTGTGGATAGCTAAGGTAACTGATGTAATAGATAAATGGAAAACAACAATAAATGTTATTGATTTACTTCGTGAGATTGGTTTAATTTGTTTTTACATTTGTTCAAA
The DNA here is from genome assembly GCF_004210375.1 of Tachypleus tridentatus. Classification (NCBI taxonomy): domain Eukaryota; kingdom Metazoa; phylum Arthropoda; class Merostomata; order Xiphosura; family Limulidae; genus Tachypleus; species Tachypleus tridentatus. The sequence goes on from NC_134834.1 coordinate 30,470,898, forward strand.
GCCACTCGTGGGCAATGTTTAATTTATTAAATTAAGAAAAAACTCATTTCACAAGATATTTTAAAAGATTTGGTGCTAAAATGAAATATTGGGAAATAAGATAAAGATTTGATTAGGAGTGGCTCATTAGTTTGCATGCTCGAAGTTAGTTTGGAGTATTGTGGTTCGTTTCCTGTTAATGCAACGGTGCGTCGTGCTCTTTGTGTCTGTGGATGCACTATAAGGTCAAAGTTCGAATCCTATTATTTGGTTAGACAAGAGTAGGCAATGAGTGTTGTTGACCAGTTGATTTCCATCCAGTTTATAAGTTCAATGTTGACCAGCTAATTCACATCTAGTCTATTAGTCCAAAATTGATGCGTAGCACTACTAAATAAAGTGTGTAATTCATGTTTTCTCTTTTAGAAGAATGACACTGATATTTTGTCTTCGCTTTTTTAGTTTATGTTTTTGTTTATTTCATGTTTGCATAGAGGCGTCTGTGGATCATTCTCATTGTTTTTTTTTCACTTGTTTTCGTTTGGAAAAGTTAAGAATTTGATTTCCAGTTTCATTAGTTCCACAAAATGTTCATGAATAATATTTTATGTTAAAAATAAAATTATCGCTTCTGAGCTTTATTACGAATTTCCTTTGAAGTAAATTATTAATGAAAAACGCTTTTCGTGTCGTAGTCTAAAATACACGCTAAAGGTCTTGATTTGAATAGGCTGGTTCTCCTAACTCCTATTAATAGTATAAAGATTTGAATAGGCTGGTTCTCCTAACTCCTATTAATAGTATAAAGATTTGAATAGGCTGGTTCTCCTAACTCCTATTAATAGTATAAAGAAGAGGAGAGCACTTCGAACAATTATTTAATCAATTAAGATTGCTCAGTTCACTTCTGATTCGTTTCTTCTTCTAATTATAACGTCAAAAAGTGAGTTTTCTTATTTATTACCTGATTCTGTACATCAGATTAAGAACTAGCGATGGGAAAACTAAGTCGACGACGCGTCCTACCGAATAGAAACGTTCGACTCGTAATTTGTGCGGAATTAGTTGTCATCTATTCCACTGGCTGTGACCAATTTAATATGTAACACGTTCTGTCTTACTACCCAACTTGGTTTCCATCCTGAGCTGTCGACCAAAATGTTATTGAGTTACATCTTTTAATCATTTGTGTCTGTAGAGCCCTCTACCGTAGGCCAGGAGACCATCATCTTTCCAACTTTATGGTATGAAAACGAGAAATGAAAATTTAATTTGTGTTCAAACCGCTGCCTTCCGCGGCCGTTATTAAACAGTCGTTAATCCGTGACGAATAACGGTGATGGCAGGCATTGGATTGTCTGTCGATGCCATCGGGACCCAACAACGTGCCCAGGTTGTTAGATAGAAACTTAATTTCCAAGCGGCATTAAAAGCCCATCAGTTAGCAAGTCCTGACAACGAAAAGTTCAACTTGTTCCGAAAAGTTTGAAAGAACAAGTAAAATGGCTCTCGGGGAAAATTAATAATCGCTACCTCTTCTGATCGGGTATGCAGCGGCTGAAATTTCAAGTATAATTAAGTTACACTTTCATTAAAAAAAAGTTCTACACGTAATTGTGTAGTTTTTTAAGGCTTTATCCCCTCTCAGTGCTATGTGAAAGCTACAGTGGTGTTTAATTAGTAGCGAAGTGTACAGCGTGTTGCACAGGTCTCAAAATATTATAAATAAGCGTCAAGAATGACAAACTGCTTAATATTACTTTATTTTTTATCTTAAACATTTCGTAGCAACCAGTGAAAATGCGTAATTTCTTTGATAGACTATACATGTTAATTTCCTCAGGGCTTTAGTTAAATCGCATGACTTAACTCGGAAAAATTTTACTTGGAATTGGAGTAATTTATTTATCTTTTTTGTTATCTTCATTGGCCACGCGTTGCCTAGTGGTTAGTGTGTCGGACTGTTGGACTGAGGGTCCATGATTGAAATCCGTTAGAAAATCAAAATTCGCACTTTGAGGCTGTCGATGTGTTATAAGAGTGACGGCCAAATCCTCCTATTTGTTTAGAGTAGGCTAAGAGTAGGTGATGGGTTCTTCTGTTTAGTTGAATTCATCCTACTATAACCCAGAACTGAAGGACAGGTAGTGCAGATATTCCTTGTGTAATGTTATGTAAATATATTAAACAAACCAAAACTTATCTTTAGTAATTGAACAGAATGAAACATAATGACAGCTAGTGAAACAATAGAGTCCGCTTTATTAATTTAAAATGTTTATATTCATATCCATGTTATATAAAATTTAAACTTAATCAAATATCCATGAAGAATAGCAGTCTCCACTTAAAGAAAGACGTTTCCTGCGCCAACGTAAATGAAACATTAATTAAACAAAGATAAATATTTTGAGTCATGCGTGTAAGGAAAGCTTTCGAAAAAAAAATAATGAAGAAAGAAACGGGAGATATTTTTATGTTCAGCGCTCAGACACGTGAACTTAAATAACTTATGATAAACTTGAAATTAACTAATCAAAACCACAAAACAGGAAGTTAACTGTAAAACAATAATGCTGCTTATTGTGGGGAGAGGGGAGAGGCTTAGTCTTATTGTCCTAAAAAGTGAACCTCGAACAAAAAGTACTGCAACTAAATCACTTATATTGAAGTGGGAATGATTTAGATGATTTCTAGGAGACGTTACAGAGCGCGTGTGTGTTGTGATACGTTGTCTTTTGAGGACAGTCATTAATAATGACAATATAATATATTTATAAAATGTTTCTTTGTTTCTTGTGAGATGCAACAGAGATAGCTACCAGGTGTGTTGTTTTTTTCCTTTATACAGGAGAGACCAAGTAAACTATGTTTAATTTATAAATCCAACTCGAAACAGTGACTCAATAGACATTGACAGTTTTAACTATATCGAGAACGTTTTTGTAAGGAGCAAGTAACGTAATTGATTACTGGAGGCTATTTCACTATAAATCTGACAGCTTGGAGAAAAAATTGAGGCTGGTTGGGTGGTGAGGACTGTTACTTAACGGGTGGTTTTACTGTTACTACTCGGATCTGTTACTACAGCTAAATTTTTAGAAATCATACCAACGTTATATCTTGTAGAACTGATCATAACTGTTAATATAGAGTTCATATAGTCCAAATAGTGTATACTAGATGTCTTAGAACACCCTTTAAAATAAATCAGTCGTTCGAGATTACTAAAATCTTAATTTGGTTGTTGATGGGTAAGATAAAATAAATAAATTGTTGAACGATATATTTTCCTACGTTTGTAATACCTTAACTCAGCGATTTTAGTTGTTGATCATAAGAAGGAACATGCCAGACCCTAAATTTATGATTACATATTACAAATGTTCATCACAAGATGGAACGTGCTGGACTCTAAATTTATAATTACGTATTACAAATGTCCATCACAAGAAGAAACGTGTTAGACCCTAAATTTATAATTACGTATTCCAAATGTTCATCACAAGAAGGTTTGTTTGTTTGTTTTTTTTAATTTCGCGCAAAGTTTATTCAAGGGCTATCTGCGCTAGCCGTGCCTAATTTAGCAGTGTAAGATTAGAGGGAAGGCAGCTAGTCATCACCACCCACCGCCAACTCTTGGGCTACTCTTTTACCAACGAATAGTGGAAACTGTCACATTATAACGTCCCCACTGCTAAGAGGGCGAGTATGTTTGGTGCGACTGGGATTCGAAACGCGCGACCCTCAGATTACAAGTCGAACGCCTTAACCCACCTGGCCATGCCGGGCCTCACTAGAAGGAAAGTGCTAGTCCCTAAATTTATAATCACCTGCTACAAATGTTGATCACAAGAAGGAACAAAAATCATAATTTGTAACTATTTACTACGGTGGTAACACAATACTTATAGCTTATAGCACTGGTTACAATAACCATTTACAAACGTAATGGAACAAAGATAAAATATCGTAAACATTAGAGCGAAGGAAAAGTATCACATTATACATGAATCAAGAAAAACCATGATAACCTTAACTACATACATTACAATGAAATAAAGATAAAAAATGAATGAACTTCAAATGTATTAATAGTTATGCAAAGTAACTCAAATATATATAGTTCCTCCTATATTGGCTCGGAGCTTCAATCCTGCTTTTTAAAATAAATAAACTTTACGTACACCGAAGAAAACAAACAAAGGTTTTGGGATATATAGACTAACTATAGAATTAGTCACGGCATTAAAACAGTTACAATTAATATATTTTTACTATTCAGTGTTCTTTTGGATGAAATATTTATAACAGGATAAAACTGGTAATATTTTACGCCACTTAACCTTTCAGTGCTTAATAGTATTATGCAAGGTTCAAGTATAGAGATAACCTTAAATAGCAGAATGTTAAGTTAAAGTTGTTAAACATACCTAAGACTATTGCACACTTAAGTCAACTAGGAAAGTAAACTTCATTATTTATATAAATATGGCAAAAACACTTACAAATTTCCAGGTGTAAATACAAATAATAAAACACTACAGTTTCTGAACTTTTCACTTTCCTTTATTATTTTCTTCCATTGGTTTCGTGACTTCAAAGGTCACTCCTCAGGAAGTAATTTTATGGGGAATCTATGACAAAAACATTCAAATACCATTTTATAAGTAAATATAACCAATTTGAACTAAATACATATATTTCAAAACGTACAAACATAAGTTACAATCCTTATATAAGTTAATAACATTAAATACATTCAGAAATAAATTAGTTAATGATTAACAAATATAATTTAATTATATTCAGTTACTGGAAGACGACGAAAAGATACTTTAAGTTTAAAGGAACTTAAAGATTCTAATTTCATTTTTCAAAAAGGAGATAAAATAAAGTATGAGTAATTATGACCCAGAAACTTTGTAATGAGATGGAAATAAAGTATAGGCAATTATTTTCCAGAAAGTTTATAATGAGATGGAAATAAAGTATGGGCAATTATGACCCACAAAGTTTGTAATGAGATGGAAATAAAGTATGGGCAATTATGACCCAGAAAGTTTATAATGATATGGAAATAAAGTATGGGAAATTATGACCCAGAAAGTTTGTAATGAGATGGAAATAAAGTATAGGCAATTATGACCCAGAAAGTTTGTAATGAGATGGAAATAAAGTATGGGCAATTATGACCCAAGAAGTTTGTAATGAGATGGAAATAAAGTATAGGCAATTATGACCCAGAAAGTTTGTAACGAGATGGAAATAAAGTATAGGCAATTATGACCCAGAAAGTTTGTAATGAGATGGAAATAAAGTATGGGCAATTATGACCCAGAAAGTTTGTAATGAGATGGAAATAAAGTATAGGCAATTATGACCCAGAAAGTTTGTAATGAGATGGAAATAAAGTATGGACAATTATGACCCAGAAAGTTTGTAATGAGATGGAAATAAAGTATGGGCAATTATGACCCAGAAAGTTTATAATGGGATGGAAATAAAGTATGGGCAATTATGACCTAGAAAGTTTGTAATGAGATGGAAATAAAGTATGGGCAATTATGACCCAGAAAGTTTGTAATGAGATGGATTATGAATATTTAAATGTTATTAGCAGAAAATGGAAGAGATAAATAAATTGAGATACATAAATTCCATTAGAAAAAAACTGATGAATTTTGTTGAAAAATTTATTGTAAAATGATATAAAAAACCACATCATTTTCTGAGTAATTCAGAAATTGTGTATTTCACGTATTTTGAAAGATTCACAAATTAAATAGGATTAAAGAAATGTTGCTGAAATGTTTGTTTTTTGTTTGTTTGTGATTTTCGCACAAAGCTACACGAGGACTATCTGCGCTAGCCGTCCCTAATTTAGCAGTGTAAGACTAGAGGGAAGGCAGCTAGTCATCACCACCCACCGCCAACTCTTGGGCTACTCTTTTACCAACGAATAGTGGGATTGATCGTAACATTATAACGCCCCGCGGCTGAAAGGGCGAGCATGTTTGGTGCTACCGGGATTCGAACCCGCGACCCTCAGATTACGAGTCTAACGCCTTAACCCACCTGGTCATGCTGGGGCATGTTGCTAGAAATGACGACCGATTATCCGAGGGAATAAAATAATTATGCAACATTTAGGTGACCTTTTGGAGGTATTATTAACATTTTTTTGTATCATGTTTCCAGTATTACTGGGGATGATTTTGAATTTATTAAAAAATTACCCCTTCTCCTTAAAAAGGAATAAAATCAGAGTTTTGTTTCCCTGAATATCGTAACTCTGTATCCGAGTGTTCAACATGATTATGGATCTAAATCATATTTGTTTTTCTAAATAAATACGAGGAATTAATTTATCACTGCTTTAATGAAACTGTTAGATTTAAGATTATTTTTTTCTTTTCACTCAGGAGAAAAAATTTTTCATCAAGTCTCTGGTAGAAAAAGTCGTTCCAACTTGTGCTAATATAATGACGGAATTTTTAAATTACAGTTATTTAATTTATTATCTTGCTGTTTTACGGAGAAAATTCTAGTTTACGTAAAAAAAATTGAAAAGGATTTTTTAGACAACTGTTTTTGATATGAAAAGGTACTCAAAATATTAGGTTTTTTATATTTTAAATTCAAAAAATGGTGAGTTCAAGATTATCTTTGAGAGAAATGGGAATGTTCTGTTTCTTTTAGGTGAACTTGTGTTTCGCCAGAAAAAGAGATTTACACTGATTTTTGTTTTTATAAATTAACAAATTCAAATCAGTATGAAGGTCTTTGAAACCAGTCATTCTAAACATATAAAATTAAACGTATTAGTGAATCTTTCAAGTAGATTATATCGCTTAGCTTTCAGTGACGAAACAAGAATTAACATGTTACTAAAACTGAAACAGGTTTTTGTTCAGCCTTACTACCCAGAATACTGAGAAATTTGGAAATTCCTAAGGATAACTTTTAAATAAAACAACATTTAGCCAGAAAGATTGGTAAACCATAAGAGCGGATTATACCTTTGTAATGACTCATTGTTCAAATCTACATATTCGTAATTCATTTATTAATACACAACTGAAAATAAGTAGATAAAAACTGAAATATGTTTTCAAAGATGATAAAATTATTTACAATATTGAATATGTCTGATGAAAGAGATTTTTCTATAAAAGGTACTTCCAGCTGTGAAAGAAAGAAATATGGTTTATGTAATTTAAGTTATAACAAACATCACAAAAACAATAATAATGTTTTTCATAATAATTTATTTAATTTGAATTAGAGAAACGTTAATTTATTGAATGTCTCGCTAAGCTACACGAGGGCTATCTGCGCTAGCCATTCCTACTTTAGTAGTTTAAGATTAGAGAGAAGGCAGCTAGTCATGACTACCCACCGCCGACTTTTTTACTAAGGAATAGTGGGATTGATCGATATATTATAATGCCTCTACGGCTGAAAAGAGAAAGCATGTTTGGTGTGACAGAGACTCAAACCCGCGATCCTCAGATTACGAGTCCGAGCGCCCTAACCACCTGGCCTTAGAGAAAGTAATATATATTTTAGAATGTATAACTTGAGGTGAGTTTTATGTTGGTGAAACAGATAAGTTAACGATGAACGTAAGTAACTTTTGTGTTAGATCTCCAGAAAATAGCCCATTATACGTTATGAAACATTTTAATGAATGTATTTTGAGTAAACTTAAACTCTAAAAGAACCATATTTTCATACATTCTCTTTCATGAGCATGTAACATAAAACAAAAAGTATTAATTTAAAAAAAAAACATTTTGGTGCCACTTTAAATAGGTAGAGGTAAGAGAGTTGAAATAATAGTAGTTGTCTGAAGTTAACTGAAATCGTGCAAGGGTTGAAGTATTAATATGAATCGCTAAAACGGACAATAAAGTAAAGAAAAGGTGTATTTTGTATTAAATAGTTAAATATTATGGAAATAAACTGTTATTTGTAATGAAAGAAGAAATTATAATCAAATAAAGTTTTAATCAAAAGAAGGTATATTTGATAAACTGTAATTTAGTTTCGTGTATATTTAAATGTGTTTAATTCATTTTAAGACTGTATTTTACGCTTGTATGTTTTGAGAAATATATATTTATTCCAAATTATTCATGTTAAGTTGGAAAGTGGTACTTCACTGTTTTTTATTGTGTATTAGCTGTCAAATTACATTCTTTAAAATCACGAACTCAGTAGAAAATAAAGTTTTGGAACAGATAACTTAAGATTAATTTATCCGTAACTCAAAAGGATGTCAAGTTATTTAAAAGTATTTAAACTTGTTTTGACAGAAATAAGCTAGTAGCTAGACTGAAGTAACGAAATTGTTCAAAGGACTAAAAATGAACACAAAGAGGAAGTTGAATGTTTTTCAGTTTTGTGTAAATGTTCATGTAAGCTCTGATTTTTAAAAAAAATTCAATATACACAAATGAGAGAGAGAAATGTTTATGTATGTGTATGTTTTTCAGTGTTATAAACATGATACTGTAGTCATTTTAGGTGAGTTAGTTTATCTAAATAGAATACTCAGCATCCAACATTTATATCTTGTCTCGATGTCTAAGCTACTAAGCTTATATGCCACTGTACCTGATTTTGAACCACTGCTCAGAGGGATGGAAGCTGGTCAAGAGAACTCTACCACCTATCATCCACACCAAGAGACTGACAATCACGCTTATAACACAGTCACAACTTAAAGTGCGAGGAATATTTGTAATTTTGCAAAGATTCAAACCGGATTTGTCAGCTCCACAGACCCTTAGCGTTTAGTAAATCACCTAAGTTCTTTGTAAGCTAGATTCGTTTTTCTTTTAGAATCATAAACAATATACCAATTTTAAGTAAAAGACGGAGATAAATATGCATGTTTCTTCAATAGTCCACGTTTTTATTAAGTCATTCGACACATTTGTTTCTTACTCTAAACGCTGTAAATATTCAGCTTTATAAATTAACGCATTTATTCAGGAAGTTAAATTAATGTTTCTTGACATTTGTAATATTTTAAGAAAGAGGAAAGACATCTGTAACACGTATGAAATACAACACTTCTGAATATATATGAGTCTTCTTTTTTTCCTATGTGCTCGCGAGAAAATGTTCTTCACATCTATGCTTAGCTCTGATATCGTAACTTTAAAGCCTAAAATCGCAATTATAAAAGTAATTATTTATAACAAAAAGTTTTAACGGGTGTTTCTAGCACTTGTTTTATGCCTTCTGTCATAGCTATCCATATTCCTGACAGCTAGATATTGGCGTTGGAAGAAGAGAACGAACAGTTTCAGTAACGATTTTGGACAAACACAATTAATTCATTCTAACCATTTTAGTTGTATCGTACTGATTGTTTTAAAACCAAGGGTGGAAACGACACTAAGTTATCCTAACTGATAAACGATGAAATTCTCGTTTTCTCTTTATGATGAAATTAAAAATGCGGCAGTAAAGCGAAGGAAATAGTTAAACGAAAAAACAACTGATAACGATCCGGAACGTAAAAGATTCCTCTGTGTGTTATTGTCGTTTAGCATCGCAAACGACTGGTTTAAATCGCGCGTAATGCGTCGTAGAATTGCAAATAAGAAATTAAGGAAAATAGAATGGCGCCACTGACATCGGTAATTTCTCTAGATGTACCGACCAGCTGGTAACGTCAGACGGCTTATAACACATTCGTTTCGCATGGCCACCAGAGAGCTCACAAGAACAACAGAAAACCCACACGCAGAGTCGAAATTCCCCTGAAAATAAAATAATTAGTATTTATATGTCGTTATCTTAATTAAGGTCTCAAAAAGTAATACTTGAATTATTCAAAGTAACATATAACTCGTTTTATCATTCTTGTTCTCTAATCCTGTTCAAAAATGACATTATTTACTCTGATCAAGGGTTCTGAAGTTTTACAAAATATCAACTATTATTAAGACCCGAGTAACGTCAGGTCTTTAAGATGATCTGTTATTATCACCTATTATTTTGACAGGTGTAACATCAATTGTTTAATATTCTATATTGTGTCCTTATGAAATTATTGAGATCGTAAGAGGTAACTGAAATTGAAATTTCATATTGAATTTCAACTTATGTGCACGTGGGTTGAACCACCAGTTCAAAGATTCATGCAATAGTCCGGAGTGTGACCTACTGACTAGTAACGTCAGCCGATACAACAGCTTTGTCCTATTGTCTGAACCGAACAACAAGATTGACCGTCAACTTTAATAAGGTGTCCACAATGTAGTTCGAAGCGTGCTCAACGAAATTGTGTTTCGAACTTTGGGCCCTTCGTCCGCAGACCACTTGGTTACACATTGCCTTATTTTAAGAAACAGTCAATATCTATCCCCACTAACTATTGTCAAACTTTTTAAACTGTTTTGTTTTTAGCCTGACAAGCCTGAACTACTTCATTTAAACCCTTGAGTTAAAGTTGACTGGTAAGATAAACTGATAATTTCAAATACGTACATGCTTGCGATGGACCAAGCACAGCCGTTTCTAATCTTGAAATGCAAACCGAACAAAAACAAAGCAGTCAGCAACACCCACTGTCTGAAGTGGTTTCTCTTAAACCGGATTGCAGGATTAACTGTCATTCTTACAATACACTCACAGATGAAAGCGTTATTATAAAAGATATTTGAATAATAACCTCCAAGTGCCACAATCATGTTTATTAAAACACACATACACGCATACAAAACAACAAACAACAACATTAAAAGCAAATTAAAGATAGCGTGCACAAAGTTATCTGGTTGGATTTTTCGGAAACAGCCAGTCTAAGCTACACAAGGACTACCTGCACGCTACACAAGGACTACCTGCATGCTACACAAGGACTACCAGCACTAGCCGTCTATGATTTTGAATCAACCACCACCTACTTTTGGGTTACTTTAATCATAATGTGGGATTAATCATTATTCTGATGCAGCCACGACTTCAATGTGCCGAGCGTGTTTTTATTGTGAAGAAACGTGAAATACATGCTCTCAGATTCACACTAATCACCATATCATGTTCAGCTCCAGAGCGGAGAATAAGTTGAGGTAAATAACAGGTCAGAAATAGAAAAGAGAGTAAATATAGGCATGTTTAACACTAATAGAAAAGAGAGTAAATATAGGCATGTTTAACACTCAACCAAACAATACGTTTGGTTGAGTACCAACTTACGGTTCTCATTTAATCTAATGAGCTACGTTGATTTGGTTACTACTGATAAACGGTTTACTCATGTTCTAATAATATTATAATAGCAGAAAACTTTTTTTTCCTCTAGAGTTGCAAGGTGTAAACGGTTTATTAATGCTTTAAGGGTACTGAGGACGTAAAACAGAATGTACTATGATCCAATAGAGCTGCGAAGTAAATACGTTTGGACTAATGGTTTTGTGTTTGACAGTTTTTCTGTTGTATTAGCAGAGACTTTTAGAGGATTTGTTGTATTTGTAGAGTTTCTGAAAATCTCCAATCGTAGGCTCTTGGACGAATTTTTCAAATTGTGTCGAAACAAGTTTGGATCAACTAAACCTTCTCATGCTTTAACCATACCGTAACCAGCCACGATTTTGGAATTCAGAACACCTACAAGTCACATAGGGTTCCAAACTTTTTGCTCATCCTGTACAGCTGACCAGAGATTTTCTTCTGTTCTATAAGGGTTAATATCAACAGCATATTATCTGTTGGTTTACTAGTGCTACAACCAATAAGTGCTTAGTTGTTATTTAACGCGTGATGACGAGAAAACCTACTTGTAGAGAAAAATATATTTTATTTAATACGGTTATATCACGGAAAAGTCTATAAGTGACAAATAATAGTAAGATATGTTTCTGAAAACAACAACAGCAAAACATAGTATTATATATGATACGTTCAACTCAAACACAGTAAATGTTTCGATAGACAAATACACAACTTTCTTGGCATCTTAATGTTCGTAACGAGTATATAGTGTTTTTAGTTGGCACAAGATATTGATTAAAAGCAGATACTAGATGGCGCTACTAATAAGACTTGATTTCTGAAGCACTCGGAGGGTAAAAAATACGTATTTAGGCATCCTATTTATATTTAAGTTATTAAATTAACATACTTGACATTATCGTGGGTTTCAAATATTTTCATCTAGAAAACTTAGAAATGGAAACAAGGGAATGATATCCAATAAAAGATAATGTTAGATTACCTGTAGAGATTTAACTGATGAATAACCTTCTAGTTTCTTAGCAATTAAAAATAAATAAAGATATATTGTACTCCTATTCGTTTATTTGTCACTTTCCTCCCCAAAAAAACAGATAATTCATATAATTAATTTGAAACCTTTTCTAAATTAAAAAAATGGTATTTTAGTAGTTGTTGTACAACGTTGTGACAACTATTTGGCTTTGTTATTGTTTTTATAAGTACTCCTATGTTGCGTTAATTAATTAAGCAATTATCCGGTTCTATATGTTTTTAATGCTGCATAAATTGAATATGTGTTTTTTTTTTATTTTAGCGTTATCGATGGAGTTCCTGTTAATTTTTTTTGGTTTTTTTGTTTACTTTCTTAGGCAAAAGTACACATTGGGTTATCTGTGTTCTGTCTACCGTCAGGAATCGAATCATGGATTCTGAACATTTTAAGTCCGTAAACTTACTGGTGGTGTAGAAGGAAAGGGATTTTTATTTATCGATGTGCCATTTTTTTTGTGGATCCATGACTTTTTGGCAACATAATCATTGATAACACGTGTATCATACTCTAGTTTTTCATTTCATTCAACATCAATTTCAGGTTTTCACCACAATCTTAGTTTACAAACGGCTTAGTAGTTTTGTACTCAAGCTCATTGTATGCTAATATGAATAGAAACTGTTCGAGTTCTCCATTATTGTGGTTCTCTATTTCTTTTATTGAAGTTTTTCTGTCAAAAAAGACAAGTTGTTTGTCTCTAGAGGAGTTTATAACGTTAGGGCGAATCCCATAGTCGCTCGCAAGCCCAAGATCCACTGTAACCTAAGTCTAGGTATGTACAGTATAAAAGATTGCTAACTTAGCACCAATAAGTGTGAAGTGAGCCATTGAAACGAGGCAATGGTCCGTGTGAAGTCAGTGTTCGTCGATTAATGGAACGTCAACTCACCTTTCACCAGTACCAGTTGGCTCGGGTCAGAGGCGCTTTCAATTTATGTCACATGGCCCGGTGCGTCTTCGTCTGTTATGGATGTGTATCTAATTGTTGACACAAAATCAACTCCGTGTACGCATTCAAGTGCTAAATCCGGGTTAGCAGGTTGTTCCAGCCATGTTACAGGGAACAAGAAAAAAACAACAACAAAGGAAACACGAGAAACAGACAAACAGACATGTGTTGTGTTGAATAACGTTCAGAAACTTTTATGGTGTAAGTTTTGGAAAAAGTTTTCTTTAAAACTAAACCGAATCGTTCTGTTTAAACAGTGATTTATCCAAACTGTTTTCATTTTGACACGTTTTCTGATACACCCTACTAGCTACTGGCCGAATAATATGGCAACTAACTTTTCCCGAACTTTAAAGAAGGCCGTAACTTAATAGATTGTATTAAGAAAAGAAAATTTGAAGCAACTTTTTAGTACGAAAATAAAGTACTTTCAAATTCCTTATGAATTACTAAAAGAAAGAAGGACGCAAGGTGAATAGCAAGAGTTAGCATTTCGCGATAAGTACGGCGAGTTGTTTTGAAATTCGCGCAAAGCTATTCGAGGGCTATCTGCGCTAGCCATCACCACCAACCACCAACTCTTGGGCTACTCTTTTACCAACGAATAGTGGGATTGAGCGTCACACTATAACGCCCCCATGGCTGAAAGGGCGAGCATGTCTGGTGGGACGGGGATTCGAACCCGCGACTCTCGGATTACAAGTCATGTGCCTTAACCACCTGGCCATACCGAGCCAAGTACGACAACCAAATAAATGCAACGTAATTTTAAAGTTAATTTAGTCAGTTTCTTCTTTCAAGCATCATACACTTTGAAACTCTTCGACAAGGATTCCCGCGGCTGTACCTTTGTTTAATGACTTATTTACTTAAAGGGGCAGAAAGTGATTAAAAATTAAGAAATGTTTCATAATCCTCCTATTCTCCAGCCTCCGAAGCTCACTTACATAGCGATTACAAACCCCAAATGAATTACCAAGGGGCACCTTATGACATTTCCCATAATGCCTCTAACGAACAATACTGTACTCAGCCTTGCGTCTGACCTTTAACTATTTGAGAAGACCGAAAGCAAAGGAAAGGCTCGAAAAACACTCCAATAAAGATACATAGGAACACCAGGCGGAAAATGTACATAGCTGTTGCGGAACCAATAATGTTAAGAAAACGATATATGAACATGTTTCTAAGTTTTTCGCAGATTATTTCACTTACCCAACTATAAATTGTCACTTTGCTACGCCCGGATTGATAGATATTATTGGTCTACCATTATGATAACTCGTTGTTTGATTATCGATAGTTAGCAAATTACAAAAAATAGTAGATTAGGGTTAATTAACAACGCCTTATAAGGAAAAAGACCAAACAACCATTCATTAAACCGAATCGTTCTGTCGAAACGATGGTTTATTCAAACGATTTTCACTCTGACTCATCCTAAGCAGCATATGATATGGATAACATGAATCATCTCTATAATACAAGCAAGTATTACATTCAGCGATACTAAACAAAGGTTCAACAAAAACACAATCTCCAAAATGTTTTTGTTTACACGGCAATAATAAAAGATTAAAAACAAAATAACCACGATCCAGTGTTTCATTAACTCATTGTTTTATAGTTTACAGATAACCCATTATGTAGTGTAATGAGACATTTCTACTGTGCTCATCACGGATATCGAGTCCCAGTTTTTGACATTTGAAGCCTTCAGACTTTCCACTGGACCACTCTAGTGATAGAATGTGACTTTTTCAAAATACCAAAGATCAAAGTTTCATGGGTAATTCATCAGATATTGAAGACTCAAAACGTAATTGATGATTCACTCTAAGAAGAAATGCCAAAAGTAAAATGACCAGAAATCGACTGTAGTCAGAAGTTGATCAAAGCTGGATAGAAAATCACCCAAGTACAGAATAATTACATTGTGACAGGGATCTTCTCTCAAGCAGAACAATTATAGATAACAAGGGACCGCAGAAGCAGACAATATGATGCACACATCAATTAACAAGTATTTAATTACGCTAAGTGTGTCTATATAGCACCATATATTATATGCAAATTAGGTCTTAAGCTATAAAGACAAAAATAAAGAGACTTAACGTAATCTGTGACATATAAATATCACCATTCTGTTGTCCGTCTCTGAAATATGCAAATATCATTCATTAGTGAGCATTTGTGGAATTCGTGATCGAGCAACAAAGGCTGGTTGTAATAATTCACAGAGATAACATACTAAAGGAAGAAAAGCTTCAACAAAGGCTGGTTGTAATAATTCACAGAGATAACATACTAAAGGAAGAAAAGCTTCAACAAAGGCTAGTTGTAATAATTCACAGAGATAACATACTAAAGGAAGAAAAGCTTCAACAAAGGCTAGTTGTAATAATTCACAGAGATAACATACTAAAGGAAGAAAAGCTTCAACAAAGGCTAGTTGTAATAATTCACAGAGATAACATACTAAAGGAAGAAAAGCTTCAACAAAGGCTGGTTGTAATAATTCACAGAGATAACATACTAAAGGAAGAAAAGCTTCAACAAAGGCTGGTTGTAATAATTCACAGAGATAACATACTAAAGGAAGAAAAGCTTCAACAAAGGCTGGTTGTAATAATTCACAGAGATAACATACTAAAGGAAGAAAAGCTTCAACAAAGGCTAGTTGTAATAATTCACAGAGATAACATACTAAAGGAAGAAAAGCTTCAACAAAGGCCGGTTGTAATAATTCACAGTGACAACATACTAAAGGAAGAAAAGCTTCAACAAAGGCTGGTTGTAATAATTCACAGAGATAACATACTAAAGGAAGAAAAGCTTCAACAAAGGCTGGTTGTAATAATTCACAGAGATAACATACTAAAGGAAGAAAAGCTTCAACAAAGGCCGGTTGTAATAATTCACAGAGATAACATACTAAAGGAAGAAAAGCTTCAACAAAGGCTGGTTGTAATAATTCACAGTGACAACATACTAAAGGAAGAAAAGCTTCAACAAAGGCTGGTTGTAATAATTCACAGAGATAACATACTAAAGGAAGAAAAGCTTCAACAAAGGCTGGTTGTAATAATTCACAGAGATAACATACTAAAGGAAGAAAAGCTTCAACAAAGGCTAGTTGTAATAATTCACAGAGATAACATACTAAAGGAAGAAAAGCTTCAACAAAGGCTGGTTGTAATAATTCACAGAGATAACATACTAAAGGAAGAAAAGCTTCAACAAAGGCTGGTTGTAATAATTCACAGAGATAACATACTAAAGGAAGAAAAGCTTCAACAAAGGCTGGTTGTAATAATTCACAGAGATAACATACTAAAGGAAGAAAAGCTTCAACAAAGGCTAGTTGTAATAATTCACAGAGATAACATACTAAAGGAAGAAAAGCTTCAACAAAGGCCGGTTGTAATAATTCACAGTGACAACATACTAAAGGAAGAAAAGCTTCAACAAAGGCTGGTTGTAATAATTCACAGAGATAACATACTAAAGGAAGAAAAGCTTCAACAAAGGCCGGTTGTAATAATTCACAGAGATAACATACTAAAGGAAGAAAAGCTTCAACAAAGGCTAGTTGTAATAATTCACAGAGATAACATACTAAAGGAAGAAAAGCTTCAACAAAGGCTGGTTGTAATAATTCACAGAGATAACATACTAAAGGAAGAAAAGCTTCAACAAAGGCCGGTTGTAATAATTCACAAAGATAACATACTAAAGGAAGAAAAGCTTCTATTCTTGTGCTTAAATAAACTTCTCTGATAAATGTAAAGAAAAAAATAGAACCTCTATTTATCATACTTTATGAGGCCACAAGGGTTAAAAAAAGAAATATGCGTGATTATAGTCTAACACTAGTTTCAAGTATATTCAGGTAAATTCCATTGTAACGGTTGATACATGATTTATTACATGTCGACTTGTAGTAGTTATGAGAATCAGTAGAGCAAAAGAGTAACCAGTCCTACAAACATATTGTTTATGCGCAACCAGCCCATCAATATTTTTCCTTATTTGTGTGTAGGCCAGGCATGGTCAGGTGGTTAAGGCACTCAAGTCGTAAACCGAAGGTCGCGGGTTCGAATCCCCTTCACACCAAACATACTCACCCATTCAGCCGTGGGGGCGTTATAATGTTACGGCCAATGCCACTATTCGTTAGTAGAAGAGTAGCCCAAGAGTTGGCGGTGGGTGGTGATGACTAGCTACCTTCCCTCCAGTCTTATACTGCTAAATTAGGGGCGGGTAAGGCAGATATCTCTTGTGTAGCTTTGCGCAACATTAAAAAAAAAAAACTTTGTGTAACTATCTTATCGCAATTGTGATTTAGGATTTTATATTTCAATTGCAAAAAATTTTTTTTAAAGTAGAATTTTCAGTTCAATTTAAAATTGAAAACCAATATACTCACTTAAACATAATATTAAACTGTAGTTGATTCAAAAGGCTTTTTTTCAACTAAGCTATTACAAAAATAAAGTACTGTAACTGTATTAATTGTTTCTCATCCAAATTAGCTGAAGTAACACTTCAAAAGTATTCTCTATATTCCACATTTAATTCCAATGTTAGTACCTACTGCTTGTCGTAGTAAACTAGTTTTGCATAGTAAAGTGGGAAAACAGGTCTTGAGAGACTGTGTTCCAGTTCACTGTTATGGAAAAGGTCAAATTGGTTTGAACTTGCGTAAAATTACACGAGGGCTATGTGCGCTAGACATAAAATATTTAGGAGTGATTGAAAAAAGGAAAGGCAGCTAAGAAAGTACTATCCGCCACCAATTCTTAGGCTACTCTTTCATGAACGAATGACGAGAACGACTTTCATGTTATAATACCTCACAGCTGAAAGGACGAGCATATTCGGTGACGGGGATTCGAATCTGCGACCCTTAGATTACTGTTACAGAGAAAAATAAAAGTTATAATCGACATTCCTCTGACGACGTGAAATGTCAGTACTACTGTAACGAGATGTACAAGTTCTTCCTGTCATTGTTATTGTTATCAGTATGTTTAGGGTTAGCTGTTATTGTTATCAGTATGCCTAGGGTTAGCTGTTATTGTTGTCAGTACGTTAAGTGTTAGCTGTTATTGCATCAGTATGTTTAGGGTTAGCTGTTATTGTTATCAGTATGTTAAGTGTTAGCTCTTACTGTTATTAGTATGTTTAAGGTTAGCTGTTATTCTTATCAGTATGTTAAGTGCTAGCTGTTATTGTTATTAGTATGTTAAGTGTTAACTGTTATTGCATCAGTATATTAAGTGTTAGCTGTTATTCTTATCAGTATGTTAAGTGTTAGCTGTTATTGTTATAAGTGTGTCGAATGTTAGCTGTTAATGTTATCACTATGTTAGGTGTTAGCTCTTATTGTTATTAGTATGTTAATTGCATGTATCACGGAATACAAGTTATGAAGACCCAACATACAATATCTATCGTTGAACAATCTACTGAAAGTACACGCAAATATTTTCCTTTATAAATATAAATTAGGACAAAATTATGTTATTAGATTTGTGCTATACTAAGTTAATGCACTGAGGCTCGTGTATTTTATATTTTTCAGAGGGTAAGTAGCTATAAAGCTCATCGTTATTTATTTTATTCTATTTATCTTTCAACTTTTCCTTGCTCTATGTAGAACATTTTAGAACACTTGGGGAAAATGATAAAATTGGTGACCAAGAACCAAGGGAAACAGTCTTAATGGAAACAAAAGTATATTCTGTAATCCGATTATAATGACACGATATTTGAAACCGTGGCTAATTTACGTAAGCTTCGTGAAACAAGTATTTCATTCAGTTTGTTCAGCTAATTTGATTGTTTGTTACATCTGAGAACAAGCGTGTTTCTTTTTCTTTTAATTTCAGCGAGCAGTTTCCTTACCAGTTGTACATTACGAGTCAATGCATGTAATTCCATACTTGAAACATTAATTATTATGTTTAAAGTCTCAGGTAGATGTATTTTACCACATGGAAGGTTTAACATAAAGATATAGCAGGTTGACCTGAACTATGCAGTGGTATACAGACTAGGTATGTTAATAAGTTTGGTTTATTTCAAATTTGTCGTAAAGCTACGTGAATGACAAGAGGGAAGGGGAGCTAGACACACCAATTATCACCCACGGCCAAAGCAGGAGCTATTCTTTTACCAACGAATAGTGGGATTGACCATCACAGTATAGCGCCTTCACGGCTGAAAGGACGAGCATTTTGGTGGGACGGGAATTCGAATTCGCGATCTCAAGTTGCGAGCCAAGTGTCCTAACCACCCGACCATGCCAAGCTGACATAAGAAGGAAACTTTTAATGTTTTCTATAAAGGGGCAGCGGAGTTTAGGATCCAAACAACAGGATCCAAAACTAAATTCCGAGAACCAACCTGATGTAGAACCTCTGTCCACAAGAATAAGGCTATAATAATGAAAGAAAATATTTCGAAATACAAAAAGAACAATAATAAAAGTTGCTACATGAAACTATATACCGTTATGATAAACTGAGATTTAAAGTTTTTAAAAGCACAGATAATTCAAGCCACGCTTAACAATAAGCAACCGACTTCAAGAGAAAGATGGCTGGAGTTTCATTCTACCACATAACTTCAACTTCGGGGGATGTTTGTGGTTTCGGTATGCTCAAACATGAAAGAAATGTTTACAAAGAAACGGAGGGTAAGAAGTTTTCAAAATATGTGGTCTAAGAATAATCTCACCATCTCTTTCATAAGCTTGTTACAATAGGCACTGGACAGCATCTTGTAAGATCATGACAATCTGACTACCTTACCTGGACTGTGCACTGACAAGCGTGCCGCGACGAGAGTTTATAAGTGGAGTGAGTGGTGCTCGTGCTTTGGCTGATACAGGTAGATGTTCTTCTGATCCCTAGCCCCTACCCCATTCAGTGGCACCACAGTATGCTTACAATGCTAGAAAACGCATTTCGTTACTCATGGTGGGTCCGTTGTTTAGCATTGTCCTTAATTACAAACAAACGAGTTTTTAATGGCTTTCTGTCATATTAATATGTAGCCAGAGCTTTCAAAGAAAATAATTTCGTTGAAGAGGTTTTAATAAAAATAGTAGTAATCACAGAATAAGGAATCCGAAGACCGGAGATGCAAACTTTCTTTCTTAATTTATCATTTGATAAAAAAAACACACCAAAGCTTGACATTAAATTGTTTTGATGATAAACAACTCACTGGCATGCTTCAAAATCCAGCTTCGATCTGCCTACGAATCAGATTTGGCAGTTCGCTGTCAAAGCTTACTGGAAGAGAATGAATTATGACTGCCAAATGATGGCATGTCTTCCGAAAGAGCAAATGTATCCCTAAAAAAAATATTTGTTTGTCCTCGAATTTTCATGCAAACCTACTCAAGGACTTTCCACGCTCGCCCATATTTCGAACGGATACGTCAAACAGGAAGGCAACTTGTCAGCAACATTCACCCCAACTATTAGAATACCATTGTTTAACCGAATAGAGGGATTTCACTGTAATCTTTAAAATGCACCCAGAGTCCAAAATTGTGGACCGAGATTTTTATTTTATTTTTTTGCTAACCAGTGAGAACTGGTATGACAGCAACGATATGTGTATTGTGTGAACTGTACAACAATAACAATATAAGTATTGTGAAGTTTAGTAAAAAGTAATAATAAGGGTATCGAAGAAACTAGAAGAATAGCAATAATTTTGTTTGTTTGGGAATTTCGCACAAAGCTACTCGAGGGCTATCTGTGCTAGCCGTCCCTAATTTAGCAGTGTAAGACTAGAGGGAAGGCAACTAGTCATCACCACCCACCGCCAACTCTTGGGCTACTCTTTTACCAACGAATAGTGGGATTGACCGTAACATTATACACCCCCACGGCTGGGAGGGCGAGCATGTTTAGCGCGACGCGGGCGCGAATCCGCGGATTACGAGTAGCACGCCTTACGCGCTTGGCCAAAAAAATAATACAATGATTGTTAAAAGTAGTACAACAATAACAAGACAAGTATCATGATAACTAGTACAACAATAACAAGACAAGTATCATGATAACTAGTACAACAATAACAAGACAAGTATCATGATAACTAGTACAACAATAACAAGACAAGTATCATGATAACTAGTACAACAATAACAAGACAAGTATCATGATAACTAGTACAACAATAACAAGACAAGTATCATGATAACTAGTACAACAATAACAAGACAAGTATCATGATAACTAGTACAACAATAACAAGACAAGTATCATGATAACTAGTACAACAATAACAAGACAAGTATCATGATAACTAGTACAACAATAACAAGACAAGTATCATGATAACTAGTACAACAATAACAAGACAAGTATCATACAACACATGATAACTAGTACAACAATAACAAGACAAGTATCATGATAACTAGTACAACAATAACAAGACAAGTGTCATGATAACTAGTACAACACATGATAACTAGTACAACAATAACAAGACAAGTATCATGATAACTAGTACAACAACTAACAACAATAACAAGACAAGTATCATGATAACTAGTACAACAATAACAAGACAAGTATCATGATAACTAGTACAATAATAGCAATACAAGTATCATGATAACTAGTACAACAATAACAATACAAGTAGAAACAAGATGTCTTATTTACAGATACGCCCCCTAGTGGCACAGTGGTATGTCTTACAAGTAGTATAAAACCCTATCAAAAATGACGGAAAACAATTCATGACGGCTGGTATGAGTATTAACACTTTTACCAAAAGTAAATGTAGCGATTTCTTTTCCGGTACTTTGCCATGTTCCATATTTCTGTTTTGAAGTGTGCTACTGCTTGGAAAAGGAATTTGAATCTTTTAATATTTTTTACTCTAATTTTAAAATCAAAACTACTGTTTCAAATTTTTTATTGCTCAAGGTTCATTTTACTCGCTTGTTACCATTATGACCGTATTCCGATAAACACGTGAATTTCAACGTTGTCAAAAGGAAAACAAAACGTTTTCTAGTTTTACATAACCCGTCGCTTTAAATAAAGCTTCATTTTGAGTAGTCATTTTGCATATATTGCCACAATTACTTATTTTTTGTTTTCGAATTTCGTAAAAAGCTACACAAGGACTACCTGCGCTAGCCGTCCCTAATTTAGCAGTGTGAGACTAGAGGGAAGGCAGCTAGACCAACTCTTGGGCTACTCTTTTACCAACGAATAATGGGATTGATGTTGTCGAAGCATTTAACGTCCACCAATCGCTTTTTGTTGTCGTTTCTAATTATGAACTACTTGTCAGAATGAAAGCAACTGGCCAGAAGCACCTTAATGTCCACCAGTCGCTTTACGGGACTAAGTGTTAATTATAAATTTATCTACAACTTAAAGTGTCAGGAATATTTTGTGGTATTTCAAGGATTCAAACCGACATCGCCATCTCTGAAATCTAGAGTCCCTCAATATGTATAGAATATTTTTGTTTCTTTGTTTTTGAATTTAACGTAAAGCTAACGAGAGTTATTTGCGCTAGCCGTATCTACTTTTAGCAGTGAAAGACTAGAGGAGAGGCTAGTCATTACCACCACCGCTTGCTCTTTTACCAACGAATAACGGGATTAACCATCACATTATAACGCCTTCACGGCTGAAAGCCCGGGCATGTTTGGTGTATTGAAGATTCAAGCCCGAGACCCTCAGATATTGTCGAGTCGAGTACCTTAACAACCTGACCATGATGGGCCTATTCCCACAGTCATAAGTAAGCTATAAGTATAGTTTTGAATTTTGCAACTTCGCTAAAAGTCTTAAAAATATATAAGAATGATACTATAATAATGTATAGTAAATTAGGTAAAATAATTAGAAGAAATAAATTGCTTTCATATAAAGAAATGTAGTAATTATTGATAATAAAATAATTTCATTGATTCAAAAGCAGTAGTTACTAATAATAATGAAAAGTTTTTGTGTGATAAGTAAGAGGTTATCAAATTCATTGCGTGACCATGGCTTTAGGGCTTAGCTTACAGTATTATGACATTCACCGTTGAAAAACCATCAGTTTTTGTAAGGTTTGATTGTTTGTTTGTAGTTAAACGCAAGGCTACATAATAAGCTATCTGTGTTGTGCTCACCACGGGCATGGAAACCCTGTTTTTAGCGGTATAACAGCGCAGTCTTACCTTTGTGCCACTGAGGGGCGTTTATTTGTGTACATTTACTAGATGCTCAATTCAATGCTGCCACACAGCCCTGAGGAACACCTTCCACAAATGCATGTGAAGATATTTTATATCGCGGAGTTTTATTGGACAACGACACATCCTGAATATGTCTGATTTCATTAAGTGATAAAAAAAAAATCCCAAACTCTAAAATTACTCCTATAGGCGATCTAGTTTACAAATATGAAAGTGTGGGGAAGATATAAATATATGGTTTATAGTAAAAACGATAAGTGTAACATAAAGCTGCAATTGAAAAACGAAAATAGAATGAAGTTCCGAAAAAGTGAAATGAGATAAAATCGTTTATGAGTATTTATAGTCACTTTGATTTTCTTATGTACATGGAGACTATTTCACACTATAGGCTTTAGACAAAAGTAACAACTTTCTGTTCTTTAGAAGAAAGTTCAATTTACTTTACTTTAAAATAAAATGATAACTTACTGCGATTTAAAAGGTATTCGGTGTCGTATTGTTTTGGTCCAGCATGGCCAGGTGGTTAAAGTACTTGACTTGTAATCTGAGGGTCGCGATTTCGAATCGCTGTCACATCAAACGTGCTCGCCCTTTCAGTCATGGGGCAATGTGACGGTGAATTTCACTATTCGTTTGTAAAAAAGTAGCCCAAGAGTTGGTGGTGGGTAGTGTTGACTGGCTGCCTTCCACCTAGCCTTACACTGCTAAGTTAAGGACGGCTATCGCAGATAGCCCTCATGCAGCTTTGCGCAAAATTAAAAAAAAAAAAGAAATATTATGTACATGTAAAACATAGACTGCGCCTGTGCAGAGACTCTAGATTTCGGAGACGGTGATGCTGGTGGGAATCCTTGAAATACCACAAAATATTCCTAACACTTTAAGCTCTGGATAAATTTATAATTAACTCTTAGTCCCATAAAGCGATTGGTGGGCATTAAGATGCTTTTGACTAGTTGCTTTCATTTTTACCAGAAGCTCATAATTAAGAACGACAACAAAAAGCAATTAGTGGGCGTTAAGGTGCTCCTATGACAAAAAACTTAATATGAAGATTGCCAGGAGTAAAGTTTATCAGACGCGTTAGTTGATTATAAGACCTGCTGTAGTTAACGTCCATTCAAAGTAACACACGAAAGTCATTGTTTTGTTTGTCATGACTAGTTAGAGGGCGACCTTGGTGAATAAATAAATAGAAAAATCAAAATTCCACGCACAGTATAATATATTACACGTAGGAATGTCCTATTAACTTGTGAAATTATGTGTAGAGCTTTTGTGATTTCTGTCTCCTCTGAATAGTTAGTTAAATTTGTGATTATTGAAATTGTACTTTAATTGAAAACGGAAAACCTCTGTAACGTTATTCACTCATGTTTGTTTATTTGTTGAATTTCACAAAGCCACTTGAGAGTTATTTGCGCCTATCATCCATAATTTAGAAGTGATAGATTAGGGAGAAGGCAGTTAGTCAACACTATCCACCTTCAACTCTTAGGCTTATAGGCTTAATTTTTACTGACGAAAAGTGTGACAAAATGTCGCATTATGATGTACAAACGACTGGTTGGTGACAGAAGTCAGGTTGCAAATCAAGTGCTTTTGTCACTGGGCCTTGTAACATAAGCATTTCTTCTGTTTATTTACTAGATGCAACTTTTTTTTCTCTAAAAATCTACTCTCAGTGTGAGACATATTTGGCACCTATTTTTAACCTTGTTTCATTTTATGGAATATGAGGTATTGTGTATTTCTAACTTAATTAATACAGGCATCGCAGTGACGTTAATAAATGAAACTGATTTAAATTATTGCATAAATATATTTACCATAACAGGAAACTTTATCCAGCTGTACAAGTAGGTGTTTATGTATTGCGGATAGCTGTCATTAACAGTTTTCCACTGTTTTAATAAAATTGGTAAATATTTATTTTAGTTACTTTTTTCCATTGTGTTAATAAGAAGTGCCGTTTTGTTATACATGTAACACTGGTCGACGACCTCACGTACTGTAATAACACCACTAATTAAGTAGATAAAGTATGGTCTTTGCACAGATAAATATTTAATGTATTAATTTACTGTGGTAAAAATACAAATATTTGTAATATGTTAAGTTAACAAAGCAACTGCCTGTATTGAGACATATTATAATCAAAGGATTTCATGCTAGTTTGGTTTGGTTTTAATTTAGTTTGTTTCGAATTTCGCGCAAAGCTACACGAGGGCTATCTGCGTTAGCCGTCCCTAATTTAGCAGTGTAAGACTAGAAGGAAGGCAGCTAGTCACCACCACCGACCGCCAACTCTTGGACTACTCTTTTAAACAACGAATAGTGGGATTGACCGTAACATTGTAACGCCCCCACGGTTGAAAGAGCGAGCATGTTTGGTGTGAGGGAGATTCAAACCCACGACCCTCAGATTACGAGTCGAGTAACATAACCACCTGGCCATGCCATGCCTTTTATGCTAAAAAATATAAATTATCCATGTATGCTCAAATACATAAAATCAAAATCAACGAAGACATTTAGGTGAAAGTTTGACATTTAGAAAACAGTAAAAATTGACTAGTTTTAATTTAATGAAATTGATATTTGTACAATTATTGAAAACGTAGACTTTTTATATGAAATATTAGTTAGTACCTGCAAATATGAATTACAAATGTACTATATGTTGAAACACTGACAGATTTTGATATTAGAACTAAGGGAAGAGACCCGCTTCCCGTGTCTCAGAGCCTCATGAAGCTAAAAATCGGATTCTGATAACCACGATTGGCAGAGCATATAAAGATCATTGTGATTTTTGTTGTTCTTAATAACAAACAAACAACATAGTATTTAAACATACACTGTCAGATTTGATTTCGTTTGTTTCAGGTATGCGCGCGGATTTGTACAAAGGTTTATGCGCCTGCTGTTCCTAATTTTAAATTGTTTGTTTGTTATCAAACACAAATACACAATGGGCTATCTGTGCTATGCCCACCAAGGGCGTCAAAATTCGATTTTTAACGTTATAAGCGCTTCGAGGGACCTTGTTTGAAATAGTAAAGAGAAGACAGCTAGTAAAAAGCATCTATCCCGAACACTTGAGTTATTCAGTTAAAATGTTGAACTATGATCGTCTCTCTTATAATGCACCCTCGGCCCCAAAGTGTGAAACTTTTTTTTTTCATGCAACTACAGAACACGAGCCAGGTTTTCTCGGATCCACAATTCTACACGCTAACCATTAAGCCACATCCAGCCCATGTTGTAAGGAAGTATGAGAAAGATAATTTATTATGTGTGTGCCTTAATATGAGAAGTAGTAATTACAAAACGCGAAAATGCCATTAAGAGGAGTCATAAGTATACATTAACGTAATGTTTTACACTTGAAATTAAAAATACTATATGGTCAACAATTCATAGTTTCAAGTCCATTACGACTCAAGCAAATCTTTAAAAGTTTTTAAGAGGTTTTGAAGTAACCATAATGGATCCTTGTGGTTATTTATTGAAATAAAATCTCTAGAGTTTTACTCCATTCGAGAAGAAAGTCGAGAATGCCTTTTTAAACGAAATAATGGAAAAACAAAATTAAAACTAAACAAAAGGAAGAATGCACTCTATAATCTTCTAGTGGTCTATCCTTTAAGAATCACCATTACCAAAAACGTCGCTCGTTTTTATCTAAAACTAAGACATGTGACGTTTATAAAAAAGGTAATAAAATTATTTAATTAACATTATTATTATTATCATTATTCAAATGTGTCTAAATGTTAGCGGTGGGACATAAAATAGCTTTATCGATTGATTTATAAACATATACAGTTGTAAGATGAGTGAGCTATTTGAATTTTACACAAAAAACGAAAACAAAATAGGGGTTAGGACAAAAGTAGTGCTCCACTCGTGAAAATGAGCTTCATGTAATCAGTATTACATTTCAGTCGTTTGATTATCAGACCCATACGTGTGGAAACCCCATGTTGTATCGCAGACAGTCAAATATGGTTTCTTACGTTTAAATTGGACAGTAAAAATAACTCAAACAGTGAACTTGTGTACACAGAGATTATTTTATCTAATTTTGAACTGATGCATTAGAGGGAAGACAGCTCTCTACCCCTTACTACCTAATCTTGTCTCACAAGGTAGTAGAAGTGGACCGTAAGTGTTATAGTGCATCCACCTCCCAAAGTGCGAAGCGTGTTTCTGTGGCTATTGAATGTGAACCTTTAACCTTTGGAGCTTTAGTACGTTAATAATTAAGCTGCATCCAGCTTGTTACCACCAGGATTAAAAACAAATCGTTTCTGAGTTCAAGGTTTGAGTTTGTCCAAGAAATGTCGATGTTTTTTAAAGTTAACTGCTTTTCAACTCCTAAATGTTTAGCATTACAATAAATGTCTCTCAGCTATTTAAAAATAGGTTTAAAAGAAGAAGTTTCGTGACATATGATACATCACTCATTGAGATATGTTCATACATCATTCATTGAGATATGTTCATACATCATTCATTGAGATATGTTCATACATCATTCATTGAGATATGTTCTACAGAAATCATTGAGATATGTTCATACATCATTCATTGAGATATGTTCTACAGAAATCATTGAGATATGTTCATACATCATTCATTGAGATATGTTCATACATCATTCATTGAGATATGTTCATACATCATTCATTGAGATATGTTCTACAGAAATCATTGAGATATGTTCATACATCATTCATTGAGATATGTTCTACAGAAATCATTGAGATATGTTCATACATCATTCATTGAGATATGTTCTACAGAAATCATATATGTAAAAAAACGGCTGGTATGGGTAGAGAAAGCTCTATATAGACGAGCGAACAACGTTTCGACCTTCTTCGGTCATCGTCAGATTCACAAAGAAAGAAAGAGGTAACTGACCGATAGCTGACCATATGGTTAAAGAAGGTTGTGTAATTGAGTGTAGGAATATAGAGGGCGTGTTAGATGTTGGAATATATTTATTAATATAGGTATAAAGGTGTTCCTTTGTATTGGTTTATTTTGTGCTTGAGTTGTTGTATAAGTAAGGATTCTTTAATTTTGCGTTTGTTTATATTTGTTTCTTTATTTAGTATTTGAGTGTTTTCTATGGTTATGCTGTGTTTATTTGATTTGCAGTGTTCGAAAACGTGTGAAGGTGACTTTTGTGTTCTTTAAATCTGGTTTCCATTTTTCTACTTGTTTCTCCATTATAGAAGTCGTGGCAGTTATCACATTGTATTTTGTAAATAATGTTGGTGTGGTGTTTGTCAGTGTAGTTTTTATATAGTATAGACCTCAGTTTTATGCCTGGTTTTTGAATAAATTTGGTATTAACTGGAATGTCATATTTTGTTAATAGTGTTTGCCAAATGTTGGTTATTTGTCTGCCGATGTCGGGAATATATGGTATGCAGCAGTATATGGTTTCGTGATTTTTTTGATTCGTGAGATATATTTACTTTAGTTGGTTGATTTTGCTTTTTGTCTAGGTGTGTGCGTATAATGTTTTCTACGGTTTGTGGAAACTTATTGATGTTGATGAAGTATTATTTTATTTTGTCTAATTGATCGTTAATTTTATCTGGTGAGTATAGTTTTATGGCTGTGTTTATTTGGTTTCTTAGTATGTTGAGTTTTTGTTTTGTTCTACAGAAATATTTTTGTATAAAGTTCTTGAAAGTATTTTTTCTTCCAAACCAAGTTCCATTTGAATATGTTTTCATTTCGTTGGAAGGCATCTTTGAACATCTCAATACTACTGAACTTTCCCTTCAAAACTGATGGACGTTTTTTTTTTCTCTTCTAGACATCATTCCAATGTGTTCTCTACAACACCTTTTTGTGTGTACGAATTTCGAATAAAAATAAGGAGTGGAATTACAAGATCCTATTCCATTTGGAATTGATTTCTACCATTCACCGCTTTCTGTAACGATCTCGTGGCGTGATGAGCACGAGTTCTTGAAAAGACCGCCTTTACACCTGGCTCTGGAGTTTCGTATTCAGAGGGTTCACAAGCCACGAATTGCAGAATCGAAAAAAGCACGCGAGATGCAGGTTTATGTCGAAGTCTAGGAAGATATTAACTCGCTCCGAGTTCAGTTAATGAACAATTCGCTCGTTAGAGAGAAGGTTTTGGTGTTAGAAGACCCCATTCTGTGGCTATATAATTGCTGTAGTTGTCAGGTTTTAGTACCCCCGTGTGAGCTACATCTGTCTTTACGAGCTATTACCTTTGTAGCTCTGCAGGAACCTTTGAAAAACGACGTTCTTAATAAATAAAACTACTATAAATTTCTTGAGATTAATTTCGACTGTGACGGTTTAATCTCAGCTCAGTGATCTGTACCGGTTAAATAAAACTGTTTAATGTATCTTTACATGAAACCTAAATTTGGTCACAGTAGAGAGTATTAAAAAAAAACAGCAACAACACGACCGAACTAAAACGTGAGTGAGATATTTACGAGCATTACTATCTTTGTATCATGTTAGACATAAAATAACTAGACGATAACAATTTCAAAAATTAAGCAAATCTATTTGTTGTATTTAATACTTGCCTGAATAAGGTACGGCCCGGCATGGCCAAGCGTGTTGAGGCGTGCGACTCGTAATCTGACGGTCGCGCCAAACATGCTCGCCCTTTCAGCCATGGAAACGTTATAATGTGGCGGTCAATCCCACTATTCGTTGGTAAAAGAGTAGCCCAAGAGTTGGCGGTGGGTGGTGATGACTAGCTGCCTTCCTTCTAGTCTTACATTGCTAAATTAGGGACGGCTAGTACAGATAGCCCTCGAGTAGCTTTCTGCGAAATTAAAAACAAACAAACTGAATAAGGTACGAACAAAC
Source organism: Tachypleus tridentatus (assembly GCF_004210375.1). Lineage (NCBI taxonomy): Eukaryota > Metazoa > Arthropoda > Merostomata > Xiphosura > Limulidae > Tachypleus > Tachypleus tridentatus. Next base: position 30,501,246 of record NC_134834.1, read on the forward strand.
TGAATAAGGTAATGTGTTTGACGTTTTTTTCTGTTCATTAAGTGATATCATTTTAAAAAGAGAAACAGTAATTGCAAACAAATCCGTTTTTTTCAGGGCTGTATTAATTTGTAATTGACTAAATATTTAACCTGAACATTTTGTTTTAAGAAGCAAAGAAGTGTAGTGATGATAATATTGGTATTTTAATATGTCTTTGCATCCTTGGTTAGTGTGATGGATCAACATGTCTTTATGTTCTTTGTTCGATTAATAGTCTAACATGTCTTTACATTATTGATTCGATTAATAGTTTAACATGCATTTACACTCGTACTTAGAATAAAAGTTCACGGCCCTTTATGGCCACGTGGATAATGCACTCGACTCGTAATCTGAGGGTCGCGGGTTTGAATCCCCATCACACCAAACATGCTCGCCTTTTCAGTCGTTAGGGAGATATAATGTGCGGTCAATCCCACTATTCGTTGGTAAAAAAGTATCCCAAGATTTGGCGGTGAGTGGTGATAACTAGTTTCCTTTACTCTAGTTTTACACTACAAAATTAGAGACGACTAGCGCAGATATTTCTCATGTAGCTTTGCGCAAAATTCAAAACAAACCAATAAAAGTTCACATGTTTTTATGTTCATATTTAAAGTAAAAGTTCAACATATCTTCATGCTCATGTTTAAAGTGCAACGTCTCTTTATGTACCTGTTTAAAGTGAAGCACTTTCACTTCGAAAGACGAAAATTCGTTTTCATCATTTTTTATTAGAAGTGTTTTATACTAAACTTAACATTCTTCGTCTCAGCAACTTACATAATAAGGGAATACACGTTTTGAACTAGGATGTTCGTGAGATATCTCGTTTTTTACGATCATATTTGACAGTATTTGTTCATAGCATGGAGTGAAATGGCTATAGAAGGCAATATTCTCTTTCCTGGGGGACCCAATGATGCCCTGGAAGGAAGTTAGTGATTTGCCCAACACACTTATGCTGTCAAACTCAATGGAGGCAAAGCGGTGTTTAGCGATCTACAGAACTACAGAACAGTCTTTGATATTCGTTCATTCGTGGCCAAAAAGTCATCGTTTCTACATGTTCGGCGCCTAAGGGATCACCGAGAAAGATCAAATTCTCCATGATCGATGTTACCGCTCCCTCAAGACGATAGGCATCGATGTTCATGGCCTCGAGGCCAATTCGACTTGGTTAGAAAGCAGCTTGCGTCTAGCAAAGCCGCAGGAGACTAATATGGTCGCTGAGTTTTAATGGGCATCGGTTAGCTACGATTATTGTTCTTTTCTCAAACTGCCTCTCAGGGAACAAAAGTCCAAAGGAAAAAAAAAATCTGTCTATAGATACACGATGCGTTTGTAAAGTTCTTTTTTCTTTTCTCTCTTGCCGTTCTTTGAGTTCTCTCCTAAAGCAATGGCCCGTAAATAACTAGTTGGATTTGGCCACGGTAGTTAACTTTTAAATACAAACCGATGTTCATAATTAGTCATGCAAAACGAACTCAGTTCACTGTGTAGAGCCAAGCTATGATAGTTAGTCAACTCCTCGAGATTTGTATCTTTGAGACTGCAATACAGCTGTTTTTATTCATCGTAAACAAAGGTTTTAAATTAAAAACAACTGAACAATTTCACCTCAATCCTACCTTTGCAAGGATTGTAATAATGCAACTCGCGTCTTTGCTTTTCACGTTAATAAATGATACAATCGGTTAATTAAACTTTTAGAATTTTGAGTTAAGACATTTGTATCTGGTGTGTTGAGAAATCATTCAATTTTTCTTAACATGTTGATATTGATTACTCATATTATAATAAATTATTAATAGTTATTTTGGTAAATATGTCATGGATATGTAATTAAACATCAAAGCATTAGCGTATTTCACGAGGGTTAATAGAGCTTTATTATAGTGATCTAACAAGATACATTCAGATCCTGCCTGTTCACACACAGAACCCATTTATAACCCTCGAGAACAAGCATTTTTATTAGGCCAGACACTGAGTGTAGAAACACTTAAATCGTGTAGTATGTAATAAATATGACAACTGTAATTTTGAAAGTGGGTTTGATACATGTGTAGAGGTAAAAATCGAACACTGCTGCTCGTGTTTGTTACACACGGTATCTTTACTCTCGTTACTTCTTCAAGGTAATTTTATCAGTTTTCAGCTTAGAGTATTTGTTACTCATTTTGACTTTGGTTTTATTCTCAGTATTTATGTTAATGGCTTAATAGGTAGAGATTACTTAAAAATCCTTATAGATACGTAACCTACATAGCTTAATGTTATGATCTTACAAGCATGATTAAATATCCTGTAAGAGAAGTTATTAGCTGTATCTTAAAATGGTGTGTATACATAAATGTTTTAACTGATTTTTGTGTGTGGGAAAAGTATATCAGTCTGTGACATACATTTATGTTTTACTTCAACAGCTGGCCGTAGACCAATCAGACTTTTTATTTAATCAAAATTTGTCAACCGTAAGCTGGTTCATATAAGTTTAAAACTAGCTACACTTCTTCAAAGACAACTAAAATAAAGTATTCAAACACAGATATATGTGATATACATATGTGTATTTCATATAGGTAAGTTTGAACCTCATTATTGCAATAGCACATTTGTTAGTTCTAAGTGTTATCTAGCACTTTACTCAAATGACTCAAGTGCTACTATGCTCACCCTGTTAATGATTAACTAACGATAGCCTTATAGCTTTATCTTTTGTATTAACACCAAACTTTATGTATACAATTTGTGTGTTAAAGTCTACAGATCTCCTATAGGAGTCATATTTTGGTCTTAAATAGTAATTCTGTATAATTTAGGCTCAGAGTCATCTATAATGTTTTACTTGGGAGGGCAAGGTCTAGCGACTAGTGTGTAAGACTGGTTGGTTTAAGAGTCCTGTTCAGTTCCCCATTGCTCTATGTATTTTGGGCACGGGAGTAACAATCAAACCCCACTATTCGTTGAGAGTAGCTCAAAAGTTTGTGTATTGTTTGTTGTGAGTAGCTATATTCTCTCCAATCTACCATCTCAAAACCAACTAGGAATAGTGCCGCTTTGTGTAGCTTTAAGTAAATGTTCTATAGAAACAGTACTGTAAAACTGCTATATGCAGAAGACATATTTAGAAAACCAACAGCAGTTTAAGACTTGTATTACAAAGTTCAATAACCCAACTCTTTTTGCCATCTAAATCAAAGCTTAATAAACTTTTATAAAGCATTTGTTTCTCGTAAAGCAAGGGCCCTACATGGCGAGGTAGTTAGGGCTCTTAACTTGCTACCGGATGGTCGCGGGTCCGAATTCCCGTTCCATTAAACATGCTTGCCATTTCAGCCATGGGGATGTTATAAAGTGTCTGTCAATCCCACTAGTCGTTGCAAAAAGATTATCCCAAGAGATGACAGTGGGCGATCATGCCTAGTTGTATTCCCTCTAGTCTAGTTGTATTCCCGGCTAGCGAAGATAGTTCTCGTGTAGTTTGCGTTGAAAGAGCCAGCATGTTTGGTGTGGCGGGAATTCGAACCTGCGATCCTCGGCAGTTTAACTGGAACAATCTAGTGTGTCGTTTAGGTTGCTCGAACAATAACAAGCAACAAGTTAAGATTTTTAAATACCCGTCTAAAGTATGATTTCGGCCTTGAAATGCTTTTTAACGTTTCAAACTTCTGGGAACGGTTTGAATATTGAAGCGGAAATGATTCCGTACATTTGCTAAACGCAACTGAAAATATAAATTTTACTAGGTTTGAAACGCTTGTTGTCACAAGTAGTACGGGTGTTTTTGTACATTTGTGAACTTATGTTTTTCTATGAAGTGTTTTTTAAAATAAGGAAAGAAAAACGGCGTAGAGATTTCATGTGTCATGTACTTTTATCAGTTGCATTTAAGTTATTATGAACTTAAAAAAAACGTAAAAAAAATAATATGTTTAAGATTTCCTATTACATCTTTATTACGGCTGGGTCGAAATACAATTCTGAATACAATATTAAAATGATAAGTTGTACATAATTTGCTGAAAAATTTTTGTTTATGCATAAAAAAAATAGTTCGTGATCCAAAGTATGGAAGTCAATATAGAGTCAAGCAAATTTTAAACGTCTGTTAGGTTGACTGTCCTCAAGCATTGTAGTTCTGTTTTCTCAAATTTAACATTTTCATAAAATAGGTTCACTTCAAAATCGATTTCACAACTCAGAATGTAAAAGCAAGCTATCGGAAATTAACTTTAACTTTTTTCTATTTATTCGACATCTGGTTTAGGTCATTACATTGAATTCTCTCCGAAGAAAACTCTTTTAACTTTTCCCTCGCTACGAACTTAGAGTGATGGTTAAAAAAACAAAAAAAAAACAAGTAGTGACAATTCGCTCGAGACTGTAAGCAGACTAATTTAAATCATATACATGAAAGTTTGTTTTTTGTAAAAGTTTAGACTCGATCTCCTTCTCTGGCATGCTTCAATCCCAGATTTGAATCTAGATTTCTGTCCTGAATTAAGCGTTTTGTGGATTTTAATTCTCCAATTGAAGCTACAAATAGTTGTTCATGGTAGGAAAGTGAATTTTAGTCCTAAACTTATAAAATGTTTTGAGGTCTGGAAAGTGAAAAGTTGGTTAGATTTCTGAACATGAAAACTGAGTGTTTGACTCGTAATCTGAGGATCGCGTGTTCGAATCCCCGTGACACCAAACATGCTCGCCCTTTCAGCCGTAGGGGCGTTGCAATGTTAGGTCAATCCCACTATTCGTTGGTAAAAGAGTATCCCAAGAGTTGGCTGTGGGGGTGATGACTAGATGCTTTCACTCTAGTCTTACACTGCAAAATTAGGGACGGCTAGCGCAGATAGCCCTCGTGTAGCTTTGTGCAAAATTAACAAAAAACTAAAACAACAGTCTTGGACTTATAAATTGGATTTTACTGTGGACATAAAGGTCACTTTCATTCCTTAAAGCTTGGAGTACGTTCTACTCCTAAAAGCGTTTTGGGAATTTTAACTCTGCATGTAGTTTTATAACTACTTTTATCTTGGGATTGAAATGAACTTTCAGTTTTAAACAAATATCGCGGGTCCTGAACATTTAAAATATTGATTTTTTTTATTTTCTCGCAAAGCTACTCAAAAGCTATCTGCGCTAGCCGTCCCTAATGTAGCATTGTAAGACTAGAGGGAAGGCAGCTAGTCATCACCACCCACCGCCAACTCTTGGGTTACTCATTTACCAACGAATAGTAAGACTGACCGTCACATTATAATGTCCCCACGGCTGAAAGGGTAATCATGTTTGGTGAGACGGGGATTCAAACCTGCCATCTAAAGAAGATGTTAGTTTTAAACATAAGGTTATAAATAACTATTTCGGAAATGAAACTGAATATCAGTCTGTAACATGCGAAGCGGATTTGGGTCCTGAACATTAAAGTGGATTTTATTTTATAATGTGTAACCTGATTATTAGTCTAGAACATGTAATGGTGCTACAGTCCTGAGCATGTAAGCTGAACACACAAGTTGGATTTCAGTGCCGAATTTGAACGTTAGTTTCTGTCTTGAACGTTTTAATTGGGTTTTACTCCCGAAAGTGTTTGATAGATTTTAATCACGTTAGGAGTAGTTGTATTCGAGACACTAAACCGAATTCCTGTCAGTTTTACTCCAGAACAGGTAAGCGGTTTTAATTTTTAAAGTAAGTGTCTGATGGATTTTGACTCTTCATGAGACGCTACAATTAGGTTTTTTAGGTAAGGTAACTGAATTCCAGTTTTGAACACATAAAGTGGATTTTTTTGTTCATAAAATAGTACTTAAGTAAATTTTTCAACATTCTCTTCCGTACAAAGAAGATGGACTAAAGTTCTGAAAACTTAAGATGGATCTAAATCCTGAAATTTAAATTTAGGTTTTACCCCTGAACATTTGAAGACATTGTTTATAATAGAGCTTAACATAAAGCTGTTATAATCATACAAGATTAAACTCACTAATGTACAATAATTACATTAAATTGTATAATTTTCTGAGCAATGAGAAACGATTATTCAATGTAATATTATAATAGAACTTTGTAGGGAAAACAGCTTTCCTTGCGTGGTAGATTCTTAATCTTAAATGTATGATATTATATTCATTGCGTAGATGAAGCATTTTCATAATAACTTTGTTATTGTTAATTATATGGTTAGTTTTGTAGTTTTCACATCTCACCTGTAAAGTATAATTTTGTACTTATGATATTTGATTGATTATAGAATTATTTGGTTTAGTTATGAAAACATATTATTTAGACTGATAAATTACACATTTAACATATTTTTGCATCTCTATATAAACATTATCATCACCGCGGGTATGTTTGGCATTTTTGTCATACTTCTGTATTATATATTGTATATTCTGTGTTAATCATACGAACGTTTCGTGTATTTCAGTATTTTCTGTGTCAAATGCATTAGTTATTTTCTTATTTTTCACCTCTCTGTGTATCGTCACAGGTATTTCCATTACAACCGTTTGGATTTCCTACGTCACGCTTCTGTTGTGTCTTTACTCCACGTTTATCTGAGTGTGGATTTCAGATACATGAAATAACAATTCACGTTCAATGCTATTTTTATCCTTTCATTAAATTATACGTCACGGAAGGTGCTGCTACATTATGTTTTACAACAGCAACATCGTAAACAAAAATAAAACAAACTAAAAAATGCCGGAACACCTGAAGCTTATTGTCACGATAATATAACCCTAAAGAAAGCTAACAACTCTTTCAATCAGTTTAGATTTTTAGTGAAGAACATGTTTAATTAAAGATGTCTCTGTCAATTAGTTCTTTTGACTTGTGAAAGGTAAACTTTTTGTTTCAGCTTAGCAGTATGACAGTTACATTTTTTCTTCCTCTCTGTTTTGTTGGAGAGTCAGTGTTCACGAGATAACACGTAACCCTGGTAACTTAAGGTAAGACAAAAGAAGATAAACGAGTATGGGATTTTTGTTAGAGGCAAGTAAATCACTTACAGCCACAAGCAGTCGCTTGTCCTTATTGTATCGAATCTATAGAAACTAATTCGGCAGAGAGTGTGTTATGGGCACACGACTAGTCAGGAAAGACGCACTAGATAATTACGCTGTCTATCAAATCACAGTATCTTCAGCCGCAAGGACGGACAAACTTCCCAACAACTTGCAGCCTAATGGCCCTCTAGAGGCCAAAAGATGATGAGATTTTATTCGGAAGAGTCGGCTGTTGTTGTCATTTCGTTTTTGTAGATACACCTACCGCATCACACTTTTGACTCTGTAAAAGTGTTATAATCAAATGTCTATCGATATATATTTCATTAGAAATTCTGACATGTTCAAAGAAAAAGAGGGAGACAGAGAGGTTTTGTTGGGCATAATTAATGTCTCTGCATAGTAGCTAATCCTAATTATACTGAAACAAGTAGACCCTGTGTATGTAAACAATGGAGTAATCAGAAGGTACACATTCCAGTTATGAAAAAAAACTAATAATCAGAAAACAAAACGATAACATAAAATTATTTGTTTCTCGAGTAAATAGTATTCATGTGAATTTTTTTCTTTTATTATCTACTTATTTACAATCTCGTTGTATGTGTGCATTAAAAAATTGCAATTATGAAGAAAGCTGCACGAATCTTATGAACAAGTTGGGAAACAAGGAACAACAAAATGAATGCACTAATTCACACATATTTCACTCTAATGTTATATGTAGTTTATGTAAAAAACAAACAAACCCAAAACTACTAGCTTATTCATTAACTTGACTTTTGATCTTTTGTATCACAAGCTATCGCAAATTTTCAGGATGTGTGAAAATATTTACAGCGGAATGTCTGCGAACTCACACCGCTAAAAACTGGGTTTTGATACCCGTGGTGGGCAGAGCATGGATTATGTAATTTTGTGCTTAATTCTAAACAAAGAAACAAATATTTTATTGAGTTTTCAGGATGTCTGAGAAGTTTTACAGCATCATTGTACCGAATGTTTATCTTACAACCTCTTTCTTACCAGGAGAGCAAGCAAACAAACTGGTACGTATTACTGAATTCCTTACCCATAAGCAATAAAGTATAAGTATCAGAATAATCCCCGAGAATCTGTGAGATCGTGCACAGAAAACAGACGTACACATGTTTATACAAAAGTATAAGCTCCTGCATCAGGTGTATCTGGCTCCAAGCCTTAACAATGTATCATTCTACTTCATGTTCGTCATGGACATACAGATAGCTGTGATATTATATCGAATTAATCCACTTTTAAAATGTCACACAGAATTAAAGTTTCTTCTTAAAATAAACGTCGTCACCTGGTGAAACCTGAGTTCTGGTCATTTTAGTTGGGTGGAAATAATTTGATAAAGTTACTCTTGTTTATATCCAGTCTAAATGTAACTGTTAAGAAATAAGACAAAACTGATGTAAGATCATCATTTACGGATTGGAATTTTCCAGTAGAACAAATATTCTCTTTATTTTTACTGACTTGATATGTCCTGGAAGATAGGAACTGAGAACACTATTCCGAAAATCAATAAATTAATTAAGGTTTTCTGATTTCATACACGACCATTAATCTCCCTGTCCTATCCAAGTTTAGAACCTCGTATTATTTTGTCAAGATAATACATGTGTGATAAGCAAGATATTAATAGTTCAGTTCTAGGAATCCTTAATTAAGGAAAGAACTAATTATTGGAGTTGGAAGACAAGGCAATTTCCAATTTTAAATAAAACAAGATAATAACGGAAAAGTGCCCTAAAACAGTTGTTTTTCTGTAAATAGAGTTCACGTTTTCTGTAAATCTAAGTTACTTTGCAAAATGTCTTTGCCAAAGAGTTTCGCCCGAGTAGTTTACATTAGATTTTTGTAATGATAATAACAACAAATTTTATAATTCCTGTGTTTATTTGTTAATTAAAGAGGAAGACAAGTAATGGGAAAATACGTGTTTTAGTTTTATATTAGCTCAGAAGATTAGAAACGGTAAATATCAACTAACGTTGCGATGCTATTCGTTCATATGCAACTAGCTTAACGACATTTGGATTTAACAATTTTATGTTCTGGGGATTTTTGCAGGCTGTTGCCTAATGGCTGGCGTTCCTGAAATGTGAATCCAAGGTTTATGGCTCTTGTCTGGTAGTATCCCACCTAATGCTTTCAGCGCTTTGGGGTCGTATAATAGGGGTGGCTAATACGGTCAGAGTTGGCAACGATGGATACTGTTAATTAGGGGTATTCACTGCCATCTACCAGTTTAAAATTATTAGGATTTAGCTTGTACAAAAATTCTCAAACAAAACCTACTGTTGTTGTTTTTTTTTTGCAAGGATGAGCTTACATGTTAAGACTGCATATGTATATATATGTATACATGTTAAGAAATCTTTAATAATTTCACAGTTCGATCGAAATATCGAAGATTTGACTATTTTTAGACCATTTTCAAATCAAGAACACAACGTCTCGGTCTGCAGTGGAATCTGTTTCAAGTGGATTTTCTCTTATATAAATGGCCCCATGTTTACAAGACTTACTGAACAGTTCGCTAGAGATAGAGGTATTGAATGTTCGAGTTCTGAGATGTAAGAAACTGCTTACACGAACAGAGAAGAGCACAGTAAGCAAAACTAGAACTTTATATTTTTTTCTTTTTTCTTGAGCGATACGAAAGATTCTTGCCACGTAATCCATTCCCTTTCATCTGGCACTGATTGTCTGCCTTAATCTTTCTATTTTGTCGCAGCTGAGAACACACGGGACTGGCCTTTTAGCATCGTCGCACTGGCTCTTCCATTTTCTGTCGGGATAACATCTCTTCCGTCGTGTCTGTACAATAAAAGCCATTAGCGAAAATGCTTCTGTGGAATATGAGACCAAAAGTTCCCACCGGCGACTTGATTAGACCAACAGATCGACACACTTATGGACGCACGGAAATTGACACGCATCACTGCACGCAATCTGGATCTTCAAGTCCTTGATTACTCAGTTTAGCCGAATATCGAGTGCATACTACAAAAGACTTGTCACTTTCATTTTTTTTCTTTCATCATTTGTGTACGGCCGTTCATAAGAACGCGTTTCTTATCGCGGTTTTCGTTTCTTGCTGGGGCGTTTGCGCGCATTTCCGCGTTTACTTCTGCATTAGTCCTAGACCACATTCCATTTCCGGTCATCGGCATCTTGCTGATAGAAGGACAGACCGGATGAAAACCATTCTGACGTTGTATCAAAATTCTTGGTGTGATGAGAAACCTAGTTTCAGGACAGACGCCGGATATTTGCATCATTATAACAGGCTGTGCTCTGGAGAAGTTGTTATGTTTGTGGTGTTTCACAGGAAATTGAAAAATCTAATGTTCATTTCAATTTTCTCTCCAACTCTGAAGACAGCAAACATTTCGACTAAGATATATATATATATTCTGTAATTTCCGCGTTACGCAACAAGTCCTATACAGACACCTGTCTACCTACGTAGTTACATCCATGTGCGTGAGACGCGTGCAAAAAAAATGTGGTAATGTTGAAAAGGAGTCAGCTTTAAAAATGTGTGTTAATATTCAAAAGGAGGATTTGATAGATTTAATTAATTGTTTATTTTGAAAAATAAAAATAAAATTGCAAAAAAACAAAACTCAATACAATCAGGTAAATAACCGGTTCATCATGTATAGGTCAAACTACTTTGATATTTTGCAATTTGTAAAGTATATACAAATATTTTTACAAAGATAGTGTTTGATTAAATTCCGGTAGATGTGAAAGATTAGGATAGTGTCAAGCTATTTACCATTCTGGTTCCATTACAAAGCCACCATCTTCTTCGAAAAATTGCAAGTATGAGTAAAATAGAAGTTAAACGAAATCAGCCAAAACACGCATTTGCGCAGTAAAAAACTAGGCCTATGATGGCAGACGTTCATAATTCTTGCATTTAACAAAAGTGATAGCACTTTCGTGGTCTTAGAAATTGCTTTTTAGTCACACAGACAGTTTTGTTTGGTATGTTTGTTGATGGGCATAAAGCTTCAGAATGGGCTATCTGTGGCTGACATATTATAACGTTTTTAGTCTGGAGACTTACTGCTAAACCATTGGAAAGTGGGGGACATTGATAAAATAAAATAAATTGAAAATGAAGAAAAAGTTACTCTAGTTAATAATTCTACCTTATTGTGATTTTCTAGATCATGAACACGCTACCACAAGTACTTAATAAATAATATGTATATATAATTAAATAAACCAAATTTGATTATATTAATATAACAGAGAAATGTTTAAGCTTGAACAAAGCAACATAATATAGGAATATTATAATATTAAAAACTTTCACGGGTGTGTATCTTCCGCCAACTGGCAGGAGTTAAAACAATGTGAGAATGAGCACTCAGCTCTGCAACCTTAATTCAGTTTCCATCATTGTTAATTGGTTTTTCATCTGCGTTTCGGTTTTGTTCTGAAAGATGGGCTATCACTAACATTCTTAGGTGCTATTATCACAGACAATTTCCGTTAGTACTTTAAGGTTACACGTGAAAAAATAGCAATGAAAGTTTAAAATAAAGATAAAGACTTAATATATATTCAATTAAATATGATAAGTTCAATATGACACAGAAAATGTTTTAGCCAAAGCAAAACAGTATAATGTAGGAAACATAATATTGTTATTCATCTTTTCCATGTCCACATCAAAGTAAACAGTTAAATCTAATCTGAGGGTTACGATTTCGAATCCCCGTCGCACCAAACATGCTCGTCCTTTCAGCTGTAGGGTAGTTATAATGTGACGGTCAATCCTACTATTCGTTGGTAAAAGAGTAGCCCAAGAGTTGGCGGTGAAGGCTAGCTGCCTTCCGTGTAGTCTTATACTACTAAATTAGGGACGGCTAGCGCAGATAGCCCTCGTGTAGATTTGCACCAAATAAACAACAACAACAAAAAGCCTCTAAAATAATTTTTAATTTAATAAGTCATATAAAAAGTTATTAACATTTTATTGTTTGGGTTGGTATATGTTATTCTTAAAACATTGAAAGAAAAATGCCATTTAATGATCTCTAAGGGTTGGTTTTCCGAGCAGGAAAGTACACTAATTAAAGCAACACAACTAATTACGTCAAAAAAAAAGAAAGCATCCTAATGCAATAAGTAAATTAATAAAAAGTTATTTAGTGGTTAAGTAACCGCTGTGTAATTCCTTCGTAGGAATTCATTAGTGTAAAACTAGGGTTAACTAAGAGTTATAAACGAAACTTTAACTATTTAAAAACTTTATATAATTATATGATAATGAAGCAGTTGTATCTTGTACTTTTTTACATAGATATTAACACTTAAAGTGTTTACGAGGGGTTAAATTATCACCCAAGATGCAATTATTTACTTAGGCAACAATTACAAAGCATTTTGCCTACAATTTTCCTTTAATGTAGAAACAGTATCTGCCCAGTGTTATAATAAATTATCTGAGGGTTATATGCTGTTGGGATTAGAAGACTTAGAAATAAACAATTTCAATATATGGTCCAGTTTATTTCTTTTAACTGTGTGATTATTAACGTAGAAATAAACCATCAAATATTATAACATTCACTGTCGTATGGGTCCGCATGCAGCATTATATGGGACATTATGTTTTTGCCTTTTAAAATACCCAGTGAAAGAACTGACCAACACAATATATAGAAACACTGGGATTAGTTGCAATATAAATCATAAATAGTTTTTAAAAAGTATGTTTAAAAATTCGAGGGGATCCAAACTCTAATTAGTAATTTTAATGTTTCATGCACTGACTTCGCATTTAAAGAGTGTTTTATATCTTGTGTCTATGGTGACAAAGAAAAATGAATACTGCTTGCTAAGTACCTTTATTCATAAACTGTATTTATATTAACACATTTAGCAGACCAAAAGTATTATACAGAAATACCTTCACCTATAATATGTTTGTGGAGAATGATAAAAATGTTAATTAGAGATTATCAATATTTTCATATGTACGTTGTAATAATCCATAGTAAATATTAGAGGTTATCCATATGTACGTTGTAATAATCCATAGTAAATATTAGAGGTTATCCATATGTACGTTGTAATAATCCATAGTAAATATTAAAGGTTATCCATATGTACGTTGTAATAATCCATAGTAAATATTAGAGGTTATCCACATGTACGTTGTAATAATCCATAGTAAATATTAGAGGTTATCCATATGTACGTTGTAATAATCCATAGTAAATATTAGAGGTTATCCATATGTACGATGCAATAATTCATAGTAAATATTAGGGGTTTTCAATGTCATCATATGTACGTTGTAATAATCCATAGTAAATATTAGGGGTTTTCAATGTCATCATATGTACATTGTAATAACCCATAGTAAATATTAGGGGTTTTCAATGTCATCATATGTACGTTGTAATAACCCATAGTAAATATTAGAGGTTATCCATATGTACGTTGTAATAATCCATAGTAAATATTAGAGGTTATCCATATGTACGTTGTAATAATCCATAGTAAATATTAGAGGTTATCCATATGTACGTTGTAATAATCCATAGTAAATATTAGAGGTTATCCATATGTACGTTGTAATAATTCATAGTAAATATTAGGGGTTTTCAGTGTCATCATATGTACGTTGTAATAATCAATAGTAAATATTAGAGGTTATCCACATGTACGTTGTAATAATCCATAGTAAATATTAGAGGTTATCCATATGTACGTTGTAATAATCCATAGTAAATATTAGAGGTTATCCATATGTACGTTTTAATAATCCATAGTAAATATTAAAGGTTATCCATATGTACGTTGTAATAATCCATAGTAAATATTAGAGGTTATCCATATGTACGTTGTAATAATCCATAGTAAATATTAGAGGTTATCCATATGTACGTTGTAATAATCCATAGTAAATATTAGAGGTTATCCATATGTACGTTGTAATAATCCATAGTAAATATTAGAGGTTATCCATATGTACGTTTTAATAATCCATAGTAAATATTAAAGGTTATCCATATGTACGTTGTAATAATCCATAGTAAATATTAGAGGTTATCCATATGTACGTTGTAATAATCCATAGTAAATATTAGAGGTTATCCATATGTACGTTGTAATAATCCATAGTAAATATTAGAGGTTATCCATATGTACGTTGTAATAATCCATAGTAAATATTAGAGGTTATCCATATGTACGTTGTAATAATTCATAGTAAATATTAGGGGTTTTCAATGTCATCATATGTACGTTGTAATAATCCATAGTAAATATTAGGGGTTTTCAATGTCATCATATGTACGTTGTAATAATCCATAGTAAATATTAGGGGTTTTCAATGTCATCATATGTACGTTGTAATAACCCATAGTAAATATTAGGGGTTTTCAATGTCATCATATGTACGTTGTAATAACCCATAGTAAATATTAGGGGTTTTCAATGTCATCATATGTACGTTGTAATAACCCATAGTAAATATCAGGGTTTTTCAATGTCATCATATGTACGTTGTAATAATCAATAGTAAATATTAGAGGTTATCCACATGTACGTTGTAATAATCCATAGTAAATATTAGAGGTTATCCATATGTACGTTGTAATAATCCATAGTAAATATTAGAGGTTATCCATATGTACGTTTTAATAATCCATAGTAAATATTAGAGGTTATCCATATGTACGTTGTAATAATTCATAGTAAATATTAGGGGTTTTCAATGTCATCATATGTACGTTGTAATAATCAATAGTAAATATTAGAGGTTATCCACATGTACGTTGTAATAATCCATAGTAAATATTAGAGGTTATCCATATGTACGTTGTAATAATCCATAGTAAATATTAGAGGTTATCCATATGTACGTTTTAATAATCCATAGTAAATATTAAAGGTTATCCATATGTACGTTGTAATAATCCATAGTAAATATTAGAGGTTATCCATATGTACGTTGTAATAATCCATAGTCAATATTAGAGGTTATCCATATGTACGTTGTAATAATCCATAGTAAATATTAGAGGTTATCCATATGTACGTTGTAATAATCCATAGTAAATATTAGAGGTTATCCATATGTACGTTGTAATAATTCATAGTAAATATTAGGGGTTTTCAATGTCATCATATGTACGTTGTAATAATCCATAGTAAATATTAGGGGTTTTCAATGTCATCATATGTACGTTGTAATAATCCATAGTAAATATTAGGGTTTTCAATGTCATCATATGTACGTTGTAATAACCCATAGTAAATATTAGGGTTTTCAATGTCATCATATGTACGTTGTAATAACCCATAGTAAATATTAGGGGTTTTCAATGTCATCATATGTACGTTGTAATAACCCATAGTAAATATCAGGGTTTTTCAATGTCATCATATGTACGTTGTAATAATCCATAGTAAATATTAGGGGTTTTCAATGTCATCATAAGTACGTTGTAATAATCCATAGTAAATATTAGGGGTTTTCAATGTCATCATAAGTACGTTGTAATAACCCATAGTAAATATTAGGGGTTTTCAATGTCATCATAAGTACGTTGTAATAATCCATAGTAAATATTAGGGGTTTTCAATGTCATCATAAGTAAGTTGTAATAATCTATTGTAAAGATTAGAGGATAAAAATTTCACCAAAATATTTTGTTTGGATTAGAAAAGTTTTCATAAACTAAACAAGAGGTATATTATATATTATATATGATTTCCAAACTAATTTTTTCATTATTAATATTATTATAGTATACCAGATTCAACAACTTCAGATTGTTTCATCATCTATTCACAAGTGAAGATATTTAATGTTTCGTTGCTTTTGGTTTTAGTTATTCTGAAAGTTCTGAGAAACTTCAGAAAACATTTAGAAACATTCAGATTTCAACTTCTGATGTTTAGTTTTGTGTGGTAGTCAAACATAAGTGTTTAAAGTATGTTTATGCTAGAAAAACCGGGCATGACCTAGTAGTTTTAGTGTGTCAGGAGTGTGAAAAACGTGACCCGCGTTAAATAGTCGTAGATGTACCATAATAATGAGGTCACACATCATTATTTGATCAGATGAAAGTAGCCCAACAGATAAGTATGATCTTTAACCACCTGTTTTCTCTCTAGTCTATCTGTTCCAATTATAAACACCGATGTACGGATAGACATTTGTGTAGATTTGCAAGAAAATTATTAAACAAGCAAACTCTAACAATAATACATTCGTTACTTGTTGGTTAGAAACATTGTACACTTTTCTGAGGCACCTAATTTGGGATTCCACCAAAGACTAGCATTTGTCGGATATTTCAATGCAGTCCCGCCTCAAAAAATTGCAATCTTGCTTTCAGCAATTCTAGTCTCACTTATAAAATTACACTGTTGCCTTTAAAATGGCAGTAATCTTATAAAAATTATAGTTCTGATTTAAAAATCTCAGTTTCTCCCTGAAAACTTCAGTTTCACAATATATTAATATAATATAAATTATATTAATGACATCTTGAAGTTTAGTTAGGCTTAAAGAGGAATAAGGTCTACACCTTTGTTCGTTTATATACGTATTTCTTAATAGCAAAAATATCCTGAAGTTAGAAAGCTGTGGCCTGTCAAGGTAAAAGCAAAAAGTGTTTTGTTTCTATTTCGTGGTTTCAAATAAAAATAATCATTCTTTTAAGCACCACAGTTTGTTTCTATTTAATTAGTGATGATTAAAAACTGCGCTAAGTTAGTTCTAATTCGACTTTACGTAACAGATATAAAACAGTATTTCCTGTTAAATTTTAGCCAAAGATTTCAAATGTTATAGAATTAACAGTAGTAGATTTTTTTTCTTTTACCAGTGAGTTTTGTTATCTTACAATGCACAGGAGCATATGTTGTTGTTACAGTGGGCTTTAAGATGTGTCGAAACGTGAGTTAATTGAATGTTACGTCAAGGACATAAGTTCCATAGTTGCAGACTCAACTTGAACCTTTTCTTTGAGATGAACCTTTTTAATGGCTGACATCATTTTATAAGAAAACCACAAGAACTTTATTTATGCTCTCGAGCATAACATCTTTACTTACAGAACAATTCAACCATAAGCATACACAATGTGCATTGAATTCACACAACACGATGTAGCTACGAATACAGTGACAGATAATATACTTTAGAGGTTGTAATTAGATACAAGATAAAAATAAAACTTATTTAGTCATTTGCACCATCAGTGTACACGTGGAAAGAGAATTTATTTACTATTTTGGTCAACGAAATTCTTTATATGTGCATAAAATAAATGAATATATCCATGGGGTTCTTTCTTTATATATGCTTAAAATAAAGGAATACATGCTTGGGTGGTCTCTATATATGCTTAAAATAAAGGAATACATGCTTGAGGGGTCTCTCTTTATACATGCTTAAAATAAAGGAATACATGCTTGGGGGTCTCTCTTTATATATGTTTAAAATAAAGGAATACATGCTTGGGGGTCTCTCTTTATATATGCTTAAAATAAAGGAATACATGCTTTGGGGTCTCTCTTTATATATGCGTAAAATAAACGAATTAACGCTTGGTGTTATTCTTTGTTTAATTATCCCACTTTTTGATAGAAGTACAAATAGCACAATGTTCTTAAGAGCTCCATCTGCGTTCTAGTTCTGTAAATATGCATTCAATTTCTCGATGCTGTTATCTGTGTTCTCGATGTTCTTAATATAATACAGTAATAAAAGCCAGATTGAACTTCTAAAAGGCGTATTTATCCTGTTATATGAATTACGTAATGCAAAATGTTTTAGGAAATATAACATTTTCATCTGCTATTGAAAGAAAAGTTGTCTGTTCAGGGATCGACCTTACCTGTTACATGTTCTCTGCTTGTGTATATTTACACATACCTTTTTCTTAAGTTTCCGACTTAAGAAACAAGAGAAAGCAATATAAGTAAAACAAACCCATCATCAACACAAGAAATTTAAATTTCCAAAGTTCAACTGTCTTCTAGAATAACGATTATTGTTAAATGAAATTAAAGGAAAACATTGTTGTCATAATTATTTTCATCAATCTAAACAAAAATCTACAGAAGGGAAAAAAAGATTCATAAAATGTGTATGCTGTAGCCGAGTAGCGCTAGTTAGTCTACGCATAAAATATTGAATAATCCCATGCTTCAATTATTATTTCAAAAAAGAAAAAAGTGCGAAACCGAATAATATCCGTTTACAAAGATCTATTATCTCTAATATAATTTATACGTATAAGATAATATAGTGTAACCGTATAACATTACTTTTTCTAGTATTTTGCGTTTTTTTCTTGGTTTTTACTTGACAAGTTATATCATTTACAATCTTCACGATAAAGCCCGGCATGGCCAGGTTGTTAAGGCACTTGAGTCGTAATCTGAGGGTCGCGCATTCGCACCAAACTATGTTAAGAACAGTAAAATTTAGCAGTTATAGAGTTATAGTAAATTATTTCTTCTCTGTCTGGTGCAATCAAATTTTCAGTAGGTGAGTTACTGATAATTTGGAAAGTTAGGATTATTGTAAGTGGTTTCAAACAGCCTGGGTCCGTCATAGACAGGTAAATAGTGCGCTCGACTCGTAATCTGAGGATCACGGGTTTGAATCTTCGTCACACCAAACATGCTCGACCTATCAGCTGTGGGAGCGTTGTAATGTACAGACAATCCCACTATTTGATGATAAAAGAGTAACCCAAGAGTTGGCTGTGGGTGGTGATGACAAGCAGCTTTCCCTCTAGTCCTACACTGCTAAATTAGGGACGGCTAGCGCAGATAACCCTCGTGTAGCTTTAAATTAGGGACGTCTAGCACAGACAGCCCTCGTGTAGCTTTAAATTATGGTCGGTTAGCACAGACAGCCCTCGTGTAGCTTTAAATTAGGGACGGCTAGCACAGATAGCCCTCGTGTAGCTTTGTGTGAAATTAAAAAACAAACAAACAAATCTTCACGATAATGCCTACAATGATATTTTTTGTTATTTAAATCTCAGTGTAAATATTTTAACTCATCTCATACTGGTGTTTAATTTGCGCTTCCGTATTCTAAAGGCTTATAAGTAGCGCGTAATAGGCTGTATTCTAGTACAATTAATTACTTAAACTGAAAAAAACAAAACAAAAACAATAACAATAGATGGTAAGTTTTGTTTTTATAAATGTCATAAATTTGGAAATAATAGGCTTAAATTTATAAACAATGTCTACGACCACATAACCGACCTGTACTCCAAAGTATATAATCCAACATTAACAATTGGGACAATATTTCGTATTAGTTTTGACCTCTTTTATCATATTGGGTATTTCTTGTTATGTGAATGTTGATTTCGTTTTTCATCACTACGTTTGAGATGAACTAACGTGAATCTACTAACAAGAACGTAACGCGTGTCATTTGTTACCCGTCAAACTCTCTCTTTACCTTCTGTGAAAGTAATTAGGAACTTTCCCAATCATCCTTCGATTTTCCGGCGACCTGACCACGGCTCAGTTCTTACAATGCATCGTTCATGCTAACGCAAACACCATACAAGATGTGTGCATTCCAATTTCGGACATAGCGTGAGTGCGGGAAGAAAAAATGGACGTGGTCGCGTGGCATGAGCGCGGATGCGACGTGCGGGAAATTGGCTGGGGCTCTAGAATGGGCAGCAAACTCGCCCAGCGTGAAATTGAACCCCGTATGCAAGAAAACGGGCGGAAAATAGAGTGCATTAGGCCTAGGTGCTGCTGTCCTTTTCTTGATAATCAAGCTGTAGCTTGATTCCCGAATGTTCTCTCTCTCAGCAAAGTGTTATAAGAAAAAAGAAGACAAAATTGTCACTACAGTCAATACAGTTCTGTAGGTTCAAGTGGTTTCTTTGCAAAAGTTCAGTGAATTGTAAATAAAGTAATTTGTGTTAGGATCATCAGTTTAAAGATTCTACTTTTTATTCAGAGAGAAGCGCTGGTTTGAAGACAAAGTTAATCGCTTATTCTTTCGCACAAGTAGAAACGGTAAGAATGAAGTTTTTTTGTAAGCACGCTGCAGTTATTTCGGTGCTAGACCTGCTCTGTGCTTTCATTCAGAAAATGAAAGACCATAATTACTAAATTCGTGTTAACCAAATTACTCCGTACGAGAGGAAAGTTTCTGTTTTGTACGAACGCTCTAAATTATTGGGTTAACAAAACATTGGTCTAAATAAGTATAGTTTCAGAAGAAGAAAAACTACTTACCTTTGGTCGTATAGAGTATCGTGGTTTCCTCTAATACCTGTTGTAATAACACTGAATTATGACCAGTAAGCTAAGACAGTTCTGTTGGTCGCAGGAGGTAATTTCAAGATCAAAATGCACAGTAATTGCCGTATTTAACACGGTTGTTACACTTCACTTGCTGAGAAAGGAAGTTTGCTAGTGTAAGTCTGGTAGAAAAAAACGTACTGATGAATTTTATTTTGTGTTGAATGAAACACTGAACGACGTTTACTGTAACAGACTATGTCAGTAAGCACTCTTAAAAGCAATGCACTGGGGGACTGGTGCCCCTCATCCACCAGTAACTTATTGACTAACTAATTCATTTTGCGGCACATACGCAACGATACGGATACCAAAGAAAAACAAATGAACATCTGAATCAGTACTGAACAACGAACAGTAATAAATGATTATCTAATGGCTGCAGCTCTGCCTATAAATATGTCTACGTGGGTTCTAATAATTCTATATGAGAACACCCGGAAGAACAAACGTTAATAATGAACAACGAACTGTAATTATCTTAATGTTATATCTTTGCTAATGTTTATATACAGACGTTCTACTAATTTTTTATTATATTCAAATTAGAATCATTTGATTATATCCTGGATATAGAAAATATTTTGGAGCTTCCAAAGTTAACAGGGAATATTTTACACTTACTCTATAAGTAACGACAACCATTATACAAAGGTCTCACTGATGACACTTACTGTATCAGTAACGAAAACCATTACATATAGGTATTAGTGATAACACTTACTGTATCAGTAACGAAAACCATTACATATAGGTATTAGTGATAACACTTACTGTATCAGTAACGAAAACCATTACATATAGGTATTAGTGATAACACTTACTGTATCAGTAACGAAAACCATTACATATAGGTATTAGTGATAACACTTACTGTATCAGTAATGAAAACCATTACATATAGGTGTTAGTGATAACACTTACGGTATCAGTAACGTCAACCATTATCCATTGGTCTTAGTGACGACACTTACTGTATTAATAATGGCGACCACTATACATAGACTTTAATATCTTAGAGGTGACATTTTCTGTATCAGTGACAATATCCACTATATGTCCGATGATTCTTACTGTATCGGCAATTTCAACTGTCATTATATTTGATCTTACAGTAATCTGTCAATCTATCTATAGAACATTATATGTTATACAAAGCAAACAGTGTAATTGCTAAAGTGCGTGTTTAATTTTAGAATCATATTAAGCTAATTTTATTCTCTTTGTTAACATCAGGACCCTTCAGTAGTTAAACATAATGGAACGTTCCTTTATGATAAAACTCTGAAGATTACAGGTTCAGTGCATGTTGAGCCATTACTCCGATCAAATAAGGGTTGCAATAATATCGTATTGTCTTGATGTGATCTGCTTGCTAGACTACATATCAAGGCAAGTAAAAGTAATCCGGTCTCCTAGTTCTCGTTTTATTGGATTTAGGAATTAGACTCTACAGATGATGAAGAGATTGTGGACCGTAGCTATATCGGGGACCGTATGTCATTTTCTTGGGGCATAATATAAAATAAAACCGAGCTACGAGCATATTTGCATTCTCTTTTAGCCTTGCTCATACTTGGTTAGCTCTTTCATCGGTTTGTGGGATCGAATGAATTACCACAAGAATGTATACGACAATGAAGTACTGTGGTAGTCCCCTTGACCTATTCTTGGATAGTATGATGAGTCATACTTTCTTTTACTTCAGCTTTCTCATTACGTTATTAAATCTCATAAAATCTCGATTAGCGAGAATTCAAGCGATCTGGTTTTATTTTTATCTAGGCTGCCTACAAGGGATGATCACAGTGAAGAGGTTATAAGAAAGTAAATATGCTCCTACGAGATAGTCTTAAACTCTGTATAATAGATACTTAGGACCGAGAAGGTATGGAATTTCATAATACAAAATACTTTTCCACTACTATTTTTTCCCATATCTTATATTATATACTAGCTAACCCTTATTGACAGCACTCGCCTCTCACTATGCTACATAATTCAAAGTTTTCGGGCTGATTGTACATTAATATTATTTCGCATTCTATTACTGAAATCTTCAGTAAAAGTAAAACTTTCGTATTTATGATACTGGAACTAATTATTAGAACACAATGCCAAAATGAATAATCGAGTAGTTTTTTCTTAATGGATACTTAATCTGTTAACCTTTCTTTGAATATTAGCTTACAAATTTAGAAACTGAATAGGGTTGAGTGCGGATCAATGGTTAGCGAGGACTGAGGACTTGAGGTTCCATTGTTCACATCCCTCTGCCGCAAAAAAGAGAGAGAGAAATCGCACTTTGCACTCAGAGACTGTGAGTGCATTATAAGAGTGACAGTTATATCTCATTTTTCGACATGACTAGAGTAGCCCAAAAGTTGGTTTTGGGACCTGTTGACAAGTTGTCTTCTCTCTAGTCTATAACTTCTAAATTAGGGACATATGAAGCAGATAGTCTTCGGGTAGTTTTACAAGTAGATCAACAGATGAAGAAGAAATTGAATACTGATAAGGGGTACTATTAATAATTATAAATAATTCTGTCACGGGCTACTGAAAGTAATTTTTATGTGTTAAACAAGTATTTTAATGCTGCCAATTTATAAAAACTTGAAAGAAAATATAATGGAAAGGGAATTTATTTATGTTATGAATGTTTGTGGTTTAACGTGTTTAGTTTATTAAGTGCAATTCCTAGTTATAAAACTTCAAACGTATATCTATTTAGCGATATCGTAAGGTAGGAAGATAAGGCTTCATTAGATTGTGTGATATGTGGTTTTCATTTCACATAAGAATCTTCTTTGTAATAGCTGAAAAGCATTTTACTGACTACAGAACTTGTGAATTTATTTTCTATTTGAATTTTCGTATTTATTTAATGTTTAAACTTACAAAAACATAAGAAATTTGGAATACCGTGTTCATGATTAATGTTTATTAGTTGGGAAAATCAATAACTTAGGAAGATGAGAATTTCCCTTTATATACTAATGACAAACTGAGAAATGCCCAGCCGTTAACGTAATGCATAACTGGACGTAGAACAGACCATTCTTATTGGATTAACTGTAAAACTTAATTACTTCATTAAATCCTGTGTTAATCCCACTTTACTGAATTACAGAATGGTTATAAACTGTACTGTATAAGGAAAGCGTAATCTCCTGCCAGACTGGAGAAACTGAAAATGTACAACAACAACGAATTATAATATATTGTTTGAAGGAGTAATTATAACTTTCTGCAAACGGTGAAAATTAGCGTAAGTTTATTGAAAATCAGATAAAGCACTGGAGAGCTATTTTGTTAGAAGGTAGGAATCAAATGAAATCGAAAGGAAAGAGTAGAAGCGAAGCAGAAAACTGTATTCATGTCAGGATTTTACCACGTGCTACACTTTTCCCTACAATAATTAAGGCCTAGTGCGCCTTTTGCACGCTTCAGTGTTCTCTCCACAAAGGGACAGTCTATAATTCGCGAGCGTCATCTAGTGAGACACAGAACAATAAACTATTTTCGGTTGTGAATAAATAATTTTTTGACTGATTGAAATGCCTTGCGCTCGAGCTTACGAACTTCATATTGTGATTGATATCCTTTCAGTACTATAATACACTTTAAAAGTTTCTTAATGTAAACAAACATAGATAGTAAAACTATATACACAAGTCTTAAATGCATTTACTGAAAAGGTTTTCAGAGTTCAAAAGCAATATATTAATACGCATCAGCTTGCTAACTAGAGGTGGACTGAATTGAAAGAAATTAAACCATATATATATATATATAGAGAGAGAGACGACGTATGCACATAAAAAATTCGAAATATGTCATTGAATCTTTCAATAATACTATAAGAATGATATAACAAAGAATTAGATAGATTAAAGATGTATAAGCTAGTAAGTAATGAAGGGTATTAAGCTAAAATGAAAATGCTTTAGAGCTGTTTGAACACACAAGGGCTATCCTAGCCGTACAGTAGAGGGAAGGCAGCTAGTCATCACCACCCACCGCCAACTCTTGCACGTTATAACGCCTCCACGGCTGAAAGGGCGAACATGTTTAGTGCGACGGGGATTCGA
This sequence comes from Tachypleus tridentatus, assembly GCF_004210375.1. Lineage (NCBI taxonomy): Eukaryota > Metazoa > Arthropoda > Merostomata > Xiphosura > Limulidae > Tachypleus > Tachypleus tridentatus. The sequence continues at coordinate 30,525,754 of NC_134834.1, forward strand.
ACCCGCGACCCTCAGATTACGAGTCGAACGCCTTAAAGCACCTGGCCATGCCGAGCGAGGCTATAGAAAGGACATTAAAGAACCAGTTAGGGGTATGAAGCTGTCGAAACGCCAAAACTTCTGAGGGTCGAATTAAGAAAGATGTGTTCAAAAATGAAACCATTTTCCCCAGAGTTGCTTATTTGTTTATCTATCTGTGCTAGCCGTTCACCAACAAATAACTTGAGCAGTGTAAGACTAGCCGTCCCTAATTTAACAGGACTAAAGGTAAGGCAGCTAGTCATCACCACCCACCGCCAACTCTTGGGCTACTCTTTTACCAACGAATAGTGGGATTGATCGTCACATTATAACGCCACCACGGCTGAAAGAGCGAGCATGTTTGGTGTGACGAGGATTCGATCCTTCAAGCCTCTGATTGCGACTCGAGTGCCCTATCCACCTGGCCATGCTGTGCCAGTGGACGGACGTAAGATTACTTTTTTTTAATCTTGTAGATATAGGGTTAATTCTAACTTCTAAGACCACTCATTTCACATTCTTATCTGATAAAGCTACTTAACGAGGCACCAAAGTTAAGACATTGTCAGTATTTCTTCTGACACTAAAGTTTAATAAAATCATAATAATAGGTTATTATGTTTGTTTTATTTTTATTTCAATATTTTTTAATAATCCATCTCAAAATCAAGACTTCCTACTCTGTCACTTCAGTGGAACTTTGACAAAGTAAACATAATAGGTTTGGGAACCATAAAGAACTGTTGAGGGAAACTGAGACGACGTTTCAGTTTTTAAACTGAGGCAAAAAGGCTGAAATGTCATATTCTTCTTTTCTTTCAACCGGTAGTTGCAGTTCTATAGTGTTTTAAAACCTACCAAGACTTCCTACGGTTTTGTAAATTATGTTAATTTTACCATTCATACCAAAAATTTAACTGTATCTTACATAAAACTCGCTTGTTCTACACCAAATTTATTCAGGCGTTTGAATAACTTTACAAACTTGTATGCTGTTTTTTTGCTTTTGTAATTGCCTTTCTTCTAGTCTTACACTGCTAAATTAGGGACGGCTAGCGCCGGTAGCCCTAGTGTGGCTTTGCGCGAGATTAAAAAAAAATAAAACAAACAAACTTTGTGTGTTTAGCTTGTAAAATGCCAAGGTTTGTGTTTTGGGGCTCATTACCATAAAAACGCGCTCCGTACGTTGAGATCTATGGTGCGTTATAAGAGTAGTGGTCTAAGCTTACTATATTAAGTCTCGTAAAAACAGTCCAAGAGCTACTAGTTGTCTTTTTCCCATTTTAAAATTTTAAATTTAGAGGACATTTTTGCAAAGATAGTTATTTGTGAAGCTTTGCAAAAAAAGATTACAAAAGAAAATAACAACATGTGTTTATTTTTGTCACAATTTCACATCGAAGTAAAGCGCCCCCTTCCAGTAGCACAACTGTATCTCTGCGCTCTCACACCGTTAGAATCCTGGTTTTGATACCCGTGGTGATTAGAGCACAAATGGTCTATTTTGTAGCTTTGTACTTAATTTGAAACAAACAAAATCGAAGTAAAGCATTTCCCTTGTATTTTAGATATATCTCAATCGTGTCCAAATAAAATACTTCGTCGTTCAAAGCTGCGACGTTCATACTTTGAAACTTTAATTTATTTACTTAAATTTGTGCGATTGACGTATTTCTGAATACTCTTAACCTACGCGATACTTTTCATCTATGTATATATGTATCACATACTTTTTATCTATCTATATATATATATATCATATTTATATGTCAAAGTATCTGATGTTGTCGTTACTTTAACACGTTTTTACCATAACTTGATCTTTTTGCAAATTGATTTCCTCAGTGAATATTAAATCTAAACAAGTATTTTCCATTTTCTCTTACACCTTAATGTTTTAAAGTCCATTCTTTATATCCTTCCAGACTTCTTATTGACTTATAGCTATAAAAATCACAACATGAGTATTAGGTTTTTTTTGACGTATTATTCTTATAGCTTTAAAAGAACTTGAGCAAAGTACTATATAAGAATTCGGTTCAGAATATTCTGATGCCCAATTCGCATTATTAATATAATAATTTTATAATGTGACAATACTTAGATCTCCAGGTGTTCGTCTTTTCTAAATTTTGGATAATAAGTAAGAACAACTAACTTGCAAAGTTTCCGATAAAAAACAAATGAAGGAAAGTTGGGATTGGTTAGTATATAACTTTTTCTTTTTTTTTCTTTACAAAATAGCTTTATAAAATAAATCACGAGTGCCACACTATATTCTTCAAGGAAAGAATTATTGAGTGATTTCATGTTTCAGAAAAATGATTCTCGGACTTGCTACTGTGGCCCAGTAGATAGAGAGGTAGGACAGTGAAACCGTATATTCATGGTTTGCTGTGAGTCCACTAATAAGAGTAACTAACAAACAGAGTCGAGAGTTCCTTACTGAGATATCCTTTTTCTGGTCTATCAGTTCGAAATTAATAGCGACCATTTGCAGGCAGGTCTTTTGTTGGCAGTGCGCGAAAACATATATATAAAAAAAGACTTGTTGCTTACATTTTTTTCGTTTTCGAATAAACGATAGAGGGTTTCTCTTATGCGTAACATGTTTCTGTACTTTACAAATTTTACTTTCTAATATACACTTCTGAAGATGAAACATGTATGAAAGTTTTTGAACTGCTTTTCTTTACTGCTATTTAACACGGTTACAACTATACAAAAAATGTGTGGAAAAGGCTTAAATCACCTATAAGCAACAGCATTAGTTGCTAATTGCCCCATGGTACAGTGATAAGTCTACGAATTGGCAACGCTAACGTCAGGGGTTTGATTCCTCTCGGGGAACACAACATATAGCCCGACGTGTCTTTGCTATATATGATTAGGTACTCTTGATAGGATAGCTGTCACATACCGCTTTGCGAAATATTAATGTACTAGTTTTATATAACTGAAACAGTATTTAACTACAAACTTGTTTGCGTTTCTCTCACATAGTTATATAAACTAGACTGCTTTCCTATTTATGCATTTAAAAATAATACAATAAAAGATTATTTGTTTCTTAAAGACACATTACACTCAAAAGAATAATATCCGATACAAAGAACCTCTAGTGGGATTACTGTTTTGTGTTTTCGTCAAAAATTCCAGATTTTTTTCAGTTTATATGCTTAACTTAGTACAGGTTATGGCTTGGGTAAACTGGCAAAAGTCTATGGAAAAAAAGGAAAATCGTGGGTTTTCGTTAAACAAGAACTTAGCTGCTACACTATTTTATATTTATCTAAGTTTACCACACAATCACACATAAACGAAGTATGGTTTTGGAGTTAATGCCATACTAATCAATAAATAAATGTTCGAGTTATGTTTTAACTAACCTGATTAGCACATGATGCGATACATGTACTGAACGACCAGTTTCAGAAAATCTTAGAGGGTTCAGATATATCTGCCCAAAAGAAGGACGGCTTATGAACAACACCTTCAGCAACAAGAGCATTACTCAACCCTTAGAACCAAGTAAGAGGACTGGCTGTCTCTTTTATAACGCGTCAGAGCATAGAGTACTAAAGGTGATCAGTGGTATCCAATTTCAAACCCTGGACTCTTTGATTTGCAGTCTGAAGTGAATAACTTACCTTCAAGCTGTGCCTTTCACAGCAACTAAGAAAATGGAATCGTCCGAATGATTTTCATGTACAGTGAGAGTTTTGACGTTCAATCGCAACTATGATGTGAAAATAATTTTAATTTCTGAATCTATACCAGGTTCTAACAAATTAAGGAATGTAACCTAATCGAATTATGAACTATAACCCAATTAAATGATCGAGATAGTCTGAACAAACTGGCGAGTATGTATGTGTGTGTTTCAAAGTTTATAGGTCATGCAGTTATCGTTAGTTTAAATTATTATACAATGATATCCATTTTATCAAAATAAATCAACTCTCCCGTATGGAATGATATTAAGCGTAAAGTTGATTAAAATGGTAATATGCTTACGTAAGTTAGTTTACCAAACCTGAGACGAAGGTAAATGGGAATACACCGAGTTTATCATATAAATCACTGGTTTAGGATCTGACGCCCCTGTAAAACTGTCTATCCCGTATTACTACATAATTAGCGAAAACTAACTACGTTTCTGTTACCTCCAAATGCCCGGCAAATTGAAAATTAAATCTTAATGCTCTCCAAAATAGGAATTACAACTTTGAAAAAAATACTTCGCTTTTTTTAGCGTTTCCTACTCTAGCAGTCATAAATTGTATTACTGGATTTTAAATGATATTATTCCGCCATTAGGCTGGTTTGTTTGCACTTTTAACTTCTACGCAGACTTGTCGGTCAGATGATGTACATTCTTTGAGATTGATGAAAATTTGACAATACTTAACACTTCTGACAAGATAATCTGCTGTTGCATGGGTGAGGAAGTTAGCATTTCGATGATTAATTATAAGAATTAGGTAATGCACTTTTAAATTCACTTAGTCTGTGAAACGGAAATATCGTGGAACATATAAAAGATTTGTTCGTTTGAATAGTCAGTAAATGAGCCAGTGGTATGTTTACAGAGTTATGGACTATAAAACAACTCAACTTGGATTACTCTTCGAATAGAAGTAGGTTAACAACGCTAAAATCCGGGGTTTGATTCCACGTAGTGGACAAAGCGTTGGTAACCTTTATTTAATATTGCGCTAAAACTAAATAAAGTTTTTGAATGTGTCTCAGAGAAAGTACTTCTATTCGAAGAGTAACCCACGTTGAGCTGTCTTATGTTTTAAGTTGTTTGCAATTGGGTTACTCAATACTTTAATTATATGCCAAAAATAGTTATTTCGATGAAGATACGCGCTGTTGAGACCTCAACTGATACTCGAGCAGTTGTCGTGGAATACTTTCAATATATAACGAATGTGTTGCAGAGATTTCAAGTTACATGTAACAGAACCTACTGCTATGTACAGTGATCAATATCGGTGCAGATACAGATGTGGCTGTAATACGTCACAGATAAGCTCCGATCATTAAAACAACTTATTGTGGTAGTCTTTAAAATATCTTATAAACTCAAAGCTTTGTTCGAGAAACAACAACACGTGCACCTACATAAACAATGGAGGAAAGCATATAAAATGTTTTTAGTGTATTTTATAACTATATACTCGAGTGTAATATCCAGAGTTTTATAAAAATCATGTTTTTGACAAACATTGTATTCAGACCAGTATATATATATTGGTGGTGAGCATATACTTAAATAAAAGAATACTGTTGGCAAACATAGTTTTAGGCCAAACTATACTGACGATAATCAGTGTTTACTTTTAAGCCATGTTATTATTAAGCACTTATCTAAGCATATTTGTTTTTTAAACTGTCTAAGACTTGAATGAAAGTACAATCTTCAATGAATTTACGTATGATAGTGAGCTAACTTCTAATGAATCCTACACTGTTGACCTCAAACAAGAGGATATTATTTAATAACTGAGATTCGAATGAACCTACACTGCTAACTATCATAGTTTTAAACAAGGATATAATTCTAGTAGGCACGTTTTTAGCAGTTTGGTTTTCAGTCTCAGTTGCATCTTAAGTGATAAAAAGAGATCAACAACTAGGTCAGAGACATCAATAGGCAGCCACAGATGTCTCTAATTTGACCTGTTGATCAGGTGGACACTGCCACTTTGTAACATCAACAACCAGGTCAGAGACATCAATATGCAGCCACAGATGTCTCTAATTTGACCTGTTGATCAGGTGGACACTGCCACTTTGTAACATCAACAACCAGGTCAGAGACATCAATATGCAGCCACAGATGTCTCTAATTTGACCTGTTGATCAGGTGGACACTGTCACTTTGTAACATCTGCTGTAATAACTAACAATAAAGTTGTCTTCACTTCTGTAACGTTTAAAGCGAGAAGCGTATTGTTTTTTGAAGTTAACCACAAATCTACACAATAGACTATCTGTTCTCTGTCCAGCACGGGTATCGGAACCCAATTTCTAGCTTTATAATTCTCCAAACATACTTCCGTGTCACTGGGAAGCGGAACGTGTTTATTGGCATATTATGAGCTATAAACACGGACTTTCTAATCTACAACTTAGCAAACCACTATTCAGTATTCAACTCTCAGGCCAGAGTATGCTTCTTTATTTTTTTAATTTCGCGCAAAGCTACTCGAGGGCTATCTGCGCTACGCCGACCCTAATTTAGCAGTGTAAGACGAGAGGGAAGGCAGCTAGTCATCACCACCCACCGCCAACTCTTGGGATATTCTTTTACTAACTGACAGTTAGACTGACCGTCACATTATAACGCCCCACGGTTGAAAGGGCGAGCATGTTTGGTACGACAGGGATTTGATACTGCTACCCTCAGAGTACAAGTCGAACGCCTCAACCCACCTGGCCATGCCGGGCTATTTATGCTGCTTACAAAGATAATTTAATATACATTAAACTACACGGATTGCGATGACAGAATATTGGTAAACAGTTTCTGGTAAAGATTGTTGTTGACTAAGATAATTAGATAATCGAATGAAGTAGTTTTATTCAAGAACTATGATTTTAGATTAAGACATATGATTAACCTACAGCAATGTAAGTGAAGACGTACATTATGTTATAGATTGTATTGCAGATTCACTTTAATTTACTACGCGTTGTATAATGTGAGAAATATTTCAAGACACTTTATGCAGTTTTATAACGCACGAATTCCCCAAAGATTACGATATTTTGAAAGTCATGGCACTCATTGGAAATAATGTATGTAATGATAAAAGGAGTTGGATTTACTTATTTCAGACCAAAATTCAAGCGTTGTTTTGTTAGCAAAACACGCAGATGCACACAGATATAAGCGACGCATATTCAGTAATCTTAATGCTATAACATAGACTCTAGTAGCTTTAGCCAGTTTTCTTTTCCTCAAGCTTCTCTCGTTTCGTACATTACTTCTGGTCTAAGAACGGCTTTTTAAACGAGTACTTTCGCTGAGTGATCTTTTTAGCGGAATATTTTTTGCATAGTATAACACTGAAATCTCCTGGCAGTGGGACTGTAATAAAGACCAGTCCAAGCGCACGCAGCAGTTAAGGCGCTAGCTAAAAAGGAAGGAGCACTCTTCATCGACATTTGTTTAAACAGAGTGACATTTGCGAACACAAGAAAGCTTTTAGTGTAAAAGCGTCCAAAACTCCTGATTACAATGCAGCCGTCTTTTGAATCGGAAGGCGAGTTTCCAACATCACCTCTTGTCAGTAAGTGGGCCATACTTTCTAGAGATGAGCCTTAAAAGCTCGGCTAAAACCGGCGTTCCGCTTGGTCTGTACTTCAGAGCTAAATTAATACATCCGTTCTGTTGTACGAATCAAGACAAGGTATTCCTTTGGAGACAAGTGCAGCATGATTGTTCACGTGCGTGTTTTGGTGGCAGGAAAAGTGCTTCTCTTTCTCTCTTGCTCCGAATCGTCCGGTTAGCGTAGAAGTAGAACAGTGCACTAACGTTTCTTGACCTGAACAACGAACTGCAGGTCGTCCTATTGCCCACCATTTCCGTAGCTTTAATGCCTCTTCCGCCTGGTTTTCCGTCGAGTATAAAGCAGCAGTCTCAGATCGCTACCGTCAAAAGCTCATTTCCATTATTGTTCTCGGCAGGGAGTCTCCGTGCGTGCAGCTAACCTCTGACTAAAAGTCACGACTTAACGAACCTGTCAAACAAAATACTGAAACGTCCAAAGTAATATCCTAAGTAATAGTGAACGCATTTAAAACAGTTCCGTTAGGGTTTGTAATTTGTAATACAAGACAGTTTTGAGAAAAATGTAATCCCCATTCCAGTGATATATATATGTAAATATTTAGCTGTTCTTCTTTTTGTTTTCCTTCTATCTATTAGTCTGTCTACGAACTTTTTTTTAGTATATTTTAAGTCTTGTCTGCTTATCTTTTCTTTCTTTTCTCTATCTTCTAATTGCCGGCCTCTGTCTACTAAGATTTTATAAACTAATATGTAATGAACGACTACATCATGAAGGGCTTTCTGCATATGGAACACCAGTGTATATTAACTTGCAATCTTGTTTATCTTTCTGGTGTCTTCTTGAAAGACATGACCAGATCAACCGCGAATATATGGACTTACAGCGCTAGAATCTGGTGTTCAATTTCCGTGACGACCAGAACGCAGATAGCTTATTGTGTAGCTCTAAGCTAACACAAGCAGTTAGTAACTATTTTGTTTCAAGGGACTCTGTCTATCGAAGGAATTGAGCTCGGGATTTAGAGTTGTAAATCTGTAAACTTATCGCTGATCCACTAGAAACAGTGACTAATTCATGATTGGAATCAAATGATCCTTCATGCTACGAACCATGGCAGTCACTGATGTTCATTAGTCACACTTTTACCAAACTAACTTAAAGAATAATACGTTTCTGTGTCGCATCCAGATATTTTTAGTTAAAAAGTGGCTTACTGAAAGTATAAATAGAGTCCTATTTTTCAAGTTGCACTGCTTGGTCTGTAATACAAGGTGGATCACCACAAATGTCGGTGTGCTCTGATAACCTCATTAGATCCACGCTGAGACTAGAGTGCTTACTGTTTATTGCTGACTTATTTACTTATTTACACGTTGGGGGAGTTTAGAACTGAGCAAATCACGTGATCTTCTACTATTCCTAATTCCAACCGTCGACTACAAGGAGGCTGCTTGTCAACAAAAACCAGTTTTAAAATTAATTTTCTTCTTAATAATAATTATCATAATATTCCTAAAAATACTTTTTATTCGAAACACTTCGTACTAAATCATTGTAAATTAGATGGTGTTTGTCCTGTTGCTTTTATTATTATTATACGCTTGAAGTACTTAACACAAGTCTTCCCTTGGTTCAAGAAAAATTAACCCTTTCCATAAGTTCATTTTCTCTCCTCTTCCATACTTCCATCCTCTTTCTTCCGGTCTTCTAGTAGTCGTCCAATGAATAAATAATTTATAGTTAATAATTCAGAAAGTTTAACGTATTTATTGTATTATTGGTAAGATTACTAAAATTTGCGGCTCAGTGGGAAGGTTGATTGGTTTTAGAGCAAAGTCACATTAAGCTCTTTGCTGTGCTCACCGCAGATAATCGAAACCCCAGATTTTAGCAACGTCAGTCAGTAACTTTACCGCTGTCTCATCTGGAGGACTCAGCAGTAAGCCTGCGTGCATATAATCCCAAAAATCAGAATTCGATATCCCGATGAGCACAGCGTAATTTCCCATTGAGCAGTTTTGTACTTAAAAACAAACAAATACATTATATAGTTGTCAATGTCCTTGTATAAGAAACCATTAACCTGAGCATAAACTACATTAAAACTACATTACTATTTTCCGCATACACTATACACTTATGATATGTCATCTCATTCTAATATTCTGAAGGGTTCAGAAACTGGGAAACTCGAGGACGACATTTTTGAACATCTGAGGTTAGATATTATTTACATATAAAATTAATGTTCATTATATTTGCGATGATTGGTGAAAAAGCTTGTGAAATGTTCTATCAATACTGTTGTGGTGTCTGCATAACATCAAACGTCAGCTTCCATAACGAACTTTGATACTTAATTAAGATACAGTGGTAAAAAATGGTACCTTACAATTTCTTACATTTTTGTTCATACAATTAGACATTGTTATTATTAATAAATGACTATATTTTGTTTTGTTTTTTAAAATAGTGCTGTAATCCCACACTAGGTTTTGAATGTGTTATTTTTAAAAAGTTGAAATACGCTTGGGTATATGTATCTTTAACAAATGTGTTTTATTTTCACCTCAAGATAAAATGTAATAATTTTTTCCTCATGTAATTTATTACGACTAGCAAGTGTTTCTGAGGCTCACTTAGCTGCCATTTCTAAATTAAGGATCGGCTCGTGCAGATAGCTCTCGTGTAGCTTTGCGCGAAATTCAAATAAAAACCTACAAACCTTAATAACTGAGTATTTACATAAAAAACTCAGAACAAGTGGTTTTTTAACGTCTCTAACCAAGTAATTGTTTTGTACAGTTAATATTTTCTGTTACTCGGTGGTTAGGGTGCTCGTAATCTGAGGGTTGCGTGTTTGAATCGCTGTCGCACCAGACTTGCTCACCCTTTCAGCCGTAGTGGCGTTATAATATTACGCCCAATCCCACTATTTGTTGATAAAAGAGTAGCCCAAGTGTTGGCTGTGGCTGATGAAGACTAGCTGTCTTCCCTCTATTTTTACGCTGCTAAATTAGAGATGACTATTTTAGAAATAGCAGCTGGTCAATACCAGCCACCGCCAACTCTTGGACTACTCTTTTACCAACGAAAAGTGGGATTGATTGTCACATTATAATGACTTCACTGCGAACGTGTTCGTTGGCAGTATTTCAACTGGCAATCCACATATTGCGAGTCAAACTTCTCAGCCTTCAGATAATGCCAGGTCGCGGTCTCAATTTAAAATGTTACACCATGTAACAATTATCCATAAGAATTGAATTTACAAAGCAGTTTCTTAGATGGAATGGATATTCTGTACATGTTCATGTATAAATTCCGTATGTTACACAAAGCTTAAGGATATACGTATTTACATTTTAAAAGGGGAAGCAAAGTTTTCAGAAAGCTGTAAGAGCAAAACCGTTACAGCTTTTATTGATAGATAAAAGAATATAATGTTACCGTAAACATCATCGTTCATACTTGTAGGCTTAAACCAATGATGTTAAATACGACAGCTCTTACTGATAGGCTTATGTATATACTTCAGTATAAACACCATAGAATTGCTGAGGTTAATTAACGAACTGTAAAGTTCTATATTTCCTCAAGAATGCAAGAGAGACAATAGCGATATTTGTAATTAATAGTAACTTCTGAACATAGCAAACTACTTAATTCGATCAAAACTAAACAAACAACAAATGAACTAAGTAATGAGAATTGCTAATTAAATATATTTTTGTTTCGGTCTTACATTCCTCATTTAGATGTTTTTAATTTTGATGATATTTTTGTTGGTTTATTTGCTTGTTTGCTGTTAATTACAAAGCTACATAACAGGCAATCTGCGCTGTGCGTTATAAGCTCTCAAATTTATCACTGAGTAATTGGAGAGCATTTTTGGCCATAATCCCAATAACATCTTATAATGTTCAGCCATTTGACTTAGTCTTAAATCTTTATAGAAAGCTAACAATGTAAAATAATTTCTGTAATGAAAGTTGAGAACAAAATGCTACGTATATTAAACATTCTGGTCAATACTGTTAACGAAAATGATAGTGAAGAAAGAATAAGTTAATATATAAAATAACTAAACGGTGAAAATGTATTCGTGGATTTTACAAACCAATTCCTGCGTATTATGAAGAATTACAAGTTTTTTGTTTTTGAATTTCGCACAAAGCTACTTGAAGGCTATCTGTGCTAGCCGTCCCTAATTTAGCAGTTTAAGACTAGAGTGAAGGCAGCTAGTCATCACCACCCACCGCCAACTCTTAGGTTACTCTTTTACCAACGAATAGTGGGATTGACCGCACATTATAACGCCCCCACGGCTGAAAGGGCAAGCATGTTTGGCGCGACGGGGATGCGAACCCGCGACCCTCAGATTACGAGTCGCACGCCTTAACACGCTTGGCCATGCCGGGCCGTAGAATTATAAGTACACAACCTATTGAAGACCGTGTGAACTGAGCAACATCGCATGTTAAACACATGCAAAACCTGAAAACGAACACTGTTTGGAAAAAGAAAATCATTTATAAAGAGAAGATAATGTTTTTACAGTTGTTATTCACAAAATGACGCGCTGTTGCGACGTTTTGCGATTTACAAATTAAAAGAACAGTAATAAAAGTAAAAATAAAAACTTTCTTTATATATCGTTATATAGGTTCAAAATGTAGCATTATTGGCGTTTCAAACTTTCACACTGCATTCTCTCCTGAGCACACAGGAATATCATAAATCGCCCATTATTTATCCTGCCACTGATTAGGTATGCATTCTGGCAATAAATTATGCCATGATGTACTTGGGCTGGGCCATTAAGTTAAAACTATACATTAGTCTAAGAACTGTATATATTATTCATATATCAGTCATTAGTTAGAGATTTTCTGAGCAACACTCACCTCTTCTTTCTGACCCTTTGGAAGCGAAGGAACGTATACGTAAGTACATGTGTGTAATTTAAAACCAGGCTTTAAGGCGACAAGATTAGAATGTCTTATTTCCTTGAGCGTTATTCCATTCCGCTGCTGAAAATGATGGAACGCCTCAGATACCTAGATTATGGTGAAAAATGGCTTACTTTTACGGCCGTGCTTACCATTCTACTGATATGATACATAAGGGAATACAGTAATTGTATTACACGTTCTGTTCTAGTTATTCATCTAACTTTAAGGTAATCATTTTCCATTTTAAATTCAGCTCAGCATCAGTAAAGTCAGAGTTAAAACTCATTCACGGAAACTGTTATAGAGCTGTTTCGTTTTTCTAACTATTGAACTGTCTGAGGCTAAACCCATGTCTTGAGTTTCTTAACAAAAAAACCTTTATTTTACATATGTGTATAAACCACGATGGTCCAGACAAACGACTGTCTATGTTCTATATCCAAATAATGTTTTGTACAATAATAACTGACACAAACAACTTAATCACATAAAAAACTTATAGATGGCATCGTCGTTCTAGTAATTTTATAGATTAAAAAGTGAAAATTAACGTGTGTGTTTTTTAACGTTTATTCACTGTAATCATAACGTCGGGGACCCTGCATGACCTCGTGGTTAAGGCACACGACTCGTAATCTGAGGGTCTCGGGTTTGAATCCCTGTCACTCCATACCTGCTCGCCCTTTCAGCTGTGGAGGCATTATAATGTGATGGTCAGTTCCACTGTTCGTTGGTAAAAGAGTAGTCCAAGAGTTGGAGGTGGGTAGTGTTGGCTAGCTGCCTTCACTCTAGTCTTACACTGCTAAATTAGGGACGGCTAGCGCAAATAACCCTCGAGTAGCTTTCCGCAAAATTAAAAACAAACCATAACGTTTGGTAACCCTATAAGTACACTCATACAATAACTTTGGCATCTGGCAATTTTAAAAGTACAAATATAAAATTAAACCATCCTCCAACATCTTTAGACAATATATTTCGTTATTCTCTTGCATAATGTAATCAAAGTTTTATTTTTTATTTAATAAAACTCACATGTTTTTTATAGAATAATTCATAGATCAAATGAGGTATCTTGATAAACATTTATGTTACTGTAAAATGTTTAATTTATTAACTTCTAAATAAAATGTTGATCTAAACCTATTGACAACACATTCTAGGCCTGATATGGTCTGATGATTAGGACGTTTTAATGACGCGGATAATCCCACGCTGGTAAAATAGTAACCAAAGAGTTGAAGATGAGTGGTGTTGAGCAGCTGCCTTCCTTCTAGATGAATTAGGGACGAATAGCACAGATAGCCTTCTAGTAGCTTTGCGCAAAAGTAGAAAGAACAACACATCTAATCTCAATGGCATGCACAGTGCAACATACGCAATCAACAGTGTTCTAACTGAATGATAACCTATAAAGGTTCTACTCAAAGCATTGTAACACAACAACAAAAAAATGAAACCTAAGAAAAAAGCTGCTTTACTTTGTATTCTGTTATTGTTATAAAAGTTACTGGTTTGGGATATTACTCTTCTATACAGATTTTTTACAGCCTTAATTTTTTTCTGTTGAAACTCATGTTTAAGTTTTCGCGACATATTCAACGTATAATATCATTCCTGGTCAACTTTAACGCGTTTATCTTTCACGATTATCTTTCTACTTAAGTTGTAATAACGTGAAACTTGTACTTCTTTGGAAGGGTTATTCGATTAAATAATAGTGGAAAATCTGTTACATACATATTTTAAAATGATTTAAAATACATTACCTCAATACTGGGAACATATAACGTCATGTCTGACATAGCTCTGGCATAGCTTGCTTTTCATAAGTTGAAGTAGGAATGCAGTATCGTTAATGGTATGGTGCCATGAGCACTTTACTGAACGAACTGGTTTCTTTTTTCCACCACTTTATATATATATATACATACCATTTCCTAACAATGTTAAGTGCTTTTTCGTGTCCCCTTTCCAGTAAGTATGTTGATCAGTTGTTGGCGGTTTTATAAATTGAAAGTGAATATACTAGATTATGAAGAAAACTTTTCTTTACATAGAAAGTCAGTAACTTTTATTCTCTAATAAACTGTAGTTTTTCTTTAGTACGCTTTGCAAGTTTTTGAACGTCTTACATATAGTAATATTTCGTGTAATAATTGCAGGTTAATTTTGAATGTCTATGATCTAACAAAGCTCTCTCAAATGTAGAGGTGACATTTGGGCCTCAAGAGTTCTGTGTCCAAACGGCCGAGTCAAATTTAAGTAAAGCTATTTTAAAAGTCAGTTATCAGAAGTCAGTCCAGTTAAATTTTATTAAGTTTTAGTTTGTAAGGAAAAGAGTCGCGTTTTTTTTAATTATTTGATTTTACTGATTTTTCCTTCTTTTTTTATAACTAAGCACGAAACTACACAATGGGTTATCTGTGCTCTGCCCACCACGAATATCGAAACCCGGATTTTAGCGTTGTAAGTCCGCAGACATACTGCTGTGCCCCTGGGGGGCGCTTTTCTCAAATAAAAGATAAGATCACGGTTGGATCGGAGAATAGCGTAACCTAATATTTTTCAACTGATTTTCATTAAAGGTATTCTAATGTAGTGTAGTGTGTGTGTGAAAGTGATTGTTTATATAAATAGAGTGTTTAAATAGACAACTCTCCCTCACCATAATGAAATTAATTATAATAGTTCTTTTTCGTATTTTATGGGACTCTCTACATTTATTTCACACGTACATGGTTAACGCTTTTAATACCAGTATACTTCATTAATCGCGTATATACACATCAATGATATTTGTATTAAAATGTTAATTATTTTGCCCCTAATGGCACAGCGGTATGCCTGCAGACTCACGCCACTAGAATTCGGGTTTCGATACCCGTGATGGGTAGAGAACAGAGAACCCATTGTGTGGCTTTGTGCTTAATTCCAAACTATAAAATATATCTTAATTTTCATTTACTAAGAGCTTCATTATGACCCACCTAGTGTATTGAACACGTTACGAAGTAAGTTTACCAAAGAAGTACGTTTGACTTTCCTTCTTAAGTTTCAATCCAGTCATTCGTAATTAATAAAATGGAAATTGTCTCTCTGAGTTCAACACCAACTCTTTATTCGTTACAGTATATTAGCAAATTGACGTCACTTTCACTTCAACATCTTGAATTTAACTAAAGGAGCAGTTTAAAAAATTGGGTAATTTTAGTTTCAATAATTATGGTACTTTAATTGAATGAACTTAACTCATACGTCTGCTCTTCGCCTCCGTGGGTCAGCAGTCTGCTAACTTCTGACGCTAAACGTTTGACGCTAAAATAAGTGCAAGGCAACTCTTCAATAGTACTCGCCGCCAATTCGTTAACTGCTCTAATAAGTGAGATTTCACCATCACTCTTATAACTCAAACAACAATAACATCCGTTACTATACCAACAAATTCTCTTTTAAAAAAGAAAGGATAACGTTTACTCTTGTGCTGTGAAATCTTTAATTTCTTATAAAATGTTATTTGTTGTCTGCTCACGATGATAAGGGCTCCCAGATGATTAGATGAGAAACCTGATTTCTTATAATGCTAAGATTTGAGCTTCGATAATCGCCATGGATGAAGCTAGCTATCCTATTTTCCAGCCTCGTGCGGAAAGAGACGAACAAATCTCGTGATCCAATTAACAATTTTAAGTATAATTACTTTTCAACATGTACGACCAAATGGTCAATCTCTTGATGTGATGCTATACAATCAAGATAGTTTGCAAATCTACGCAGTTGCTCTCTTTTAACGCTCCTAAAAGGCAATTTAAGAAACCATGTTATATTTAAATGTTATCATCCTATATCATTCAAAGCTGAAGCGTCACATTTTCGTAAAACTTTTCAAAACTTAGGTGGCGTTACTTAAGAGACAAAGTATTATTTTGAATTATAACTTGATTGCAGCTTTAAAAATAATATTTGGCTATATAATAATGATATATTGGGCTGCTGAAACGTTGTTGTGCGAAATTATCTCCAACCCGCAAATTCTCTTTCTTTATACAAAGCTGCATAATGGCCTAGGTGTACTCCGTCCACCACGGGGAATCGAGTCCCAAGTGTTATTATTGTATCTGTAGACACGTTGTGACAATAGAAATGTTGCCCTTTCGAATGAAATTGTGCAGTGAATTAAGAAAATTATTCGTATTAAAATTTTCTAGGCCCGACATGGCCAGGTGGGTTAAAGCGATCGACTCGTAATACGAGGGTCTAGGGTTCGAATCCTTGTAGCACCAAACATACTCGCTCTTTCATACGTGGGGGCGTTATAATGTGACAGTCATTTCCACTATTCGTTGGTAAAATAGTAGCTCAAGAGATGGCTAGCTTTCCTCTATTCTTACACTGCTAAATTAGGGACGGCTAGCGCAGATATCCCTTCAGTATCTTTGCGTGAAATTCAAAAAAATAACAAATAACGTATTAACATTTTCTAGTCCTATTTTTCCTGACTGAAAATCGAATAATTTTATTAGCAAAAATGTTCTTATATGTACGGCCAAGTTTAGTAAGCCGCTTAATTTGTGGAAGATGTGTGTGTCATGCACGTGATGGAAAGTAGAACCTCATGAATCCATAAATATTTTTATCTGCTATAACATCCTTATATAAAAGGTTAACGTTTATATGCAACTGTGATTCAAGTTGCTCACATTTTTATGGGAAAGCTTATTTCTGTCCTTTAGGGAATTTTGAAACTTTAATTTATATATGTGATGAAATTATATTGCTTCTCAATGACAAAATATAGAACCAATTAGTTTTTTAATCTGATTTGATTCAGATATATTGATATGTAGAATACTGCTCCTGGCGGCAGCGTTTCAGGAAATTTATTGAGTGTTCATATTACAAACATGTGGTAACTTAGTCTAAACCATTTGTACGATTTAGATGATAAGATAATTTAGCATTTAGATCTGAATTGTTTCGAAAGGCTGTAAACTGTTTCCTGTACTGACAGATTGTTGATTTGTGGTAATATTGGTGTGATAGAGGGCGATACGAATAACCTTTACTCTCAGTCATTTGGTTCTTGGTTCTAACGTGATGTGCATTTGGCATACTAATCTGGATTCTTTCATTTTTTTGCCATTTTGTTTAAACTGTAACAACAGCTTGTGGATTTGTAGTAATATTGGTGTGATAGAGGGCGATACGAATAATCTTTATTCTCATTCATTTGGTCCCTTGTTCTAACGTGATGTGCAATGGGCATACCAATCTGGATTCTTGCAGTTTTTACCATTTTGCTTAAACTGTAACAACAGCTTGTAAATTTGTAGTAATATTGGTGTGATAGAGGGCGATACGAATAATCTTTATTCTCAGTCATTTGGTTCTTGGTTCTAACGTGATGTGCAATTGGCATACCAATCTGGATTCTTGCATTTTCTACCATTTTGTTTAAACTGTAACAACAGCTTGTGGATTTGTGGTAATATTGGTGTGATAGAGGGCGATACGAATAATCTTTATTCTCATTCATTTGGTCCCTTGTTCTAACGTAATGTGCAATGGGCATACCAATCTGGATTTTTGCAGTTTTTACCATTTTGCTTAAACTGTAACAACAGCTTGTGGATTTGTGGTAATATTGGTGTGATAGAGGGCGATACAAATAATCTTTATTCTCAGTCATTTAGTTCTTGGTTTTAACGTGATGTGCAATGGGAATACCAATCTGGATTCTTGCAGTTTTTACCATTTTGTTTAAACTGTAACAACAGCTTGTGGATTTGTGGTAATATTGGTGTGATAGAGGGCGATACGAATAATCTTTATTCTCATTCATTTGGTCCCTTGTTCTAACGTGATGTGCAATGGGCATACCAATCTGGATTCTTGCAGTTTTTACCATTTTGCTTAAACTGTAACAACAGCTTGTAAATTTGTAGTAATATTGGTGTGATAGAGGGCGATACGAATAATCTTTATTCTCAGTCATTTGGTTCTTGGTTCTAACGTGATGTGCAATTGGCATACCAATCTGGATTCTTGCATTTTTTACCATTTTGTTTAAACTGTAACAACAGCTTGTGGATTTGTGGTAATATTGGTGTGATAGAGAGCGATACGAATAATCTTTATTCTCATTCATTTGGTCCCTTGTTCTAACGTAATGTGCAATGGGCATACCAATCTGGATTTTTGCAGTTTTTACCATTTTGCTTAAACTGTAACAACAGCTTGTGGATTTGTGGTAATATTGGTGTGATAGAGGGCGATACAAATAATCTTTATTCTCAGTCATTTAGTTCTTGGTTTTAACGTGATGTGCAATGGGAATACCAATCTGGATTCTTGCAAGTTTTACCATTTCGCTTAAACTTTCTGTGATGGTACTACAAATCAACAACAGATTAAAAATACACGATATTTTCGAGTTCGTAACGTTCCTTTTTAACTAATATGTGTGTGCTTTACGTATGTTAATATATTGTTATTATTAGAAAGCCTTCACTGGAACATAAGTTTTAAATATTGTTGCGCTGATGAAACAAATACCACCGAACATTTAAAACACTGATGTTAAAGGCACAAAAATTACAAACATTAAAAAATTACCTTATTTTTCTATCGCTTTTATGTTCATTTTTAAACTAAAAAATAAACTGTTATTTGTGAACGAAACGAAGCGAATATTTTTCACGTTACAGTTAAAGTGTATGGTAACTAAAAGGTCGAATATTTTCTGTTGCTGGCGCCCTCTGTTGTGAGATGGTTTGATGGCAGAAACGTAAACTTGAAATTAAATTACGGGTATGAGAAGAACTACAAGGATAAATAAGCTTTAATACATATATTGGTTCTCAAATCACTCTATATTGTAAAATTATATTTACTGTGAAGTATTCACTTCGTGAAAATTGTCACTATAGAATAACACGTAATGCAATTTCTGTAAGAAAGGGTTCAGCGAAGTCATAACTTATACAATATCTTATTTATATTTTGCTGGCTTCCTCTAATAGCATTCATACATTTTGGAAAGCATTTGAGCTGTATGTGGTATATATTGTCATTTTCAAGGAAGATTAGGAAACGATTCAGCAGATACTTATGAATTATGAACAACACAAAATAATTTAACCCTACCCCGTCCCCAGCTGGTACAGCGGTTAGTCTACGGATTTACAATGCTAAAATCAGGGGGTTCGATTCCCCTCGATGGACTCAGCAGATAGTCTGATGTGGCTTTGCTATAAGTAAACTCACACTTAACCCTAACCACAGAAGATAAATTATGCTTTATAGCGTTTTGACACTAAATGTAAATGACACGCTAACAACTATAATCAACAAAACATATTAATACGAAAGAGCTGGGCGTGGACAAATGATAGGGCTTTCGGACTGTAAGTCAGGTTGATCACGGTTTGCGTCCTCTCGCCACAAAACGTGATCCACATTTCAAGGCTCTTTTGATGCGCTACAAGTATTTATTTGCCCAATCTCATTATTCGGTTGGTGGTGGGTGCTGTCGACTAGATTTCCTTTGTAAAATTTCGTACGAGAAATTCTAAATGAATTGCTGTTTGTAGTTGAGCACAAAGTTACACAATGGGCTAACCGTGCTCTTCCGACACCAAGGGTATCGACACCCAGTATCTAGCACTGTAAGTTCGCAGACATACTGCTGTGCCACTAGGAGGCATTTGGAAAGAAACGAAATGAAGGTCTTAGACACAATTTTATATATCACGAGTGCTTTGAAATCATAATGTGTATTCACTTCAAAGAACCAACGTCAGTAAAGCAACATCGCTTAAATTGTGCACTTCTGGTTAACAGCTTCTCTCTAGGATAGTATCAAACACAATTTCCATATTTAATAGATGAAAAACGCGAAAGTTAAAAGAACGGTTTTTCGTGACAATAAAACGAATGTTTAGTATAAAATAAGTTATTATGACTTGAATTTGACATAAGAAAATGAAGAAAAACGTGTGTCTTAAAGAAAACGTAGAACTTGTGTCCAATATGCAATCGACAAACGCTTCAACGCCCCATTTACCTTATGAAGGATATGTCTTCTGGGTTGTAATAAAATTTAACTGGTAACTGTGATCAAAACTATCCCATATCTTTTAAGATATAAACCATTTTATACCAACTGAGTCGTTTCGTGTTTTTTTTCTCCTTTTCGGTTATTTCAAAAGTAAATTATCTGCTCTGTGTGTATATATTAAAAAATAAATTCAGTGGTATGAGTCTTTGTAAACACTCACTGAGAAAAAAAGGTTAATGAGTCGTTTAGGTCTGTAAGGCTTTAGCATTAATCATATATGTATCATTAATCTACAGGGCCTTATTGAATGGATTAGTAATTGCGGGGAAGAAGGGGGAAGCTACAAGTACAGGACACATTAATATAATTTGCTGTATATAGATTCATCTAAATCATAAATGGTAATTTTGCTTGCAAAATATATAATTTATCCATTAATAATAGTGTTACATGTTTCAAATGTTCGTGTACTCGTGCACCCGTCTCTAAATTAGTTATTTATACAGGAGGTCATTAGTGTGCGCTAGTTTTGTGGTTCAGCTACGTAAATATAATCGAACAAGTCGCTTCATGGTTAAGTGACACAGCCTTGTTCTGCTCGTCGAACCTAGAAAATTGTTTTAAATATTATGTCATAATATTTGTCAGTGTAATGCGAATTATTGCTATAATTCTAAGAGCTATAAGAGTTGTATTTGAACGACTCGCTAAAGTAAATATAAACGCATCCTACACCTCATTAAGTTTCGGAGGCCTCTAGGAAGAAATAAACAGATTGTCGTCCCAAGTCCCATATCGTTCAAGTCCCTGCTAAACATATTAAAGATAAACAAGCATACCATAGAAACTGTACATCGCGTAGTTTACTTTGTTTGGCGTGCGTCAAAAACGACCAGAACGAATAGAAATTAAGTTGACCCCCTGAGGAATGGAAATTATACGAAAGATTCCAATTAAACTAAATGAGATTTTACCAGAAATGATTTTCGGCCTTACGTAGTTATTTTCAATTAAGCAGGTCTTGTTTGTTCGCATCTCTTTAATGACATGAGATGTTTCCATCACTAAAGAAACTTTTGTTTGATATCGGTTGTTTCATTTCGCGCTAATTTCCCCAATCTCTTTCTGTCTTCTCGAATAGCACACACTCCAAATTATAGCGCGTGCATGAGTGCCTGAGGGCTATTAGAGGATAAATGAAATACTTGTTTGTACAACAAAATTTAATCTAACGCTTATTTCCCTGGAGTTTACTTTCGAACATTCTACGTTTGTTCTCTATTCTTATAATATTTAAATTCCCTACGGAGCGCTTCATGTTTCAATGCGAGCGTAATAGGCCAGTAAGGCATGCCGCTACCAGGCGGCACTATTTAGTGACTGCAGTGTTGTTGTAGAAAGAAATTAACCTAATAAATATTTCTTTTTCATGCAATGTAATATACCTTATTGCATGTCGATGTGATTTCATAGTCACGGTGCATGACGTCGTTCCAGTTCGTTTCACATTCGAATTTTTATTTCGATGATTGTTTGGGAATATACCATTTAACTTTCTAAGTTCAACACTTTTAATACAATTCCATTTAACTCCATGTAAATTTGTATTTCTGTGGGCAACAAGAAGTACGATAAAATTACGAATTGTATTCCTTTCTAGTTTATATAAATTAATCTACGTCTTTATTAACCAATTCGCTAGAGGAACTAAGTGCATAGGTCAGTTAAACACAGTCGAGTTACGGCCTACACGTATTAATTGTTGCTAATTCACAGGCTTTTAAAGTCGCTTAAATCCTATAGAATTCACTAGGAGGCGACGATCTATTTAGTTACTTTCTTGTACTTCATTTTATTCCACCACAAGGCGAGTGATTGGAACAATTTAACAGTCGCGGAAAATTGTTTTTATAACGTCATAGTTTTCATGTTGACGATTGCCGCAGTAGGGGGACAAACACTTTGTCAATAAAAAAATTAATATTATAAACGCCCAATGGTAATTTTTCTCCATACAAACTTCAATGAGGTTGATTTGTTTTGAATTTTGCGTAAAAGTACACGAGGGCTATCTGCGCTAGCCGTCCCTAATTTAGCAGTGTAAGACTAGAGGGAAGCCAGCTAGTCATCACCATCCACCGCCATCTCTTGGGATACTCTTTCACGAACGTATAGTGGGAATGACTGCACTTTGTAACGCCCTCACGGCTGAAAGGGCGAGCATGTATGGTGTGACGAGGATTCAAACCTACAAACCTTGGATGGCGAGTCAAGTACCTTAACCACCTAGCCAACTTGCATGAGACATTTGTACTGGGTTAGCCTTCATTCAAAGAACTTTCACACTTATAGTAAAGATTATTATTCTATAAGTTATAGTAACTGGTTTAATATTAAATAGATTAAATTAATTAATTGCTTTACAAGTTTTTGTGTTCTAGAAAACATATAATGTTTTTTTTTGTTGTTTTTTTTACTAAATGGAATTTTTACAGAAAATTGAAGCAACGTGCTATTAGAAAAGTTTCAATTCTTCAGCGTTTATCATGCATCACAGAGTCGTTATTAATCGGTTTTTTGATATATTTAAAAGTAAAATCAATCACAAAACATTCACCTTTATGTCCCGCTCAGGAAGTTAAGCTCGAGTTTAGATTTTTAAGGGAACTTAAGAACAATAGGTTGTACAATTAAAAATGTTGTGAAAATCACTCTCTTAAACTGTAGTTGATGCTTGACCCATTATGCTGGTTCTCAACCGAAACGTTGCGCACTCAAGTACAATGGGGAAACAAATTAAGATTTGAGATATCAAGCATTATGTAATTCATTATGTAGTTCATTAGTTCATCTCAAGAGTAAAGGAACAAGCTTAAAATAAAACGAACGTCGAATTAGAAACATCCAAGATGAATTCCCACTTCAGCTTAATTTCGAATTCACTCATACATTTATAAACGATTTAAACTTTTTTTAAGAGATCTTTTTTTTTTCGTTTCTGTGAATGATGTTAAAAGCTCATTTTCGCTAACATTTATTTTCCACAAACTATCTTTCAAAGATCGGCGTAATCTCAGCCTTTTCCTTTTCAACTATTCAATACTTATGTAAATCCTCGGTGGGAGCGTAATCGATTATTCTTGAAAACCTTTTAAGAGAGTTTTGCCACACGCATGCCATGAGTGGTAATTTGATATTTAGAAAATCTAAAAGGAATTTACTACACTTTGAAACTACGTTTCTGTTTAATGAATTCAGGAACATACGACTGACTGCACATTCTGTTGAAAACCTAAACATTCTTAATAGCAAAGTTGTAAATTGGTAATGCAACATGAAACAAGTTGGAACTGATTTAAAACTGTAAAACTGGTCTTCTATTCTGTATTCAACATTTGTTTTTACGTGAAGAACTCTTAATTGATGAAAATAGCACAAAAAGAATACAATACAACTCTTTTGTATAATACCACAGCCAAGCTGTTCCTTTGTATTATACAATGATACACACTGTAAAAAAAATTAATTTATTTCTTGTTTTATCAAACATGTTGTTCGTAATTGCAAGTTCTGTAAGATATAATCACGTGCATGAGATTTAATTGAATAACTGGATGTCTTATACGTGTCTGGTGTCTACAGTGGAATTTTTATCATTTGAGTGAATGGTTAATCTATTAAGAGTTATACTACCAAGAAGCCTGTACTGGTATTTAAGTACTTCAATACTCGTTGGATATAAGGCAAAACTAAACCGAAACTCTAGTCCAGATGCCACACATTTAGGCTTAATATTTTCCACTTACAAACAGCATTTAAGTTGTCATGAACCAGATATGATTAATTATAACTAAGTGTTTATGGAATACGAGATAAAAATAATGAAACTGATTTGTTATTAGTGTATTAATATTGCCAAATTTGAATTAATCGAAATGATCTAAATCGATTTTCATACTATTTCACCAGTCACTTTGAAGTTTTATCCAACAACCCTGTAATAATAATACAGGAAATTCAAGTTATTAATATTTTGGATATTTTTATGTATATAATATACGTTTATATGATCAAACTACAGTACAGAATTAGTACAGCATAACAGTTGACACGAGATATCAGTAAACCCATGCAAGCTTCATACTTCTTCGGACGTGTGCGAGATGTCTTGTAATGTCTGAAGCTAATAAGAGAAATAAAAAATATATAAAATATACGGGGATATAGTGCGGATTGACCTTCCACATCTGTCCCTCGTGCCGTCCTCTGATGAGCCTCGATGTTTTTCGCTTTAGGAAGAGGAACATCAACTCGTCTGGAGCTAATGAAATAACGAGATTAGGGAAACGTTTTCAGCCTCACTCTTAGTGAATTTCGCCTCAAGAGGATGAAGACGAAATGGGACTGTCTTGAAGCATGTCGGTAAGTGACACTTGACGGGTACACACGAGTCTTGAACACGACATACGACGGATTGAACCACATGGTCACCACCTCCCTCGACCTTCTTAACACACTTCTTCCCTCCTAAGAAGTTAACGATCAGGATTCTCCATTATCGACGACCTTCCCAAATTGGATTTGTTTATAAAGATGCCAGGATCGATTTACTACCAGCCAATTCTGAACTGAAGGCACAATTAAGATTTATGGAGAAAGAGACCTCGTAACCAAGACAACACTTAAATTATGCATTGCCAACTGACACCTGAGGGGCGCAGATGAATCTGTTTAGTATTAAAATCGAGATAATGGGCTCAAAAATAAAGGCCTAGTATTATTGCTTAAGATTAATAAGTGTAATCAATTGAAAGTTCTACTAGGTATTATTAGTGAAAGGGTAATTATGATGCACGTTAGGTTTTCTTATAAACGTTGCAATCGATTTCGTAGACGTCGCATATAATAATGTCGTATTAGTATTGTACAACATACCTAATAAGCATTAGTTTCAATAAAATTCCGAAATTCAAATTAATTATTGGATTATCAAATGGCTGAATTACAGTTACGTAAGCCTAAAATAACTGAGATTCCAATCAATGAAGATATCTTAAGTACAATGTAACCAATTTGAACACAGTACATGTGTGGAAATGAGTATCTACTACCGTTTAAGAACGATTCTTAGCGATATTTGCTTCATGACTTTGAAAGACTCCTTCACTGAATTGACATGTGATTAATAAAAGTAAAACTTTAGTTCGGAATAACTCTAAAAAAAACAAAAAAACATGGTGTGTGATTCCAAGAACGAACTTTGTGGTTCAGAACGACTTCAGATAAGAATTTGTACGTGATAACAGACGTTAAGTTCTATCTTACAATGACTTCATAACAAAATTTATATGATTATTACGGTGATAAGTTTATATAATTATTGGAAGCAAGGGCCTATTTAATTAATTACTTAATCAGACATTGCTACTGATAGAGATAAAAGTGTTCGAATCAGAAAGTTATTTTATTTTAACCTGTCTACGAAGTTAACCTGAAATAAGGAAAGTGCAAGTGAACAGAGAGAATATGGTATAACCATTCTTAAATCTGCATAGTAACAATTTCTGCCTTAACGTAAATATTGTCCTTTTTATCTTATTAATGGATCTTATTCTGCTCTGTAGGATAGCATGGATGATCCATCTGATAACCCTGGAGATAGCTTTGGAAGTCTTAAACTTTATTTTATTATTTCCAAACAGAGATATAGCTTAACAGAAAAATCTAAAATACAAAATGGCATCTTACTTGGTTACATAGACAACCTTTTATTTACAATTACAACAGGATAATCATACAATTATAAAACACGACTAGAATAACATAAACACGTTGCATTTATACAAGTTGAAATATATACAGGTGTTCTGAAAACATGAAAAAACGAACAGTTTACTTAAGTGTAGAAAATTACTGTAATTTGAGCCTACAACGTAGCCTCCATTTCCTCACGTACTGTTATGTTTAAAAATGCATTTAAACTGATATTTAGAAGTCAAATGTAACTAATTATATGTACAAGTTTAACATTATAACGCGTGCCTTATAACATCAAATTAATTAAATGTAAATTAAATGCTCATTTAGAAAGCTACTGAAAGAATTTTCAATAATAAGAAAATAAATAAACATTTGTTTCATGTGTCTTATTTCTCTTTCTTATGACAGATATTTTATACCGAAATCCATATTACATTTAATATGGAAATGTTAACATTAAGTAAACATTTCTGACAGAGACCTCGCCAAGTAGAAGCAATTCAACTTTCTGCGGCCACGTGGGTGGTAACGACAGACATTTCCCTAAATGTACTCTAAAATCTGATAATAAGCAAATTATGGTGATGGAAGTGAAAAGCACAAGAATAATGTTTGAATATTTCTTTTCTTGCGTCGGGGACTGTTGAAATACAGTAGTTCTTTTACACGATAAACAGCTGCTTAACTCGATGCTTTAAGCTGCGACTTTCTTTTTTGATAAGTTTGATAGAGACCAGTTGGTTACAAGATAATCTGGTAATCATTAGAAGTGTTATATCGCAACAGGAATTGTAATTGATAGATTTACAGAGTGCAAATAATAGCTAAGTGTATAAACCGTGATCAATCACAACATTTGAAAGACTTTATCCATTTTAAATCATGTAACACACACACACACACACATATATATAGAACATTCTAAATCCTCACTGAGGCTTCCCACCCAATGAATCTATAAATACTGATCAACAGTATTGTGTATTTCCTACGATTCGTTTTAGATGCAGCTTCATGAAGGCCGCAGCCCCAAGTTTATGAACTCCTGCAGTACATAACGTTTGAAATATTTATTGATTTCCTAGTGGTTATTGTGTTTGATATAGAATATAATAACTTTCGATCAGAGTGAGCTATGAACCTAGAAAGAAACTAAATTCAACCTGGCCATCAGTATAGCTAATATTTTTTTCTTATGTCTCTTATTGATATTAGAGTGCGCTGTTTCATTAGCCAAATATCATCGTTAGTAACAATACTTTTGGTCATAATCCCAACAATATCTCACGAGCTTCGAGCAGTTTAGGAGACGTAGACTAGTCCTAAATATATATATATATATATATTATGCAAACAATGTTAAAGAATCTTTACAATATATGTATAATAATAAACAATAAAATCGAAAGGAAAAATAATGAAATTCGATATACTAAAAGGGAAGAACGAAGTCCTCAAAGTTCTCGTGTTCGTTTTCAGAATAATAATTAGAGTATTATAAAGTGTACACTAACTATATTCCCATACAATTCTACGTAAACTTAAAATGTGAAAGCAATACTAATCACAGTGATTGACTAAAGCATAAAAAATATTCAGGTAAGATCTATCCTATGAAAAACGAATCTCTGCTGCTACATTTTACGTCTTCTAAGTAATAGTCACATGTAGACATACGTATAAAAACTATAATGATGAAGTATGAGAGACAGTAGAGACTGAGAGCAGTGCTAAAGCACGAGACGAAGAAGAAGCTTCATAAACAAGCCAACAGTGTATTAATATCGACAAACAAAATAACATTAAAATATTACTAAGATTTTATATTGAGATATGTAAAACACGATATCTTTACATAGTTTATTAGCAGTTTGGTTGTATTTTTATTTTATAATTTTCTCTATTCTGGTGCGGTTAGCTAAATCTTAATATACAAGCAAATGAGTAATTTAATTAAACATAAAGATAATGAAACTTCTAAGCCTTCTTAACATTAATTTTAAAGAGTGTTTAACTCGTTATGATTACCTTGATTCGGTTAATTTATCTGAAAATTCTGTTCGTAATGAATGTTTTAAAAGAAACGTTGCTTAGTAATAACGTTGATCAAAATCAATATTGCACATATTTGGGATTTTCTTGTAACTAATTATACTTTGAGAGAATCTAAATTCTTGAAGAATAACACTACGAGTGCTAAGCGGGGTATGAGGCCAATCGTTTCAGTGTAGAGATTTAAACGCATCACTACGTCACATCGCTATCACCTCGCTTCAACAAGGCCACGGTTGTTCTTGCTGTCCAAATGTTCACGGTCATGATTTCGGGGATCTGTAACACAGCACACGTCATCTGTTTTGTGTCACTTCGCCTCACCACAGACCGGGTCTGTGTTTCCATAGCCACTACATCCTCCTTCCTCCGATCGGTTCAGCCCGATTCTCGCTGCTTGACGTTTCATCTGTGTAATGCTGTCATATGACATGTTGGCAAAAAGCATCCTTTCCTCGTAATCGTACTCACATAGTATCTTGTTTTCATGCAGGTAGAATCTGTCTCCTACACAAAACCTGGATACAGAAAATCTCAAGATTGACAACTCTCTATAGTAACACACAGTTAACAACTACCAGATCTGTAGTTAACAAATGAGCTAATTTCAATCTTTTGTACGTAATACAATGTTTAAACATCTTAAACTTAACCGAACACACGCATACATAATACACACACACACATTAAAACTTAAACTCATTATTATTACTAATTTTTACAAAATTTTGTTAGGAGCCCGCGCATAATACGAAGTCAGATATCGAAATTCTTAATAAAATGACAAACTAAGAGTTAGTTTGACACCCGCAAAGGAAGATAGAAGTACCTGCCCCCAAATGTGTAGAATATTAAAGTGCTTATTGAAAAGAGGAGAAACAGGCACATAATAAAAATCACACACAAGAAAATTATTATACAGAAAATATATCAAAAGCAAGACAAGTTAGACATTGATACCAATAAACGACGGACGAAATCAACTTGAGTAAGTGAAAATAAGGTCACAAGTAACGAACAGTTGAGCTTACAAAAACAAAAAATATATATATACATACGATTTGAGCCACACCGGTTAACAGGGCGCTAAACACGTAGACAAGAAAACTCGAAATGAACACAACTTGACAGTGGTTGGAAACCAGAAACAATACTAATTAGAACTAGAACAGAGCTCACTAGGCGAAACTACTGGTCCGTTCAATGTTCATGCATTGGCTGATATTGATGTTGAGACAACACCTAACTGCTCTCATAATAAGCCACAAGCATAAAAAGCTGTTCTAATTCTTTTATAAATATATATAAAAGTATACCTACTTTTTCGGTTAACTCACAAACGAAATTGTTTTTATTCCTAATCACGTAAGTGTCCATAGAAACACTTGATTTTGAATACTTTATGAAAACAATGTTTTATTAAAATCCTCTTCTAAAAAAAACAACAAAAAACTCCTAGCTGAGATCTGTAATTAATTATTTTGAAAGAGGTGAATTCAGTCATTTGTGAATCGTTTAAACAGTAATAACGGTTGACTGAAAGACTGTATGAATTTTAGGAAACATTTCTTATATCATCTATTCCTTATTATTGTTTGTTTTTTTCTAGTATACGTACCAGCATAGATGAGTATAATTTTGTTAAAACGTATTTTAGATGATTAATTAGGGAATACTTCATAAATATTGTTTTGACTCTTTTGAAAATCGTTCTTTTTTTTCATTGATAAAAAAAAATTGGTTTAAACAGAAAAGCCAAGAATTTCCTGAAGGATATAATTCTTAAAACATCAGACATCATTGCATTGGAATACGCAAAGAAAAGTAACACAGTCGAATATTACATTGTTCAGGGTAAGAAAAAATATATAGGAAATTTCAGTAATTAATTGGATTAATTCCAGTAATGAGGGTATTTTTGTATTTCACAAAATTTTTATGAACCCCATAACCAACAGAGTCATGAATTCACAAACAATTTGGTCTAAAAATAGGCTAAAATATTTAAAAACTCAATTATTCATGGATACCATCGACAATCCAAATGTTCGACTTCGAGTGTACTCCAACTAAAACACTGTCTTAGGGGAATGTCTCTTGTGTACCAAAAAAAAACAACAACCCAAAAACAGCTTTTCACCAATACTGGTCCAGAACTATCTAAAGTATTGTAGCTGTTTTGTTTTTTTGGCTAAGAAGCAATATGGCGTGTACATTAAGATTTTGTTTGTTGGATTTCGTGCAATGATACAAGGGACTACTGGTGATAGCCATCCGTAATTTTGAAATGACTAGCAGGAAGATAGTAAACATCATCCACCACTAATTCAGACTGAATAATATGATTTTAATGCTAATCTTATAACGCATGCGTGACGTTAAAGTGCAAAGAGTGTTTCAATTTTCTGAAGTCAAAAATCATGGATCCTCAGATCCACATTCTCGCATGTAAACTACTGACCCAATCTAGTTTATTAATCAGGGGTCGAATTCTCTAAAACCGGTTTAACTAAGATATATTTATTTATAGTGTGTTTGTTTGTTTTTAATTTCGCGCAAAGCTACACGAGGGCTATCTGTGCTAGCCGTCCCTAATTTTACAGAGTAAGACAAGAGGGAAGGCAGCTAGTCATCACCACCCACCGCCAACTCTTGGGCTATTCTTTTACCAACGAACAGTGGGATTAATTTTCACATTATAACGCTCCCACGGCTGAATGGGCGAGCATGTATGGTGTGATGGGAATTCGATCTCGCGACCCTCAAATTACGAGTTGAGTGCCTTAACAACCTGTCCGTGTCGGGCCTTATTCTTTTAGTGTGTTAACCAGTTTGTCTAATTGGCATGTAATACTCTTGTGGTTAGAGCGCTCGATTCGCGATCTGAGTTCGAATCTCAGTCGCCGAACGTGCTCATCTTATCTGTACGGGTGTAAAAAGTCTGCCGAATAATTTAGAATAAATGTGTTTCATTATTACTACATATTCTTCAAAAACCTATATAATTATCGATTCATTACGGCGAGTAAAATATAATGAAAAACAATATACAATATACAACCCATCACCATAAGAAGCTTAGTTTTGTTTTATCAAGCCTACTGACGAGGCTTTATTAGTTTGTTCGTGAGACCACCGAGGGAAATCGAACCCCTTGACTTTAGCGTTGTAAATCGGTAGACTTACTTCTGTACCAGCAGAGGGCTGAAAAGAGTAACAATTTCCCCAAAACAGATATAAATCAGCAACTACTTGAGTGACAGAAATAGCTCCAGGGTTATTTTTGATTTTTGTGGGGTGTTTCACATTTGTGCCAAGTGTTTCATAAGAAACACAACGAAAGGCAAACAGTAATTAAATCTCTACATATTAATAGTCTAAGAAAATGACATTTTGTGTATTTCCACGAAAAGTTTGTAGAGTAGAAAGATGTTTTGTATGCCAAGTGGATTCAAGTCACGTCATTGGCTAATTTTTACTACATATTACCAGAAACTCTGGTACCAAATAAATTGTAAAAAAAGTTTGTCCTAGAGTTCTTTATTTTAACCCTAGGTGGTTCTCTTGATCTAACGAGTAATTCAGAGAAGGGGAAAATGTCAGTTATAGAACACATAGTTTGGGTATCACAAAGCAGTGACTTAGCATTTCTTGTGAGGTCTCTTACAAGACATTTCTAAATCTTGGCTTACATATAGCAGGTCAAAGATTCAATATCAATAAAGTCTCTGCTTTAACATGCATGAGAAATCAACTGATGCAATATGACTGTCTCGCAGTAGAATTATGAGTGAAATAAAAGTCTTGGCTTCGTTAGTCCGAGAAATTTGGATTCATGTAATATGAAAAACTTTACACCTGGAAAGGTTCAAATAATAATAAAAAAAGCCAATTCGTTACTTAGATCTCTTTAAGACGTAGAAAATTAAGACTCTCTAGAAAGATGGAAATCAACGATTTAATTAATCTGAAAAGATAACACGTGAGGAAAGTGATCTCCGTATGAGGCAACACATGATTTGAATGAAAGTAAGGTAACTTTTGGTGTAGACAATCTAGAAAGGAGATTGTCCGTTATTAAGACGAAGGTTTGGAAGGTACTAATAAAAAATGGGCGATTTTGGCTTTCTTTAGAAAATTCGCGATTTATGCTTTCTAAAAGGCTAAAAATTTACGATTTAACCAGTTTGGAAGATGGTCCAAGATTTAGAGTGTCATAAGCATGGAAATTCGTGATTTATTCAATCATGGAGAAAGAAACCTTTTTACACAGGCAGTCTGGAAGAAATATAATTCACATCACAGGTAGTATGCAAATAGATAAACAGGCAGTGTGAAATGATAGATAAACTGTGTCACTTGCAGTGTGGATAGATAGATAAACTGTGTCACATAAGGTCTAGAAAGATAGATAAATTATGTCACAGGCAGTCTGTAAAGGTAGATAAACTGTGACACAGACAGTATGGAAAGAAACTAACCCATAATTTAAACGTTCTACAACTTAT
This sequence comes from Tachypleus tridentatus, assembly GCF_004210375.1. Lineage (NCBI taxonomy): Eukaryota > Metazoa > Arthropoda > Merostomata > Xiphosura > Limulidae > Tachypleus > Tachypleus tridentatus. The sequence continues at coordinate 30,558,416 of NC_134834.1, forward strand.
GGCTCTTATGGGAGGAATGAACATAGTCATTTTCTAAATCGTTTCAACATTATTTAAAATATGAAAAGAGACTAAACTATTTATAACTTAATTAAAAGACTCTAAATCAAAGCAAGGAATTCATTAATATAATATTAGTTTGTGGGGAGAACTATATTTCTCACCTTGAATTTTTATCAACTGGTGTCATAACTGCACACTATACAATTCTAATACTTTATATTAGGGTATGTTAAATGATTAAATGGGTGGAAGAACAAGGTAATGTTATTTGCTAGATAATATTTGAACCAAATATTTCATGTAACTGTATTAAACGATTATCCCAAAGCTTAACTTCTGTCCATACCTGGTAAGACCATAGAATAAATAAAACGATTCGCCGTTCCCTCTCTTCCGTTTCTTATTCTTGTTAGATCAATGTCAACTGATGATGAAAAGAGCTCAATCAAACTTGCCTGGAGCATCAGAACTGAATTTAATCATGATGAAGACAACTTCTGAGAACAAATTAAAACCCCACCCTTTGCTGATTGATTCGATAAAAGAGCACGTGAGCTAACTCGGTGACAAACCACATTCAGCTGGCCAGTCGCCCACCCTGTGTAAACAGACAATTACGGAAAGGAGAGACCACTAGAAGGCTGCAAACACACGATGCAATTTGTGCACTGGCTCAGGTTAATCGTCTATTTCTCTCCGGGGATGTCTTGGAAAGCGTGCCGCACGAGGAGACAGCGTTCGACGATCATCAATTGCATTGGGCTTGATAGGCAAGCTAATTAGGCTTAGCCATGCCCTTGATTGGAGCCTGATTGTTCCGTGTAGGTAAAAATTCTGTTCCTATCTCATACACTGTCTGGCATATCAAGCCAGGTGATTACAGCGATCATGAAGTCGTTACTAGAAGTTCCCCGTTTTATGTGCTTCATTACCGTCTTCTGATCAGTGGCTCGACATAGATTATCTAACCAGCAATGTTTCAGGAAAATCAATGATCGAGTCTCTAATATCGCGTTTCACTCTGACTACGACAGCTCAGACTGCTATATAATTCTTTTGTTTTTTTTAGTTATTCTGTTCGAAGTACGAAACGGTATCTATCCAGACATTTATGCGATTGATGGAAATTAAAAGTCCCGTAGGTTCTCATAAGTGCTCATAATTGAATTGTTATAGACTGTTGTCGTTACAACAGATGTAGATATTAGGGTAGCATACTTGGCCAGTGAGAGATTTGTGATTAGATATATACCAATCAAATTACGTAAAATTCGAATCATATTTATATAGATGTTAACCATCAACGTCAACTCAAGATAACGACAACGTATGCAATTTATTATTCACTTATGTTCTTACTACCATATAGATAAGTAATCGTTGTCGTGTTTAATCAAGCTTAACAAATGTTTTCATCGCTAGGTTCCGAAAGTACAAGCACTATTTCAAATAAATCTTCAAACAAACAACATTAGACATATTTGTGTGTTTACATCTACGCTACAAGACTGAGTTTATTTCTAATAACCTTAATATTCTCTTAACTCATGATTCCATAAATAGTGTTCCACAATTCTGAGATTTCACAACTGTAGGTAAACCTGTCTCTTCTGCTAGGAAAGAAAGGTCAAAACTGTTAACAACAGCTTTGCAAGAGATAAATCTTGTTCAGTTTGTTGGTTTTGTAACACTTCTCTTTAAAGCACTCTCTATAGTACCACAGAAAGGACAGGTCTAGTCTACTCCTCGCAAAGACATTCGAAGACATGATTACAGTATGCACACACTTCAACAGATGCAATTCTTAAGACTCGGTGTCAGTGTAACTGATCAGGTGTTCTTCAAAGACAAAGAAGGGAAACGTTTATTTTTTTATCTTTATCTAGAATTCGTTCTTGAAACACACCAGGTGGTCTGCAGTACAATTTGTAAAAGTTCCTGCTCTTTGGAGCAAAAGTATCCAAATGGCTACTTAATAGCAACTCCAGCTGTGTTTAATGTTTTATTGACTTTTTGATATTGTCATGGTAGTCGGCAATATACTTTAACTCTTCTTTTTTAGAACTAGGTAATAAACATAACGTCTTGTGTTATGTGGCACAGTAAACAACTGTTTTCCACGTGACGTCTCAAAGGACTTGTTATAGTTGTTCTGCAGTTTCCACGCACAAGCCAGAAGCAGCTTAAGAGACATGTCTCTTCTTTAGGCCAAGATTTTTATGGATTCTGTCATTTACAGTTCCTGCTACTAATGTGTTATGATTTACCCAACTTTTACGTTTTTACTAGCGAATGTATAGTTTAACCTTTTAATCCTTAATGGTGAACAAGTGGAAAAACGTTTCTGTACCAAATAATTTGTCAATTAATTTTGTTATCAAAACAGACTTAAAGACAATGGAGATTGTTTTTAAACAGCAAATGTTTTGGTTAACACATTTTTTAAAAAATTTGTCTTATGGATAGTTGACATAGGAATAAATTATTATACGCGCTTAATACAACGCCTTTCAATATAGGAATAAATTATTATACACACTTAACACAACGCTCAACAGCATAGGAAGAATTATTATACACCCTTAACACAACGCTTAACAGCATAGGAACAAATTATTATACACACTTAACACAAAGCTTAACAATATAGGAATTGTTATACATCGTTAACATAACATCTAACAACGTAAAAAAAACAAACTGTTCTACATATTTAACATGACACTTAACAATGTAGAAATAAATCATTATACACTCTAAACACAACGCCTAACAACGTATAAGAAATTGTTATACATCGTTAACACAACACTTAACAACGTAGAAAGAAACTGTTCTACATATTTAACATGATACCTAACAATGTAGAAATAAACTATTATACACTCTTAACACAACGCCTAACAACGTATAAAAATTGTTATACACCCTTAACACAACGCCTAACATCATGGAAGAAACTGTCCTACATATTTAACATAACACTTAACAGTTTCTGACACGCAACTGTGTTCATCACTGCTGCACCAGACACGGATGTGAGAAGAGAGAGTGTGGGTTGTTGTTAGGGAACAACACGCAGGAGAGCTGAGGTCACAACAAAATAAACGAAAATTTGGTGGGTCAGTGGGTGTCAAGATAAGATGACTGGCAGAAGAGGTAAAATTGGCGGAAAGTAAGAGGGAGGGTACAGAATGAAAAGAAAAAAGATACAACGATTGACTCAATAATCCTACTTAAAACATTCAAACCAAGTAAAAACAAACATAGCCTTTATTTACACAGATGGCATTAAATTAGGCATGGCATGGTCAGGTGGTTAGGACACTTGACTCTCAATCTGAGGGTCGCAGGTTCATGTCCCTGTCACACCAAACATGCTTGCTCTTCCAGCTGTGGGGAGCATTATAATGTTCGGTCAATCCCACTATTCGCTGGTAAAAGAGTAGCCAAAGAGTTGGCAGTGGGTGGTGATGACTAGCTGCCTTCCCTCTAGTCTTACACTTCTAAATTAGGGACGGCTACCGCTGATAACCCTTGTGTAGCTATGCGCGAAATTCAAAACAAACAAATAAACAAAGTCTGCAGATAATATTGATCATACATAGTCTGAGTTATTTAAAGACAATTAGAACCATAAATAAAAGGTGGACTAGTCATTAGAAATGACCTTGCATCTCGAAAGGACAGCAAAACTGAACCTTTTAAATAAACACAAAAAAGGAAGCACTTGTATATAATTTAGTCTTAGTAGAAAGCTACACGACAACCACAAGGGACATAGAAGTTTCAAAACTCGCCCGAGATCACCTTTGAGATTGTCGTACCACATACTGATGAAGGTCAGCTTTTTAAGTTCAACAGTCATACGTGGTCACAAAGACTGTTTAAGGTTATTGTGCTTTGCTCAAGAACGATTTTAAGGCTCTGGTTTGAATGGATCAGTAGCGGGTGCTAGAAATACGCAAACATTTTTGAAATTCTAGAATTAAAGTTATATACGGGTAGGCGTAATATTATGAAAGTCATTACCAACCGTCATGAACAACCATCCGCAAAGCTTTAAATATGTGTTTTATTCATAACACAATGATGGTGCTTAGCTTAATATACATATATTACCTGTGGTTGCACTGTTGGCATGCGAAACATTCCAAGTGATACACATTTCCTCTGGCTCTCATCACCATCTCAAAGGCTGGGATGGTTTTGTTACATGCTGAACATAGTCCTGTTGTTCCAAACAATCTGGAAAATACAAATGGAACAGTTAACTTCTGTACTGTATTTGTTTCAACCAATCTGTGTTGTAGAAGATGTATCATTTACTTCGATAATAATTATTAGATTTAACATGTAACGAAGAACACGTAATGTTTATCTGAAAGAGACTCACATAATAATAAATTTGACAACGTTACAAATACATTGTTTATTCAAAACCTTCGTCAAAATATTTCAGACTATACGCAAAAGTTCGTATAATTTCCATTAAAGAAAGTGTCGTAAGAATGAGTTACTGTAGTACAGTACATTGGAACAGTTGGTGATGTCTTAATCCACTTAGCTTATCCATGGCGGCCGCACAACCATATTCAAGTTGAAATAGTGTTCATAAAACATTCATAAAAAGGCTTAACATGCGTATATTTATTATACACATTTATGACCTAATTATTTTTAGACGTCTAACTGGATACAATCTGAAAAACAGCTGAATGTCCGGTAAACTGTAGATAAATCTGTACTGAGCTCTGAAACAAGTTGGATCAATTTATTTAAAAAAATCTACTTCTTGTTTCTCATTAAAAAATGAAAAATCGAAATATATGATTTGGGGACATTATGTAACTACTAAGACTAATAATGAATATACTCGTCCTTTAAAATAACATTTGGTCTTAAAGAATAGTGTACTTCAACGTATATTGCAAATATAAATGTTTCTGGTACTAGTAGTTGTTTGTGGGTTTGTGGCTCTAGTATTGTCATCAGGGAAACAATGTCCAGATACAGCCAATGACTGCTACTTTTCAAACGTATTTTTATTTTAATCGATAAAAGATCTCCTGCTTACAATGTGATGAAAAAATACTGGTGAACAAACAATTTGAATGTTCAGTAATCAGTTTTACGGGCATTAGATATTAGCCTCTCTACATTCCATACCCGAACATTAAGCACTTTATGCAAGTTTTTTTCTCTCACTTTTAAGTTTAATGTACAAAGTTGTTAATAGCTCGCTCATAATATAGATTTCTCATCTTGCCGATTTTTTTTTGGTTTATTTTGGGTATTTCGAAAATTCAATGAGGTAGAGAGAGATTATGAAAACTATCTCTTGGTCGTTCAGAGAGTGGTAGCATTTTTCTTTTTTCTGCAAAGGTTACAGAGGTTGTTAGAGCATTAGAATTCCTTGAGATAAGTGGATGCTTAAGAGTTATATTATGTATAACGTTATGGTGATTTCAGGTTTCATTTACATTTCCAGTAACGGTTTTTAAAATTTTGTTAGTCTCTGGTTAACATAGCCAACAGGATTCGGCATGTTTCTCTCGCTCTCTCTCTATGCCTAAGAGAGAAATGAGGCGTGTTAGAGGCTTAAGGTAACCCTTAATCTCAGACGAATCGTGAATTTCCGTACCCAATGAGACGTGATTTGTGGGGAGAAGCTCACGTGCTGATACTGTAGCAGCTGGTTTACTACCTTTTGATGATCGTACACTCAACGGTGTAATGCATTGTATCTCAACATCATGTTGCTTAAATTTGTTGATTTGAGAAGCTAAACCATTTTAACCCTACTTAGTTACAAGACTGTGAATACTTTCTAGCTTGTTTAATGGTGAACACTTCTAGAATTTTAAATTTAAAAATATAAAATATATGCAGACGTTAGATATGGAAATATATATATATATCTATGCACAATTTACTTAACGTACTTTAAACTTCTGAACTCTGAATTAACATCACACTGACGTAGTGCATTTACCAAACGTTAGACAGAAGCAAGCTTCATGAACCCCACTGACACAGCGGCTTGTCTGCGGACTCACTTCACTAGAAACCGAGTTTGGATACACGTGGTGGGCAAAGCTACACAATGGGCTATCTGTGCTCTGTTAGAGCACAGTTAAGTCCGTTAGAGTTTAGAATACTACAACATATTACAAAATGCTTCAAGTAAAATGATTTTTGTACAGTAATTGCATGAAATCTGTCCTACAGGATTTTAAAAATGAGACTGGTAATCAAACTTGGACGAAAATAGAAACATATAAATAATATGTACTTACTTTATGAAGGACATGGCATCATTTACAGAGCGTTTCAATGCTTGAGTTGAGCTTATATTAAATTCAGAGTATTAACGCATTTTCGCAGATATGTGATAGCCCCTTAACTTCACGTGAATAAATTTCTCATCAACTGTGGTCCTAGTTAATTGGTGGAGCTTATTACATCTATTAATTACAAAGTTACAGGGAATAGAAACCCATTATGGTTGTTGGTCGACCAAATGAAGCCATAAGTAGTAGTCAAAGCGACGAGCCTGTTTCTATGTAAGCCTTGACTAAACCCCTGCCATTAAACTCTCCAACTTTCATTAAGTTTATAGTGGTATCGACTTATATCGGAAATGTAATGGACTTAAAAACCACATTAAGTCCGAAGCGTTCTAAGTGTTTTATTTTCCAAACAGCCGGACGTTTGAGAAATAAGATACTCATTTTGTGATAAGAACGTTTTTATTCCTGTCATATAGACCTCATAGAGTGTCATTAGCAGTAATAAAACCAAGCCCAGATATACGTAACCTTAGACAATGTCGCGATAAATACACAGGTATACTCAGTAACGGTAAGAGTTAAGGTAGGTTACGGAACAAATACTTGGGTGTTAATACCTGTAGTAACAGCAGATCGTCAAACACGCTGTTGCTTGGTCTGCGTGTCAATGACGTTTGAATATACATTTTAATTTCCTGCCCACTTTCGGTGGACACAACCCAGATAGCCTATTGTGCAGCTTTACGTTTAACAACAAACAAACGTAAGAATGGGTACGGTTCTATTCGAAGATAACTGCAAATTCACTGGGTTCGTAGAGAGTACATTCGTAATCTTGTAATTTTCTTACACTATTTCGCGCATGTATGTGTCTTCTTATAGTAAAGCCACATTGGTTTATTTGCTGTGTCCATCGAGGGGAATCGAACCCTTGATTTTAGAATTGTAAATTCGTAGACTTACCGCTGTCCCTGCGGGGAATTTTTATTTCGCAAATTAAAATACTAACACTTAGGGATAGTTGTTTGTTTTTTGTTTCAGAAGGGCTACCTTCGCATTGTCGTTCCCAGTTTTGAACTGGTAGACAAGAGAGAACAACACCTACCGCCAACCCTTGGCACACTTTTCTGACCAATAGTAAGATTTTACCGTTATTTTTATAACTCATCCACAGAGGATTGTATTTCTATGAAAGTGTGAATTATTCAATCCTCAGATTCTTAGCTTCGTACACATTAGTCTGAGGTCGACTTTTACTTAATGAGAGAATTATATACATATATGTATTATTCGTAGATTATGAAATTTTCAAAACCAAGCTCAAAACGCAGAGATTAAGACTAGGTCATAGATCAAAGTCACGTTGAATATCACTGATACATAATAATATGACAGACCAAAGGAAGTAGTTGGCTTTCATACAGTGTGTTTATTGGCTACGGTGATTTCAAACCACGCCTCGATAATCGAATCCAAAATTGTAAATCATAGGTAAAAACAAAACGAAGCGAGATAAAACTATTACAGCTCTAGTACGATAATAAACCGGTTGAGAGCTAGAGATACGAAACTAATTACATAAAACAAGATTGGAAAAAGGGTTTAAACTTGAGAAAAAAGTATGGCAAAGCATTTTCATCATTATTTTTTGAAATGTCGTAAATCATTAGGTTTAAGAGAAACTTCAGAATATTTCCTTTGAAAAGAGTCACAATCCTCAAAGCTGTTATCGTAAATTACATATACGCGTGTTTTTTCCTTCTTTTTATGATAATGTAAGGAAGGTTTGTTTGTTTTGAAATTCGCACAAAGCTGCACGAGGGCTATCTGCGCTAGCCGTCCCTAATTTAACAGTACAAGACTAGAGGAAAGGCAGCTAGTCATCACCACTCATCACTAACTCTTGGGTTACACTCTTTTACCAATGAATAGTGGGATTAACTGAAACATTATAACACTCCCACGGCTAAAAGGGTAAGTATGTTTGGTGTGACAGCGATTCGAACCTGCAGCCCTCGGATTATGAGTCATGTGCCTTAACCACCTGGCCATGGCGACGTGGAAGGAAGGTATTGCTTTTTTATATTTCGTCTACAGATTTTTTTACAACGCTAAAATGAGGGGCTCGATTCCCTTCGGTGGGCTCAGCAGATAGCCCGATGTGACTTTGCTATAAAAAACAACATACACTCTTATATTCTACTTTCAATGGGTATAAAAATGTAAGTAACAGGCTTGTCTGTTTTGGTTTTCTTTACCATTTAGTACAACTGAAACTTATATGTAGTTGATGTGATTGATAAATAACTACGCCTATCTATAATGATGTTGTTTAACTTATGTAGTGCTAACTACAGTGGCAAAGACATAATATACCATATGAAAACGACTATAAGAATTGAAAAATTATATATATAATCAGTCTTTCACTTTACAGTTAAACTTAAAAATTTCCAAGGAAAACTCCATAAAAACTGTAAAATGTAAGGTTGTCTAAATATAATTTTATCTTCCCATCCCACCCCCTCGAAGTCCAAGAACAATTTTTATGCTGTTTATAATATTAGAAGTATTGACTTATTTGTTGGAGAATCATTGTTGGAAACCTAGAATATTGAAGAATACAATGTTCACCACGCATCTGGAAAACCGAGAACAATTTCTCAGATCCCAGCTCACTATCGTAATCGTTTGACGCATACGAAGGGGTCATTCGTGTATTTCATAGTGATTTCTTAAAGAGTACAATGGGTATAGAAAAAAACACATGATCGTTACGGCGTGCCCTCGTGACCATTTCGTCTCCAACCTCCCATAATCACTAGGCCTTGAGGTCCCTTCTCCTGCCCACTAGGTCATTTTTACTTTACAACTATTTTCTTTCTCAAGCACTGGAGAGAAGGAGAAAGTAGGAGAGGTTGTAGAAGAGCTCAGAGCAAACATATATATGCCACGAGTGCCTTGAGGTCAATTATTTCTGGCGCGTGCTGTCTGCTTTCCAGCCACTTGATTGCGCTAACCTCGTATATCTAACGATATGCTAGAAGTTGGCTTTTATGCTGGGGGATGTAACAGATAATTATCAAGACATTACGCTGTGGTTTTGGTTTCTTTTAGAGAAAGATGTTGCTTCAGTACCTTTAATGGATATACCATCAAACATAATAATAAGACAACTAATATAACTAAGAACATAATAAGACAACTAATATAACTAAGAACATAATAAGACAACTAATATAACTACAAACACAATAATAAGACAACTAATATAACTACTAACGTAATAATAAGACAACTAATATAACTACAAACATAATAATAAGACAACTAATACAACTACAAACATAATAATGAGAAAACTAATATAACTACTACCGTAATAATAAGACAACTAATACAACTACAAACATAATAATAAGAAAACTAATATAACTACAAACACAATAATAAGATTTTTTCGTAGACTAACGTATTCTTTTATTATCAGTAATTTCTGATCAAGCAGGAATTTGTAAGTTATTGAAGATATCTTTTTATAATTAATTAAATTGGTGCATATAACTTGTGCCAAATCTATAAAGATTAGAATGCATTGATTCATCATGCGGGTCCCTCGCTATTAACGATATTTGCAGCCGTAAAAACCCCACTATATCAAACAAAATTTGCCCAACTTTGAAAATTAACCTTAGTCCTAAATTCATATATTAAACAAACAGCACAAAATAATCTTCATAGGTATAAGAATTACTAATAATACAAATATTGAATGTTATTTTTCACAGCATAGCCAATAATGACGTATTTTGTTTGTTTTATCGACAGTCTTAAATTAATTTAGTGTGCCTATTTTACACACGCGCAAAAACTTCATGCGCAAACCAACAAAGTGCTCTGTCTATATTCTGCCAATCTTGGGTATCAAAACCCTGTATTTTGTGTTATGGGTCCTCAAACGTAACACACAACTTACCTAATCTTTCACTAATATCCTTAATTATAAATATTTTGTTTTTTTTCGCGTGTTTCGTTTTAGTACAAAGCTATATACACATTAGGCTATCTGCGCTATGTCCGTCACAGGAATAAAACCCCGAATTTTAGTGTTAGAAACACTGGATCTTATCTCTGCGCTGCTGTCGTTCAATTGTCATCCCGTTTTGCTTGTCCATTGCTACTTTCGTTAATAATATTGGTTATATAATTACTGTATCGAATATAATTACTCTTATTTCGTTTTAGGTTCTTGATATATTACTGGGTTTACAGTGAAGGCACCAAACTGATGAAACCACACATTCTGCGAAATGCAAGAAAAAGTACGTTTAATTAGATATACTAAGAGACACGTTGATTTTTATCTTACTCTGATTGGTAGATGGTATTGTTACAAAACAAACGAATAAAAAATTAAACGATCCTGGAAGATTATTCAAATACTACAATCTTCCCAAAAAACATCTTCTTAAAGCGTTGAAGTTACGGTTAATTTAAATCATCCAATACACGTTTGTCTGCTACAACTACAATAAAGATACTGTTCACTTTGTCCGTCCGTCCATGCATAGTATAATTACATAAATGTAGATAGCAGCACCATCGCTTGTCTTTAGTTATTAATACAAATATGATTCAATGTCATTCATATTAGTATACGAGGTCTGTTCAAAAAATACGCGGACTGACGTCATAAAACAAAATGTACTTTATTTAGAAGTTACAGGTCTGGGACCCCTTCAAAGTACTCTCCTCCCGAACGCACACACTTATCCCAACGGTGTTTCCACTTGTAACAGTCGTGGTACGCTTCTTTTGTAATGTCCTCCAGCTCCTTCGTCGCATTTGCCTTAATCTCGGGAATCGTCTCAAATCTTCTTCCTTTCAAGGGTCTTTTGAGTTTGGGGAACAAGAAAAAATCGCAAGAAGCAAGGTCAGGTGAGTAGGGGGGTGGGGAAGAACAGTGATCGAGTGTTTGGCCAAAAACTCACGAGTTCTGAGGGCTGAATTTCGCAGCAACGCGGTGCATCTTCAATTTTTCGGTCAAAATCTCGTAACAAGATCCAACTGATATCCCACACTCTTCAGCAAGCTCCCTGACAGTCAGACGTCGATTTGCCCGCACAAGGGTGTTGATTTTGTCGACGTGTGGGTCGTCAGTTGACGTGGAAGGACGTCCAGGACGCTCATCATCTTCAATGGACTGTCGACCATCCTTAAAACGTTCATGCCACTTGAAGCATGCCGTACGCTTCATAGCAACATCACCGTAAGCCGTGTTAAGCATAGCAAAAGTTTCAGTCGCAGGTTTTCCATGTTTAACACAAAATTTCACAGCAAGTCGTTGCTCCTTCAGGTCATTCATTCTGAAATCCGCCAAACGAAAAAAATCGCACTTCACTTAAAACCGCGTAGCTAATACACAAATAAAGATATCTGCAATCGGGAAATGGCGTCGTAATCAGCTAATTTGTGCAAACCTAGCGACACCAAGCAGATTCCCCTGGAACTAACTGGAGCCGCGCAATTCAAACAGTCCGCGTATTTTTTGAACAGCCCTCGTACTATAATAACTTCGTATATGGTGGAAGGGCTGTTTTTGATATAACAGATTTAAAATGCATAATATTGCACACATGCTTAAATTAAAGTATTGTCAATGCCGAAGCACAAAGCTGAAATAAATTGATTTATTTTAACTAACCTTTCGATTAGTGTTAAATGGTGTTAATAAAATCAGAATCCGAGAAACTATGTATAATACACATTCCTTGAATAATAACGCTATTATATTTTGCTGTTTGTATTAAACATATCAAAATCGTTTTAAGGGTTCCACCTAAACAATCTACATAATTTGTCAATTCTTCTGTTTCTGCTCTGAAAGCATTTAAAACAAGTCACATATACTGAACAACAGATACGTGGAAATCACCTGTCGCAACGTTTACAGGAGGGAGAAAGAGCCAATGTTGTTCATTAACAAATAGTTAAGCATCTACCTTCTACAGAAACAAGGTATGTGTATTTGAAGTTTCGTGTGTAAATGTCATCGATTTGAAATCTATACATCTCATCATTCTAAATACACTAAAAGTGAATACTTTGCAGACACGTTTTTTTTTCGCATTAAAATTCCCGTGTTTCAGTTTCCAGTGTGTTCTACACCCAAATTCCTACCTCGAGTTTCAGAGTCTTGTATGCTCCACTCAAAAAGTCCTTTTCCAAGTTTTAGGGTCTTGTGTGCTTCATCCAAAAAGTCCTTTCCTAAGGTCCAGTATCTTATATGATCTACATTAAAAATCCTCTCGAAGTTTCATGGTCTTGTGTAATTCACCCTAAAAGTACTTCCTCGAGTTTCAGGGTCTTTTGTGTTCCACCCTATAACCTCTTCCCTGATACTCAAAATCTGCTTCACCAAAAATGTCCTTCCCTGAGTTACAGGGTCTTGTGTGCCCCACCTAAAATTCCTTTTCCGAGTTTCAGTGTCTTGTTGTTCATAAGTGTGCTCGGCATGGCCAAGTGTGTTAAGGCGTTCGACTCGTAATCCGAGGGTCGAGGGTTCGAATCCCGGTCGTACCAAACATGCTCGTCCTTTCAGCCGTGGGAGCGTTATAATGTGACGGTCAATCCCATTATACGTTGGTAAAAGAGTAGCCCAAGAGTTAGCGGTGGGTGGTGATGACTAGCTGCCTTCCCTCTTGTCTTAAACTGCTAAATTAGGGACGGCTAACGCAGATAGCCCTCGAGTAGCTTTGTGCAAAATTCAAAACAAAAATGTTCATAAGTAACATATTAATGTAATTCATCTTTATTGGTGAAATCCTTCATTAATTTTTTCCCAAAATTTAAAAATACTCTTGTTGCTTACTGTCTTCTTCTGTCATTAAAATGTTCTTGTCATCAATATATTAGTTATCTTAAATATATGTCACCAACGTCTTTTACTGGTAAAATACTCTTTTTACCATATCATATATCGGCTAGATGCTTTTTTCAAGTAATTCATATAATAAAACATAATAATTTTGTAACTTATGTACTATATTAAAAAACTAGCCGATCAGTGGCACAGCGGTATATTTGTGGACTTACAGCGTTAGAAACCCGGTTTCCTCACCTGTGGTGGGCAGAGCACAGGTAACCGATTGTGTAACTTTCTGCTTAACTTCAAATAAACAATGAACACGCCAGTAAAATTACTTTGTAGGTATTCTAGTATGCCGATAAAATACCCTTGGTACCAGCCTCATATATCGGTTAGACACTCTAGTCGCTAGTTATGTATATGTATATGGGTTAACTATTCCTGTCACTGTTAGACACTCTAGTCGCTAGTTATGTATATGTATATGGGTTAACTATTCCTGTCACTGTTAGACACTCTAGTCGCTAGTTATGTATATGTATATGGGTTAACTATTCCTGTCACTGTAGTCCTTCGTACTAATATATCTTCTTCAATTAATGTATTATATTAATAAAATTTTTCCACCTCAGTCTCAACTGTCGATGAGATACTCTCGACACCAACGGCCAAATTACTCGGTCGTTAGGTCTTGCTGTGAAAACATTTCTTCATTAAAATCATTTTAAAACACACTCTCCTAACTGTAATTAAATTATCTATCATTATAATCTTCTTGTTACCGGTTCACCTGTGAAGTATGTGGTTTATTTTTGAACAAAGAATCAATGTTTTGGAGAGACAAATCTTTCCTCTTGCTCTTCACAATACTGTTGACATCGATTTTCTTAGGGTAATGCAGTTGATAAGTTGTGACATTGGAACTCGTGAATAATGCATGTTGAAAAATAATGTCTCAAAGAGTGCATAGGCTCTGTCTCAGATGGTGGTTATTTAGATTGTTTGCTACAAAACAAGGCCGTTACTGTGGATACAGTTATCTCCACCGCAAGCAGAACGCGTCTTGTAGTAAATTTAAACACAATAAGCGTATAAAGCGCCCTTCTTCATTACCAGTCCTGACAACTTTGGCACACAAGTATATCAAACTAATATGCTACTTATGCACACAGCCGCCAGGTGAGAACACTCAGAAATGAAGTTTAAACATAACTTTAATGTTGACTTGCTGATTGCAATTGGGCAACATTGTTAAAGGCTATAGTGTGAGTAACGTAAGTAGAATATAGAGGAACATTCTTGTAAAATATATATAACAAGATTAAGATAGGTATACGCAATACCATTAACGAATTCATTTAGGTACAAAAACAGAAGGAGGTAAGGAAAGGAGCGATTTTGTTCAGGAGTTTAATTTCCACCAAATTATCTTTTAGCAGGCTGAACGTGTATGATTTTATTTGAGCGCGGAGTATCGTTACACTAAACAGTAAGCCCTCTTGCATGACCATTACATCCATTATCAAAATCAGTTCAAGCTTAGGCCCGATAAGCCTCTTCTGGAACACGCGCCTTATGAGGAACTGAAGTAAAACGCTTGCACTTTAGTGCTTTTCCCGTACGTTGCATTTTGTAAAAGTCGTTATTGGCCCATTAGGCATGTCGTAGCGCGGCGGCCTCTCGTCCGATTAGATGATTTACATGAACAGCACGCCCGGATCAATTACCTGGCCGCACTTATCTGATCCCGAGAAATGGCAAGCCATTATAGCCAATAAAACAAAACTGTGCGGAGTAAAACGTCGGTAAAGTACGCTTCGGTGAATAAGAGTCGAATTTCAAATCAAGGAGTATTTACCGTTATGGCACTCAAGTGCTTCAGAAATCCAGTAGAAACTTTTCTGCTTGTAATCCAATGGTGGGTTAACGGCTCCCAGCGGGACCAGGCTTGTAAGCAGAACGTTAGAAACCTACAGCCGCTGTCTGGCGTTATCGTGAGTTGCACCATGTGTCACGAGGCTGACTTTTAAGTAAGACCAGATAAGAATCATAGGCCAAATAAACATAAGCCCGTGTTATATCTTATGAAGGATGCAGGCGAAATCCATTCATCAATGTTATGGGTGAGGAGTTTTCAAAAGAGAGATTTTTCGAAGCATTTGAAACTCTGAGAAAAAGAATCCGTCAGAAAACCATAGAAACGTCTAGAACATGGGAGATAGATGTAACTGAAGAAAGTACTGGTGTGCAAAAAGGTGGATACCACAATTCCGTTAACAACTCATTTTCAACATGAACATACAGTTAAAATCTTACATTTATATCGTGCCATATTCACTTTGTTTTGACCGAGATTATAATATTTTATGATTTACCAAACTTCAAGCTAAATTTTTTCTATTTTATATGCATGAGGTATAATTTTAGCAATCGGACGATGAACAGAAATACAACTTTCGCGATAAATGGAAACTTTTTGTTTGTTTGTTTTGGAATTTCGCACAAAGCTACTCGAGGGCTATCTGTGCTAGCCGTCCCTAATTTAGTAGTGTAAGACTAGAGGGAAGGCAGCTAGTCATCACCACCCACCGCCAACTCTTGGGCAACTCTTTTACCAACGAATAGTGGGATTGACCGTCACATTATACGCCCCCACGGCTGGGAGGGCGAGCATGTTTAGCGCGACGCGGGCGCGAACCCGCGACCCTCGGATTACGAGTCGCACGCCTTACGCGCTTGGCCATGCCAGGCACAAATGTAAACGTACAGTCGCAGAGATGTTCACAGATTAATATACTAACCTAGGATTACTTCACTTACGTAGCAGTACACTCCTTAAAAGATGTATTTTAAATGACACCCCACAGCAGTGAGATTGCAGATTAGAGCATGTGATTACCCCTTTTCACAGCAGTATGCAGCTGAAGAGATGAATCTAGAATGATATCCCAAGTCGCGAAGTCGTCCACAGATGAAGCATGTACGTAGACCCCCCCCCCTTAATTAGTAGTTTTCAACTTAAGTGATGCTTCTATGATGGCAACCTACAGTTGTGAATCGTGAAGTTGTCCACAGATTAGAAGATTTACCTAGGATTACCCCTTCCTCTACATAACAGTATACAGCTTAAGAACTGTGTTTAAGATGACATCTCACAACCGTGAAGTTGTCCACAGATTAGAAGAGGTTTCTTGGATTACTCCCTTTAAATAACTCTATAAAGTTTAAGAAATGTGTTTAAGATGACATTCCACAACCGTGAAGTTGTCCACAGGTTAGAAGAAGTATCTCGGATTACTCGCTTTACATAGCAGTATATAGCTTGAAATATGTGGTATCTCGCAGGCCTGAAGTTGTCTGCAGATACATCAAGAATTAATTACTCATTTAACAATAGAATGCATCATCTTATGTGTTGACATTGTGCATGTAATTGTCGAAAAAACGTTTCGCTTTATCCTCAAAAACAGGCCTGCACTATCGTTTTAGACTTGATAATTTGCCATAGATTCTGTTCAATCAGCCCCATTGTATATGTAATGCAAGAATAAACTATTATACATATGTTTTTCGTATGTGTGCATACGTGGAACGTGTACAATTGGACATAGCTGTATAATAAACGTATTTGAAATGACAGTTTACATATATGATGCTAGCTTTAAACGAATTATAAAATCCAATAAACCTTCGCGTAGATCCTAGGGAGACGACAAAGACCTTTTCATTGTAATAACTACTGCCATGAAAATAAGAAAGAGGGCTTCATCTAAATAATGCAAAAGCCATAATGTTATTATGTACGTACAACGAGAGAAAATGAGACTGTTGTACAGCATAACCTTAATATATAGCGTAGTGTCCATTCACATCCTGAGGCATAACTATATTGATTACATATGAGTAAAATAAGTTTATAAAGGGGGGGATGTGAGGCTTCTCTTATTAAACATATACAAATTATAAGAATATCTTTAATATTAAGCGTAATAACGTGCTTATTGCTTGGGTGACTCCATGTAATTTAAGGCCATCATATACATACATATTTTACCTAATAACGTCTTAGAGCTTTAACTGTTAAATTTCTTCTGTAGTAATATGAGTTACCATTCTACTGAATCTTTATTACGTATGTGTATCTTTTGCGTTATAAAGTGCTTCTTTAATTTTGATCTAATTTATACAGAAATTCCTGTTTGCAATTTGGAATATTTATGCCATATATTCAACGGAATTTTTATCCGACGAGGGTTATAACTTACTCAATAAGTTGATGGAATATTGTGGACTTCGCTTTTACTCTAACTATCAATCACGTAACACGATTTATTCTAACTATCAATCACGTAACACGATTTACTCTAACTACCAATCACGTAACACGATTTACTCTAACTATCAATCACGTAAAACGAAATTAAATTTCATACAGATGATACTTTTAGTTTAACGACACGAATTAATTTTCGTAAACGTAACAACCTCTGAGATATTTAATCTTAAATAAACCCTTCCTTGTGGCTCAGAGGTAAGTCTGCCGGCTTATAACAACAAAAACTGGATTTCCATCCTTGTATTTGTTTGTTTGAAGTTAAGCACAAAGCAACACAATAGGTTACCTGTGCTCTGCTCACCACGACTATCGAAACCCGTATTCTATTATTGTGAGTCCGCATGCATATCTCTGTACCAATGGGAAGAAGAGGAGCTTGATGGGTACAGCACAGATAGCACATTGTATCACTTTGTGCTGTTGATTTTGTTTTTAAATTTCGTGCAACGCTACACAAGGGCTAACTGCGCTAACCGCCCCTAATTTAGCAGAGTAAGATTCGAGGGAAAGCATCTAGTCATCATCACCCACCGTCAACTCTTGGACTACTCTTTTACCAATGAATAATGGGCTTGATTGCATATTATAACGCCCCAAAGACTGAAAGGGCGAGCATATTTGGTGTGACAAGCATCTGAGCCCGTGACCCAGAGATTGCAAGTCGAGTGCTCTAATCGCCTGGCCATGCAGGGCCCCAGATTGCGAGTCGAGCGTCCTAATCGCCTGGCCATGAAATTTGTGCTGATAAACAAAGAAGATAAAATTTTTACATTTTGAGATTGATATATAGTGGAATACGTTATTTTCCTAAATATTCGTGTGTTCGACATTTTAATAAAAAAAACATTTTTTATTATTTTCCTCATTCTTTATACAGTATTTACCTAAAAGTTTAATACCACAGAAAAAATACGTTATAGACAGGTAATCTACTTCGAATGTGGATTTCACGAGAAACAAGGTAAAAACTAGCTAATTGCGTTGTGCTATTTGATTTTCAAATGAAATTAATATCATTACTATAAGGTGAATTAGCGCCTCCTACCTTAGGGAAAGAACTTATTGAATATATAAAAGTGAGGAATAATTGAATATAATGATACGTTTTATAAAATGTCTCCAATGGAAAAGAAATCGACGTGAGCAATAATTCGTTTTTTTTTTACTTGTAGTGAGGAAATTTACATTTTTAAATGGCATTAATTAAGAAGGTCGTTAGATTTCATTTAGAAAAAATAATTAATGTGTTGTTTACTGATTACACAGTTTTTCGTTTGGTTTTGTCTCGAGCTAAAAAAATCTACCGATTGATCTTTCTTACAACAACCTGTTTTGTGTTTCTTTGTCCACTAACACAAGGCTTAGATTTCACTTTAACATAAAGAATTAGGCCTATTCATGCAGCATGTTATTAATTTCAGTCTTCATTCAATTATAATGAGTTAATCTAATTTCTTAATATTTGATTAATAATTTGTGCGTCATTAAATTGTTAAAATTGTGGCAAGTTGTAACCATATTTGAAAAATCCTCAGGTAGGGCAGGTGGTTAAGATACTCGACTCGTACTTTGAGGGTCGCGGGTCCGAATCCCCGTCACACCATAATTTTCGCCCTTTCAGCTGTGGGTGTGTTACAATTGGCGGTCAATCCCACTTTTCGTTAGCAAAAGAGTAACTCAAGAATTGGCGGTGGGTAGTGATGACTAGCTGCCTTCCCTCTGGTCTTGCACTGCTAAATTAGGGACGGCTAGCACGCATAGCCCTTGTGTAGCTTTGCGCGAAATTTAAACCAAACATAAGTTTAAGGAGGCTCCCTGGTGGCTCAGCAATGAATCTAAAAGGATATCATGTTAAAGACGGGGTTTCAATACCCATAGTAACCACAGCACAGATAGCAAGCCAACGAATTCTAAGATGTTTCTAAATTAACGTTAAACAATTTTAATGTAACCTTTTTTATTAAGTCTGCAGTTTCACAATACAACACAGAAGTAAGTTAGTATCCATTGATTACAAGGTAGTTCACAAGCTATTCACCTGATTCTAAAAAAAAACGAAGAAAAACGAGACACACTTATAAAGACGAATTATAAGATTATCTTCTCTAGGTGACAGCACTGCTGCGCTGTGAAGTTTATGCAACATAATACGTGTTCCCTCAACAAAGCTCGATAATTCGATGCAAAGGTAACGAGGTTTTCAGAAGTTTTCTTTCAAGAAAGTTTCAGAGAACTTTTCGATGCTATTGGTCAGTTTCAACTAATAAATCAAATAGCCACCTACGACTGTGTAACATTAACAGGCATAACGGATGGCTTGTGAACATTGGGCTTCTACTGAGTCCACTCGGAAGATATGGTATTGTGATATTTTGTTCTTAACATGTACACTAATACTTAACTCCAAATTTTAAACATTAACACATCAGTTTGTGGGAAAACGTTAGATCGTTCAAAAAGTAAAAATTTGTTTAAAAAAAGAAGAGAAAGTACTTATGAATAATTCTAATAGCTGTGCCTTTCAAACTCCTAAGAGAAAATATTTTTAAAGCGGTGAATACAGTTTGCTCTTAATTCTATATTCGATGTTTATTTAACTCAAAAGAAAAAGAAACGGTAGCGAGAATATATTTATCTGAATGTGTATTCGCTCTTCAAAGTACATATAATATGAGTAATTCCCAACGTAATTGCTTTAACGTACGCCAGTTTATGTGTTCCCAAATGAAAAGGGTATCGGATTCTTTAAGGCAAAAAATATGAACTTATCCGTATATATATTTGCACTCCATTATTACTGATATAATTAATATTTTATTTTATTGAATTTTACGCAGAGCTACTCGAGATGTATCCGTGCTAACGTTCTCTCATTTTTGCCCCACCCCCGTGGCACAGCAGTATGTTATGTCTGCGAACTAACACAGCTGGAAACCGGGTTTCGATACACATTGTGTACCCTTGTGATTAATTTCAAACAATCATTTCTCTAATTTTGAAATGATAAACTAGAGGTAAGGTAGCTGATGAACATCAATAAACGCCAGGGTACTTTTTACCCAGGGATAATGGAATTGATCGCTTCATCAAAAAGTACTTTATTTGAATTTGATTGTCTGTTATAAGGCCTGGCATGTCCTAACGAGTAAGGCGTGCGACTCGTAATCCTGCTCGCCCTCCCAGCCGTGGGGGCGTTATAAAGTGACGGTCAATCCCACTATTCTTGGTAAAAGAGTAGCCCAAGAGTTGGTGGTGGGTGGTGATGACTAGCTGCCTTCCCTCTAGTCTTACACCGAAAAATTAAGGATGGCTATCACAGATAGCCCTCGAGTAGCTTTGTGCGAAATTCAAAAACAAACAACAATTGTCTGTAATAAAGCACAAATGTACACAATCTGCTATCTGTGTTCTGCTTACGACGGGTATCGAAACCGTATTCTAGCGTTGTAAGTCCGCAGTCATACCGCTGTGTCAATAGGAGCATTCCATTTCTAACGAGTAATAATACTCACGTAAAACACTGAATTACATCTACATCTCTAACGAAGTAAAAGTATTCAACAATACAATTCTGGTGTAATAAAAAAGATTGTAATATATTTTAATATCAAATGATTAGCACTATAATTACAAAATTTCTTTCCTTTGCGAAATGTTTGTTTTCATTTACAGAAAATTCAAAACAGGGAAAAATTGTGATAAAAGTTATCAAGAAAAGAGTCGTCCAGATTTTTAAAATCCATTTATTTTTAAGTATTCATAACTTTTCATATTCTGATTTGTTTGTAATTTCGCTCAAAGCTACTCGTGGTCTATCTGCGCTAGCCGTCCCTAATTTTGGAGTGTAAGACTAGAAGGAAGGCAGCTAGTCATCACCACCCACCGCTAACTCTTGGGCTACTCTTTTACCAACAAATAGTGAGATTTATCGTCACATTATAATGCTCCCACGGCTGAAAGGGCGAGCATGTTTGGTGCGGCGGAGATTCGAACCTGCGACGCTCGGATTACGAGTCAAATGCCTTAACATACTTGGCCATGCCGGACCACTTATATTCTCTAAACTAGGCTTTGTATATAATTAACTATTTCCCTGAACCCAAATAACGTTCTGAATAGATTAATCTTTTAAATACGTGTGTTTTTTTTTTCTCATAGCAAAGCCACATTGGGCTATCTGCTGAGTATATCAAGGGGAATCGAACCCTTGATTTTAGCGTCGTAAATCCGTAGACTTACCGTTGTACCAGCGGGGGGCTTTTAAATGTAATCAGAATATCATACAATGATTAGAACAATACAGAGATGTCTGACCTTAACTGATAATAACAATACACAGATGTCTGAGCTTAACTGATTACAACAATACACAGATGTCTGAGCTTAACTGATTACAACAATACACAGATGTCTGAGCTTAACTGATTACAACAATACACAGATGTCTGAGCTTAACTGATTACAACAATACACAGATGTCTGAGCTTAACTGCTACCATTACTGTTTGGAATTAAGCACAGAGCTACACAATGGCCTATCTGTGCTCTGTTTACCACCGGTACCGAAACCCGGTTTCTAGCGGTTGGAGTCCGCAGATATACCGCTGTGCCAATGGGAAGCTTCTGAGCTTAAACACGGAAGCTGGTTGCTTTCTTTTTAATTTGTTGTCCTTTCTGGGAATATAGATTGTTGTTAAAAAGCTTTACTTAATAACATATCAATTAATAAAAGATTTCCTTTCATTTACAAATTTGTTAACGACAAGGTTTTCGCTAAAATCTGAAGTTATTGCCACATTTATAAAGAAAACTGAACACACAGTGGATTAAATAAAGAGTAGAAAACTTAACACGAGAGGCACCTTATGAGAAACTTGGTACAAACGACCAGATCAGGCATACTAACAAACTACTAACTACAGGGAGGGGCAGCTACTACTGTGACGTTTGTCAGCTATTTGAGCGAAATAAAGGAACTTTTGCCTTTGTAACACGCAAATATATGAAATGCAATTCGTAATCAGCAAAATTAAGACTCGAATCTTGGACTCTGCGATCCGCAGATCGACACGCTAATTAATATAGTTCTTTCGATTAAATACGCTGGACATTTATATTTTCTTTTTAAGGATCTATCAAAGGTGGTAAATCATCTTGTAAGGCTCTCTGTTGTTTAGGAGTTTTATTTATTTTTACCCAAATACAAGCTTTTCTGAGTTATAACGCGAGTGATTGTTGTGGCGATATAAACATCGAAGATTTCTGAGTTTTCTACTCACCAAAATCACACACATATCTAAGAACTAAAAAAATAACGCTAGTAAAAAGTTATTCATCTGTTTATTTTATCATAATTAAACAGCAGATAAAGTAATCTATAATAATACATAGAATGTCATGCGGACATGTCATGAAATAAATAGTTAACAACTTTTTTTACTAACATTAGTTCTTTTACATTATTACTGTACCTGCAGCTAGGCTAAAAGTGGTAATATTAGGCCTAGCAGAGCAAATATGTACTTCTAATTCTATTAGGCCTAGCAGAGCAGATATGCACTTCCAATTCTATTAGGCTTAGCAGAGCAGGTATGTACTTCCAATCCTATTAGGCCTAACAGAGCAGATATGTACGTCCAATTCTACTAGGCTTAGCAGAGCAGATATGTACTTCCAATTCTAATCTTTTTTTAACTTTTCTAGATGACAGTTACTTTAACAAGTAGTCCTAGTTAAAGACTGATAAAAATGTTAAGAATTTATTTATGCTATATAATAGTTCATATAATACCTGACAACTAATATTTTATTGGTAATGCAGCACGTGCATTAGAAAAGTCAGAAATTCTTGCCTTCAGCAAATTTTTCTTGGTGTTTAATAAGTGGAAAGAATAGATGTTACTTAAATTAAGTTGAAATGTACGTTATCACTAGAAGAACCTTAAGGAAATGGCTGGAAATATAAGAGTCTGTGCTAAGGCCAGCGCTAAACTCCTCAAGCATATACTACTAAAAGACACTGACAGTATTAAAATTATCTTATTAGCACTGGGTACTTGGTATTAGAATAACAATGAATGGGAAATAAAAGGTAAGCAATAACAATCTGTAAATCAAATTAACCTAACAACATAAATGACATGCAATTTTCAATTTACAGCTGCGTCTGTTTAAACACACTGTTGCGTTGTGAAGTAGTATTTGGTGCGTCATTACGTCGTATAAAATGGAACTAAAAGACTGTATAACAGCCAACATGTCTGTGTTGTGTTTTATCAGCTTCTTGCCACTAGTATTTCTATACGACTTTCAAATCACCTCACTTTGTCCTTTGCCTCATAAGGCGTTTTGTTAACTGCAGAATACAAAGCATTAATACCATATTTCTTGATGAAAAACAAGAAAAGAGTTCGTGTTGTAATGTTTAGCTCGCAAACAAAAACATTGTTACGAGAGTGTAAAACCCTCAACACATAATAAAATCCTTAGAGACCATCAGTTCCAAGGCTATCAGAACATTCCTTCAACTCACAAGGCTTGTACGTTATAGACTACATTATAATTTCTGGACGGTATAAAGTTAACTGACATAAACTTAACTCATAGCCTTGCGTGACGTTTGTGGCAGAAATACTCCAAAATTTGTTGTTCTACATACAACAGTTTATTTAGTTATTAAAATTGTACCCCACTTCTTCCTACAGTGATTTCTTCACTTCCATCTAAACAGAAAATGTTTTTCTTCTTATTTATTAGGAGTTTTGAGATAATAATATTTATAGCAAGTTTTTATTTCTCTGACTCTTCTAAGACTGACATCTCTGTAGATTATAGAGTTGACATATTTTCTATATCTCTTTGATTAGTTGTCCGAGGTATCTCATTTCTCTTGGCTATACTATTTGTAATTAACGACTTTAATCACAGCCTGAGGTTTGATAGTTGCAATGATATTCTTAGGTTAATGCTTGTACTGATATTTTGAGCCAATTAGAACTAGTTCTGTGACTACGACTGTAAACAGAAACTCGTGTACAATGTATCAATAGTCAGGTTTGGCCAATAACTTTAGTCCAGTATTTGTCATGATAACTATCCTTTATTGAATATACAGACGTGTTTGGCATTCTGACAACGGTCTCTAGCGGGTAAACATAACAGTAATTAAGATTTTGACAAATTCAATGACGCAAGCAGCTGTACTAGAAGTCAATGATATATATATAAGATTCATGGTTTGTAGAGAGTATTACTCCGTTAACATAGTTTATTCGCTTAAAAAGAGTTGGAACATTTTTCTTGAAAACCAAATTATTACTATTTTCTTACGACACGCCTATCAAGTTTTAATAGAAAATAATACAGTATTTTGTACGATATTATAGTATCATATATTTAGTGGGATACCATAATATTATGTGTGATATTATAGTATCACAGTATTTTGTGGGATACTATAATATTATGGTATTTCGTACGACATCATACCATCGTAATATTTTGTTGGATACTTTAGTATTATAGTATTTTGTCCAATACTCTTTTCTACTTTTGGAACGCCAGAGCATAGATTTATAATATATATATAAAAGACAGTCAATACACTGCTTCATTTAATTGTTATAGAGTTAATACATATATAACCGCATTTCATAAAATCAAATGTCATGGAGACTGTTGAAACAGCACTAGAAATAAACCATAGCTACAATGACAGTGTGTGTGTTCTTATAGAAAAGCCACATCGGGCTGTCTGCTGAGTCCAACAATGACAGTGTCTTGGTTGTTGTTGTTGAATTTCGCGCAAAGCTACACGAGGGCTATCTGTGCTAACCGTCCCTAATTTCGGAGTGATAGACTAGAGAGAAGACAGCTGGTCAACACCATCCTGGGTTATTTCTTTTTATTAACGAATAGTGAGATTGACTGTAATGTTAAAACGTCTACATCTGCTGAAAGGGCGACTATTTTCGGTTATAAAATTCAGACACATAACCTGCAAATTACAAGTCGAGTGCTCTAACCGCCAGACAATAAAGAGTTCTAGCTTTTTTATGTTTTGTGACTTACATCGTGGTTAGAGGCTCTATCAATGATTAGAAATTCAAAATATTCCCTCCTCTGAATGGTATTTAAATGTCACAAGGGCACACCCACACGTCCGCAATAATATTTAGTTGTCAAGAAAACACACCCGCATTTTTAGAACACTAATTAGATCTCAAGAGCGCAAAGCCAGACGTTTGGAACTATTTAATTGTCAAGAGGGTACAACTAAACGTTTAGTGACAGTATTTAGTTGACAAGAGAGCATACGCAAACGTCTGGGACAGAATTTGGCTACTAAGAATGTACACCCACACGAGTATTTAATTATCAAGAACGTACACCTGCGCGTTGGATAGTATTTACTTGTCAAGAACGTGCACTTATAAGTTTGGGACAATATTCGCTTGTCAAAAACGTACACCTACACGTTTGGGATAGTATTCACTTGTCAAGAACGTACACCTACACGTTTAGGAGTGTATTCAGTTGTCAAAAGTGTACACCAAAACGTTTAGGAGTGTATTCAGTTGTCAAAAGTGTACATCAAAACGTTTGGAATAACATTTTCTTGTCAGGAACGTACCTCGACGTGTTTCGGACAGTGTTTAACTGTATAGAAAGCGCACCCACAATTACGAGTGAAAAATTACAAAGAAAAAATTAAAACTTTGTCGAATAACAAACAACAACAGTAACAACAAATGAATTAAATCATTTTTTGTTTTTGTTTAATGTTAGCGCCCCCTGACATTAATAGTAACGGTTAAATACCACCATTAAATTTGACCAAAATATTATGTATTAACTTGCAATTTAAAGTACAAGAGTTCAGATAACGACATGAAAAAAATGGTAGAAAAAGAAAGATAAATATTCTTTAATTGTGGAATGTGTGTTTGAAATTGTCTAGTTTTTCAGTCAGAACATCAGTCAGAACTAGCGGTCAACTTTTTCTAACCGAAACTCTAATAAGAGTTATAATAGGACGGCAGTGTAGCTACACACACACATACATATATATACAACATTTCCAGCCCAATTCAAAGCAGCAATTTTTTTTTATTCTCTTGCTATGTCCCTCAAAGCATCGTTGTTCGAAGCTTCATTTCTCAGAAATTTTAAAACGGCGTTTAAACATTTAAATAAATAATCAGTGTTAACGGTAATACTGTGTTGAGATGTCTAATAAATGCTTAATATGGGACAAGCCTAATAAAAAATGTCGTTCTTGTCATAATACGGGACGAAGGATACTGAACTAAGTTAGTTTATATTTAGTTAGTTTTTCCTTACTATTACCAGATAGTTTACATTTTTGACGCCTCCAATGGCACAGCAGGTACGTATGCAGACTAACAACACTAGAATCCGGGTTTTGTTACCCGTAGTGGGCAGAGCACAGACAACCCAATGTTTCACTTTGCGTTTAACTTTAATTTTTTTTGTCTAACATTGCGTCCTCTATCGTGAAGGACCATATCTATTGTACTTTAATATTTAAAATTACAAGAAACTATGTTGTGGTATTAATTCGTAATGATTCCTTTTATAAGTTTCATAAAATTAATTTGATGAAAATATTGGAAATTAAATTCCAAACAATTTTTCAAGATGTTTAATGAGATATTCATGAATTACACAAATTCGTAGCTTCTAACTGTTCCCAGTGCATTTCCAAATGAATAAAACATATATGTATTTGATTACGATTATATTATGTAAATTTACCCTGGTAAACATCTCGGTAGAAAACACAGGTGAGAGGAGGTGATATTATTAGTTAAGTTGTTAGTGCTAGAAAATGATAAGTATTTTTATTTGAGTTCGATGAATAATTGATTTAATAAGCGAAAATGATTGTTTGTTATCATTTCTTCTTCAACGAAAACAAACCCATCACGAAGAAATTTCTTTCGTTTACGTTAAACGCGTATATTTAAGTACAGAAATGATAGTAAGAAAATAAAGATAGTTTTAGTTCACGTTTTATAATGGTTACTACTGTTTTGCGCACAAAAAAAAACATTCTCGTTTCTTTAACAATTCCCACCATGTAGAGTTGCTTTGTTGTTTTTTAGAGTTCGGGTTTGAGTCACCTGTTTTCTATATGTAAATACATGTTGTAATACCAGTTCTCATGATGTTTTTCACATCAACTGTCAACAAGAATGTCAGAACCAGACTGTGTTTGTCACGTGTATTCTAGTACTGATCTCGTTATTATCCTAATCTCCAAACAATGTAACACATGAACCTATTTAGGCAAACACAGTACGGTGTAACACAACACCACAGTTAAATAGGACGAGAATATTCAGGCATTCGCAGTACAGTGTAACAAACATCACAGCTAAATAAGACGAGATTATTCAGACATACACAGTACGGTGTAACACAACACCATAGCTGAAACAGTACAGTAACTTCTACTGCTTTAAATTAACACAACAAACAGAATATGGTGTAGAAAGAATCCATTAATTTAAAAAAAAAGTTAACTAAGAGGAGATTGTTTTTCTTGAAAATTTCGAGAAAATCTACGCAAAATACTATTTGCGCATAGCTGTCTATAATTTATATTGATAGACTTAGAGGGAAAACAACCAAAAACACTGACCACAGCTTATGACCATTTCTATCTGACCGACTGGTGATATTTCACCGTAACGTTTACACTTCACCAATGGCCCCAAGTTGTGGAACAGACTTTATCGTCAGTGACCCGCGAACAACCTTTGAATTTACTGTCCGGACACACTAACCACTAGGCCACATCCACCCCTCCAAAAAAAAAACAGTCGTTATTAAAGCTGGAAAACAAAATTTACACGTTAATATTTAAACTTTAAAATTGTTTGGTTTTATTCTGAAGAGAAAGAGCTCTCAACTTGTTTTTAAATTGAATCTACCAATAGGCGTAATTCAATAAAAAATATTTTTCACAGATATTACTATTTTTTTCATCTTACCTACAATCTAGAGGTGAGCTGATAAAGCCTTATTCTCATTTCTAGTTTCTCAGTTGAGTAACACAGTGACTGTGCGCCCTACTATTCGAACGAGAGTAAGTAAACAGTGCCAAGTGTTTGCTAAGTTTCATCGAAGTGTGGATTGGATGCTAGTTTTGAAAATTGGCTGAAGGTAAGAGATAAACATTGTGGCATGTCTAAATGTTTCAAGAAATTATCACCAAGTAAGAGTGAGGAACAGTGAGAGAATGATCGGTTTCATCAGGTACTGCTCTGTCTCTTACAGCTCCACTTGTGAAGCCATGGAAACCTTACTGCTAGAAAGAAAGTCTTAAAGCACAGTTTACAGTAATTGGATTAAAATTTTTAATAGAGGTTCTAGAAAATATATAACCTACCCATAATATATAAATGATAAAAGAAATACGTGAGTCACATTAATTTATTCCCCCATCCTCTATACATTCAAATGTTTGGGAAGATCGTACCTGATAATTATCCTTGCTTTGAATGGTGAGAACGAACACCCGTTATTTTTCTGTTTTATTTTTTCGACAAACACTGGTAAGAGTATTGGACAGAAAAGCCCAAAATAACCACACGAAAACTTTAGGAGACAAAATGCAATAATACATTTATTAATATTAAATAGAAATGAAAGAAATTACCTACTTAAAACGAAAGTAAAAGGAAGTTTTACAATGACTAGAACTAATTAAACATAGTTTTTTATGTTTTACTTTTAAAGGTTAGAATGCATTGTTTCATTAATTGGCTATTCTGTTAACAATGTTATGGACTGTAATCCTAGCAATATCTAATAATATTGACTAAAGTAAGAGTTTAGGTTAATATTAAATTCTTAAGTTAATCTAACAATACAAAAATATCTCTATAATATAAACATAAAACAATAAAATTAGATATATTAAACATTCTCATCAAAACTGTCGTTGAAAGTTATAAAATACACAAACAATAGGTGTCAGCTTTAAGTACAGTCATGTAGTTAATGTTTATTGAACAATGTAATATCAGAGTAATGGTGTGTAAGTAGAAATTTCCAACAATCTCTAAAATGTTTGGTGACCAATGAAAACCCATTAAACAGGCCAGACAGTATAATTTCAGAAGAGTTTAACATTTCAAATAAATTGCTAAGTTATGTTACAGTGAAATTAAACAATAGGACATTGCCGAGAATACAGCAAAAATAATTAATATTTACGAAGATAGAAAATATTAAACGAGAAATTAAATGAGTGTATAACATAGAATACATATTTAGAATATTAATTCGGTGAACACAATATAACTTAAATGTAAAACAGATAATGTAATGTGTTAAACTATGAGGTGTGTTTAACACAATAATTCCCACATTACCTAGCCTCTGCCCTCTGTTAACGAATTGCATGAACCTGATAACAGGAAGTTATAAATAAAGTTAAATATTTTGTAAAAATCGACAAATAAACGCGATGAGCCTCGCGATAGCTCAATAACAATATTGAGACTTATAACAATAGTATATATGGCAAATTAAGAAACCGGCCAAAGCTAATATAACTCAAATAATTATAGAATCATACCATACACGGAAGTTTTATATATCTAGTACTAACTGTATGTAACAAGAGTAGGTGAAACAAGCGCTGGTTGATTTACTGAAGCTGTTTATGATTATCTTGAACAGTTTCCAAAGAAATAAAGCTATAAAAGTTAAATTTTGAGAATATTGTGAAATCCTAAAACGATCACAAACTCACAATTAGCAGCAAGGATATGCTGTGGAATTTTCCACAACAGTAAATTAATTTTGAATTGAAACGATCCTTTATGGAAGGTTCACTTTACGTGATTCGGTGTGTGCCGGGAAAGTATGGTAAATGCACAACGTCAAGGTTGGACGTATGAAGGTAAATGGTAAATGCACAACGTCAAGGTTGGACGTATGAAGGTAAATCACAGATTTACTTATTTTTTCTTCCTTCTTTCTTTTTCTTTTTTGTACACGACACATGTGTGTCATTAAGAATACTCAATAGACTATAATCATTTTGATAACTTCACACTTTAAGTAATGTTTTATTTATTTTTGATAAATTCACACCTTAAGTAATGTTTTTTAGTTAGTTTTGATAACTTCACACCGTGAGTAATGTTTGATTTATTTAGTTAGTTTTGATAACTTTACACCTTGAGTAATGTTTTATTTAGTTAGTTTTGATAACTTCACACCGTGAGTAATGTTTGATTTATTTAGTTAGTTTTGATAACTTTACACCTTGACTAATGTTTTATTTAGTTAGTTTTGATAACTTCACACCGTGAGTAATGTTTGATTTATTTAGTTAGTTTTGATAACTTTACACCTTGAGTAATGTTTTATTCAGTTATTTTTTTATAACTTTACACTTTAAGTAACGTTTTATTTATTTTTGATAAATTCACACCTTAAGTAATGTTTTTAGTTAGTTTTGATAACTTCACACCGTGAGTAATGTTTGATTTATTTAGTTAGTTTTGATAACTTTACACATTGAGTAATGTTTTATTTAGTTAGTTTTGATAACTTCACACCGTGAGTAATGTTTGATTTATTTACGTAGTTTTGATAACTTTACACCTTGAGTAATGTTTTATTTAGTTAGTTTTGATAACTTCACACCGTGAGTAATGTTTGAGTTATTTAGTTAGTTTTGATAACTTTACACCTTGAGTAATGTTTTATTTAGTTAGTTTTGATAACTTCACACCGTGAGTAATGTTTGAGTTATTTAGTTAGTTTTGATAACTTTACACCTTGAGTAATGTTTTATTTAGTTAGTTTTGATAACTTCACACCGTGAGTAATGTTTGAGTTATTTAGTTAGTTTTGATAACTTTACACCTTGAGTAATGTTTTATTTAGTTAGTTTTGATAACTTCACACCGTGAGTAATGTTTGATTTATTTACGTAGTTTTGATAACTTCACACTTTAAGTAACGTTTTATTTACTTAGTTTTGATAACTCAACACCTCGAGTAACAAGTGGAAATTCAAAATATTCCCTCCTCTGAATGGTATTTAAATGTCACAAGGGCACACCCACACGTCCGCAATAATATTTAGTTGTCAAGAAAACACACCCGCATTTTTAGAACACTAATTAGATCTCAAGAGCGCAAAGCCAGACGTTTGGAACTATTTAGTTGTCAAGAGGGTACAACTAAACGTTTAGTGACAGTATTCAGTTGACAAGAGAGCATACGCAAACGTCTGGGACAGAATTTGGCTACTAAGAATGTACACCCACACGAGTATTTAATTATCAAGAACGTACACCTGCGCGTTTGGGATAGTATTCACTTGTCAAGAACGTGCACTTATAACGTTTACCTTAAGTAATGTTTTATTTAGTTAGTTTTGATAACTTCTCATCTTATGTAATGTTTTATTTATTTATTTTTGACAACTTCACACCTTAAGTAACGTTTTATTCAGTTAGTTTTGATAACTCAACACCTTAAGTAATGTTTTATTTATGATAACTTTACATCTTAAGTAATGCTTTATTTATTTATTTTTGATAACTTCACACCTTAAGTAATTTTTTATTTAGTTTTGATAACTTCACATCTTAAGTAATGTTTTATTTATTTATTTTTGATAATTTCACACTTTAAGTAATGTTTTTATTTAGTTTTGATAACTTCACACCTTAAGTAATGTTTTATTTATTTATTTTTGATAATTTCACACTTTAAGTAATGTTTTTATTTAGTTTTGATAACTTCACACCTTAAGTAATGTTTATTTATTTCTGATAACTTCACACCTTAAGTAATGTTTATTTATTTCTGATAACTTCACACCTTAAGTAATGTTTTATTTAATTAGTTTTGATAACTCAACATCTTAAGTAATGTTGTATTTATTTAGTTTTAATAGCTTCACACCTTAAATAACGTTTATTTATTTATTTTTGATAATTTCACACTTTAAGTAATGTTTTTATTTAGTTTTGATAACTTCACACCTTAAGTAATGTTTATTTATTTCTGATAACTTCACACCTTAAGTAATGTTTTATTTATTTAGTCTTGATAACTTCAGACTTCAAGTAATGTTTAATTCAATTAGTTTTGATAACTTAACATCTTAAGTAATGTTTTATTTGTTTAGTTTTAATAGCTTCACGCCTTAAGTAATGTCTTATTTATTTAGTTTTGATAACTGAACACCTTAATTAATGTTTTATTTATTTATTTCTGATAACTTCACACTCTATAGAATAGTTCATTTAAGGGTTGAAGAATTCTGTTTAACATACAATAAAAAATCATCCTGGTGAGATATTGTAGGACTACCACTGTTTGTTTTGTTTGAGGTGTTTGTTTTGCCACTTCTCGGAAATTACATGTGATGCGGTTCTCTGATGACGATTTGAGTACCTCTAGGCTTGTGGTGGTGTATAGTAAGTTCCTAGATCATATAATTATTTTGTTTTTCTGTAGTTGTGACTCTTTTATTAAGTAATTGTGTACAGTTTATTAAAGGCGATAAACTTTGTGGTTTTTTTTTGTCAAAGCACAATGTCATAAATCCATATTTTTGTATGACGTCTATGGAAAAGTTTTGCATTAAAGTCTTAATGCTTTTGGTGAACCTAATGGTTGATTGTTCACATTTTATTTTGGAATGAAACTTTGACAAATGATCTCACCTTATTGTCTCTTAAAGGAACTGATAAGAGAAATATAGTAAAAACTGGAGAAGATTTTTACATGTAATATTTCCTTAAACTATTATTTTTGTGTTTCAACATGTAGATTTAAGAAATCAATTTAACACAAAAGACTCGAAACTCTTTAATCTGAATGCTTTCAAAAAGTTAGTCTTTCTTCTTGAAGAACAAAAATTATTCCCAGTTTGGCCCTAAAAAAATGTCCACCTTTTGAAAGCGCTCGGTTTATGTCTCTGTGTTTTTGCACTTCAATGTGGACTTTTGGGTAAAGTGGACCAACTCTTTTATTAAACAAAAAGTACTTTATTTCTTGGATAAGCGTTTTGAGTACTAACTGTTGAATAATCCGTGATGACGAGAAAACCCACTTGTAGAGAAGATTATATACGTAAAAACGTTTCTAAATATATAATTTTAACTGTTGAATACCTGTAACTGTACATTTTAATTAAATGTAAAAATAAGTGCTAGTACTTGATTCAGGCAAATTGTGGTAGTTTGACAAAGTGTTAAAGTTTCAAGAACGATGTAACACAAACACTTATACACAATTAATACCGGGTTTTATAATTATAAGTATTGATCTATAAGGGGTTTGTCCTTTTTGTTGGACAATAATCTTGTTATAATTATAACTATTGATCTATAAGGGGTTTGTCCTTTTTGTTGGACAATAATCTTGTTATAATTATAAGTATTGATCTATAAGGGTTTGTCCTTTTTGTTGGACAATAATCTTGTTATAATTATAAGTATTGATCTATAAGGGGTTTGTCCTTTTTGTTGGACAATAATCTTGTTATAATTATAACTATTGATCTATAAGGGGTTTGTCCTTTTTGTTGGACAATAATCTTGTTATAATTAAACTATTGATCTATAAGGGGTTTGTCCTTTTTGTTGGACAATAATCTTGTTATAATTATAACTATTGATCTATAAGGGGTTTGTCCTTTTTGTTGGACAATAATCTTGTTATAATTATAAGTATTGATCTATAAGGGTTTTGTCCTTTTGTTGGACAATAATCTTGTTATAATTATAACTATTGATCTATAAGGGGTTTGTCCTTTTTGTTGGACAATAATCTTGTTATAATTATAAGTATTGATCTATAAGGGGTTTGTCCTTTTGTTGGACAATAATCTTGTTATAATTATAAGTATTGATCTATAAGGGGTTTGTCCTTTTGTTGGACAATAATCTTGTTATAATTATAACTATTGATCTATAAGGGGTTTGTCCTTTTTGTTGGACAATAATCTTGTTATAATTATAACTATTGATCTATAAGGGGTTTGTCCTTTTTGTTGGACAATAATCTTGTTATTATTATAACTATTGATCTATAAGGGTTTTGTCCTTTTTGTTGGACAATAATCTTGTTATTAATATAACTATTGATCTATAAGGGGTTTGTCCTTTTTGTTGGACAATAATCTTGTGTTCTTAGAGAGCTGTTACGCCAAAGTCTCAGACATAATCATGCATTTCTCTTTCAGAATTATATCTGTCTGGTATATTTACATATGATTGGTGTTTAGGGTAAGTTATTTGGATTTTAGAAATGTTATAAGAACTGTGGTGTTTGATTACTACATACCATCTGTCACTGACTCATGGCATTCAGATGAAGTTTTCTCACTAGAATTTCGCATTGTTGTGACATGACCTTTCCTGACTACAGGTAACGACATTTCAAATTAAATGAATTTTATTAATGTATTGGGTTTCTCACTACAATTGCGCATGTTATGTCATAACCTTTCCTGACTACAGGTAAAGACATTTTAAATTAAGTGAAGTTTCTTAATGTATTGGGTTTCTCATTACAATTGCGCATGTTATGTCATGACCTTTCCTGACTACATGCAACGACATTTTAAATTAAGTGAAGTTTCTCAATGTATTGGGTTTATTTTCCGTGGTGGATGAATGCCTTAAAATTTGCCTGTTGTAGTATATTATAAGGGGCTTGGGTATTGGATTGTTGCAAATTAATTGTTATTCTTTATGGGTTTTTATCTGGAAATGTCAAGATCACTGAAGATGTTAACGTCAAAATTTTCCACTGTGGCATCACTTGTCAGATATTTCATTAAAAGAAAAGTATAGCATTGTGTCTTTCACTTAGTTTTCACCAATAACTTGATCATGGAAGTTTACAAAGAATGTGAGCGATGGTTGGAAAAATAAATGTTTTAAAAATTACTCTGTTTGGGGTTTGACTGTGATAAGTGACAATTTGGTAAAAAAGAAACTTATCGATGCAACTGACCAACTGAAAGACTTGCAATCAGTTTTGTTGTCATTTAATAACTGTAAATAAGAATAATTGAACAATAGTATACGTACGGTCTCTTTCTATAGAGTTAACAGAAGAAAAGTTAAATTTTTAAATATTTTGTTTTTATTGCTTAACACATGGTTCTGGGACTCAATAGATAATGGAGTTTTGTTCCTAATTAAATTTAGACGTTTAGAACAGTAAAATTCTTACAGAAACAAAGTTTGATGGAAAAGAATAGAACAAATACAACACAGGTCTTATCACATATTCCAACTAAAAAGAGAGAATACCACGTCTGTGTCTTGTATTGAATTATTTATTAAATAATAATTAATAAGAAACTCGTGTATTATTTAAAATAAGAATATTCTAGTAAAAAGTATTCCTTTTATTTATTTATGTTCTGTTTTTACTAATTTATTTGCTTATCACCACATCATTGTAACTCCAAGTGTTTCAAGCATATATCAAGATTTACTTATATCAAATAACTATAACAAAAAAAAAAACGAAGAGGATTCATGTTAATCTGCGATATTTTAATTTTTGTTTGTATTTTTGTTTTGAACTGATAATTCGTATTTGATAGTAACACAAAGATCTTAACAATACATCGGACATTGCTGTTTATGATGTGCAATTACTAAGCGTAGTCAAGGTTTTACACTTTCATATCGAAACTTTTTGTTTTCAAATTACAAATGCAGTTTATCCTGATACGTAAAACAATATTTCTTTCATGACTTATTATACTCTATAGATGTTATATACTAACTTAATGAACGATATATCTCAAATAAACAGCTGTAGCGCACATAACATTTGTGCAAATTATATAGAAATTTGCAAAAATCTTTGAATCGGTTGAAACTTTCCAAGATAAGCTACTTATATTCTTTAAGGCATTCTGATGCTTAACGAACTAAAGATAATGAAAGCTAGATGAAAGAGATGAAAATAGATTATTTAGTATACGAGTTAAATATTATTATCTATTCACTAACCTGAGATAGTCTCTCTTACAGAGGATTAGATTGGCCTTGGTGAAGAGAGTGGAGCCCACCTCTCCAAGTCTACAGTCACAACAGGTACACTTCAGACAGTCCTCGTGCCAGAACTGATCCAATGCTTTTAGCAGATATCTTTCTCGGATGACTTTCTGACAACCAGCGCACTCTGGGATCCCAGCATTAGGAACCTTATTCTCCTCTTTAATTTCCATCTCCTAACAGACATTATATAACAATAATAATGATCATTCTCAAAGTCACTAACGAATATGTATTGTGTTTTCTTAAACATAATGCCAACAACTCTTATGGTTTTTGTCTACGTGATAAAAGTAATTTATGCGATTTGAAAAACAAAGTCTAAATATCACTCTTATTCGAGGCCCGGCATGGCCAGGAAGTTAAGACACTCGACTCATAATCTGAGGGTCGCGGGTTCGAATCCCCGTCACACCAAACATGTTCGCCCTTTCAGCCGTGAGGAAATTATAAAGTTACGGTCGATCTCTCTATTCGTTGGTAAAAGAGTAGCCCGAGAGTTGGCGGTGAGTGGTGATGACTAGCTGCCTTCCCTCTAGTCTTACATTGCTAAATTAGGGACAGCCCTCGTGTAGCTTTGAGCGAAATCCAAAAACAAACAAACAAACGAAAACTTATTCACACACGTACTCGAGCGTTTGCTTATTAAGGAAATATAAGTAAAGAAGGGACGTTTTAATTGGATTTGTACACTCCTGTCGTCACGCAATGTTGAAGCTGTACTCATATAAATTTACATAAACATTCTCTGTAAACTTCCAATTGAAACATGAGACAGTCTCCACACCGACCAGCACACATATTCTTAAACTAAAATACGTCTAAAAAAGTTTTTTATTGCATATTAACTTTGTATTTTGGTCTTTAAAATGAAATGTTTATATGATATAAAAACATGGTTTGAAACTAGATATAATCGAACTTTCTCGGAGAAAACGAAGCGATCAGAGAATTGAAATTTACTTTAAGCATCAAATCACTATGAAGGACACAAATCAATTTCAAATTAAGGACATTTTCTTATCATTGAATACTGAGCATAGTTATATTCATTGTTCTTTATCTTTACATCAATGATTTCGGCAAATCATTTGAGTGATTATATAACGGTTTTATAATAACAGAACGAAACGTTTTAGATTATAGAAACGTGGTCTCAAGTGAATTATGATTCATACGAACACAATACTTCATTGTTTATGTTAGGTTTGATCCTCGTATAATTCATGTGATTTTTATATCCGTGTCTAATGTATTTTATTACCTTCAGTAATGTTCATTTTACATTGAATGACATTTTTTAGTTATACGTAATATCTGCATAACATCGGTACTGGCGAATAGAAAATGTTACAAGTATCAGTTGTGTCTTACACAGTATGACGTTAGAAGTATTTAGTTTAAATTTGGGTAAGTCTAAGCTTGAAATATTTCGTTTCAAAATACACTGTGGATCATGGTGTATAACCTATTAAAGGCAAATAAACGAAAACTGACATAAAATGACTGTATGTATTTACATGCTCATTGAGACATAACAAATGTTGTGTCCACAACAGTTAGTTTCTTTATTGGAACTTTGTTATGGCTCAATCTGCACTGATAGGATCATTTTTAGCAGGAAACTTTCAGTATTTGGCCAATCATCGTTTTAACCATAATATTCTACGTATTGGATAAGAAAGGTTAATAATAATGATCACAACAATTGTATGTATCTCGAGAAGACGATGGGGTCGTTAAATTAAAAACGATTTTCAAGTCTCACTACTCCATTCCGTTCTATGTCATCACGTCTTTCATGTTGTATTTGATGACCGTGCATTTTAACAATAACCTTTCAGCGTATGTTTCGCCACAAAATAATGTCACGACTGTTGTGTCAATAGCATATCACTCATCTTGGAGGCTCTCCATAATCCATTTAGTATACCAGATTGATGGCTTCCTTGTCCTCGTTTCAACAGTCCAATACAGGATAGGATGGATATCCGTTTCATTCTCCAGCTGCTTGAGATAAGCAATAGATGTACGGTAGCTATGACTGAAAGTCTTATACTGGTGAACTTATACCATAGTAGTTTCATTTACTAGACATATACCTTCTTGACTATGATATATATATATATATTTATTCCTGGGGTACATGTTCATCCCGTTTTTGCCACTGACCTTCCTGGGTTTTCATTTGTTACAAGATGCTGCATTTTATTTGAATCAGCTGGAATACGACTTGTTGCAGATTTCATTTTTGATAGTCCTGGTACTTCAAGTTGATCCATGTTCATTTGATTTTTCTATTGCCAATAAATATCAAGTAAAATAATTTTCACACTTCAGAAATTTTCTATAAATGATACGAACACATCTTTGTGATCTGAACGTATGAATGAGCGTAGAAAAGATTTCATACATACTTTTCACAAAAGTGTTAAATATCCGGTGGCATCCTACTATCTATGTAATGTCAACTATAGTCAAAATATAGTTTTAACACGTCTTTCTACCTCAGCTTTATATTGGCTGTGGTTTTCACATGACTTATTGATTTGCATATTAAATTTCTTTTAATATAACACACTCAAACCTCTGTACATATGGTGGCCAGTGACAACTGTGAAAAGATGGAATACATATATATATATATTCAAAAATATTTGAACATTAACAGATAAAAAACATAATTCCCGGGCAGATTTGTGTTTACATTTAACACATGAATGTTTTCTTAGAATTATATTAAAAGTGAATAAGAATATAAATACGTGCAATATCTCGTACTCATATCGAATAAATGTCAACTTACGTTTAGAACTAATATACTTATGTACTTCATGGCACACTGCGCTGAATTACTGGCATGCTTAGTAGCTATATCTTAAAAGTTAAACTAATGAAACCTTGTTGTGGTGATATTTTCAGTCAAACAGTTTAGCATAATAAAGCAAGACAGAGTGTACATAATGATATTATAACTACTTTAAATTTTTCACAGACTTAAAACGTTCCAGCTCGAGTCAGCATTTAGAAAAACAAGAATAATAAAGAAATGTATATCGTTAGCTGATCTTCTGTAAACATGGCGTATTTTTATCTTCATTGTTACTTGGTTCTCACTGACGCGGAAAATACTGTGTGCAACCTCCTCATGTTCATTTGTTTGTTTGCTTTAGGGTGAAGTTGCAAAATGGGGCTATCTGTGCTCTGTCTACCGCTGGGAATCCATTCACGGATCTTGTTGTGGTATTTTTGGTAACTTTTAAAACAATGCCCTTCATTTGAAGATTTTATTACTGGAATATGCTTGATAACAAAGCAACACCAAACAGTCAATATACTTTTAGGAACTGAAATTTCCAGAAATGTTATTTCTATTAAAATCTTCACTCATTACTTCCTCCGAAGAAAATATTTAATCCATTTTTCCGATTTATTACGCAACGTGTTACTTAAAATATTTATACTGAAGTATAAGAACCATCATATGACAATTACATTTCACTGTGCTGAAATGTACACAAAACGTCTGAGACAAATATAGAAGTTATACAAATTTAGACGTGTGATGACAAACAACGAAAGAAGTTTGTATTCGTTATTCCAACAGATTTGACGTAAAGTTTTAAAGCGTTAAAACGTGTTGAAGTTTTATGTTAGAGAGAAGAGAAAGTACTGGAACTCCTGATAAAGAAGTGTGAAACTTCACACAGTAGTTGCTAACATTGACGCTACCACTGTCACAGTAGTGGTACTGACTACCTGTTGGCTGTGTTCCTAATGTTTCTCGTTGTAGACTAAATTCTATGTCTACAGACTGATCAAAACTAATCTGATTCTGTCAGGTAGTCTAAGTAGCATTAATAAATCTTTAAATATCTGATATACTCTTTTCCAGTGTCAAAGAAACCAGAATCGCGACTGCGCTTCATTAATTCGTGGCTACAATAAACGAGAAGTCCCAAACGAAGCATTTAGCAGTTATGACATTAAATTATTTAGAGAATAATTCATCAACAAAACCAGTGTTTAGGCTTTAATTTATGGTGAGGTCTTTTTAGATTATGTGCCTTTTGTATACTATCCTCGTAATGTATAGTTTATATCTTTACGGTTGACATGACACATTCTATTTTCCCTCCTCTGAAAACAATACGTCTGCGATAAACATGAATATGGTAAACAGCATCTTAGCGTTTATCTTCTTACTTTCCGTACTTATGATGGAAGATTTATTAAAAAAAGTAAAGATAAGTTGGAAAGTCGTTGTTTATACCCCAGTCTACGCTCTTAAACCCTCAGAAGTATCAAACAGAATTAACACTTCGCCCGTAGGAAGATTACTGTTTTTGTCTCATGCATTTTCGATTGGTTGAGTGGACTGGAAAGGCGTGTAGAGATGATGGATTTGGTTAACAAGTTCAGGTCCTCCTGGACGGATTTCGCCGGAGACAATGGTAGAGAACCGTGTTAGTTCATGAAAGTTCAATGAGACTAACGAATAATACTTGTGGCTAGTAAGAATCTCTGCAGTGTCATATCAGACAACCAAGGGACGGTAGTTGAATTACGAAATCTGTTTCTTCACCAATAAATCTCTTCTCTCGTGAAGTCAGAAGATTTGAGTGCTTGAAACTTCCGGTCACAGAGACAAGAAGCTAGGCACAATGCATCTATCATAGCAAGATAAAAGCCACATCAAATTTAGATTCAGTATAAGGATTTGAGCAACGTCACTTCCGCAGAGTAGACAAGGCATGGAAGAGGACACAAAAGTGGCAGGCTTTATCTATTATGATTTATTTTTTTTACGGCTGAGGCGGGATCTGGTAAATAGGAGGAAGAATACTGACATTGTCGAAGATTATATCACATCAACTTATAACTGTCATTCATAAAGATGTATATATGCAGCAGAAAAGCCAAAATTAACATATGATTCACTTAAAT
This sequence comes from Tachypleus tridentatus, assembly GCF_004210375.1. Lineage (NCBI taxonomy): Eukaryota > Metazoa > Arthropoda > Merostomata > Xiphosura > Limulidae > Tachypleus > Tachypleus tridentatus. Next base: position 30,599,951 of record NC_134834.1, read on the forward strand.
CAACACTTTCTTGGAATTTTGTTCGGTCTCGCATAAGTCTGACCCATCAAAGATGAAATACAATTTCAGTAAAAGTTTTATCAGTAGAATAGGAAATAAAACAAAGGATAAGTTCGAAAATGGCCTCGCTAGAAACTCGGTAAATAAATAAAACATCTGTGTTTATAGTTAGTTATCTGGAAAGTCAACAATTGCTATGTTGTTCTTTTTATTGCATTGTATACAGTACCTCTGTAAAATAAACATGTTTGTAAGAATTTTGAACATACATTCTTAAGAATAGACTTTAATGAAAATATTGTCGAATAGGTATAAGATAATAAACAATTAGAAATATATTGTATGAGGTATATTTGCACATTAAACATGTACAAAGATGATGTATATAATGTATTTGAATAATAAACAAGTACAAAGATCTTGTTTATTGTACATTTGCGCAATAAACAGGTACCAAAATGCTGCTTCTTTACTAAAATGATTGTTTTGAATTTCGTACAAAACTACACGAAGAATATTTTCGCTGGCCGTCCCTAATTAAACAGTTAGTGGAATTGATCGTCGAATTATAATTCACCCCAGTGTTGAAAATGCAAACATGTTTGGCGCGAAGGGGATTCGAACCCGCAGCCCTCGGATTATGAGTCCAACGCCTTAACACACTTGGCCATGCCGTGCCGTACAAGAGAGGATTCAGAAATTAAAAATCTATTGTTAAAATCATTAAGGTAAACAAATTAGGTAGAAAATATAGAATTATCAAACCTGTAGATAATAATCTTTTTTAATATACATAATCCACAAAAAATAATAGTTCTCAGTTAAGGCTAAATCTATTTGTTTACAATACTAAAAATATATATATTAAGTTTAAATTACTATTCAGATGAATCCACTAGTACTATCAGTACTACAAATTTTTTAAATGTTATAAACACAGGTTCACTATGGAGTAAAATACACTTCAAAACACCATAAACCTACTATTGTTTATATAGCTGAAACTTTTCAAAGAAAGACGTACAAGCATTCTTCTTCACATCAAGTATTTTAAAGGAACTGAACGAAAGAAAACGATGAATATAAGTAGAGGTTAGTTGTTGTAAATTATTTTAAAATACATTAGTTTCTAGAACATTTAATCTGATTTTTTCTTAACAGAACATTTTACTGATAAAACATGTCTCATCACGAGAAAGAAAGTGAGGAGAGAAGAAAAGAACAGCTGGTAGTTATACAATTTGAAAAGTAGAAAATTAGATTTCTGATACGCTGTGGTACTCAAGATAACGTATAGACTACATAATCTGATATATTTATGCATGTGTGTACACTCATATATACGTACACGTATACATATTATAGTGCTTTATAATTTGCTTTTACTCAAATAGTCCATCAACTCAAAGTGAACTTACTTTATGGGTATCAAGAATAGAGCGACATTTTTACGAATGCGCCGTCTTTAATTTTATTTTTCTCTGTTCTACTGTATAATTAATATTCGTTTCAAATTTGCCATTTAGATGTTTTTTATTTGTTTTTAGCCAATTCTATATATATACACATATATATGCTTAAATATATAATATATATTCACTTTAACAGCTGATAATTCGATTTATGTTAAAAAGGTAACTTAGATCAAGCATATGCGAGGTTATGAAAGAAACATATTCAGTCTAGCAGTTTGGGATAAAACTGTGTTAAAACACTTCTGGCGCTTTCATTATTATTCCTCTGATTTAATCACAAGCGCTTCAGTTTGAACATATAAAATGTATGTCGCATTAGACTTAACAGTCTTTTTTTTAAAATCTTAACTGTAAATGAAAATCTGTATAAAACGTTGTCATTGCTGGTTTTAAGAGGCAAAAGACGTGACAGCAACTCACACACACATATCATTCACACAAGTAAAAGGAAATTGACAATGGAACGTCTCTCCATCTAATCCTGTTCCAAATCGAGTCGCTTCCATACACACGTAATACATCTGCATCAAGAAGGTAAATTGACTCGCCGATTTTAAGGCCCAAGATAAAAGCCTTGGATTAGGTAGAAACGTAGCAATTCCGACAACCACTTAGGTGAAGATGAATAGAGGTATCTAGGCAAGGATCTATCTCAAAGAGGGCGAGCTCTCCTACAATGAATAGAGTCCTTGTTTGATTTAGCTTTGTTTGGACTCTCCACGTCAGCCGACATTGTGAAGCTGTATGTGTGTCTCTTTATAAAATTCTCTATCGAAATTACTTCAAGAGAAATGGCCTGGCCTCAATAGGTGGAAAATGTAATTTTTCTTTCTTTCTTTTTTTTTTCTTTCTCTTCAGCAGGGTTTGATTTATCATTGGGATTACATTAGCTTGAAGAGTCTCTCCTGCGTTACTGAGAATTTAATCCCTTAGCCGCGGAACACGAATGTTTGCCGGTCTGCGCTATATATTCCCCGTAGACAGTAAACTGCAAGGCATCCATACATCCATATCTTTACCGATATGGCTAGGTACATAAAGGAACCCATCTATTTAAATAAATTTCCCAGGGCTCACAACGTTTCGAGCTGATTGGAGACTTTACAAAATTCTCTAAAAGTCGAACATTTACTTTCCCCTCTTTTGAAATCGTTTACTATTTCCTGCAAACTTTCGAAACTCACACAGTATTCAAAACAAATATTTAAGCTTACATCCAAGTTCATTCTTACAGTAATCTACATACTCTAGCTTAGAAAAGAGAGAGAGAGAAAAGGCAGCTGTAATAGCCTTTAATGTATTCATAGTTATTTTAGTAAAAAAAAACAAATAAATAAACCGTCATTCGTGCGTTGTCACTTTGATAAATAAGTTTCTAAAATTGGAGTTTACATAAGAAAACTCACTTTAAGAGATCCGATAATAAAGTTGTAATAATATTTCAGTTAACCTGTTTATAACGGAAACAAAATCACGATTAAATTCTAAGTCATGATGTCTCTCAAGTTTCAGTTCTTTGATATAATCCATTTCATGTAGAAAAACAGGAAAGCTAAACTGTCTCAAATACGCAAAATTTGTTTTTCAACGCGATGTTTTGGGCAAAATCTGTTACCTTAACCGTAAAAAGCAAAGCGAGGTAACGAAGTAGGGCAAATATTTCCTTATATTCGAAGCCAAGAAATATATAAACGAAAGGGCTTTGATTGATGATAAAGGAGTTTTAGAAATATAAAATAAATAGATTAGTTCCCCGGCGGACAACAGTAAGTTTAGGGACTTACAGCGTAAAAATTAGAGGTTCAGTTCCCCGCGTTGTGCACAACAGATAACTTACTGTGACTTTTGTTCTAACAAACAAACAAAAGCTTATCAGTTCACGCTTCTACGAGAATGTATCTCTGTCTCCAATAGAAAAACATTAGAAAGCGTGTGTGTTTTTTTTTAGTATAGCAAAGCCACAAAGGGCTATCTGCTCAGCCCACCGAGGGGAATCGAACCCCTGATTTTAGCGTTGTAAATCCGAAGACATACCGCTGTACTAGCGGGGAGCCGTTAGAAAGCATCTATATAACACTAATGGATTTTCATCACGTCATATGGACTATTTAAAATTAAACCACACACACATCTTTCTCTTCTGTGCTATAGACCTCTGTGTTGCGTTAACCACGTTTATTTACAGTTAAGCGAAAAGTCTAATGATAGACTATCTTTGCTCTGCCAACCGTGGGTATCGAACCCCGATATTTTACAAACGTACATCTCATGACCTTTCTTCAACTTCTTACAAACGTACATCTCGTGACTCCCTTCACCTTCTTACAAATGCACATCTCATGACTTCCTTCAACTTCTTACAAACGTACATCTCATGACTCCCTTCAACTTCTTACAAATGCACATCTCGTGATCCCCCTTCAACTTCTTACAAACGTACATCTCATGACTCCCTTCAACTTCTTACAAATGCAACTTCTTACAAATCTCTCGTGATCCCCTTCAACTTCTTACAAACGTACATCTCATGACTCCCTTCAACTTCTTACAAATGCACATCTCGTGATCCCCCTTCAACTTCTTACAAACGTACATCTCATGACTCCCTTCAACTTCTTACAAATGCACATCTCGTGATCCCCCTTCAACTTCTTACAAACGTACATCTCATGACTCCCTTCAACTTCTTACAAATGCACATCTCGTGATCCCCTTCAACTTTTACAAACAGTACATCTCATGAATAACTTACAAACGTACATCTCGTGATCCCCCTTCAACTACAAAAAAATGCAGGAATAATCGTTAACTAGAAAATGAGCTTGTGCTATGTTTAGTCATAATTCTCCTACATTACACCTTAAGAAACCCTTTCTAAACGTAATAAGGCTCATAACTTCAACACTTCATTATTATTGTGAATGTGATATTACTTGAACTGAATGACGGTGATTCTGTTTGAGCAGTATTACTGAAATCCCTTGAAGCTCAAAGGTTTACTCCGAGTTATACCAAGATATTTAAGGTTGTAATAGTAATTAACCCTAATAACAGATTCAATACAATGAATTATGACGAGAAAGCCAGGACTTAATCTCTTGTTGTGCCACAGATATCCAACAGGTGAAACGATATGGGTTCCATTCACATACATCTTAGTTTATAACAATTTCAATACCTTGGTTTTATATTGACCAGACATGTGTAAACAAATTACGGCAAAAGTCATCATATTAAACTATAACCAGCTCAACACATCAGTTTTAACTTACCACAGAATTAGCGAGTCATAATACCAATGTCTAACACTTAACTCCCCAGAAAAATCTTCCTACAAAGCTGTCTTAGAAAATACGTAAAACTTCAGCCTCATTACATGCCTTTCATAATTCTGTTGAATTTTTTTTTAGATTCAGCTTTCTACATGCTCAGGGTCTTGTATTATTTTTTTCGTCACCTAGATCTCAAATGTCTAAGCAATGATACCATTGATTGCTTGAATTCGACTCAACTCAGAAAATAAAATTTTCTATAAATTTTAAAGGTCTTTACGCTCCTGTCTTAAACTCTACTTAGTTTATTAACCTCAACTCCTAACATACACCACAAATCATTATATTGATGTCTCAGACTCGACTCACCTCACTAACCATAGCTTTCTATACATTTCACTGATCATTACACATTGATCTTAAACTCTACTCAGTTTATTAACCTCAACTCCTAACATACACCACAAATCATTATATTGATGTCTCAGACTCGACTCACCTCACTAACCATAGCTTCCTATACATTTCACTGATCATTACACATTGATCTTAAACTCTACTCAGTTTATTAACCTCAACTCCTAACATACACCACAAATCATTATATTGATGTCTCAGACTCAACTCACCTCACTAACCATAGCTTCCTATACATTTCACTGATCATTACACATTGATCTTAAACTCTACTCAGTTTAGTAACCTCAACTTCTAACATACACCACAAATCATTATATTGATGTCTCAGACTCGACTCACCTCACTAACCATAGCTTCCTATACATTTCACTGATCATTACACATTGATCTTAAACTCTACTCAGTTTATTAACCTCAACTTCTAACATGCACCATAATCGTTACACCATTATTTATATTCCACTCAATCTCTTAGCCTCTACTTCCAACTGACTTCACAAGTAATAACTAAGTTTGTAGGTTATTCTAAACTTTATGATTTATTACTCAGTTTTCATGTTCTACTCAAGTTACCAACTTCATTTTCCTAGAGAATTGACAGACCACTAAATTATATTTTTACATTACAGATTTGAGTAATACTTATATATTTCTTTTTACAGCTTTCATATGTTCTAAGTTAGTGGATTCATAGCCGTCATAAATCATGTTTTGTTTTGTTTTTCTTTTTGAAGGCTTCACGTTTTCTCAGACTGGTTTCTTATTGATATAACTGACTATTAAGCTATGTTCTCCTAGACCTGATAAATCACCCTTCCTAACTTATTAAATGCTTCAATCATCTTCAGAATAATATTCTTATAAATATAACAGATTACTAGGTCAAGTTTTATGAGAAATGATGAATATTTAGGCTCGAAACTTTTAACAGCCTACAACTGCCTCAGTTTTTTTTATAGTTTTCTACCATTAACAACAGGTTGTGTCTTTGAGCTTTAATTTCTTGTAAATCTGACAAGGCCCGGCATAGCCAGATGGGTTAAGACGTTCGACTCGTAATCTGAAGGTAGTCCAAGAGTTGGCGGTGGGTGGTGATGACTAGCTGCCTTCCCTCTAGTCTTACACTGCTAAATTAAAGAGGGCTATCAGCGCTAGCCCTCGTGTAGCTTTTTGCGAAATTCAAAAACAAAACAAACAAAAAATCTGACTCGTAGTAGCTCTTACTTACAAAAGTTTGATCTGTTGCAATATTAATATTTCAATGAATTCAGACTCGTTGTAAAGTATGATGCACCCCAGTAGCACAGCGGTATACCTGCGGACTCACCCCGCTAAAATAAGGGTTTCGATACCCGTGGTGAACAAAGCACAGATAGCCCACTGTGTGGCTTTGTGGTTAATTCAAACCAAACACTGATTTTTATACGAGCCTCACAAAACTTTCTACTCAGATATCTGAAAGGCATGAGAGATTATCAGTATTTAATGTTTCTCAGAATACCATGCCCTCAGATTCAGAGATTATCAGGATTTAACGTTTCTCAGAATACCATGCCCTCAGATTCAGAGATTATCGGGATTTAACGTTTCTCAGAATACCATGCCCTCAGATTCAGAGATTATCAGGATTTAACGTTTCTCAGAATACCATGCCATTAGATTCAGATTTTAACATCATCCTAGGTTTAGATTTTTTTCGCAACTGACAGGCCATCTCTCACAAGTGTGAACGTTTTTCTTCTTTCAACGTATTTACCGATAGGTATATATGGTTTGCCAAATATATTTATATAAACAATTGATGCGCTAAATTGGTTGTTGACCCACGAATTTTTTTGGTTGCATAGATCCTGTAAAAAAGGTAGCTCACACAAAATTTAATAAATAACACCACCAATGCTGTAATTAATCAAACTATTTATTTCTGAGTTTTCTTCTGTATATTTTCATAGAAAGTGAGTGATTTCGTTCAATATTTCTATTTTATTTTGATCAGTTATTTTTACTACGTATTATAAGAGGCAAATACAAAATAATATGATGCATCATTGGTATTCCAGTGGTGAAAAACAATGTAAAAACATACCAGTAATTGCAGGGGTAATATTACAAACATGGAAAATATTCTGTAAACAATAACAACTTAAAAGAGGGCGCTAATAAAAGACAACAAACGTACAAGGGATTTTAATTTCAGACTTATATGCTGTGTAATAAAATTTCAGAATGAACCAGAAACTTGAATAACCCTGGTATAAAGTAAGTAAAATGTTTGAAGCTCTGTTATAAAGCAAATAGAACAACATGAGAACGAATAGTATCCTTATTAATTGTAAAATACTGTTTATAACATACGGTGAAAAGTATGAAAAAATTGTACTTTAGCCACTTTCCAAATCGTTTCGTGGACTTTTCCAGCAAATAAACAACAAGCATTTGTTTAAACAATATGGAATATACTGTAGCGCCCAATATTATCCAATTATGGATTTGTTTATCTCATGGATTTTACACCAAACTACGAGAACTATCTGCGTTAGTCGTCCATAATTTCAAGGTGATAGACTAGAAGGAAGGCAGTTAACATTACACACCGCCATCTCTTATGGGATGTAACCGCCACTTTTATAATGTGTTTAGTTTTTTTTTTATCTCGTTTTATCTATTTATTTATTTGTTGAGGCAACGGGAAGCAAACCACTAATCTTCACCAATGACACAATTGAACTTATATTTATTTATATTCAATTTTATTTTGCGGTATTTCGCTACGTGAACGACATGTACATTTCTTGGGATTTGCAATTATTTTCAGTTTTTTTATTTCTTAAACAATATCGTGAGACGTTTATTCAAACTTTCTATTTGCATAACAAACATTTTTTTAAATGATTTCTAGAACAGCAAGGAATCAGTCAGTTTCAGGGCTATCAATGAGAAAAAACTTTGCAAATTTGCTTTCAACAAGATTATCTTAGTAACATTTATCTCAATAAAAAATTCAATACCATTAAAAGAATAAAAAAGAAGATAATAGTCGTTCATCTATAAAACGTAATTAAAAATCGTTGAAGTCTGGCATAATGGCTTTTCATCATCTTGTTATCTGACCTGGGGATAGGTGGAAAAACTTTTCAATATTAAGTTTGTGAATCATGTCCTCTTTAAAGCACAGTAAATCACAGCACTCACACACGCAAATCTTGCGTGAGGAATACATTTCCGATAAAAAGGAGGCCGGCAGCTTTCTCCTAGGGCGCACCCTGCGAATGAAGGTAAATGACTGGCCTCACGTGAGTCCAGGTGTGGTACCAGTGTGTCGGGCGTGGCACGAAATCAGCTGATATGATCTTGTTCATTTCCTCTGGCAGGTAAACACGTGTAGCTAGCTTCAACACCGATTAACAGTTTCTTCCCATGTCACGGTTTCTGTTATGCCAGATAGGACTTACCCCTTAATTTCGAGAGTTGACCCCCACCCCACAAAACCAAGATCTGTTCTCTTAATGAGATTGTGAAGTTTGATTCTCTGCTAATTAAGTTAATATTTTCTACTGATTGTTCATTGTTGTTATAAATACAGAACGGAGTGAAATTGAACGTTAGTAATTTTAATTTGAAGAATAATAATAAATAAGGCTAATCACGTGTACCAGTTAAATGAAACAATTCGAATTAATATTTATAAAATGAAATAAACTTTGATATTTGTGAATCTCCAAAGTCTTTACAGCTATATCATTTTAAAGAAAATTATTAGTTTCTGAAGACTTCTAATCTCTAAAGCCACCCTTCACTATGTCTTGTTAGGGATTGTAAGGAAACTAGTTTGAACTGAGAAATAAGTTGTATCATCAAACTCTGTTATTTTGAAACTAGAAGGCGAATTTTATTATTTGCCTTGTACTCTAAGACTTACTGTATCTGCTGATCAGATGCTAGTTTGTAGAATACTAGATGACCTGTTTGTTAAGTTGATGGCTTGCACCAGGCAAACTGATTTATAGATAGAACACTTTTGAACGGGATGGAAGAAAAAAAATTCCCAGAGGAAGAACACGCGTCTCAGCGATAGGAAAAAGATAAATAAACACGCTTTACAAAGGAAAACAGCTATATGTAAACTATGCAAAGGTGGGGTGCAACAATATAAAACTATAAAGGTGCACCCACGTACAAACTCAACACAGGAGATGCAACTCCGAAACCTTTATAGGAAAATGCAACCACATGCAAATCCTATACAGAAGAACAATCTAAACCCTTCATTATTCTAGTGAGTAGGGAATATTTAAATAAATAATTTAATTTTGAAATATCACAAACATTTGTATCGCTGTGGTTATAAGTTTCGTTTCGTTTTGAATTTCGCGCAAAGCTACACGAGGGCTATCTATGCTAGCCGTCCCTAATTTAGCAATGCAAGACTAGAGGAAAGGCAGCTAGTCATTACCACCCATCGCCAACTCTTGGATTACTCTTTTAGCAACGAATAGTGGGATTGATCGTCATGTTGTAACGCCCCCCCCCGACTGAAAGGGCGAGCATATTTGGTGTGACGGGATTCGAACACGCGACCTTTGGATTACGAATCGAGTGTTTTAGCCTCCTGGCGGTGGTTATGAGTAAAGCTGTCACGAGAAAAGTTCGATGAGGTAGTGGATAAAAAAGTGAAGAAAATTTAGTAGAACTTTTAAACACGTCTCGATGTATGGCGGGAGAGATTTAGATGTCCAGTTTTTCTTTTTAGAGAACGAATAATTTCATTTCAAGAATCATTCAGGTCTAAGATGGGTTGATGTGATGACGAGAAATGAGCCTTTTTTTTCCTTTTTTTTAGTTACTGACAAGCACAGAGACAAAACTTACAATTCTCACTTGCCCAGCCGATAGAATTGAGTTTTAATTAAAGTGTGGTTCGGCAAGCGAGAGGGACAATTCGTGTGGAATGATGGATGGGGGACAGCTTTTGTTCGTCAATTAGTGACACGCCATTTCACCTTTCACTGTTCGACGATTCGAAGAACGCCGCCGATTGTTCGCACATTTGGGACGCCGCGGGAGCAGAGCTGTGAAGTGTAGGTAAGACATCAGTTGACGAGAAAAATGAGAAAAAATTACAGTTTTTCTTCTGCGTGATTGCTTGCTTCTCTTCTTCTTGCTAATCACAAGAAAAGAAGTCAGGCGCGTGCAGAAGGGATTAAAAATTAATGTACCAACTACAAGTAAAACGTTTAGTTAACTCTCAGTTTTAATTCTCTTAAGAAAAACAGTTAATTTAAAAGACAGCGAAACAGTTATTTATTAGAGGGGAAAAAACCAAAAAGAAACCAGTGTTTGACCGTCTAGTTTATTTTTTTTTAAGGAATGCATAATGAAATACTCATCTAACTTCTTTTCGTTTTATTTTTTAAATGGTTGCCTAAACTATGGAAAATTGAACGCAGCTACTGTTATATGTTATTAATAAAATACTTACCAATTTTTAATCGTGATATTGGCGCTTTAGAAATTTGAATAATTTTTTTTTCAATGTAATATAGAATATAGTTTCCATTCCCTGCGGCAACAGTTTCTTTATAAAAGAGCGCACAAAATTGTCACTAAATTAGCATAATTTTACCTCCTTTACTTGATTGGTTGTTTAAGTGAGCATTAATATGTGCCGCTCTTGTTTTTTGTGAGAGGGGGATTCTTTAAGTGGAAAAATAACATAGCAAAAAAGCTCGATTTTGAAAACATTGAGAAACGTATCCTTCGAAGTACCGGATTGTTTTTGTTTCGTTCCTTAGCAGTAATTGTTTTCCCCCTGTTAAAACATTCACTACAAAGAATTGCTCAAGGAAGTCGTTTATTTTCTATGTAAGATGCATAGTTAAACTCTAACAGTAATTAATGGCGATGTTGATTTTTTTTTTCACATGTGCGATTGATATGTTACAAGAAATTATCTAGTCAGCAAATTCATGGAACCGCCACAGTGTGGTGCATAAATACGTTAGAAAAACGTATTTAAAAACAAAACAAAACAAGTGGCGTCTGGACCCCTGTCGGTAATTATGACGTTAAAGATTCCGTCGGTGTGAAAAATGTTAACCCTAAATGCAATGGGAGGCTGCAAAGTTTTAACCATACCAATAAAAACAAATCATATGGAATGTGTGAATAATAAGTTCTCACTGGAAACACTTGAAAGTGAATATTAACATTTAAATATGATCAAAACACTTAGTTTAATTGCGTTACTTAATATACAGAGTGTCCATAAATTATATGATTCATTTTAAAAATTAATAATTTCAAATATATTACAGACTGAGCACTCCGGTTTTATTTAACTTGAGGAACAACTCATAAAGTTTCTTTTTTATTTTCCATTGCAAATCTGTCAAAGGAGCATCGCTAGAAAAGAGGAAAAGTGAAAAGAAGAAACGACAACACCCCAGGTAAAGGTGCAATATGTGGTTTGGTTTGTTGAATCCCAGTCAGTCGTAACAGCGCAACGAAATTACCGACGCGTTTATGAAAAGGATCCACCATCTAAGAATAGCATAAAACCTTGGTTTGAAATATTCCTAGTAACTGGTATAGTGTGTTGCAAAAAAAAAGAAAAAAGAACTGGATATCCATATGTATCTGATACAAGAGTATGTGAGATGCGTTTCTTAGATACACACAGTGCACATCTGAAAGTATAGTAAAACAAGAAAAAAAGATTTTTCAGGTTAAATAAAGTTAGAGTGCTTTGTAATACTTTAAAGTTCTGATTATTTTTTTTTAAATTGAATCAGATAACTTATGAAAACCCAGGGCCCAGTCGCTTTTGTGAACACTTTATTTTACACTAATCTATTTAGGCCCCAAATTGATAGTATGTTTGTTTATATAATTTTGTTGGATGTGGAGTCTCCTAGTAAGAAAAATAAGTTCCACAAATTATTTTTGAATTCCCTGTGCATCTTGCATAGAGAAATCTGTGGTTTCGACCTTTCTTCCTTTTGATATTGCCCGGCATGGCCAAGCGTGTTAAGGCGTGCGACTCGTAATCTGAGGGTCGCGGGTTCGCATCCCCGTCGCGCCAAACATGCTCGCCCTCCCAGCCGTGGGGGCGTTATAATGTTACGGTCAATCCCACTATTCGTTGGTAAAAGAGTAGCTCAAGAGTTGGCGGTGGGTGGTGATGACTAGTTGCCTTCCCTCTAGTCTTACACTGCTAAATTAGGGACGGCTAGCACATATAGCCCTCGAGTAGCTTTGTGCAAAATTTAAAAACAAACAAACAAACAACCCTTTTGATAGTTTCTTGCAGTGAATGTTACGGGAGGCAAACCTAAAATTACTCAGTTTCCTGTGTGTGAATTTCATTGGCTGTAAACGTTATAAATACAAGATAGTAATATGAGGGTTAATTCGTCCATTATTTTTACAGAGATAGAAGAATATATGGGCGCACAACACTTCTTTGATTATTTAATTTATCTCTATACATTCCTCAAATATCAGGTGTTTACGTTTGTTCAGACTTTTTTCATACTTTCAAATCTGACCAAATTTGATACAATAATACACGAACTGCCTTAGCCTCATTTTTTAGTCTCTTGAGATTTTATGGTGCGTGAAAGTATAGTTATTATAATATATATATCATTAGTTTTAGTTTATTGAGGATGTAAACACAATTTCACTTCTGAAATAAACTGTTTTTTTAATTTTTTTACAAGACAGGAGGGCTACATCCTTATCTCTTAAAACTACTTTAATTATCATAAAGAACAGCATGCAGAAACAAACATTCATTTCTGTACTAAGCTAGTAAGATTTTGACGAAACCAATTGAAACAGTTATCCGTTGATGATCCAACTATATCCGTTTTTTTTTTTCATTTGCGTAATAGAATATTTAAATTTACATTACAAAACGTAAAAACATAATAACCTTCTACGGCGTAATTAAAAGTTTCCTCGTGTGTAGGTGAATATGTCTCGATGAAAATCCCCTAAAACTTTTTCCGAGCTAAAGGCATTCGTATTGCCTTGAGATAAAATTAAAATGTAGTAATTAGTATTCCTACCTCAGGTTGATTTGTTGCAAGTGTTATGCCGTAATTCACTGATTGCAGCAACGTACTGGTTGCACTCTGAATTACTATTCTACTAATGTATTTATATGTGTGTGTGTATATATATACACCAAAGCTATATATTATCTTTTCTGAGCCTATATATTCAACATTGCATGCTCAAATAACCACATTACTTAAAATGGCTACACACTCTCTGTTGCTCACGCTGTGTGCCTTATGTAAGCATTGACGTAATTAAAATAAATGCACCTTTTTCGACTCCATCATCGGGATGAGAAACACATTACCTTATGTCACAGGTACATCGTTCTGTACCGTTCAGAGATGTACTGGCTTCCATTTGCTAAATGTACTCCATTTCCCGGGTGAGCGGTGTTGCGACAAGTCCCGAACAGAGTGCCGACCATACGAGAAAATTAAATGGATTCTTTCACACACGACCAAGAATAATGATGAAATGTAGAGAGTTGATTTTTTTCTAACGTCAGAAACTCTTTCTCTCTGCCTGCATCACAAAGCGAAGTACGAACGACAGTTTCATTCACTTTGTTCGGTAAATGTGATATTTATAAGAGAGAAAAAAACATCCATACGTGTCAAGAGAAAAATTAACATAACTTTAAAAAACCAAAACCAAAAACTAATTATACTAATTTAAATATTATCGTACAATTAGATATCATATTAGAGAAAAATATTTTGAATATAAATACCTCCTGGTAGTGATACTATAAATACCTCCTGGTAGTGATACTATAAATATCTCCTGGTAGTAATACTATAAATAACTCCTGGTAATGATACTATAAATATCTCCTGGTAGTAATACTATAAATAACTCCTGGTAATGATACTATAAATATCTCCTGGTAGTAATACTATAAATATCTCCTGGTAGTGATACTATAACTATCTCCTGGTAGTGATACTATAAATAACTCCTGGTAATGATACAATAAATATCTCCTGGTAGTAATACTATAAATATCTTCTGGTAATGATACTATAAATATCTCCTGGTAGTGATACAATAACTATCTCCTGGTAGTGATACTATAAATAACTCCTGGTAATGATACAATAAATATCTCCTGGTAGTAATACTATAAACATCTCCTGGTAATGATACTATAAATATCTCCTGGTAATGATACAATAAATATCTCCTGGTAGTAATACTATAAACATCTCCTGGTAATGATACTATAAATATCTCCTGGTAATGATACTATAAATATCTCCTGGTAGTAATACTATAAATATCTCCTGGTAGTGATACTATAACTATCTCCTGGTAGTGATACTATAAATATCTCCTGGTAGTAATACTATAAATATCTCCTGGTAGTGATACTATAACTATCTCCTGGTAGTGATACTATAAATAACTCCTGGTAATGATACAATAAATATCTCCTGGTAGTAATACTATAAACATCTCCTGGTAATGATACTATAAATATCTCCTGGTAATGATACTATAAATATCTCCTGGTAGTAATACTATAAATATCTCCTGGTAGTGATACTATAAATATCTCCTGGTAGTGATACTATAACTATCTCCTGGTAATGATACTATAAATATCTCCTGGTAGTAATACTATAAATATCTCCTGGTAGTAATACTATAAATATCTCCTGGTAGTGATACTATAAATAACTCCTGGTAATGATACTATAACTATCTCCTGGTAGTAATACTATAAATAACTCCTGGTAATGATACAATAAATATCTCCTGGTAGTAATACTATAAATATCTCCTGGTAAAGATACTATAAATATCTCCTGGTAGTAATACTATAAATAACTCCTGGTAAAGATACTATAAATATCTCCTGGTAGTAATACTATAAATATCTCCTGGTAATGATACTATAAATATCTCCTGGTAGTAATACTATAAATAACTCCTGGTAAAGATACTATAAATATCTCCTGGTAGTGATACTATAAATATCTCCTGGTAATGATACTATAACTATCTCCTGGTAGTGATACTATAAATAACTCCTGGTAATGATACTATAAATATCTCCTGGTAGTAATACTATAAATATCTCCTGGTAGTGATACTATAAATATCTCCTGGTAGTGATACTATAACTATCTCCTGGTAGTGATACTATAAATAACTCCTGGTAATGATACTATAAATATCTCCTGGTAGTAATACTATAACTATCTCCTGGTAGTGATACTATAAATAACTCCTGGTAATGATACTATAAATATCTCCTGGTAGTAATACTATAAATATCTCCTGGTAGTGATACTATAAATATCTCCTGGTAGTGATACTATAACTATCTCCTGGTAGTGATACTATAAATAACTCCTGGTAATGATACAATAAATATCTCGTGGTAGTAATACTATAAACATCTCCTGGTAATGATACTATAAATATCTCCTGGTAATGATACTATAAATATCTCCTGGTAGTAATACTATAAATAACTCCTGGTAAAGATACTATAAATATCTCCTGGTAATGATACTATAAATATCTCCTGGTAGTAATACTATAAATAACTCCTGGTAAAGATACTATAAATATCTCCTGGTAGTAATACTATAAATATCTCCTGGTAGTGATACTATAACTATCTCCTGGTAGTGATACTATAAATAACTCCTGGTAATGATACAATAAATATCTCCTGGTAGTAATACTATAAACATCTCCTGGTAATGATACTATAAATATCTCCTGGTAATGATACTATAAATATCTCCTGGTAGTAATACTATAAATAACTCCTGGTAATGATACAATAAATATCTCCTGGTAGTAATACTATAAATATCTCCTGGTAGTGATACTATAACTATCTCCTGGTAGTGATACTATAAATAACTCCTGGTAATGATACAATAAATATCTCCTGGTAATGACACTATAAATACCTACTGGTAATGATACCATAAATACCTCCTGATAATGATACTATAAATAGCTCCTGGTAGTGATACTATAAATAACTCCTGGTAATGATACAATAAATATCTCCTGGTAGTAATACTATAAACATCTCCTGGTAATGATACTATAAATATCTCCTGGTAATGATACTATAAATATCTCCTGGTAGTAATACTATAAATAACTCCTGGTAAAGATACTATAAATATCTCCTGGTAGTAATACTATAAATACCTCCTGGTAATGATACTATAAATATCTCCTGGTAGTAATACTATAAATAACTCCTGGTAATGATACTATAAATAACTCCTGGTAATGATACAATAAATATCTCCTGGTAGTAATACTATAAATATCTCCTGGTAGTGATACTATAACTATCTCCTGGTAGTGATACTATAAATATCTCCTGGTAATGATACTATAAATATCTCCTGGTAGTAATACTATAAATAACTCCTGGTAATGATACAATAAATATCTCCTGGTAGTAATACTATAAATATCTCCTGGTAGTGATACTATAACTATCTCCTGGTAGTGATACTATAAATAACTCCTGGTAATGATACAATAAATATCTCCTGGTAATGACACTATAAATACCTACTGGTAATGATACCATAAATACCTCCTGATAATGATACTATAAATAGCTCCTGGTAGTGATACTATAAATAACTCCTGGTAATGATACAATAAATATCTCCTGGTAGTAATACTATAAACATCTCCTGGTAATGATACTATAAATATCTCCTGGTAATGATACTATAAATATCTCCTGGTAGTAATACTATAAATAACTCCTGGTAAAGATACTATAAATATCTCCTGGTAGTAATACTATAAATACCTCCTGGTAATGATACTATAAATATCTCCTGGTAGTAATACTATAAATAACTCCTGGTAATGATACTATAAATAACTCCTGGTAATGATACAATAAATATCTCCTGGTAGTAATACTATAAATATCTCCTGGTAGTGATACTATAACTATCTCCTGGTAGTGATACTATAAATAACTCCTGGTAATGATACAATAAATATCTCGTGTTAGTAATGCTATAAATATCTCCTGGTAGTGATACTATAACTATCTCCTGGTAGTGATACTATAAATAACTCCTGGTAATGATACAATAAATATCTCGTGTTAGTAATGCTATAAACATCTCCTGGTAATGATACTATAAATATCTCCTGGTAATGATACTATAAATATCTCCTGGTAGTAATACTATAAATAACTCCTGGTAAAGATACTATAAATATCTCCTGGTAGTAATACTATAAATATCTCCTGGTAGTGATACTATAACTATCTCCTGGTAGTGATACTATAAATAACTCCTGGTAATGATACAATAAATATCTCCTGGTAGTAATACTATAAACATCTCCTGGTAATGATACTATAAATATCTCCTGGTAATGATACTATAAATATCTCCTGGTAGTAATACTATAAATAACTCCTGGTAAAGATACTATAAATATCTTCTGGTAGTAATACTATAAATACCTCCTGGTAGTGATACTATAAATATCTCCTGGTAGTAATACTATAAATAACTCCTGGTAATGATACTATAAATAACTCCTGGTAATGACACTATAAATACCTACTGGTAATGATACCATAAATACCTCCTGATAATGATACTATAAATAGCTCCCGGTAGTCAGTGATACAAGAACCCTTATATTAACTTTAATTCAATTAAGAATGAGGTGTCTATTTATTCCAATTTTTTTGTGAAAATTCACTATGTTTCTAGGTGATGGCATGGCATGCAATCTACCGATCGCGGGTTCAAACCCCCCTCGTCAAATATGCTTGACATGCTTAGCCGTGGGGGCATTACATTATGACGGTTAATTCCACTTTTCGTTATTAAAGTATAAACCAAGAGTTGGCAAAGATGGGATTGACTAGCTGTTTTTCATCTGATCTCCATCACTTCAAAATTAGGGTTAGCTAGCTCAGATATCCTTCGGGTAGCTTTCATCTTAATACCCTTTAACACGGTCTCAGATGAAACCTATTGCGTTTGTAAAATACATTGTACGGAATGTAGATGTTACTGTATTGAAAACACACTGTAGTCCTTAGCCTAACGCCCGTCTAGTGACTACTTTAATTCATTATTACATTTAATATTAATACTTATGTTATTTGTGTTCTGAACCTTAGTTTTATGCAACTAAGAAGCAAGCATAAAATTTAGTTGCTTTCGAATATGGAATGTATGTTTCTGAAAATTAATCATGTGATTTGGTGGAAGAAAGCGTTAGTCTTGACCGTGTTGTTTTATTGGTAGAAGCTACGAGGTAATGCCACGTGTCTTTTTGAGAAATAATTCTCCATGTCTTTTTATATGCAGTTTTGTTTGGTTCCGTATAATATACTTTAGGCTATAAAGATTATACTTGAATATACATTGCTGAATTTTTGACTCGTGTTTGTACTTTCTGCAATGCATATATGTTTGTAGGCAGTTGTAAGATCATATCACAACAAAAACAGTAAAATCTAGGGAACTTAATGCTAAGGACTCGAACGGATTTACTGAGTAAATAGAAAAATATTAGAACCTGAGCTATTTCACTTGATAAAATTACGTTACGGAATATATCAAGGGCCAAAATGTACATTTATCTCGGAGTTTTCATAACGTACGATGTATTAGTGTTTGTTATATTTCTGTTTCATTGGTTAATAAAGTATATGAAAGAAAAATTTCCTTAAAAGTTCCATGTCCTAACAATCATTCTAAAATGAGGACCCGTCATGGCCAGGTGAGTTCAGGCACTCGACTCGTAATATGAGGGTCGCGGGTTCGAATCCTCGTCACATCAAACATGCTCGCCCTTTCAGCCGTGTGGCCTTTATAATGTGACGGTCAATCCCATTATTCGCTGGTAACAGAGTAGCCCAAGAGTTCGCGGTGGGTGGTGATGACTAGCTGTCTTCCCTCTAGTCTTATACTGCCAAATTATGGACGTCTAGTGCAGATAGCCCTCATGTAGCTTTGCGAGAAATCCATAACAAACCAAAAAGTAATCAAATTCTAAAATGAGATTAATAGTTTAAAGTATTCCTGTGACATCCTATGTCGGGCAATGAATTGGATCAAGGTGTATTTTTTTATAAATACGGTTTGGTGTTACATGTCATTTATTTACACGTGTTGCCAAATCATTTTTTTAAAAAATCGAACGTTTGTAATGTGCTTGCTCTGAGCTCTGTTTGTATGAGAGTTTCTAAAAACAAAACAGAATTTCTCAAAATTTACTTCATTAACATTGAAAAGGTGATTCAAAAATTCAGTTTAATAAAGCTCCAATAAACATAATCACGTGCTTGTGAATTAATATACAGTTGTTTACTAATGCTTCAGAATGTTGCTTGGTACATATTCGTTTTGACTGAGACAAGTTGTCATTAATTGATGTACATGTTGCCAGGAAAGCAAAGTTAAAAAAAGAGTACTTATCGTGACTCTTTCTCTGCATTTTTGGTCAAAAATAAAGTTTTATGAACCTAAAGTACTTAATGTGTATGACCAACAATTATGTTTGATGAACTTAA
Organism: Tachypleus tridentatus; assembly: GCF_004210375.1. Taxonomy (NCBI): domain Eukaryota; kingdom Metazoa; phylum Arthropoda; class Merostomata; order Xiphosura; family Limulidae; genus Tachypleus; species Tachypleus tridentatus. The sequence goes on from NC_134834.1 coordinate 30,619,735, forward strand.
AACTACCTAGTGTGTAATACCATGCCTAAAATCCCCCTTTGGTCAACAATTAAGTTTGATGAACTTAAAACTACCTAGTATGTATTATCAAGCCTAAAATCCCCTTTTGGTCAACATTAATTTTGTTGAACTTAAACTACTCAGTGTGTAATACCATGCCATACATAAGCTACACGGAGAAACTGGAAAATAATGAATTGTAGTTTATGTGTATTAGCAACATAACGTTGGGCAATAAAATGATTATCTGGATAAATTTCAACACCTCTCGTTTTGGATGTTTTAAAATGTTATGTTTGTTAAGGTGGAAAAACACAGAGATTTGAAAATAATTCATGCATGTGTAGGTCAAAGCCAAAACAACTTAAGGAAACTGATTAAAATATCTCAGTTGTAAACTTACAGATTAGAGGATCCTCAAGCCGATGTCTTACAGATTATAGAGACATAAAGTCGATATCTAACAGATTAGAAGGACATCAAGTCGATGTCTCACAGATTAGAGGGACCTCAAGTCGATGTCTTACAGATTAGAGGGACCTCAAGTCGATATCTTATAGATTAGAGGGACCTCAAGTCGATATCTTACAGATTAGAGGGACCTCAAGTCGATATCTTACAGATTAGAGGGACTTCAAGTCGATGTCTTATTGTTGCCACGTATCGCTTCACTATGAAAGTGCACTACTATTCCGCAAGGAGTTTTAATTGGACTTCGTAAAAACTAGTGAAATGTGCATGTTGCTACTTGTACCCCCTGTGGGGCACGAGCAACATATTTAGGAACTATACATATATTTATATCATGACAAATATCCGAAACTTTTGACAGTGGACTGCCGTCTTAAAATTAAGTATGCTATGAGTGAAAGAACGTTTCACAAGCACTTTCCGAACAGTGCACACCAGTTTAAAGGGTGCTATTTGTAACATGTTTAGTAGCAACGATAAAGGAGGATCGCACATACATACACATGCTGCTTATAATTGCGAAATTTCGTAAACTAGTCGTCTCCTTTCCTATTTATTAAATTATTTCTAATTAGACACCTACATAGCATAGACCACGAGTTCATTCTGAGACGTTGGTGGAAGAAAGAGAAACTTTAAAGCAAAAGAAAACCTTCTCGCGTGGAAGGTAGAAACTTGGTATAACGTTGAATGGAACTTGAGTGTACTTGAACGAAAAGAAACAAAACAATTGCGACTGACCACAAAAAGATACGGACTTTCCATCATGATAAAGATACGGACTTTGCATCATGATAAAGATATGGACTTTCCATCATGATAAAGAGAATGTAAAGGAAATTTCCCTTCGTTGTTTATGGCTGCTATGGATTTTTCACCTAACATAACTTTTAACAAAAAGTACCTATCAAGAAAGGTTATTTGTCCAACACAGTTCCTGTACTGTATAACCAGCAAGCCAAGAATATCTGGTCACATTAGAATAAACTACTAAGTCACATGTCTCAGTCCACAGCAGCGTTTTTACGAATCGTTGTCTATGAAACCAGTGCTCATGCTTTCCCCTTTTCCGAAATTTCTATAAGGTTACCTGAGTGGGAACCCGTGAAATGCCGTACTTTAGATATGTTATTCTATTGACGGAATTTCATGTCCACGTAGACTGGAAAGTTGGATAAGATGTTAGTTTTAAAATCAACACCACCATCCTTTTTCAGTAGCTTATCACAATAGAAATTACAACATTGAGCTGTAATAAGTAATCATCGGATCAAGCATGACCAGCTAGGCTTAGAACATAACTCTAATTTATACGATAGTTAATGTTTTTATGTTGAGATTAATATTTCTTACTGTGGTTAGTTTTGTTTTTAACTGGCTCACAAGTCGTTAGTATACACGATTATTAGGACCTTAATAACGAAATTCTAATCCCCTTCACAACAAACATGCTTTCCCTTTCAGCTGTGGGAGCGTTATAATGTACGGACAATCCCACTATTCGTTAGTAAAAGAGTAATCCAAGAGTTGGTGGTGGATGGTGATGACTAGCTGAATTCTCTCTAGTGTCATACTGCTAAATTATGAGCTTTGTGATAATTTAAAAAAAAAAAAAGCAAATGAAAGAAGAACAAATAATATGCCAGCCACACTATATGTGATATATCGAGAGAAGACGAAGGCTTTTGCCCAATTCCATAGTTCATCAGGCTGGTAGATACAATTTCGTGGACGGCACGCTGTTTATCTATCATCAGTTACGTGAACAACAGTAAGTGATTCGATGTGAACTAAATTACGTTGGTGATCTGAGGTTTTTTTTATCAATTCAGTTTAAGTCATTACACATTAGAATTTTGTTTATTATCTTCATTAAGAAAAAAATATCTACATGTGACTTGGAATAACATTCTTAAACCGTGCGTTTAACCCTCAACTTAGCGTAATGCTAGCGTTGTAGTTGTTAGCTCTTGCAGTACATTGATTAACCTGATTAGTCAGATATAACAAAACCAGTCAGCCCAGAAAAGTTCTATAATCAATATAACTTAAGATGTAATATAGTGTATGTTGTTCTCACATACGTATATGCGATCGAGAAAATGAAACTTTATTTAACGTTCGCTTCAGATCGACTTTCTATAGCGTAAACGATTGTTGTATTGTCGCTAGAAATTGATTTTTGAAATAACAGTCAAATGAAGCTAGAAAGAAAGTAATATTTGGAAACTGGCCAAACAACAGAACTCAGTCTCAGAACTGAAACTTCAACAAGCCGGGTTTATGTAAGATCCGTCTAATGGTACGAGACAAATCCAGGAAGACTTATCAGTTTGCTGTTTATAAACCACATTACAAGCATATAAAACAAATGCTCACTTTTGAATAAGTGAAGTAAAAATATATTTGATTTAAATTTTATTTGATGTGTGGGGGGGTGTATAGCGAGGAAAATATACATAAAGTAAGAGAAACGTTGATCCAGTCAATAAATTGTGTAAGTGAAATTAATGGTACAACAGTAAGTTTTCATTGTAAATATACAGGGTGTTTGGAAAGTCACTGTGCAGTTTTGAAAGCAGCGATAACAGCATTCATTCTGTCTATTTCAAGCCAGCAACTGATAGCGGTGTTTAGAAACAAAATAAGAAGGATCCAGGCCTGTATTGATGCCAACATTTCAACATTGTTTATAATTGTCGTTCATATTTACCTCCTGTATTCTATATTGAAACATGTCTGTTAATAAATATATAAGTGCACAGTGACTTTCCGAGCACCCTGTAGTATGTATGATCTGTGACGAAAACCAAGTACATATAAGTCAAACCTTAATTGAAATAAGGTTCACTACTAGTGCCAATAGATGGCGATACCTATAAGTTTTCACCAAATGTTTTGCCACATGCTCTTGGCACTTGCTGTCGGCAAGAAAACACAAAAACAAGTACGACTAATTAGTGTAGGTTTTGACCATTATTCCAATATTGTTATCCTAATTCACTAGTGTTTTTCTTCTTCGAATATTTGTAAAACAATATGACTGAAACACATTTGGTATAAAAAGTGTTAAAATAAAATAATTCATATTGAAAGAAAGAACAATATTTGTTACAGTTTAAAATTACAATCCTTTTTCTTTAGAACATGTGAACCAAATCCGTCTTTCCTTCCCTATCCAAAATTGCCAGCAGTGGATCAGAGGTAAATTTATGAACTCACAATGCTAAAATACAGAGTTCGATTCCCTGCGGTGGACAGTGCACAAATAGCCCATTATGTTGCTTCGCGCTAAAAACACACAAACTGTACAAAAAGAGCATTATTTCAGAAACAACACTTAAACTAATATTTTACAAAATTCAAATGAACTATCGTTCTTTCACATCAAACAGGAAAAAAATGCAGTTTTAACAAGTTAAAAAATATAACAGGATTGTACCTTTATAGATCGACAGAAATAACTGGAAAATCGAAAGCCCTGTCGGTTTTCAGGTGACAGGTGACTTGATTTTCTTACAACTGATGTTCATATCTTCTACATAGGTAACTAAACAGATGCCAACAAGGTTGTCAGCACACGGGGATAAATTTGCTTTGTTCCAAATCTACGACTATTATTGTTGTTATTTTACACTGGGAAGACCAACTGTTATCGCCTGTACAAGATGACAACGTCCGCCTACTGATCGCGAGCCAGAAAACGCAAGGAGTTTTCAATTTCTGCTGCCAACATGCGTACTATGGCGTTCAACTCAGCGCGTCTGCGCTGTGACGTCACCTAAGCGCCCTCTTGCCACTTTCGCACGAGATTAAAAAACACTCTCACAGTCACGCTTGGGACACGAGCTCAATCATGACTTAAATTACAGAAGCTTTTGTCTGATGTGGGAAATCTAAAACAGTCTGTAAAAGTAATTTAAATATCGTGTTTTATGAAACGACCGAATCAGTCATTGGTTCGAAAATAATGATTTACCGTATTTAATTCTACTTAACTGAACTTTTCCGTAGCCTTACAAGAAAGGGCGGGTCACAAGTTTGTTTCATTACAGGTGAGGCGTGGGCTGTATCTGGGAAATGTCGCTGCTATTTCGGGTGCGGCAGTAAACCAGGTAAAAACTTCGCCCACTAATTAATTAAACAGCCACTGCTTCAACCGCCACGGAACGCAGCAATCACGCTCGCGAAATTACGTCGCTGAATGATTTTTCCCGTCAACACACGCCTAGGTGCGGATAGAAACAAGTAACTCGTGGGAACGCCCTCCTCGCGGCCAACATGTTCAACTTCCCGCCATTACCAGCAGGCGTGGCCCGTGTGACACCCGGTCATTACAGCACGCGCCACAGACTATCTCAACTCTGAGCACAAGGCGGTCAAGCAGACAGGTTGCACGCGCCCTCGCACGCGTGGTGCTACTCTGAGGGGCGGATGCCCACCAGTGTGGTCACGCAACCATCGTGTACCTCTGAAATCTGGCCGGAAACCCGAAGTTTTTACCCATAAATTAGAAAATCTAGACTCGCCTGTAACTGATTTGTTTCTATCGTATAACAAACTCTAGGGAATTTTTCATAGGGGTGATTAGTGCTAATGTTCCTAGTATACATTAGGTCTAAAGGCTTTTAAACATTTATTCTAAGGTCATTTATCACGTTTCAAAAAGAGTATGTTTTACTGTGATTGATATTACGTGCGCGTTCTTTCGGTCGGAGATTAATTAAACCTCTTCGTTCGTGCTTCGATATCTGGACGACGTACTCTTACTTAGCCCGTCAAGTCCTCAGATCTTGAATTAAGCGCGTATAAACCATGCATTTAATGTGTATACAGATGGTTGGCGTTTAGTTGTGACCTAGTGAAAAGACTTCCTGCAAGTGAAAACAAACTTGCTTTTGTTTCCTCCTCGATCTCACAGTTGTACCGTCGGTATAAAAACCTCTGGGTGATGAAAAAAAATGGAAGTGAAAATTATTCTTATTATGCTTATTTCGATAGCAGCTCCCCAGTGACACAGCGGCATGTCTGCGGACTCGAACTGCTAGAACCCGGGTTTTGATACCCGTGGTGAGCAGAGAACAGATAGCCCATTGTGTAGCTTTATGCTCAATTCTGAACCGACAAACAAGATATACGTCTTCAAACGTTTATTAGATTAAAACTTTAAAGAAATGATAGAATTTGGTATGTGAGCGTAGTAAAAACAAACAAACAAACAAAATAATGTGATATTGGCTGGGTGTAACCTGGTGGTTAACGTGTCAGATTGTGAATCCGAGGGTGCTTGGTTCACTTCCTGTCGCTGCCACATTACGCTTTACATCCCGGAGTCGTTGGTGCATTATAAAAGTGACAGTAAACTCCCACTAATAGATCAGACAAGAGTAAGTCAAGAATTACAGCCCTAGAAACCGGATTTTTATACCCGTGGTGGGCAGAGCACAGATAGTCCTTTGTGTATCTTTGTGTTCATCTTCAAACAATTGACAGTGGATGATGAGTTGCCTTTTGTCTATTAGTCTATCAGTTCAAAATTAGATAAGACAGATAGTCTCGAAACAAACAAATGATAAAAATCACATAAACTACAAATTGTTTCCCCACATCCTAACCTGTCCATCTTGTATTCAAAATCAGAGACGTGTAAGAACATCATTTCAGGTGTATCTCTTGTCACTCACAAGTACACTACCGAAGATACCTTTAGCAAATATTAGAATTTCTTTGCTGGGCTGGACTGGGAAAAACAGAAGTTTTCTGTCAACCGCTTTATATATGTATATATGCAATATAATATTTGAATAGTTACGGTCAGATTACTAAAAAGTTGATGACGTATTGATAAGAAATGAAGTAACTTATTAAAGAAATAATTATCGTCATTTATGATATTATTGAACTTTAGTCTTTCGAGTACTTTTTTAGTTAACTGACTGAGTTCACATGCGTAAGATGTTTCCTTTTTATTCCGCCAGGAGAACCGATTTCAGTCCGTCGCATTATTTCGTAACCCTCAAATTTCCGATGTTGATTTTGTTTAATATATTTTTTAAATATTCATAACCCGTGTTTCTTGTGGGTCTACGTCTCTTGGTTACAAGTCTCATAACAACACACGAGACATGCGAAATTGAAACACAAATGATTTCAATATTACCAATAACTTCAATAATTACTGCTGTTAAAATTTCCTATGTATCATTTCTATAAAGAGGTTGATTTCATCAAAGTTTTGGGGCTGCACTTTGTACTAAGTGTTGTAGCAGGAAAAACAGGAAACCACTCAATATGATGTAATATACATGTACTTTTCACGGTATAAAAACATGTCGATAACTTGGGGTTTAATTTTAAAAGAAAGTCATATTTTTTTCCAGTGTTAGGATTATTATTATTAGAAATAGAAAAAGTGAAACATAAAAGGCGTTTGAGAAACAAAGCAAAGACTATTAAATCTGTTTAAGTTTATCAGTTTATCAATCTGTATTCCCTTTTTCGTTCTCTTTTTTCTTTAACTTAATTTTTTTAATAATATACAGTCACTTTCTTACAAATATAACTTTCAAGTCTTTACTTCAGAATTTTATGAACATCTATGTCACCGAATTTCTTATTTGTATATTTAAATGTCGGATAAATGATTCTAGGTTTGTTTGTTTTGAATTTCGCGCAAAGCTACTCGAGGGCTATCTGCGTTAGTCGTCCCTAATTTAGCAGTGTAAGACTAGAAGGAAGGCAGCTAGTCATCACCTCCCACCACCAACTCTTGGACTATTCTTTTACTAACGAATAATGGGATTGACCATAACATTATAACGTCCCCACGGCTGAAAGGACGAGCATGTTTTGTGTGACAGAGATTCGAATCCGCGACCCTCGGATTATGAGTCATGTGCCTTAACCACCTGGCCATGCTGGGCCAAATGCTTTTAGGAATAAAACGTTTACTTATTTGAAGAACATTCTCGACAGAAGTCGATACACTTTGTTGTGATGTAATTACAAAAACGGAAGAGTAAAAACCACTCACTGAACAATTTGTTCTTGCGACTAATGCCAACAGCTTGATCTTTACGTTTCAAATATTATCCTCAGTTCATATTATTTTTCAGAAATGTGTGTTCAGGTACAGTTTCTTGTCCGTCGACGGTGGTCAGAAAAAATCAACAAGACAAATGATATAGTTAATGGCAAATACGTGACTGTATTGTGCGTTAGAAATGTGTCCTAATACACGCGTTCTGTTGAACAGTGCTTTTCAAGTTACTTTTAACGCTCACCGTAACTGTGATTAGGGCCGACATTGTGTCACGACATGAGTACTAACCTCACAGCAACGACGATATGCGCAAAAGCATAATCGTGAATGCTAAGCCTAACTGCAGCGCTCAAAATAAGGACTGCGTTACAACACATAGGCTAAGCCTATGGTTGTGGTTAGCATTACAACCATGTCAAAATAAGTACTATAGCGTGTTAATAGTGGCTACGTAGGATACTAATAGCTATGGTCAGTATGAGAATCGTGTAATGAGGTAGGAAGAATTCCAGTAAATGTGGTCAGTATTAACACTATTTAATGACGTATCCTAGCAGTTATGGTTACTATTAGAACTGTGTAATGATGTGGGTAGTATCTCAGTAATGGTGATCAGTATTAGAGCTATGTAATATCTGTAGTCTGTATTAGAACTGTGTAAGTCTTTAGGTAGTATCCCAGTAAGTATAGTCAGTAATAAAACTATTTAATGATGTATCCCAGCAGTTATGATCACTATTAGAACTGTGCAATGATGTGGGTAGTATCTCAGTAATGGTGATCAGTATTAGAGCTATGTAATATCTGTAGTCTGTATTAGAACTGTGTAAGTCTTTAGGTAGTATCTCAGTAATGGTGATCAGTAATATACTTTGTATGAATGTTTTGGATGTTTTGGGACTATCCAGTAGTTATAGTCAGTATTAGAACTGTGCAATATGACTGTAATATTACAATAGCTGTGGTCCGTAATAAAACTGCATACTGTTGTTGATAATATCTTATCAGTTGTGGTCAGTATTAGAGGTGTGTAATGCTGTAGGTATTATTCCAACTGTGTAAGAAGAGGGTAGTATTCCAGTAGCTGTAATGAGTATTAGAACCATGTAATGATGTGTAATATCCCACTCTATGTGGTGATTATAAAAACGTATATGGGTCTGGTATATTTTACACATAGATCTTGTTAAAGGAGTAGTAGTTGTAGTTACAAGTCCAGATAGATCTAGTCGTATTTATCAGTCTTGTATGGTAGGTGGTACAAATATGAATCTGGCTGTATAATTATAAGCGATGTACTTGTGATTAGGGATAGAAATAAAGATTTGTTTGTAGTTACAACTCTTGTAGATGACGTCAGTATTACAGTACCTTTTAAAGCAATCGTTATCATCACGGGTCCGTTAATTGAAGAGCTGATTATTTAGTGTTGACACGTTTAAAAATGCAACGTCAGTGTGCGGTGCAGTTTTGGAATGGACCGCTAGCCAAGCTGTCGACTCAAATCATTAATGTTCGTATATATGAACCCGAATCCGAAAATTCACAAATGAAAAACTGCTTATCTCTTGGTTTATAAAAGATGTAAGCGACATGTAGAGGGAAATGTTATATTTCTTCCCTTTTTATGTAGCCACTAGCTTCATTACATGTAATTTCAAAGGTATCTATACTTTGTTATGTTGAATCACTTACTTCTGCCATCACCAACAGGATCTTGCTCCGTTATTAATATTTCATTTTTATGGAGCTTAATTAGAATCATTACCATTATATTTATTATTTTAAAGAATGATAATTTATGACCTGTGTAATTTTAATCGATGAAGTACCATTTTTAATACCGAATTATATCTCTGTCAGATATGTAAATATGTAAATAGTGGTGCCATCAAACTGTGCTTACGTGACGAACATCTTCCAGAATGTTACGTTGATTGACGTCCTCAGCTGATACAGCAGTAAGTCTACGGATTTACGACTTTAAAATCAGGGGTTCGATTTCCCTAGGCAGAATCAGCAGATAGCCCGATCTGGCTTTCCTATAAGAAAACACACACACATTTATTAACCCTCTGGAGGTGTATGTCTCTTTATAGCAAAGCCACATCAGGCTGTCTGCTGTGTCCACCGAGGGGAATCGAACCCCTAATTGCAGCTTTGCAAATTCGAAGATTCCTCGCTGTCCAAATGGAAAGCCCTATGGAGGTATTTATTTATTATACTGTGCGTTGTATTCTGTTACACTTTCTTGACATATCGTTTTATTTATCTATAACACAGTGTGTGATCTATCAACTAATAGAATAAATCCTTGAAATGAGTCCTCCAGTATGTCAGTGGTAAGTTTGCAGACATGCAACTCTAGAATCCTGGGTTCGATTAGCAACGGTAGACAGCGTAGATACTCTAGCTTTTCTTAAATAAAGACAAGCTTAAAACATTGTTAGATGATTTTCTTGACATTATTTTCTCTTTGTTGATGTGCAACAATAAACCTACACAAGATTACCGTCTTTATTAACATATAACACAAAAAGATTGCATAAAATTATCATGTTTATCAATGTGTAACAATAAAACTCCACACGAGTACCGTGTGTGTGTCAATATGCAACACAAAACTTTGCACGACTAAAGTGTTTAACAATGTGCAACAATAAACCTAAAAAAGATTACCGTCTTTATTAACATATAACACAAAAAGATTGCATAAAATTATTGTTTATCATTGTTTAATAAACTACACATGGACAAAGGGTTTAACAATGATATAGTATTTATCATTTTTAATAAACTATGTAATACAAAGCTACAAATGAGTGTCGTGTACGTTAATGTGAAACACAAAATTACACACGAGTATTTTGTATGTCAGGGCTTAATACAAAGTTACACGTGTATACCATATTTGTCAACGTGAAACCGACTCGCATCTCATCACGAATCGTCAGGGGCGTCTTTGATTGAGGTGATCATAACAACTCTAAGATGGTACAGGGCGGAACGTAATGTTACGAAGTGGCTCTACCCGTCATTAAAACTTTCCGTCTGTAAACATAGGTCATACATGTTCTTTTAACTAAAACTTTGGACTCGAATCGTTATACAGAATATCGTGCACAGAATGAAGTAATTCACTACTCTAAACACTCTCTAAGTAATTCACTACTCTAAACACTCTCTAAGTAATTCACTACTCTAAACATTCTCTAAGTAATTCACTACTCTGAACACCCTCTAAGTAATTCACTACTCTGAACATTCTCTAAGTAATTCACTGCTCTAAACACTCTTTACACTCTCTAAGTAATTCAATACTCTAAACATTCTCTAAGTAATTCACTACTCTAAACACTCTTTACACTCTCTAACTAATTCACTACTCTGAACATTCTCTAAGTAATTCACTACTCTAAACACTCTTTACACTCTCTAAGTAATTCACTACTCTGAACATTCTCTAAGTAATTCACTACTCTGAACATTCTCTAAGTAATTCACTACTCTAAACATTCTCTAAGTATTTCACTACTCTGAACATTCTCTAAGTAATTCACTACTCTGAACATTCTCTAAGTAATTCACTACTCTAAACATTCTCTAAGTAATTCACTACTCTGAACACTCTCTAAGTAATTCACTACTCTGAACATTCTCTAAGTAATTCACTACTCTGAACATTCTCTAAGTAATTCACTACTCTAAACATTCTCTAAGTAATTCACAACTCTGAACATTCTCTAAGTACTTCACTACTCTGAACATTCTCTAAGTAATTCACTACTCTGAACATTCTCTAAGTACTTCACTACTCTAAACACTCTTTACACTCTCTAAGTAATTCACTACTCTAAACATTCTCTAAGTAATTCACTACTCTGAACATTCTCTAAGTAATTCACTACTCTAAACACTCTTTACACTCTCTAAGTAATTCACTACTCTAAACATTCTTTACACTCAAATGTTTTACACGACTAGAGTCAGACTTAGTCCTATAGCAAGGGTTCGGTGAGGAGTGAATATTAGTATTTTTGTATTGCCTCTTAATGACCACATGATGCGCACGTGAAGGTCTGAATTTAGTTCTATAACATATTTACGTGTGAGGGTATTTCTGTGTGATAAAGTAATTCACTTATACTTTTTGTAGAGAACTTCTATCAATACCCACCTTCTCAGCGATAAGTTTACGGACTTACAACGCCAAAATTCTGGGTTTGATTCCCCACACGATAGATAAAAGGGACTATTTGTATTTAATCTGTATTTTAAATTGGATAAAACCAAACCAAACTATGACTCCTGTCAGTACCTCCTGAAGAGAATGCACTGCTTAGTTAGCATTACACATTACCCTGAATATTTATGTGTTGATACTGAGAATAAATCGAATAGCCTTAAACAACATAAGTGGATGAGTAAAAAAAGAAAAAGAAAAGATGTTTTATACTTTCTTAGAAAGTTTTAACTATCAGCTGTCTTACTTTTGAGGTTCCTCTGATGTAAGTAATATAATTAAATAAAAAATATTTAATAATGAAATAAGCATTGTTTGTTTGTTTGTTTTCGTTAATTTCGCACATAGCTACTCGAGGGATATCTGCGCTAGCCGTCCCTAATTTAGCAGTGTAAGACTAGAACGAAGGCAGCTAGTCATCACCACCCACCGCCAACTCTTGGACTGCTTTTTACTAACGAATAGTGGGATTGACTGTTACATTATAACGTCCTCACGGCTGAAAGGGCGAGCATGTTTGGTGCGATGGGGATTCGAAACAGCGACCCTCAGATTACGAGTCGAACGCCTTAACCCACCTGGCCATGCCGGGCCCGAAATAAGTAATCTGCAGATCAATACATGTAAGCTTTTGACGTTGTTTAGTTAAAAGTACAAAGAACTTTCGTTTACAGATATATATACTTAAATGTATGGACAAGTATCATTGCTTTGGGCTTAATTTATCATTCGCATATTAATAGGAATCGTGTACTCTGAGAAGTGGGCCATCCTCGAATTTAATTACGTGCTAAAATTTCTGTATTTCAGGTTGTTGTAGTAATCGTTGTTAACAATTCTGTAGCAAACATTCAAATCTTTATTAAGACATACGGATTAGAGGTTATTTAATGATACTTAATGAGTAACATTTCCACGTCATTTAATAGCGGGCCGAATGCATTCCATTGGTTAGCGCACCTGACAGTGGAGCTAAGGTTCCATGGTTCGCGTCCCCTACCCCCTCCTCGATACCCCAAAAAAGAAATAGTTCTCAGTATTTTCTTACATTCGGTGTGTTATAAGAGAGACGTTCATATACAACTATTCACTGTAACAACAGTACTCCAAAAATTGGCGGTGGATGGTGCTGCCTTGTTATCTTCCCTGTATTCTTTCAATTTAAAATTAGGACCGGTTATAGCACAAAGAGCCCTCATGAAGCTTTGACGAAATTCAACAAGAACAAAGGTTCATTAGCACAGTGATGAGAGCAAAATTTCCGAGCGAATCATCATGAATAGAAATAAACGTATTGCTTCTTGCTTATGTAAGGTGACCTACATGGTTAAGAAGACGACTATTTAGCTGCACCTGACAAAATGTTGGTCATAGTTTATAACTATCAGCATGACTTATCATAGTTTATAACTATCAGCATGACTTATATCTTCACGAATATCAGTTTGGATGTGCTCACAAATAGCATAATCATCATTGTACTAAAAAAGAAAACTGATTAAAAAAAACACAAAACAACAGAATACAAACATTTATCGTTGAAACTGTGTTTATATTTTTTTAAAACAAAACATACTAAGGCAAATCTTCTGCGTCTAATTTTATAACAATGATCACAGGAAACATAACCACGCAGCAGTGCCTTAACACCTATTATCCACGATAAAGGATTGGCTAACATTCTCATAACCCAATCACAACGTTCTCCCCAAATCTAAAATCCTGCGCTTTGATACAAGAGCATAACCCGTGCCAGACTACTTTAGGATGTGTCAGTTTTCAGAATATCACATACCCACACAAAAATATTAAAGTGAATAACGCTTAGAGCTTTCTTAGTGTTTTTTTTTTTTTAATACACACCACGAACTGGAAGATTAATTTTGTACAAGCTGTTTAATAATTCATTTCCCATTAAATAAGGTATCTGGTGAACAGATACAATTATATAGCTGGGGGTCGGTAAGCCCGATTATACGAACAAAGTATACTTTCTTTAATGTTGTTTTCGAGTGGATAGTTTTATGATCGTATAGGTTTTTTATCAATTAAAAACACACAAAAGACATTCATATATGATGTCCATAATACAGTTGTTTACAACCGAGTTATTTTCAATCGTATATTTAGTTTATTTGCACTTTTTTCCAAGTTCCTCTTTTTCTCAAGACCCCTTCCACACACACACACATATTTCCCGACTAATGACGCTTTACACAAAGGATTGGTCAACATTTGTTTGTTTGTTTTGAATTTCCCAAAAAGCCACACGAGGGCTATCTGCGCTAGCCTGTCTCTAATTTAACAGTGTAAGAATAGAGGGAAGGCAGCTAGTCATCATCAACCACCACCAACTCTTGGGCTACTCTTTTATCAACGAATAGTGGGATTGACCGTAACATTATAACGCCCCCACGGCTGAAAGGGCGAGCATGTTTGGTGTGACGGTGATTCGTACCCGCGACCCTCAGATTACGAGTCCATAACGCCTTAACCCACCTGGTCGTCCCGGGTACCGAAAATTTGTTAATACGTATAAAAGTAAAGCAATAAAAACCCAATCGCGTATGAATTATGGTTAGACACTGTTGGATCATTTATTTTCTTTCTAATTTGTTTACATTTTCTAAGCAGTACCAAAATAATAGCGTTGTTTTTAAAATGCGTTGTTTATGAAGGACAGTTATGGAACTTCTTCATTCTAAACACTCCAGTTAAAGAAAAGAAGAAATGAGTTATTTTCTCGATCACATTAAACATATAAATATAACTTGTAAGCGTTTCCTGTTTAAAAGTATTGAATATCTAGAACTGAGAGATCGTGTTTAAATCGAAATAAAAACCAAAGTTACTTTAATCAAAACTAGGTCAACTTTTCAATATTTTTGATTCAAATTGACTAAAAAAGAAATTAAAAATGAATTAACATAAACATTGCATGTGTTATTTCAATAAGTTATTTTTAGTTTAAAATGTATTGAGTTAAAAAAAAAACAGTATTAGAATAGTTTCAAGTGAATATTTACAAAGAGGTGTACGTGCCTGGCAGAAATCAAACAGGTAATAGAACAGACTATTCCTTGTATTGCTTATTTTATAAGTACATCAAGATGATATGGTCAACAGTTTTCAATTTGAATTGCATTTCTTTTTCTTTAAATGCACAAATCGTATATAAACAAAGCTAGAGAGTTATTTATATGCAAAAAAAACAAAACAAAACAACAACAACAAAAATCTGACAGTCTTCATAGGTAAAATTCTTAGTGGTTAGTCTTCAGAAAAACCAGTGGCCGGCATGGCCAAGCGTGTTAAGGCGTGCGACTCGTAATCTGAGGGTTGCGGGTTCGCATCCGTGTCGCGCCAAACATGCTCGCCCTCTCAGCCGTGGGAGCGTTATAATGTGACGGTCAATCCCACTATTCGTTGGTAAAAGAGTAGCCCAAGAGTTGGCGGTGGGTGGTGATGACTAGCTGCCTTCCCTCTAGTCTTACACTGCTAAATTAGGGACGGCTAGCACAGATAGCCCTCGAGTAGCTTTGTGCGAAATTCGAAAACAAACAAACAAAACAGAAAAACCAAAATGGTTTTGAATAACAAGATACAAAACACGTTTGTTGCTTTTAACACGTCACAGACATAAATACTCGACATCACTAAGGCTTATGGTCCGTTGGTCATTATACGGAAACACTTTACTAGCAACCTGTCGTTACAATCCTGTGTTTTTAACCGGCCAACATAGCAGGATTTCTCTTATTTCGCTTCCAAAGAGTAGTCGCAAAGAACTGGTATCCAAGAGCCTCTTTTCGGGACTTAGAAAGCATGATACAAACCAGTTTAAGTGCAGAAGAAAGGTGAGGTTGTGATTGTCTCCGTAACGTACAAAGCTTGTACTCTTAAGTAGCTGATCGTGTATACACTGACACGAAATAGATGGGAGACGTGTCAAACATTCACCAGGTGGAAGAACATTAAGAGAAAATAGGTAATTACTGAGGGACCGTTCTGTAATTTCAACGATTCTAAAATTAATGTACCATATTAGGTTTCACTAAGTAGAAGGGTGAAAGTGAAATTAAAAACATAAGACAATATATGTCACAAAGCCGAATTGTAATATTTATCTGGAATCCTTTACAGCGCGTGAACAACCCCCCCCCTCTCAAATACACACATTCCGTATTCGTGCACTCTGATTTATGTGTATCACATAATTAACATACGTATTTCCCATGCACGCACTTCAATAAGTATTTCTATTTTTCAACACATTTTTTTTGGTCGATGCTAAGTAAAAGCTATATAATGTGATATCTGTGCTGAATAATAAAGCAAGCTATAATCATCAATCGTTTTGATAGTTAACTAACTTGCTGAATAATAAAACAAGCTATAATCATCAATCGCTTTGATAGTTAACTAACTTGCTGAATAATAAAGTAAGCTATAATCATCAATCGTTTTGATAGTTAACTAACTTGCTGAATAATAAAGCAAGCTATAATCATCAATCGCTTTGATAGTTAACTAACTTACTGAATAATAAAGTAAGCTATAATCATCAATCGTTTTGATAGTTAACTAACTTGCTGAATAATAAAGTAAGCTATAATCATCAATCGTTTTGATAGTTAACTAACTTGCTGAATAATAAAGCAAGCTATAATCATCAATCGTTTTGATAGTTAACTAACTTGCTGAATAATAAAGCAAGCTATAATCATCAATCGTTTTGATAGTTAACTAACTTGCTGAATAATAAAGCAAGCTATAATCATCAATCGCTTTGATAGTTAACTAACTTGCTGAATAATAAAGCAAGCTATAATCATCAATCGTTTTGATAGTTAACTAACTTGCTGAATAATAAAGTAAGCTATAATCATCAATCGTTTTGATAGTTAACTAACTTGCTGAATAATAAAGTAAGCTATAATCATCAATCGTTTTGATAGTTAACTAACTTGCTGAATAATAAAGTAAGCTATAATCATCAATCGTTTTGATAGTTAACTAACTTGCTGAATAATAAAGTAAGCTATAATCATCAATCGTTTTGATAGTTAACTAACTTGCTGAATTATCTTTTGCTAATCCCGTATTTCCACTTAGATAAGCTTATTTTATAGGAGAACATCTAGGGCTATCTGCTCTGTCCAGAACGGCTAAAGAAACCCGGTTTTTACGACTAACAACTGGACACTCAGAACAACTTGTACACATACTTTTCGTGAAGATATTCTCTCCTAACTATTCTTGAACGCTACTATTTTATGGTACCCTAATTCTTACAGAGTACAGTGTTCAAGCTGGAGTACCTTCCGTTGATATGTAACATATGTGTCCTTACATTAGAAAACGCGATTATTTGATTGGAATTAAGAACAAAGCTAAACAATAAGTTATGTATGCCACGAGCATCGAAACCCGGTTTTTAGCGGTGTGAGTTCGCAAACAAACCGATGTGGCACTGGGAGATGGGGGAAAAAGTGTGACATACAATTTCCTATCCCAAATAATATTCAATAAAAATACACCTTTTATTAGTTGTATCAGTTTATATCACGTTTATTTGAAGATAAATGAAGAATAGGAACAAACTTAAGAGAGCTACTAAATGTAAACTTAAACTATAACAAACTATTTCTTAAAACAAATGGTATAGTACTTTTTTAAAAGGTAGATTAAACGAGAAACTGTTTTATTTTCCTTAACATTCTTCTGAGTTGTCTTCTGATTGGTTGTTTTAGGATGTTCGTCCAAAGCTACATTCGGGGCATTTTCTCACAACCGTCAATAGTTTTCAACTATTCAATTAGAGGGAAGGTAACCTTTCAACAGCATGATGAACAAACGTTAGGATTTGACCGCCACTATTATTACACTTTAAATGTTGGAGCACGACGTTTTATTATTATTAATTGGGGGAAACGGGACGCGAACGCTGGACACACCTACCTCCTCAATCTGGTATGATAATCACTAAGCCATGTCAGCAAAGTATCTTTCTTTTGTTTTTTGCTTTGAATTTCGAGCAATGATACTCGAGGGCTATCTGCGCTAGCCGTCCCTAATTTAGTAGTGTAAGACTAGAGGGAAGGCAGCTAGTCATCACCACCCACCGCCAAGTCTTGGGCTACTCTTTTGCCAATGAATAGTGGGATTGACGTTCATATTATAACGCCCACACGGCTGAAAAGGCGAGCATGTTTGGTGCGGCGGGGATGTGAACCCGCGACCCTCAGATTACGAGTCGTACGCCTTAACCCACCTGGCCATGCCGGGCCGGTATCCTTCTTACATACAAAATTGTAATACTAATATATAACGTACAATAATATTTTATCCGTATTGACGTACTTCACAATACTATCTTACTTTTATAAAAGGTCAAGTTACTGTAGTCTTTGTAGTTTGGCTACACTTTATCAGTAGTTATTTCTACTAATAAAAATTCACAGTTAAAGAATAATGAAAAATGAGTTAGAGTCACCTGTGTTTATGATAGTTAACAAAGTTAGGTATTTTTTTCCTATTTTATATTCCCACCTAGTTAAGTTTGTTTTAGAACAAAGCCACACTGGACTATCTGCTGTGTCCACCGCGGAAAATATAAGCCGGCATTTTAGCGTTCTAGGTCCAAACATTTATCACTGTCCCACCTTGGGGCGTAGGATGGCTCTTAGTTGAGTAAATTAGACACTTAGAAGTTTTATTAGTTGTAATTAAAGTTGCAGAAACTGGTGTAGTTATTTGAGATTTTCATGTTTAAAATGTTAGTTCAACATCGCCCCTCAGTGGCACAGCGATATTCCTGCGAACTCACATCGCTAAAAATCGGGTTTTGATACCTGTGGTGGGCAGACCACAGACAGCCCATTGTGTAGCTTAATCCCAAACAATCAATCAATTAGTTTAAGGTTATAGGTGATCCTGACATTACTTTAATCAATCAGCTATTAAATTATCAAAATTAAACATTAAAAGACTTATTTAAGAGAGAGGCAAGTTGCACAAAGCACACTAGTGTAATATATCGTCTTTTAGATATCTTCATTGAATTAAAAATAACTTTCTTCTACCAAACAAGTACACATATACCTACCTATATATTAATTTATATTATATAATATATAATTTAATGTAATCTTAGCTCGATTCTACTTCTTATGTTTCATACATTCATATCTGTTTAATAAAATCTTAACTCTTCTACTTTCTATATTTCGTACATTTATATATATTTAATGTAATTTTAATTCTACTCTACTTTTCATATTTCGTACATTTATATATATTTAATGTAATTTTAATTCTACTCTACTTTCTATATTTCGTACATTTATATATATTTAATGTAATTTTAATTCTACTCTACTTTTCATATTTCGTACATTTATATATATTTAATGTAATTTTAATTCTACTCTACTTTTCATATTTCGTACATTTATATATATTTAATGTAATTTTAATTCTACTCTACTTTTCATATTTCGTACATTTATATATATTTAATGTAATTTTAATTCTACTCTACTTTTCATATTTCGTACATTTATATATATTTAATGTAATTTTAATTCTATTCTACTTTTCATATTTCGTACATTTATATATATTTAATGTAATTTTAATTCTACTCTACTTTTCATATTTCGTACATTTATATATATTTAATGTAATTTTAATTCTACTCTACTTTTCATATTTCGTACATTTATATATATTTAATGTAATTTTAATTCTACTCTACTTTTCATATTTCGTACATTTATATATATTTAATGTAATTTTAATTCTACTCTACTTTTCATATTTTGTACATTTATATATATTTAATGTAATTTTAATTCTACTCTACTTTTCATATTTCGTACATTTATATATATTTAATGTAATTTTAATTCTACTCTACTTTTCATATTTCGTACATTTATATATATTTAACGCAATTTCGATTTCCTACTCCATTTGTCTTTTGTTGTTAAGCTTATTTAAATTTCGTTCGTGTTACTGTTATTAAAACCTAATTCCACACAAACACAAAAATAATCTCTTACAAAGTAAGACATATTAAATCTTTTATACTAACATAACACCGATCGTCTAACTAATTTTTTTGAAAAAGGAGTTAAGAAACTATAAAAAAATAATGTTTTTTTAAGCGAATGGAAACACAATTAATTCACATGACTTCTATTTTCATTCTCTACGTCTGTGGCCTGGTCTTGTTACAAAAACTGATGTATTGGTGGCCCGATTGGAAAGGTTTGTGAATATATTTCATGCCTTGTTTGAATTTATACAATAAGTAATGACTTACCGCAAACACAATTGACGACTCGATATTCGCAGAACTTACTTGACCACTGAAAGTAATTGTTTGTTCAGTCAAATTTATCTTTCTTGTATTAATGTCAGAACATTACGCTCGGCCTACCTACCATCTCTCAACTCTTCGCGTTCAGCCGACTTTGAACCCTTGTATATATAAGTACATCATGCTGTGCAAATATTAGTACACTGTTGTATATATATATATATGTTACGGCCACTAAAGAGCTTGTAAACAGCTGGTACAGAATGTAAATGGTATTTGCACACACACTTACACAGAGCTTTTAAATGTAAACATAACAATTCATTTATGCACTTTATATTTTAAATTTGTGTAAATAACACGCAATGGAGCCGTGACTACACTCCAACGTATGGAATAAAGTTTATTTATTTGTTTTGTTTTTATCACGATACTAGTTTTATCCGAAGGAAGAAACAATGTTTGAACGTATGAGAACATATATAGTAAATTCAATTCTGTTAATTTTATCTTTTCTCTCCAGGAAACTTTGATTTTTTTTTTTTCAGGCGTGACCGTTTCTCTCATGTTATTTACATCACTTTTATATTTCCTAATAACACCGCTGCTTTTTGCAGATTATATGTATTGATTGTTTTGTTTTGAATTTCACACAAAGCTACACGAGGGGTATCTGCGCTAGCCGTCCCTAATTTAACAGTATCAGACTAGAGGAAAGGCAACTAGCCATCACGAGCCACCGCCAACTCTTGGGCTACTCTTTTATTAACATCCCCACGGTTGAAAGGGCGAACATGTTTGTTTTGACGGGGATTCGAACCCACGACCCTCGTATTACGAATCGATTGCCTTAACCACCTGGCCATTCCGGCCCTATATGCATTGATAACATCATATATCATTGTTTTTTAGTTCGCCTTTTTGCACAAATGAAATATTTACAACGTAAGTATGACGTATATCTTACTACATAAAACTACTCATTATTTTGTGAAATATTCAAAGAACATGTGAAATATTTCATGCATGCTTCACTGTATGTAATTAGATAATTATGTAGGAAAATGTGTATATTAGTTAACATGAATTTAAAAAACAAACAGAAAAATGTCTGTATTCTAGTACGTGAAAATAATTGGACCGAAGCTAACAAATAAATTTTGTTGTAAAATTATTAGTGATGACATACAGCTGTGATGATTTCTGGCGCCAGTGAATCGTAACTGGTGAGAGAAACTGCGGCTCATCATCTCGCGAGCCTGAGGGTGGAGGGGAGTTTGTGACTATCCTTAACTAAAAGCAAAATAAATGTATGTGTGTCTATATATAAATATATAAAGTTAGTATAATAAAAAGGTAGATATTAAAAATATAGAGCGATTGAAATAGTTAACATATATTAAACAACGATAAAACTAGATAGTTGTATATTACTATTATGTGTTGTTACCAATAAAACGCACTGACTACACTGTTTAGGCTTAATGACAAATGGTTTTTAATTCACTGAATTTATCACGTTGTGAGACGTTACTAAAAATTATTAATCTTGTTTCTTGTTATTATTATTATTTTATATTTCAATTAGTTTGTTTTTAAACAAGAAAAGAATATCCATTTATTGTAATATGTATTGTAAACTCCTGAAGTAAAAATATATACTACAAAAACTTTCGCACATGACGGCGTGCTAGAAGTGTGGTTCACGGGCTATTGCTGAAAAATAGCATTATAAGAGCGACAGTCAAATTCTACTGACCGAGCAGTAGGATTTGACGAAAATTGACGATTGATGCTATTAGCTAGCTGCCTTTTTCCTAGTTTACCAATTCAAAATTAGGGACAGATGTGTGTAGGTAACACTGAGTGAAATTTTTAAAACAATAACAAACAAATCCTATCTTCCCTAAAAAAAGCTGATATAAAATTAAGATTAAAAATTTGGAATATTAATAACTTCGTTATTATTTGTTATTGAAGTCATTAAGATTCATAATGTTTCAAAATATGAGATTTTAACCAACTTTTTTAAACATTTTCTTGTTACCTAATGCACAACTCTATGTGGGAAATACGATGATAACAACATATTAAAGCATTCTATGTTTAATTATGAAAAGAAATTTACTTTGCAATGATATATTTTCCACAGTCAGTTCTAAATACCGACTTCCCCCACTCCAAGGGCATATGCCAGGTGTAGTGGCAAATGATCTAGCAGTCCACCGGTTACAAGCGAACGCACACAGACTTTTGTCAAATAACAATTTATATAAGGTCTTAAAGAGTTACGATTTGATAGATATTGAATGAATTGCATTTTATTAAAGAGTTATTTTCAAATCAATTTTACAAGATATTAGAAGAAATACAACAACCACACAACGTCATTATTTTTTAACTTTCATAATTTCTGCAGAAATAAAAAAATGTCTTATTTGTTTGATGGAGGTAATTACCTCGAGTTTCCAACCTTTTACCTGTAAGTCACATATTGTGTATCATCTTCAAATAATGTGGATCTAGTTAATAATTAACCGGCAAAGGAGGTTATTCATAAAGGATTCTCTCTTATACGTCACAGTTTCACTCAGTCGTGATTCAAAAGGGAGGGCAGGCATCGAGGATATTACATAAAGATTATCGAGTTTTAATGATGAGTTGGCCCCTTGTGCTTTCCAGCGGTATCATCCCAAGCTATCTTCTCGCTGATAAGTGAAAACCACCTGAAGTAAATATGACTTATCTTCCCCCCAGGCCCTTAGTGTTTTGCTCGGACTGAGGACAGATGAGATTGCCACTAATGGAGTGTACCATAAAAATTTCATGTTCGAGCCGGATCTGCCATGACTAAGCCTAATGGAAAAGCTGTAACGTTCAATTAGCACATGCCTCGTGCGGAAATAGCGCCCTGATTAGTGTCGCAAGAACTCTTTCGTTTTCCCTGACTCTTCCCTCCTTCCCTCCTTCCCCTCACCTCCACAGTTTACTCTCTTTTTCATAGCCGAAATAATAAACCTTGTATATTATCTTCTAACTAACCAGATAATATTACTACAGTGAAGCGACTGGTAATGAATTCGTTTTGTTAAAGGAAAAGACTGGTACATCAATTAAAATAGTTTTATATTCTTGTTAAAAAGAGAGAATAAAATACAACAAAGTGGATTAAACAGAAAAGAAGGTTTTTTAATTACGATTCAAACCAAAATTTACAAACAAAACATCAGTTCATTTCTTCTTAACTACCTTTATTTTCTCTCTCGATATAAGATTTTAAACCTCTAAACATCTATTTTAACTGGTTTGTTTGTTTGTTTGTGAATTTCGCGCAAAGCTACTCGAGTGCTATCTGCGCTAGCCGTCTCTAATTTAGCAGTGTAAGGCTAGATGGAGGGCAGCAAGTCATTACCATCCATCGCCAACTCTTGGGCTACTCTTTTGCCAACAAATAGTGGGATTGACCGTACTTTATAACGCTCCCACGACTGAAAGGGCGAGCATGTTTGGTATGACGGGGATTCGAAGGAGTCGCGTGTCTTAACCATCTGGCCAGTTAACTGGTTGGAGAAACATGATATACTTTCTGGTTTATATATATAAATATTCTATTGCAATTATTTTGTGAAGCATTCAAACAATGTTATGCATGTTTCAGTATACTTAATTATATAATTATATATATGAGTATTTTTATATTATTTAACGTAGATTAAAAAACAGAATATATATATATATATATATTCTATTGCACAACTTCAAATCAAAGAGTAGCGAGTTTCAAGGATGAGCACAATTATGATTAGAAACCAAAAACGGTTTCACTGTGTATTAATTTCAGCATCAGGTAGTAGTTTGATAGTGACTCACATACGAGACAATAGTAACATTCAATGAATATGTTTTTCCTCACTTAACTTTTGATATTAGTCATGTAGATTCGATTGTTAACTCATAATAACCATGAAATATATAACTATAAAATAACATGTATTTTATTGAATTACAATTGACGTATTGAGGACCAGAATATCTTTAGGATAACAGATGGAAGAATATATATTTTGTTGCTCGTATTTCATCATAGTTTATGATGAGGAAACAAACGTTTGTAAGATCCTTATCCAATGAACTAGTATTTTAAATACTTCGAAAGATATCTGTTGGTTTCTGTTCGATGGATAAAAATGGCGATTTTCATTGTAAATTTATGTTAAAAACCATGTTTTTATTTATTTTTACTAATGGACATACAACAAATCATTATACCGTGAATACTGAACACATCGAAACAGTATTTCATTTTTCATTATTTTTTTAGTAATTTGTGGATAAGCCCCTAGTGGCTTAGCGGTAGGTACAGCTAAAATCCAGATTTCGGTAGCTTCAGTGGGCACAACACAGACAACCCATTCCGTAGCTATGTGTTCAACAATAGATGTTTGAAGTTAAGCACAAGGCTACATAATGCTTTGGTTACCATGGATATCGAAAACCGGTAACGGAAGATAAACAAAGGTTTAATACTTTTCAAGTCAAAATTTATTTTAAAACTAATTAATATCAAGTTACTGAACACGAAACGGTATATATGAAACTCTGACTTTTTACAACTGTTGTGGGCTTTTGAGCTGGGAGAGACTTAGTGGTTAACGTGCTGTGTTGTGGATCGAAAATCCACGCCACCTCTCCCAGCGATACAGCGGAATGTCTGCATACTCGCAACGCTTAAAACTGGATTTCGATACTCGTGGTAGGCAGAGTACAGAAAGCCCATTTGTAACTTTGAGCTTAACTACAAAACAAACAGACACTTCCAAGTTCGTACTGTGATCCCATTAGAAACTCTTAGTTGTAGTTGTGTTATACGAGTGACAGTCAATCCAGTTGTTTGGTTCAAAGCCATTTTGATGGCAGGTGCTGTTGACTGGCTTACTTCCCTTTTGTCATTACTGCTAGAAAATTGGTAAGGGCTTAGTTGATGCATCGTGAAAAGTTTTGTTGAACTAAGAAAATGTCAATACTTTATTACATATGTGTCAATGATATGAGGAAAAATGGCCGATTATACAAGTATGTATTGTATAAAATGAAATAAAAATTCCCACAAATATCTTAATAGATGTGGGAAATTGTTTCTAGTTTAATTAATTAAAGTAGTGGGTGAAATTCACTTCAAATTTTTTTTTTACAATTTTTTGATCAAGTTGTCAAAATAAAACCATTTTGAGGAACATTTCATCCACCCTTTTAATTACTATAACTAGAAACTTTTTCATATAAATCCTATACGTATAATAAAACTAATATCTATCAATAAAAACCACTGTCAAAAATTATGTGAAACATAAATACAAAGATGGTTCAATTAGTGTCATCAGATTGTAGATATCAGATACACAAAAACAGCTGGGTTATAAGTACTGTTAGCATTCAGTTGCAACTTTGAACACGTATATACTGTACAAAACAAACAAAACTAATGTTAAAAAACAACACAATTGCTGTTGTTTAACAAAACCAGAAACAACTTAACTGATGGATAATTGTGTTGAATTTCATACAGTCTATACACGCATAATAAAAACGTGATTTTATATCACAAAAATATATTTCAAATGAAAATCACACTTGATTTACCTTGTTAGAATACAACAGAAGTTATGCGTTTATATCTGCCCAACAATCGGTTGTGTTATGTTTCACTTAAGTCTGTATTTCACGAACATATTTTGTATTGTTGTTAAAAAATAAATTGTTTTTTTAACTCTAGAACATAACTTTTTTTTACCTTTTCTCCATAATTCTGAGCCGATATGAATTTTATTTTAATCAGAAAATACAAAATACACGTTACACGTGAATATTGTAAAAGTGTTTTGTGAATTTGTTTTACGTTCTAAAATCTTTTATTTATGCCTTTATCTAAATCCTAGGTATTTGTTTTTATCAGAACAAACTGTATACTAACTGTAAAAATTTTCATATTTTCTTTTCTAAGTAAACAAAGTTTTAATGCTGTTTACATAAGATATGTTTACATAACACAATGATTAAAATAAAAGTTATGAAACAACGGTTTCTTGTCACGACAACACACGATAAAATGTATAATTATTGACAAAATAATACTTAAAAAAATTATCTTAATAATGCAAAGACCGGAATCGTAATACATTTCTTTAGGTTCGAGTATAATATAATATAGAAAACAAAGTATTTTGTTCATAAAATACGTTTTGTTTTTTTTAATTTCCTAATAAAAGTCGCATGCTTGGACTTGATAATCTTGATTTAATTGTATGAAACTAGAAAAAAACAAAACGATTGTTTTTCTAAGTAAGAAAAAAAAGAATTGTGTTGATATAGAGATATCTGATTCTATAGAAGAATCTTTTATAATTACCTTGGGAAGTTCAGTCTAATAAGTTTTCACAATAACATAAACAGGTGCAGAAAATTAAGGCTGGGAACATAATACAAATAATTTTAATGCAGCTGTTAAGCAACTTAAAAATTTTCGACAGCCATTAAAATATCCGTTTTTCTTTTTTTCAATTTAACCCAATATTTTTTAGTTAAGTGTGAATATAACACGTTTCCTCTCATTTCAGTTACGGTAAGTACAGTTACATGGTTTGGTGAATCATTCGAATCCCTGTCACACCAAACATGCTCGCTCTTTCATACGTGAGGACGTTATAATGTGACGGTCAATCCCACCATTCGTTGTTAAAAGAGTAACCCAAGAGTTAGCTTTGGTGGTAATGACTATCTGCCTTCTTTCTAGTCTTACACTGCTAAATTAGGCACGGCTAGCGCAGATAGCTCTCGTGTAGCTTTGCGCGAAATTCAAAATCCAAACCAAATCAAATACCTCTATCATTTAATTCAGTTAAACAGGCAAAGACGAGAAGTGTGTTTCTTTTGAGGGTGTGTTGGTGTTTGGATTCCCTTCAACTTAAACACAAATATCGAAAATAAAGTCGAAAAAGCACGATATTCGCACTAATTTTGTTGAAAAGTGAAATTTTAATTAAATGTATATGTGAACGTACAAATGAGCTTCAACCGTACATAACTTTAGGTTAATGAGGTAGGTAAGAACATGCTAAGCCTATGTCTAAGGAATGATACCTTATCATTATTGATATGCTAGGACCTTACCTAAATTCTATTATTAATGTTCATATCTTTCGTATGAAGTATAACAGTTAATTCTTTCGCACATGTAGTAGAATATTTTATGTTTTTTGTTTGTTTGTAATTAAACAGAAAGCTATGCAATGGATTAAATGTGTTCTGCGCACCACCGGCATCAAAACCAATTTTCTGACGTTTCTACTTACGTATAAAAGGCTCTACTTTGAGCTGATAGAATAGAGAGAAGACAGTTAGCTAACAACACTGAGCAACTTTTGTTCATTGCTCGTTTAGCGGACTTAGCCCCCCAAAGTGCAGAACGCACTTTTACCATAGTGAGACGCATACCATGAACTCACGAATTCACAGTCCGAGCATGCTAACCAGTAAACCCAGCCAAGTAGATTGTAGGTAATGTCGGAGGTCTTACAAACACCGTGACGAATATCTTATCTGGTAATTATATATATATATTAGTACAAAAATAAAACTGTGTAATTAACCAGCAAAGAAAATATTTTTATCCAAGTAATTTGTTTAGAAACTGGTGGATGGAAAAAAATGAGAATAGTGTAATTAATTTTTGATTAAAAAGTATACACATCGAAATATTTAATTCGTACTTCACGCTAGGCCTTTCCATTTGGTAAATGAATGTGGATTCTTTTTCATTTGTCAGATTAATATTAAAGGGTTAATTTTGTGACGAAAAAACAACAAACAAACAACAAGGCTAACTCCGAATATTAGTTGCTATGCGTTTATAATCTTGTTATCATCATAAGGTATGTCAGACCATTTACACAGAAACCTTTTTATTTATCAGGTATAACGAAATTAAATACTTAGTACATCTCTCCAATATGCCTCCACACTTTTCAAATTATAATGCTCAAAGTAATGAATTTCTATTTATTTCAAGAAACGTTTTCTGTCACAGTCAACAAAGTATTGATGTAGTGTTACTGTAACTGTAACCTTTAATTGAGATGGATAAGTTATCTTCGACATTGTTAAGGCCAAATTCTCTAATAACGTTAATTAACAAAGGGAGCTCTTTCGGTGCCGTCTGGAAGAATAACTGCCTCCGAGACAGAGGAATAATTAATTTATTTGATTAATGAGAACGGCAAATTAATAAACTTTGTAGTTCATTTTGCTTAAGTACTCGCCAGGATTTCAACTTCTTCTTTTCTATGAAGGTGGTTCAGGGAAATTAAAGCAGACGACTGGCGAAGTAGTGTTTACCAAGTTTTCAATAATTAAGCGATTTCTTGAGCATTAATCTGGCAATGCACAGGACTATAACATAGCCGTTAGTGCTTCCAAACTAGTGAACAAGATAATTAGTTCTGACTTTATAAATTATTCCCTTTATTCTTACCGCTTGAAAGGAAAACGAGCATCATATGACAATACGCATTTTAACAATTCACTTGTCCTTTCCTCCATTTCTTGTGTTTCGTTTACATTGGTAAGCATTGTTTACCATTTAATATGCGACATGCTATTCAATGCGTTTAACGTAAAGGCAATTTCAATATACATATATGGCTGGGTCAACAGTATATCTACAGACAGAGAACACAAAAATCCAGGGTTTGATTCCAAGCAGTAAACAGAGCATTGTTAATAACGTAAAAATTATCGCCCTTTCAGTGGCTCAGCGGTAAACTTGCAGGCTTACGGCAATAAAAAGTGAGTTTCAATACCAGTGGCGGACAAAGCACAGATAGCCCGTTGTACATATTCGTGCTTAACAACAACAAACCAAAGAAACGAGCATGAAATCAATTTGTTAATAAGAAAATTAAACTTTGGTTGTTTCACATCAACAAAGAACAAAAGTAGAATCTTCTGTGAACTCATTAAGGTGTAGTTAATATTCAAGATCAAAACATTATTGTTTCATCAGTAAAGTCAGTTTTTTTAAAATTAATAATCTAAATTACTCATCTAATGCTCCAGAATAAAGAATTCAAATGAACAAATATTTGTCACTTGTAGAATATTCACGACAGTCTAGCTACAGAATTCGTGACCATTGAAAGTAGTAACAAATATAGGATGTTTCATACAGTGTAGTAGTGCAATCACTTTGACGTTTGACTTCGCACTAGTTGCAGCAATGGATAGATCAACTGTTCTATCTTTACAAATGTGATCTCTGTAACACACTAAAAGTCTTAGTGAATCGAATTACGGGAGGAAATCCTAAAAAATGAAAAAAACGACCTTCACGTAATACAAATTATATTATCTTTTCACTTGATACAAATTAAAGCGATGCTTTTAGAACATTTTTGACATGTAGAAATTGGCTGAAAGCAAAATAAACTATTTGGAACTAGTCCTTCTTTGTCATATTTTGTTATATATCACCACGAAATATGGACAGCCAGCTGTATTGTTCAATGGATATAATAATGCATCCACAAAGGACGTCACGCATCAAATGAGGACAGGAGGAAAAGTTGAAGTAGCCATAACTTTTAGTGATAAGATGTGCGTTGCAAGGAAGATAATCGACTTCATGGCTAACACGACAAACGAATCTTATAAACGAAAAAATGCCAGACTCATGATGTCCAAGAAGATGAGGAATTCATCATTAAACAGTCAGTAGTAGAGCTGGAGACAAGGATTAACCCTGTACTAGGAGGCGATGACGCTGCTGATCCTACTCTGTTATCACACAAGCATGGAATCACTTGATTTGTTCTTCTAGTCTGAGGAGGTAAATGACCAGATAGGCCCGGATATCTGCACGAACTAGTGCATACTTTATTGGGGCTTAACAGAATGTGTGCCTCTTAGGATAACATCGCCACAGCTGGACAGAAAGCCGTAGTTTTCTTATAAAATGGCAAGCTTGATGAAATACAGCTTTCGTTTGTACTACCAAATTCTACAGTGAAAAGGACCTAGGGGAAACATATTGCTAGAAAAAAAACATGGGTATGGGTAGAGGGGGAAGAGTGAACTGTTCTTTCGATGACAAACTTGCAACCTGAACCTGACACACTTCTTCGTGTGATCACAACAGCTGTTACGCTGGCTGTATCAGTTTGAAGTGCATGTGCAGGAAGCATAATGTCAAATGCTCTGTTGCTGGATGTGGCCAGTATAGATGATCTGGTTGTGCCACTTCAGCACAACTCGCTGACGTTGATGTTAGAAATCATGATGAAGACGTGTGAATTGTTGCCTTGTAAAAATAATCTTATATTATTATTTTATGTTTATTTGGCATGAAGGTAGAATAATTTGTGTCGCATATGACAACCATCTTTTTTTTTTTTTTTTGTCATTAGTGGGGTTTTCTCTCAACATGATTCACTAAGACTTTTGATATGTTACGAAAGATAACTAGTGTTGAATTAGGCCTTATTTTTCATAGAATCTCAAACTATACGAGTAGCCTATTACACGTATACAGAAATCAGACATTGTGACAGAATGCAATATTTTCGGGTAAAAGTCCATTTTTAAGGTAATTTGGATATGCTGAACCCAAGTATTTAAGTTTCCGAATTCTCAGTTTTTCAGAAAAAGGTAAATAATATTAAAATAAAATATGAAAGTCAGTTTTTTCCTAAAAATTACATCTATTTTACAATTCTGTAAAAAACATAGCCACTTCCAATTTATATTTTATAAAATCTACTAAATAAAAACATTGTTTGCTACAAATTTGTTTTATTTGCTTCTTTTTACGTTAACCTGATATATTTTAACATAGTTATTATCAACTACACATGTTTTAAGGTGACAACTGATGGAAATTTTGTTTGTTTTTTAATTTCACGCAAAAATACACGAGATCTATCTGCACTAGCTGTTCCTAATTTAGCAGTGTAAGACTAGAGGGAAGGCAGCTAGTCATTACCCCCCACCACCACCACCACCTCCAACTCTTGAGCTACTCTTTTACTAACGAATAGTGTGATTGATTGTTACATTATAACGGATCTCATGTCTGAAACGGCGAGCATATTTAATGTGGCTGATATTCAAACCCGCGACCCTCAGGTCGAGCGCCACAACCATCTGGCTATATGGAAAACTAAAAAGTATCATTATCATATTAACTTTAAACTACTGAACTACTAACTTTGATGTATTTAAATGGAATAAATGAAATAAAGTTACAAATAAAATGAGGGAAATTCAAGTCTTTATTATGTTTATTTCGGTGCGTAAACGTTACAAACTGCTCATTTTATAGAAATTCACACCTGATGTAAATTCAGTTTACTAAATTTCAACGCTTTTGGGTAAAAAGGCCTCAGAAATCAAAGAAGAATCATCTTCCCTTATTTACAAGGACACTTATTCACGTTATTGTATTACAAAAATGCATTACAGGTAAAACACTTAGTATGTTATGTCTTTCCATACACAGCACTTATAAACCCCCCACGCCTTGTTTACTCAGACAGCCAAGCTCTCTATTCTCGTGTTTCTAGCATCCACGTGCTTCTGTGCAACAAAACAGTATTTCTTGCATTTGCAACGTAGTGTTTCGCAATGGTCTGCGCACTGACGGGTGACGATCTCCAAAGAGTTGTCTATAAGAGCAGTTTCAGTGAAACTTTGTTTCATTAAAGAAGGACCGGGTAAAATAACTAGTCTACATATTTGTCTATTATTTCCACTCATCGTTTGTCAACTATCTATCAACTACGTACGAGAAATGCAGTTCTACTGTACAACTACGTACGAGAAATGCAGTTCTACTGTACAACTACGTACGAGAAATGCAGTTCTTTTGTTCATCCTTGCATAAATATAAATATAAATCGAGTGTACATTTCACACTAGTCTAAACTGATATAAGTCACTTTACTTAGTTGCTATAACAGTATACCTACACGGTACTTATGTTCTGCCTCATTACAGTATTCTGATATGGTCACTGAGACTTGTCATTGGTTGGCTACCAGTTATGTATTGCGGAACGATGAGGACAGCTACTAACTACTCATACTAAAGTAACTAAACTTAAGCCCTGCCACTTCCAACTGTGGAAGCAGTTAGTTTTAGTTTTGTTTTTTCCCAATCTACAAATTTTATAAATTTCCTATCTGTACAAAAATACGAAGGAAAATACAAAACCAACTTGTATTAATACAACAAAATTTTAAAACCTGTCTGATTAATTGTTTTTTGACTTTTGCTCAAAGATACACCAGGGCTATTTGCGCTAGCCGTTCCTAATTTAGCAGTGTAAAACTAGAGGGAAGGTAGCTAGTCATCACCACCCATTGCCAACTGTTAAGCTACTCTTTTATCGACGAATAGTGGGATTGGCCGTTACATTATAACGCCCTCACGGCTAAAAGGGCGATCATATTTGGTGTGACGGGGATTCGAAGCCGCGACCCTCGGATTACGAGTCGCGTGCCTAAACCATTTTTTTATAAAACACTTAAACATCTGTCTCATGAAGTTCTTATACACACTATTACTTCTTATAATGCAAACGTTAACATAATGTGATGTAATAATTAATATGTACTCATGTTAAATAATGCATTTCATAAATTAATGGGGTTTGTTTGAGTATTATATCCCCCTTAAACATGTAAAAACATACACATATATTGTAACTACAAGCGCTAAATGAAAATTAGAGGCACTTAGAGGAGAAGGAAACTTGTAAACTAAATTTTCAGATTTAACACCAACTAAAGTAAGTGACTGACTTTCATCCCTAAACAGTTCCACCTCATCTCTCTTGCCCCCTTATCTAATTATTTTACTAGGTTAAGCTTCACACTTTTAAAATTAAAGATAAATCACAACATTAAAAAAATGCAACTCGAATATTGATTGTTGTTCATTGAAGGATTATGTTGCTAAGTTACGAACTTTATATATTTCTGGGATTCAAATAATAACAAAAAAATCAGTCTTCTTTCAAGTTTGTAATTACACCATTACCAAACTACTATTCTTAAGCATAGACGTTGAGCGTAATAAACAAGATAGTATAAAATCAACCAGTGGAACTCGTGGTTGAGCTACATAAAATACACAATACGTTTAATAAATTGAGCTATTGGTTGTACTAACGCAACATATAATAAATCTGGAAAGGAAAAGTGTAGTTCGTATTATAAACAAGACACTATAAAGCTAACCACTTTTTAACCCGAAAATTACCTAAGAAATTTGAAACGTTATTCTCTGCTTTATTAGTAAAAATTTCAATACCCATACCAGCCGTCCTGAGATACATTATTACTGCAAGGGGATATCTCGTCATTACAAAGCTGGTCGAACTATATAAAATAAACCACAGATGTAACAAGTGGAACAGCTTGTCGAGCTATATAAAATACACTACAGATCTAACCTGTGGATCAGCTGGTCGAACTATGTAAAATAAATTACAGATCTAACCAGTGGAACAGCTGGTCGAACTATGTAAAATAAACTACAAATCTAACCAGTGGAACAGCTGGTCGAACTATGTAAAATAAATTACAGATCTAACCGGTGGAACATCTTGTCGAACTATGTAAAATAAACTACAGATCTAACCAGTAGAAAAGTTGGTCGAAATACATAAAATACACTACAAACCTAAACAACTTAACTGCTTATTAGACTACAGAAAAATTGATGTAGTCTGATCAGTTGAGCTTTTGATTGTAGTACATAGAAAAATAATAAATTTAAATAGAAAATCTGTTTGTTGCGATATAAACAAGACAATATATATATATTTTTTTTTTCTAACCAGTTGTGGAATTGCTGGTGAAACTTCAAACATATATTTAACCAGTTTTACTGGACGTCAAAAATCTATCAGTGGAACTGCTAGTCGTATTACACAAAATACACTGAAGTTTAATTTGTAGAACTGATGAAATAGTTTTTGTCTGTTTGTTTTGGGCCCCCCGCTAGTACAGCGGTATGTCTCCGGATTTACAACGCTAAAATCAGGGGTTCGATTCCCCTCGGTGGGCTGAGCAGATAGCCCTTTGTGGCTTTGTTATAAGATAAAACACACACACTGTTTGTTTTGGAATTTCGCACAAAGCTACTCGAGGGCTATCTGTGCTAGCCGTCCCTAATTTAGCAGTGTAAGACTAGAGGGAAGGTGGCTAGTCATCACCACCCACCGCCAACTCTTGGGCTACTCTTTTACCAACGAATAGTGGGATTGACCGTCACATTATAACGCCCCCACGGCTGCGAGGGCGAGCATGTTTGGCGCGACTCGGGCGCGAACCCGCGACCCTCAGATTACGAAGTGCACGCCTTAACGCGCTAGGCCATGCCAGGCCCTGATGAAATAGTGCACACTGCAACCTGAGAATGATATTATATTATATTATAAAAGACTATACTAGAACAGTTGAACGAATCGTTCCCAATACATCGCAATCTTAACCAGTACGGTTGTTGAGAAGGTTGTGTGCAAGGTACTGAACCAAAGCACTGAGTCTGTCGTTACTACACACACTCTCAAGTGCACGTACAAAAGATGTTGTGCAAGGTACTGAACCAAAGCACTGAGTCTGTCGTTACTACACACACTCTCAAGTGCACGTACAAAAGATGTTGTGCAAGGTACTGAACCAAAGCACTGAGTCTGTCGTTACTACACACACTCTCAAGTGCACGTACAAAAGATGTTGTGCAAGGTACTGAACCAAAGCACTGAGTCTGTCGTTACTACACACACTCTCAAGTGCACGTACACTAGATGTTGTGCAAGGTACTGAACCAACGTTCTGAGTCTGTCGTTACTATACACACTCTCAAGTGCACGTACACAAGATGTTGTGCAAGGTACTGAACCAACGTTCTGAGTCTGTCGTTACTATACACACACTCTCAAGTGCACGTACACTAGATGTTGTGCAAGGTACTGAACCAAAGCACTGAGTCTGTCGTTACTATACACACTCTCAAGTGCACGTACAAAAGATGTTGTGCAAGGTACTGAACCAAAGCACTGAGTCTGTCGTTACTACACACACTCTCAAGTGCACGTACAAAAGATGTTGTGCAAGGTACTGAACCAAAGCACTGAGTCTGTCGTTACTACACACACTCTCAAGTGCACGTACAAAAGATGTTGTGCAAGGTACTGAACCAAAGCACTGAGTCTGTCGTTACTACACACACTCTCAAGTGCACGTACACTAGATGTTGTGCAAGGTACTGAACCAACGTTCTGAGTCTGTCGTTACTATACACACTCTCAAGTGCACGTACACAAGATGTTGTGCAAGGTACTGAACCAACGTTCTGAGTCTGTCGTTACTATACACACACTCTCAAGTGCACGTACACAAGATGTTGTGCAAGGTACTGAACCAACGTTCTGAGTCTGTCGTTACTATACACACACTCTCAAGTGCACGTACACAAGATGTTCAGTCAGTTTGCATGTAATTAATTTTACTGTAAGTAATCCATACACTTGTTGCATTTATACAATGAAGTAATTATTACTCTTGCTGAGAGTATTACGAGAGTATTTCATATTTATAGGAAACTGCATCCTATCTAATTTCCAAACGAACTGCTTTAACCCGTTCATTTTCAATCCACTCTTCCGAGGATTTACTTTCACATCGCCTGAATAACTTTTGATTAACTTCCGCCGCTTGTAGTCGTTACGAAGCTTTATTTAACTTCATGGGCATCGATACATTTAACTAATAAGAGTAAAAATTCCTCCACAAAACAAAACTGTTCTAACTATGCGGGACCGTTTCGTTCATTCAAAGAAGGCAAGCTTCTCAATTTGTAGGATTACGATAACGAAATTCTTTCTGAACTCGTTACAGGAAAGTGACAACTTTTAAATACTGCTCAATTTCTAAAAAAGAGACATTTGAAACTGCAAAGTACGTTATATACTCTAGCGTGGAAAAAACTCGATTTTCTTTTCTCCACTGTATTTCAGTTCACTAAAGTGTATCGGAAGTACATTTACTGGCAAAATTCTTCCATTTTTCTAAATAGTTTGAATGCTATAATCTGTTTTTTTCTGTTTAATACCAAGAGACGATGTATATGTTTTCTTTTTCAAAAGACAGTATTATTGATTTATAACCCCTCGTAATTTAATAAATATCACATGCAGACGTTTAGAGATACATTTTAAGTGGTTCATCTAAGTCCGTCATACATAAACTAACACATTTACGATCAACTATAGCAACATGATTTTACGATTATAACATTTTAATGCAATACTTGTTATTCAAGGTAAATGTTTTATCTTATCTGACACTTAGAATGAGGTAGGACTATTTATTCTATTACTTTAACCAAAAAAATTTGCAATAAGTATATAATGTGCTAAATATTCTTATCACGACTTAACTAATAAACTAATATTTTTTTTCTATGTAGAAATTTGGAATTTGGAATGACAGGAAGGAATTTAACCGTAATCATACATACTACGTTGATGTCCTAAGATTTTATACGTTACTGTACTGGATTTCGCACAAAACCAGACTAGGGCTATCTTTGCTAGCCGTCCCTCGGTGATACACTAGAGGAAATTTAACTACATCACACTGCCCGGTGCTGGCTTTTGGGCTACTTTTGTCATGTCGTTGTTATTTGTTTTGAATTTCTCACAAAACTACACGAAGATTGTCTGTGCTAGCCATCTCTAAGTGGTACACACTACATACTGCTGGCTCGTGGGCTACTCTCATCAGGTCTTTTTGTTTGTTTGTTTTGGATTTTGCTGTCTTTAATTTAGCAGTGAAGGACTCGAGGGAACACGGTTAGTCATCACCACCCTCCGCCAACTCTTGGGCTGCTCTTTTACCAACTAATAGCGGAATTTATCGTTACACTGAACGCTCTCATGGCTGAAAGGGCGAGCATGTTTGGTTGTACATGGGATTGAACTCGAAACTCTCAAATTGTGAGTCAAGCGCCCTAACCACCTATCTATGCCTGACCATTCTTAGATCGAATAGTGGGACTTGACCATTACTGTTCTAACGAACGCATGGCTCCAAATTATGGAGTGCGATGTTTGAAAATAAGGAGTCAGTAACTGGACGCGAACTACTGAACCTTAACTCATAGTCGGGCACGATAATCAATAGGAGTCAGTAACTGGACTCGTACTACTGAACCTTAACTCATAGTCGGGCACGATAATCAATAGGAGTCAGTAACTGGACTCGTACTACTGAACCTTAACTCATAGTCGGGCACGATAATCAATAGGAGTCAGTAACTGGACGCGAACTACTGAACCTTAACTCATAGTCGGGCACGATAATCAATAGGAGTCAGTAACTGGACGCGAACTACTGAACCTTAACTCATAGTCGGGCACGATAATCAATAGGAGTCAGTAACTGGACTCGTACTACTGAACCTTAACTCATAGTCGGGCACGATAAACAATAGGAGTCAGTAACTGGACGCGAACTACTGAACCTTAACTCATAGTCGGGCACGATAATCAATAGGAGTCAGTAACTGGACGCGAACTACTGAACCTTAACTCATAGTCGGGCACGATAATCAATAGGAGTCAGTAACTGGACGCGAACTACTGAACCTTAACTCATAGTCGGGCACGATAATCAATAGGAGTCAGTAACTGGACGCGAACTACTGAACCTTAAGTCATAGTCGGGCACGATAATCAATAGGAGTCAGTAACTGGACGCGAACTACTGAACCTTAACTCATAGTCGGGCACGATAAACAATAGGAGTCAGTAACTGGACGCGAACTACTGAACCTTAACTCATAGTCGGGCACGATAATCAATAGGAGTCAGTAACTGGACGCGAACTACTGAACCTTAACTCATAGTCGGGCACGATAATCAATAGGAGTCAGTAACTGGACGCGAACTACTGAACCTTAACTCATAGTCGGGCACGATAATCAATAGGAGTCAGTAACTGGACGCGAACTACTGAACCTTAACTCATAGTCGGGCACGATAATCAATAGGAGTCAGTAACTGGACGCGAACTACTGAACCTTAACTCATAGTCGGGCACGATAATCAATAGGAGTCAGTAACTGGAAGCGAACTACTGAACCTTAACTCATAGTCGGGCACGATAAACAATAGGAGTCAGTAACTGGACGCGAACTACTGAACCTTAACTCATAGTCGGGCACGATAATCAATAGGAGTCAGTAACTGGACGCGAACTACTGAACCTTAACTCATAGTCGGGCACGATAATCAATAGAAGTCAGTAACTGGACGCGAACTACTGAACCTTAACTCATAGTCGGGCACGATAAGCAATAGGAGTCAGTAACTGGACGCGAACTACTGAACCTTAACTCATAGTCGGGCACGATAATCAATAGGAGTCAGTAACTGGACGCGAACTACTGAACCTTAACTCATAGTCGGGCACGATAATCAATAGGTCACGGTCGGCCTTTGACATATCCTAAAATATTTATTTTCCTTGTGTAGAACCTGGCCTGATGGTTGGTCTCTCGACACACAATTTATCAGTTGCGAGTTAAAATCCCAGTTAAAATATTTGTTTGTAAAAAGTATCCCAATAGTTAGCACCGGATAGCGTTCATTAGCTGCCCTCCCTCTTGTCCATCACTGTGAAATTAGGCATGGCTAGCGCAGATAACTGACGCGTGGTTTTGTACGAAATTCAAACTAAACAAACAAATCTCTTGTGGCCTGGCATGGCAAAGTGGTTAGGGCGGCACTTGACTCGTAATCTGAGGGACCCGGGTTCGAATTCCCGTCGCACCAAACATGCTCGCCCTTTCAGCCTTGAGTACGTTATAATGTTACGGTCAATCCCATTGGTAAAAAAAGTAACCCAAGAGTTGGCGGTGGATGGTGATAACAAGCTACCTTCCCTCTAGTCTTACATTGCCAAATTAGGGAAGGCTGGCGCAGATAGCTCTCGTGTAACTTTGCGCTAAATTCACAAAACAAACTAACACACTTTTGGAGACCTTGCACACTATAAGAAATAAATCATGCAAAAATTTTGTTACAAAAGAGAACTCTAGAATTTTCCTGAGAAAGTATTTCAGCCGAAATCTTTATTGTTAAGGTGTGCACATCAGTGTCCGTTACGAAAAATAATCTTTGCAAATATAAATACAAATACAAAAGTTCCACAAGAAATTTGACCAATTGACTATATCATATATATGTAAAAACGGCTCGTTTGTGTTGAGAAAATATTTTACGTACGATGATGGCCGAAGAAAGCCGAAACGTTGTTCGCTTCTCTACGTAAAATATTTTCTCAACCCAAACGAGCCGTTTTTACACATATAGTTATCTACAAGTGGGTTTTCTCGACATCAATAGCACGGATTAGTTATTGCTCAGTCGTGACGTGGTAAAATATCTTTAATTTACTTACTTTAGTAAAAAGAAAAATTTCAATCGCCGTTAATTGCATGAAGAATGTGTAATACCGTCAGAAGTCCATATTTCTTACGTATGCTGTCAGCTCT
Source organism: Tachypleus tridentatus (assembly GCF_004210375.1). Taxonomy (NCBI): domain Eukaryota; kingdom Metazoa; phylum Arthropoda; class Merostomata; order Xiphosura; family Limulidae; genus Tachypleus; species Tachypleus tridentatus. The sequence goes on from NC_134834.1 coordinate 30,659,434, forward strand.
ATTCTTGACGAAAATGTCACTTAGAGAGTGAGTCTATAACACAAGAATAACTTAGTTTCAAAGAAACATAAACTGTTAAACAATTGCGTTGCTATGGAACTCAATTTTAACCCTTTATGCCGTGCCATTGGAATGATAATTTAACAAAAGTCACTGAGAGAAAGACAGACCACTTATAAATAACGCCTGAAATATGAAACTAGTATGTTATTCTGTGATTAAACTTTCGTGTTTGGAAAAGCCAGCTTCATGAGAAAGAATTGACGTCATGTTATTTTAGCATAACATTGCTCTGTATAGACCTCTGGGGTGGAACCACTAAATTTAGTGATATAAGCCTTCAAGCTTACTATTGAACTACCAGAGGGCAGAAGTCGTTGAAGGTAATTATTGAAAATCTTAAACAACTGTGTTGGTTATTCTTATCCTAACACTTTTCTTTATCTAATCCATTAAATGGATTACAGATTTATGAAATCTTTAATTTAAACTGTAAAAGAGTTACAAGTTTCAGTAAAACAATCAAATTCAGTCGCACGTACTCCATTTTAATTTATAGTAATTTTCATTTCTTTAAACAAGTGTAATAATTATGATTTATTCAACCATTTCACAGAATCTTTATGCAGTTTAAACGATTTATAAAACCGAGTAAAGATACTTTTGAGAGCTATAAACTATGTTTCTGGGAGGAAACTGACCAATCAAGAAAGATTACAACTGAACTCGACCTTTTTTTTATAAAACGCTCTATAGCTTATGAGTATCACTAAGCAAAAAAAAAAAAAGTTCCTTGAAGACGTCAGTCAATGTACCATTATAAACCACTTATCGTAAGTTTAGTTCCAAACAATATTCACATAGATTATTATAAATGAGTAAATCAGTCCTAAAGTTTTGTGTCGCCGACATAGACATTTGATATCCACTGCGGCGGGAACTTTCTAAACGTTCACAGTGCTCGCTAGAGGGCAACGCGTTGCTCTCTGGACATTCAAATTACTTACAAAGACAAAAGAAACTGCACACAAGTTTAGAACGTGGGTGTTCAGTAAATCTTTATCTAATTCGTTATTTTTAATACATCAGTTGTGGGAAGCAAGAAATCGTTTTATCAAAGGCGTTAAAGAGAACAATTTTTTGTTAAAGTAAAACTTCACATACGTCCCCCATGGTAAGAGTAGTATCTAAGAGTCTTATCAGCGGTGTAACTAGAGAAGTAATACCTTATCATATATCCAACAATTGACTAGTGTGCCGAGGTGTAGCAGGAAATTCTACATCTCGTTAGCGAGGGTTAATTGGCAGGCCTCGGAAGTGACTAGGGCATTGAAAACGAGTGGAGTGTTTGCCCTTTGCCACTTCCTCAATGAGGACTTCTTAATTGCTTCATTAAAACTTGAATCAACATGGGAATTGAAGAACATAGAACAAAGTATGTGCAAACAGCCTACAGAGTAGGAGAGAAATTTAGACATTCTAAAGGATTTAAGAGTATGGGTGATGTGAAAGTGAATTGGGACGTATGATGGTTCGTTTGGAAGTAAACAATTTTTGAAAGGTTTCACGACAATTTCATCTTCTAGAAATCGTTATCTTCAGGGGCAAAAACATAAAACAAAAACATAATCACAATCGGAGTATTGTAACAGTTTCGTTTGGATTATTTGGTTAAAATAAGAGTACAAAGTCCAGTCCGCTTACAGAATACAACTTGTACGCTTTCACAAACTAACAAGAGGCTTAACTTCATGAATCAATAACATCACCATAGAAACTACACATACTTGCTAACTTTTGTGCAGGTATGACACCTCTCATATTGACAGAATTTTTTGAAAACACAAACTCAAAAATTAACAGCTCTGAACTAACTGACTGAGTGACTTAATGGTCAATCAACAGTATATAAAAGACTTGTCTAACTTGCGTTATATACTGTTCAAATAGTTTCCTAAACTTTTAAGAAAGTTTTAGTCATTGAGATATTCGCTCATCACGCGACGGAAATCCTTTGTTCTAGCAAAACAACAATATAAACAGTTATAAACATCTAAATAAAAAAGGCAACAACAACAAAGAACGTTTTTATACATACAACTTCAGGTTTTCTAAGATATTTGTTAACCCGTCAGTTAAAAGGTAGAGTATTCTTCTTCAACTTATATCAATCATATCTTTTGGGTAAAAAACAACAACAAAAAAATGTTCACCATGACAAATTTTGTTCACTTCCATTGTAACATATACGTAGTTCGAGTTTCCAGAAGGTAAACGGGTGAGTATAGATGTAAATTTTCACTTTTGTGTTTGACAAGTTTTTATGGCTGAAACTTCAATTATGTACTGCATACCATATATTCCCGACATTAGCAAAAAAATAACCAATATTTGAAAAATAATTATTTAAAAAACACAACAATCTGGTAAACACCAGGTTTATTTAAAAAACCAGGAACAAAACTGAAGTCCATACTATGTAAAAACTATACTGACAAATACAACGCCAACATAATTTATAAAACGCAATGCAACAACTGTTACAACCTCTTTATTGGATAAACAAACAGAAAAACGGAAAACCAGATTCACAAACACCTTCAAACGTTTCTGAACATTGCAACTCAAATAAACACAACATAGCCTTAGAAATTACTCCAGATACTAAGTAGAGAAACAAATATAAACAAACGCAAAATCAAAGAATTCCTATTTATACAACAACTAAAACCAAAAGTGAACCAATGTAAAGGAATACTTATATACTTATGTTAAATAATAACCGAACATCTAACCGCAACGCTCCCTACAATCCTGTTCCCATTTACACTCGTCCCTAAGACATGTGCCTGGCAACAGTCAGTTCCAAACTCTCTCTTTGTTAACCTGAAGATGAGCTAAGAAGGTCGAAACGTTGTTCTCTGCTTTATTTTGGTAAAAGTGATAATACCAATACCAACCGTCCTTGGATACATTCTTACTTCAAGTGGATTTCTTATCATCCTGAATTTCCAAGGTTTTCATTTGAGGGGTGGATGACGTAATGGTATCAAAAAGTTAGTTTGGAGGGGCACAAGAATTAACACCTTTATCATAATAGAAATCGCAATATAACATATTTAAATTTTTTCAAATATTGTCTCACAGCTCTCCAATGGGATGAGGTTGAGGCGTTGACTCTGATCCTGCATCATGCCGGTGTCAGTAGTAACAAATGTAACCGAAAGTAGACTCCTACCTAGTAAGTATAAGCAGTCCCTAATGGTCCTGATACAAGACATCCTGATGTTTTCATTGACATCGTTACAAAATTGTGTCGACAGCAACATGCTCAGATGCAGCAGGAGATTTTGATTTTAGGTATCAAAAAGGGTAATCTAATCTAAAACAACTTGCAGTGTATAACTCAGTGAAATTTTTAAACTGTTCATCATTTTATTAAATGTTATTTTTTAACTGTGGATTGAACGAGGCTTACTGCTTAGCGTGTCCAGTTTATGAATTCAATCCATGGTTGCATTCCATTAGCTATAAAACGTATTTTGTACTTTGAGACTGTCGATGTATATTTAAGTGTGATGTTCAAATCCCACTATTCGGTAAAGAACAGTACCACAAGAAATGGGAATGGACATTGTTGACTATATTCCTTCTCTGCATAGTCTATTATGCTTAGATATCCTTCGCGTAGCATTGTGTGAAAAATCTATAAATACAAACAAACAGTTACTGCGTCAAACATTTAGGGTTAATAACGGTAAATTAGACCTAATGTTACATGAAATTCTAGTATTTAGTTACTATAGCACATACTATATTTTCGAATTATAAGACAATCATGACACAGCGGTATGCCCCCCCGTTAGTAAAGCGGTACGTCTCCGGATTTACAATGCTAAAATCAGGGGTTCGATTCCTCTCGGTGGGCTCAGCAGGTAGCCCGATGTGGCTTTGCTATAAGAAAAAAAACACACACACACAGCAACTTAACAATGCCTAGAAACCAGGTTCCAATACCCGTGGCGAGAAGAGCACCGATAACTTTTTGTGTAGCTTTGCGCTTAACTAGAGATAAACGAATTATAAAAATTTTGTAGTATTACTACAAAAGAAACGGGAAAAATTGGATTGGACAGTTCACAAAACTAGTCATCTCTGATTTAGCTTCTAACATTAGTATCTTTAGGATGGACGTACTGCTGTTAAATTCGCCTATTTAATTGTGACATTAATGTTATGTGGAAGATTTATTTAATGACTGACAGGAACAATAGAGTGTATTTGGCAAAAGGAATAACAATACCTATCTATACATAAGTGGCTTCCGTGGCATCTGTGTTGTGTATAACAGATTTACCGTTATAATTTTATGTTATCAGTATAGTTTTTTCTTATACATGTGATACATTTTTGACACGTATTGCGCAAGTTCTGCCTGTTCACTAAATTTGTTGAAGATTCTTGAGAGTAAGAATCAACAATATTTGCCTTACGAAAACACTAGAGTCTTTGACCATTGTTGAACATTCTAAAATCGCGTTCTAAACTATATAAACCAATGCGCCAATGAATAGCTATAATTATTATTAGTCAGCTACAGTCGGAAGCTATAGTTGTGATTAACGTTTATTAATTGGAAAGCTACAGAATTTGACGAAGAACATTTATAGATTTCGAATATTACACACCGTTCAATGAATTACTTCGCACGTTATTATTTCTACGAGGACATTAAATATCTTCTTCGGAAAAATTCAGCTTGTGAATGTGTGACGTCAAACAAGAATAAAGTTAGCTAGCATTCTCGTTAAGTGAAGTGTATTTTTGCACCAACGTAAAAGTAATTTGCGATTCGTAGACCTGGATCGTTGTTAAAATATAAAGTTCTAGACCGAATATAGGCCTCAGAGTTGTCTGTACGTTTGTAAAACCGTTGTATATAAACCATCATTTGTAATATTAGTAATAACTGTTACTGTAAATTGTATTGTATTTTTGGTTGTATATTAAAATATATTTGTGTTGAAAAAGAAAATTGTGTTTATCAGTATTGTTGGCAAATATAAATTTGATATATATTAATATTTAATTCAATTCTAAATTAAACTTTCTGGCTGTTTGAAATCTTAATAAGTGTAGTACGTAACACGTGTGATGTGGTCATGAAATCTTTGTATGAAATAAACTGTTCGCTCTCAAGAAAACAGGCAACATTAGTTAAGACAATTATCAGTACAGGAGTTATGCAATAGGTTATCCAGCCATACGTTGATATAGCCATTTATGTGGTAACATATCCGAGGCTAGCGGTGATGCTAGAGTTGTGCCTATTGCACTGCATCCACGAAGGAGCAAATAACCGTTTGAGGTTATTGGTGAAGGGCTGTGCAAACAAACTGGAGTCAACAAAACAAAAGCATCTCAGCTATTGATTAGTTGAATAGGCCAAAAACTCGTAGATTGGGTCTAACAACGATAATTCTTTAACATATAGATACAAGCAACATATGTATAATCAAGCAAGTACGACATCGGTTTTCGTAGAGCACCAGGAATGTAGTCAGTCTTGAGATAATGCAACTTTATGAGTGCTGAGAAAATATTTAAAACTGCTTTTTAGTACAATATAGTTTTAAGGTTTTGGTATTAAGGCATTTGAACTGTTTACAATACACTCGTCACTTTTGAGATGCTAATGCAACTCACACTGAAGATGCTGCAATGGGTACAATCCAAACTGTAACGCATCATCGGCAGTGGATGTGTTTAAACTCAATGTTTGGAATGCTGTTTTCGTACATGCTGCTAATTCTTGAAAACCCATTAGTGTTAAGGTGCACTGTTAACAAATATAATGAGCTTAATACAATTTCTTATGACAACCATAAGTCATGCAACATCAGTCTGAAAAGGCATTTGCACTATTGCAGTTGTTGTTGTAACATTATTTATATGAACAGTATTCTAACAACTATCGTGTTTGTTGTGACCCAGTCAGCCTGATGAACTCTGGAATGAGCAAAATGCATCGTTAGCAATTGGTATGGTGAGAATAGTGTGAATTGGATACTGTTATTACACCATCTTTTATTTTTTCAAAATATTTAAGGGACTGGATAAAGAATACTTTGACAAGAATAATATGTTTCATGATAATGTGTTATGACAAATATAATGAATTAAAGGTTATAGTTGTGCTTAAAGAACCCTTCTTAATGTATTGATTTTCACTGTTAAGCGGTTTTTCAGAGTGTACTTGCATATTTGTCGAAGTTTTTTCGCATTATGTATTATATTTCTTTGTTAAAGATTTGTATTGTTTTTATTGCATTTCGGTCCATTTAATGTGTCCATCTCGGCTGTCCCTGTAGGTTCCTTGTTCATGAACATTATGTTATCTTAAGTGCTTTTTAGGGTTATGAGAAGGTTACTATACTTTTGACCAACGCACGTTTGAAAGTGTAATTAATTTTACAATTAAAATTAGTTCCTAGCTTTAGGACGAGCCTGAAATGGGGAGAGATTATAATGATACCATGTGTTTTCTACATTTATAACTAATAAGTAGAATTTTGCAAAATGTTTTATTATTTTCAAGTATATACAGTTTTCACATAACACATGGTCAAGAAATTTATTAAGCTGATTTAATTCTAGCCATCTTTGTTCTTTATGATTCCCTTGAAAGTGGCCCTTGGTCTGCTTATGGGAATATAGCTGTGAAGTTGCACTATGTGGATGAAGGTCGACAAAAATGTCCTCCAGTGGCAGAGCAAGTCAAATTTCAAAGTTAAAACATTCTTTACGTTTGAATGGGAAAACTAGTCACGTGGATACTACTTGTTTCTCCGGGTAAGCCTAAAATTCATAATTCGTGACGAACAGTTATAATAACTAGGAAAGTCAGCTGGGTAAGCAACTAATGTCTGGAAAGGATTTGCTTCTCTTACCTTCTGAGTTACGGGGTGTTACTGCCTGACATGACGTGTGGACACCATTTGTAACCAACAATAGCCATTCAGTACAGTGAAATTTAATTCTTATAAGAAACATCAAATTGAGTGAGTCGGTCAGTTTGAAAAGAAGTTTGAGGTAAGAGATCTATTCTATTCAGTTCATATCTGACTGTACAGTATCCAACAAAACCACTCATGCTTATTGGTGTCTGAGGTATTGATAAAGATTGTCTGTTGTCCTGAAAATAATAGAGGGACGTATGTTTGCTACCCCGCTTAGCAATAAGAAGTTTTAAATTTTCAGTGTCTTTCAGGTTCATTTCTTCTTAATATAGAACATTCGCAAATGAAACTACTAAGTTTTTTTTTTATTTTCACTATTCTCGAGTATGCATGAGTCACCTAATTCGTTAGATTTCTTTTCCTTTAAAAGAGACCATTTAATATGGATGATGCTATGAACAGAAGCAATAATCGGTTCTGATGTCAAACCATGTGATTCCTTTGCTAACAAGATCGGGACCGTCATACATGTGGTTGATGGTTGCACCTTGAAAGAGAGAGCTTTGTATGTAATGTTTCCTAGAGGTAATATTTCACTCACATTTGTAGTTTGAGAGACTTTGCAGATATTTCTCATATTGTTAAAGATTATTTGTCGGAAATGTACTTTACTAGAATTCAAATTAAGATTTCACTGTTAGATGTATTACTACAGCTTCTCTAATACAACTGAAACCCTGAAGGCACTTTGGCGATAATTTAACTTAAACTCTCTCACTCTTTGATCTTGACCTACAAGCACTTGCTCTAGTGTTGAACTTGAACCTTTTTTTTTTTTTTTGTCAGCGTATAACGAATCCTCTTGTACATGCGTTATGGTCGGTTTCAATTACACTGTTTGCCCCCATCCGCCCTATGCTTCCTCTATTGCGTCTCCAATACGACAAACTACGTAAAATTTTATTCAGATTTGTTAAATTATTCTTAACGATTTTATTCATTTTTCACACTTCTCCTGAATTGAACCCCGGCATGGCCAGGTGGTTGAGGCACTCGACTCGTAATCTGAAATTCGCCGGTTCGAATTCCCGTCACACCGAACATGCTCGCCCCTTCAGCCATAGAGACGTTATAATGTTACGATCAGTCCCACTATTCGTTGGTAAAATAGTAGCCCAAGAGTTGGCGATGGGTGGTGATTACTAGCTGTCTTCCCTCTAGTCTTAAACTGCTGAATTAGGGATGGCTAGCGTAGATAGCCCTCGTGTAGCTTTGCGTGAAATTCAAAACAAACCTAACCAAGTCTTCTGAATTGAATGTATTGGGCAGTTGTAATAACTCTAGTTCGTTTTTTTTGTCCAAGTGATACGTTGTGAAGAAACTTTTCTCTATTGCAAAATTAAATACAATTTTTCCTGATCCTAATTTTAAAATTAACTTACATATGTAGGCTGTTTATCAAAACTTTGATTTTGTTTTTAGAAGAGACATGCTCTGGTGGACGACATGCAACTCGAGGGATCGAAAACCCGGTGCCAAGTAAATATTAGCATTTTCAGTTGAGGAGATATTATAATGTGACTGTCATTCCAAGTATTCGTTGGTGAAACAATGGCCAAAAGATGGTAACTGGTGCTACCGGCAGGTTGTCTTTCAGTGGATGGCATTTCAAAACTGGGGACGGCGGTAGATAACCTTATTAGCTTTGCCATAAACAAATACAGAGATGTAGGTATTTAAAAAAATATACAGAAGTGTCATCGACACCAAACATGCTCGCCCTTGCAGCCGTTGGGACGTTATACTGTGATGGTCAATCGCACTATTTGTAGCTTTGCGCGAAATTCAAACCAAACCCTAAATAATTAATATACAATCTTTAATTTATCTCGGAAAATTTTCCTAATACTTTAATAACAAGTGTGTTACTTAACAAAATAGTTCAAGTTTTGTCTTAAAACTTGACATAGTTATACTAAAAATAATTTAATTTAAAGATAGCTCTCACATTTTAGGGTTTAGTCATTTAAGTGATGTCATTTATGAACTTATAATTCAAACATCCTTTTCTTAGAATAAGCTTATACCATGCATTAATTGTTCTAAACATATTTAGCACATATCACAAAGACGTTATAACACTGAATTATGTTTGGATTGTCACAGCTGTTTGTTTGTTGTTAAGCACAACTTTACAAAATTGGCTATCCGTGCTGTTCTTACTATGGATATCGAAACTCGGATTTTAGTGCAAAAATTCTTCAAACTTATTGCTGGGCTACTGGGAAAAGGGATCAAAATGTTGTATCTTTCTATCTGTACTCAGTACACCGCGGGGAATCGAGCTCCGAGGTTCGTAAACTCACCGCTACTCACTCCCAAAAAACTATTATAAAAAATCGTCTTAAAACTCTCACGTTTTTTTCACACTTTCATAGTTCATGGTTAAAGTAGTATTTCTGAAGAAATATTTCACCAGACATCTGAAAATATGTGAGGGTCGCGAGTTCGCATCCCCGTCACACAAACATGCTCGCCCTTTCAGCCGTGGGGGCATTATAATGTGACGGTTAATTCCACTATTCGTTGGTAGAAGAGTAGTCCAAGAGTTGGCGGTGGGTGGTGATGACTAGCTGCCTTCCCTCTAGTCTTACAATGTTAAATTACGGACGGCTAGCGCAGGTGCTCCTCGAGAAGTTCTGCGCGAAATTCAAAAACAAACAAATAAACGAAATGAAACATCTGACAATAATTAGGGGCAATAAACATGAAAAAATATATTAAATTCCTTTAAAACTAAACAAATTACAATATTTTATGGACAAAAAACAAAAGAGAAAGAGAAAGACTCAAGTATAATTTTAGGATGAAGAAATTTCTCATTTGAGCCAACACTGTTATTGCTGTTCTTCAAGGTTATTATATTTAAGCGTCATAAATTAACTGAAAATAAATCCAGTAACCGGTTAGACCAGCGATAAGTTTAAAGTTTATAGCAGAAAAAAATCGAGACTCTATTTCCGTGATGCATACAGCTTTACGTTAAAACCAACAGAGATAAAACTCTGGGTCGGAAGGTACTGTAATCTTTGCACATTTATAATAAAGGTAAACAGATCCAAAATTATATAAGGAACACTGAAAACCCTCTTGCGTTACTAAACCTTATTCAGAATATGGTAAGGTTAAAGGTAGACTTCAGCTTTACTAGGCTTAAAAGATTTTTTTGACAACGTTTCAGGTACCACTTTAATAACATCTTTCATTCCCAGGATATTTTTGTGTTTACATCTATTTACTAGGCCTAAAATAAGCTGATGACAACATTTGAGGTGATTAAGGCGTTCGATTCGTAATCTGAGGGTCGCGGGTTCCAATCCCAACAAGCTCGCCCTTTCAGCCGTTGGGAAGTTATAATGTTACAGTCAATTCCACTATTCGTTGGTAACAGAGTAGCCCAAGAGCTGGCGGTGGGTAGTGATGAATGGTTCTCTTCCCTCTGGTCTTATACTGCTAAATTATGAACAGCTAGTGCAGATAGCCTTCGTGTAGTTTTTCGTGAAATTCAAAAAACAAACAAACAATCTTTTATTCACAAATGCTGTTCTCGTGTTTACTTCTTTTTAGTAACTTTAAGAGGCATAGAATAATTTATAGACAACGTTTTAGGAAACGTTTTAATAACTTTATTTATTCTCAGGCTGTGTTTACTTTACTTTACCAGGCCTAGAATAATTTATTGGCAAAGTTTCTTGTTACCTTTTTTTTTCAACGCGTTACAACCCTACCATAGTTTATTTACTGCCGTTCCTTTGTTAATATAATGTTTTAACTAATGAACAAGCAGTTGCACCGATTTTAATAAACTCTATCGTAATCTTTCCTTCTTTTTTCTTTAGCAGATGAGGGAAACACCACAAATAAAAAGTTTGTACTTCATTAATGCCGTATATTTTTGTGTCTTTCGAAAGAAGCCAATATAATTATTATGCTAACGTCTCAGATGCTTGAAGAAGATCATTGTTTTATGTTGTTGTTTTTTTTAATTTCGCGCAAAGCTACAAGAGGGCTATCTGCGCTAGCCGTCCCTAATTTAGCAGTGTAAGACTAGAGAGAAGAGAGCTAGTCATCACCACCCACCGCACACTCTTGGGCTACTCTTTTACCAACGAATAGTGGGATTGACCGTCACATTATAACGTCCCCACGACTGAAAAGGCGAGCATGTTTGGTGCGACCGGGATTCGATATCGCGACCCTCGGATTACCAGTCGAACGCTTTAACACGCTTGGCCATGCCGGGCCAAAAGAATAAGATTATTAGTTACCCCCTTAGAAATGTTTAATGTCTTATGTAAACCATAAGCCGTTCCTATGTTCTCCATTTTTATTCAACAGAAAATTTACTATGCATTCTTTATTCATTGTTTTCGGTTGGCGCATGTGAAGCAACTTTTCAAAGCATTAGTTCTATACTGTATCATATACAGCCATTGAAACCTAATCCTTCGCTTCAATTTTTCGGCCTAGTTTGCTGCCGATTTCAGCCTAATGGCGTTTAGATGAAGATAAAGCAAATAAAACAACGTTTTGTGGTCGGGAGTGTGATGGCAGGCTTCCGGCGCCAGGGACACCATGCTAATGTGACTCGTTAAATTGATGCATTCGCTGTGCCTTGGATCAGATAGCAGGCTCATTAAAATTGAACACGTTTTTATGTTAGCGGCACCCTATTATGTTGGGTATTTCCAGCGTGAATTGATGGGACTTAAAGCAACGAACGTTTAAGAGCTGACACGTAAGTATGCTCTGAATCGTCATGTGATATCTAAATTAAAATCAGAAACTGGCGTGTCATCCGCACGGCGGCGTAATTCAAAACTGTCCACTTTTCTTTGCGGTTAACGCTTTCATTCATGCTTGCGTGCTCACAATCTTTGAGCCCCTCTTGTCATTTCTCTCTTTTTCAATCAGAAAGAGGTAGATTGTGGGGCTGATGATCTATTGTGTGGCCAAAATTTGCTTTAAAGCTGCCTTTTCAGTCACGAAGATAACAGTCCATGAATGTGTTTGTCATTACTCATGGAAATAAGACCTTCCGTCACACACGGGTTGCAGAGACGAGCTTAAGTCTTAATTACAAGCGGCTTTAGGTTCTTATTATGATACTTGGAAATTAATACATGTAAAATAAACACAACGTAAAACTTTCTTTAATGGTGACAGAAGTGAAAAGTTGAGATATGTATGTATGTGTGTTTATCATATGCGTTTAAACTTCTTACGCTTTTTGAAACCTGGAATAACACAGCTATGTAAAATAATAAACGCCCCTTGTTCCATATTAACTTCATTAAACACTGCTTATCTTTGTTACCTCTCTCCTTCTTTATATAAACTGTTGCCTCTTTAGGAACGTATTTCTTATTAAATAGGTGTGGGGATCCATTTCTTTCCATTACCTAATTATTGTACTTACTGACAAACGTAACTGGATTACCATCATCTGTTTACCAAACATAAATAGTTAGATTATGATCTGTTTACCAGATAACTAGCTGGGCTACATTCTGTTTATATCTAGGTGAATAACCATCTATTTACAGACATAACCAACTGGATAACAATCTGTTCACCAGATAACTAGCTGGGTACATTCTGTTTACTTGACATATCTAGCTGGGGTACATTATGTTTACTTGACATATCTGGCTGGATTACCATCTATTTAGTAGACATAACCAATTGGATAACAATCAGTTTACCACACATAACCAGCTGAATTACAGTGTTTACTAGACGAACCTAGCAGGATTAGAACGTTTACCAATGAGACTATCTTGTTTTTTTTTCACGAATAAAATTTGCATTGTTTTTATTTGCATAAGAGTATGAATCACAAGGTACAAACTAAACATTTCAGACTGTCTTTAACACTTTGAAAAAGGTGGTTCCTAAGTAAAGACAGTTTACTAACACTCAGTGAATAAATAAGAAATTTGTCTGAGAAGTTAAAAACACTGTAGTGCTCTCAACCAGTCCCACCAGTAGAACAGTGGTAAGTCCACGAATTTACAGCGATACAATCAAAGGTTCGATTCTCTTTGCACACAACAGATAACTCGATGTAGCTTTACTATAAAAATACAAATCAAAAAACGTATTAAATGAGAACCTCTAAACAAAACATGTTTTAAATGTGTTCTGAGAACTACATAAAACAACAGAATTTTCGAAACTCGTAAGAATTTGATAGAATTTTTAAATTATAATGCCCCCACTTTCCTGTCAAGGATTTGGCGAAAGAGAAACAGTGCAAACTTCAGTAGCATTTCATTTAGAAAGGGACTATAAACTTAATTAATAGTTTCGTTTCCACAACAGTAGTTTATTTTAAAGTTCTTACACAAAATCCGAGATACAAACTCCAGCGAGACCCGTCATGGCCAGGTGGTTACGGCATTCGACTCGCAATCCGAGGGTCGCGGGTTCGAGTCTTCTTCACACCAAATATGCTCGCTCTTTCAGCCGTGGGAGCGTTATAATGTGACGCTCAATCACATTATTCGTTGGTAATAGAGTAGCCCAAGAGTTGGTGGCGGGTGATTATGACTAGCTGCCTTCTCTTTAGTCTTACACTGCTAAATTAGGAAGATCTACTGCAGATAGCCCTTGTAGTAGCTTGGCGCGAATTTAAAACAAAAAACTTCAGCACTTATATATTTTTACAGAAACATGTTTAATTCACTAAAGACATGTTTATTTTTATCACAAATTTCAAACAAATAAAAAAAACTATTTTATTATTCCGTTTAGAGGAGGTTTGTTTAAGAAACATTTTCATTTGTTTGTTGCTGAGTACAAAGTTACACAATGGTTATTTATGCTCTATTCACTGCGAGTATCTAAACTCGATATTTAACGTCCTAAGCCCTCGAACATAGCGTTGAGTTTACGATGGCTTTGGAAATGTAAATTACATAGCTGTAATGCTAAGAATTCTGACCACTGAACTTTAAGGACTCTTATTTTGAGTCAAACTATTTTTCTCTATCCGTCTATCATCTATTGATCCATTAACTTATCTATCTATCCGTCTAACCATTGGCCATTCTATCTATCTATTCACTTCTCTATTATAATTAAATTTGTAAATTTGTATCTCAAAATGGAAAAATCAAAGATTTCATTAAAAAATTATATCTGCCTGCTGGTTAGGGCGCTCAACTCGCAATCTGTGAGCCATAGATTCGAATCCCCATCACACCAAATACACTCGCTCTTTCAGCCATGAAGGAACTATAATGTGATGATTAACACCCCCCTTTCCGTTCATAAAAGGGCAGCCCAAAGATTGAAAGCAGGCTGTGTTGAATAGTTTATCAGTACTAAATTAGGGACGGTTAGCACAGATAGCCCTCGTGTAATTGATTAATAAGCATTGGTCACTTTAATAATCAGACAAGTTGTAGGTAACTTAGCAAGAAAGTACTCTTATTAAATAAGAACATCCACTGATTTGCACTGCATGATGCAGCATGTTTTGTGAGAAATCTAACTTAGAGAAGCAGATCCTTGGCGAACAAGTGCAACGAAATGTCGAGTCCTTTTAGTTTTCATACTCCAAAGATATTTTAGTATGTAATATAAATGCTGGCCTAACATGACCTGCTGCTTATTCCGCTCGACTTGCAATCTGAAAGTAGCTGGTTCAAGTCTGCTTCACTGAACATACTCGCTCTTTCTGCCGTTGGACATTATATAATGTGACGGTAAATCGCACTATTCGTTAGTAAAAGAGTGACCCAAGTGTTTTATGTGGGTGATGCTTGCCGCCTGCTCTCCATGTAGTCTTTTACTGCTAAATTAGGGACGACTATGTATAGAAGAGATGGATGACATCAGGGAAATCTGCCCGGTGTTTCAGGATCTAAGGAACCCCAATGGTTGGTAGGGGTGTTGGGGCTCAAAACACAAAAGCAAAAATACAACAACAAGAAAACAAAACTACAATTATCAAATTGTTTACTTGTCTTAGAAATACACTGTGATCAAAATTATGCAAAAAATAAACAAAAAACAACAACAACTACTAGTTATCTAGTGGTTAGCGAGCGAACTTCATTACGGAAGGTCCAAGGTTCAAACCGATGAACAGGCTCCACACTTTCGGTGTATAGAATCAGTCGGTAATTCTAGAGTTAATACAAGTTGTTCTGACTGTTATGAGCTGAAAGGGTATTAGTTATAGATGAAACTATACCGAGATTCAAAATTACATCTAAGACGATAATCGTAAACGTAATGTATTTCATAAAACTAGCATAAAGGTCCTTCAAAAATGGCAGAGAAACCAATGATTAATTAAAGTTATAGATTTGAACTAAAACGAATTTCTCCACACCTCCAATTTGCACCTACTCTTCACTTATTTCATTACTCTCGAAGTAATATTGAATCACCACATTTTTATCACAATTACCCCGAGAAATGAAGTGTTATTGTGAACGAAAGTACGTGTGCACGCTAAGACAGACTTAAGTAGCACTGTTGAAGCTATTTACTGTATTTTACATCAGATATTATAAAATTGTGCTGAAATTCAGACACAAATTTTAAATTCTTTCGACTGTACAAAAGCTAAAAGAGATTTGGTAACAATAATTTTTTTTGAAAGCTAAGTAGATAATATACGTGTTAAAATACCAAAAAAAATATTTATCAACTAGTTGGAGTACCTGTCCCCTGCACTGAAGTTACGTAAATTCATTATTAATAAAAAGTTACCTTAAAACACAAAAAGTTGATTCACTTATACATAAATCACAAAAACTCCTACAAACTGCAAAACAAAAAATTTGAAACCGCAACTTGAGTCCACATAGACTCAATGAACCTTCATACTAAATTTGGTGTATATTCATCAACAGGGGAAGAAATAGTGGTACAAAATACAAAAACTTCCATAAAACCCCAAAACTGAAAGCTGTATGTATCTTTTCAAAGACCCAATGAACTTCCATACCAAATTTGATGAAGATCTATCTACAGGGGGCAAAGTAGTGGTTAAAACACCAATAAAAAAACCTCGACTCGTAATCCAAGGGTCGCGGGTTCGAATCCTCGTTACACCAAACATGCTCGCCCTTGCAGCTGTTGGGACGTTATACAGTGATGGTCAATCGCACTATTTGTAGCTTTGCGCGAAATTCAAACCAAACTCTAAATAATTAATATACAATCTTTAATTTCTCTCGGAAAATTTTCCTAATACTTTAATAACAAGTGTGTCACTTAACAAAATAGCTTAAGTTTAATCTTAAAACTTGACATAGTTATACTAAAAATAATTTAATTTAAAGATAGCTCTCACATTTTAGGGTTTAGATCCTATATTTCAATATACTAAAGATACAGTCATTGTATTACATGTAACCAGTTTATTTTATGTGTTATGTAATATTATCATTTTCCACGGATAAAAAAAGCGTCGTTTCCTTGTTTTGAAGAATATCTATTCATGTCTCCCGCTGGTACGGCGGTAAATCTATCGATTTACAACGCTAAAATCGGGGATTCGACTCCCCTCGCTGGACTCATAAGATAGCCCAATGTGGTTTTGCTATAAGAAAACACACACATTCATCTACCTATCTTTCTCATCAAATAACTTGTTTAAAATTTATACTGAACGCCTGAATTGTTTTTATGTAACAGAACTGATATAACACACATCTGTTCATATAACCTTCTGGCTAAGAAACAATGCATTATTGGAAGAGCACGCTGTCAGGTCAGATTTTTATCACGTATACTAGTATGTGCCTTTGAAAGTTTAGTCTGTATATCAAACCCAGAAATACGCAGCACAATCGTAAAACTCCGGTGTGTCAAATGGAACTTAAGATATAGGACAAAATAAATATATTAACAGGAGAGCTATGCAGTATAAGAAATTACAACATAAATTTGATATATTGCACTCTTGGTTGTATTCGCTGATGTAACATGTTTCATTTATTCGAAACAGCCACCAAATAACACTTATTTTTGTTAAGAAAAGAAGAGATGTTCATAAGTTCAAGAAATTTCTGCCCACTACGGAAACTATTAAATCAAATTTGATCTTACCAAACTCAGTATCCCAGTCTACGAATTTACAATCACGGGTTCAATTCCCTTCGATGTGGCTTTGCTATAAGAAATCACACAGATATTTTATTAAATAGAAAACAGATTTCGTTTGTACTTTATGTAAACGAATGTTCATAAGTTATATGAAACTGGAATTAACTTTAAAATATCTTTTCAATTTTTATACTTTCGCGAAGTAATCTATTTAGGTAATTATGATAGCCCTGGTCTTTCGATAGCGATACAAAATATGATATTTTTTCCAAAATAATTTATAAAAATATATCTTCGTGATAAATACATTTAACAAAGATATCATACGTGTTAGTCATTTAATAACATATTTTTAAATATATCTTTTCATCATCTTTATCAGTAACTAACTTAGGCAATTCTGAGTTAGTTCAGAAATGCTATATTTCTGTGTTATAGTTGTTATAAAGTCACTACGTACTTTTATTATATTTCTAATAACGTATGAGTGAAAGTAAAGAAGACAATGTTAAGATATGTGCTATAGTTATTTCTGAAACACTTCACAAATGTACTACAGTTAATCAGAGATAACTTGTAATTGTTCTACAGCGTAACAAGAATGAAGTTCGTAAATATAAAACAATAGCGTGCGTACGTCGTGTGCGAGACTGTCAACAATATCACCGTTCTTCGGCCGTAATTTCCATTACAGATTTGTTTTAAGTAATGCTTTCTGGGCGTTTTACGATTTGATTATTTTTTTTAAATAAAGAGCCATCTAGTATTAAACCCACGAATGTTAAAAACTATGTAGAACCGACACTGTTTTTGTAAGAATTGTTTAGATTAACATGAAATTGTATTTGACAAGCAGAATACTCAGCGGTGCTCGAATCCAAATGGCTTTAAACATCCTGAATTGTTAGGATTAAATACGCCATATTAATCGTGATTTTTTGCCAAAAGACCAAAATTATCTTTTTACTAAATTAAAAATTTCGGCCTGGCATGGCCAGATGGTTAGGGCGCTTGAATGAATCCCGTTGCACCAAACATACTCGCCATTTCATCCATGGAGACGTTTTATTGTTACGGTCAATCCCACTATTCGTTGGTAAAAGAGTAGCTCATGAGTAGGCGGTGGGTGGTGATGACTAGCTACCTTCCCTCTAGCCTTACACTGTTAAATTATTGGAGGACTAGAAACTAAAACAAACGGCAGCGAATCAGGTTTATTGGCTTAATATAAACTAGAATAAACATCAGCAGATAAGTTTTACTGGACGACTAGAAACTGGAACAAACGTCAACGGATAAATCTTCTGACCAACTAAAAACGAATTTTAACAGATAATATTTACTAAGCGACAGTAACAAATAGCAGCATATATAAAGTTTACAGAACAAACTTCTGGAGCTAAGCTTTTAGCTAAATCAAGTTGATAAGTGAGTTGATATATGCGTTGCTTTATCAGGTTGATAAGAATGTTGTTACATAAGATTGATAAATATGCTACTATATCAGGATGGTAAATGTATTGTACATCAGGTTTTTAAAGAAGTTGTTACATGAGGTTGGTAAACGTGTTGTACATCAGGTTTATAAAGAAGTTGGTACATGAGGTTGGTAAACGTGTTGTATATCAGGTTTATAAAGAAGTTGGTACATGAGGTTGGTAAACGTGTTGTACATTAGGTTTATAAAGAAGTTGGTACATGAGGTTGGTAAACGTGTTGTACATCAGGTTTATAAAGAAGTTGCTACATCAAGTTGGTAAACGTGTTGTACATCGGATTAATAAAAGTGTTGCTATAACAAGTTGGTAAACGTGTTGTACATCAGATTTATAAAGGTGTTGCTGCATCAGGTTGGTAAACGTGTTGTACATTGGGTTTATAAAGGTGTTGCTGCATCAGGTTGGTAAACGTGTTGTACATCAGATTTATAAAGGTGTTGCTGCATCAGGTTGGTAAACGTGTTGTACATCAGATTTATAAAGAAGTTGGTACATCAGGTTGGTAAACGTGTTGTATATCAGGTTTATAAAGAAGTTGGTACATGAGGTTGGTAAACGTGTTGTACATTGGGTTTATAAAGAAGTTGGTACATGAGGTTGGTAAACGTGTTATACACCAGGTTTATAAAGAAGTTGCTACATCAAGTTGGTAAACGTGTTGTACATCGGATTAATAAAAGTGTTGCTATAACAAGTTGGTAAACGTGTTGTACATCAGATTTATAAAGGTGTTGCTGCATCAGGTTGGTAAACGTGTTGTACATTGGGTTTATAAAGGTGTTGCTGCATCAGGTTGGTAAACGTGTTGTACATCAGATTTATAAAGGTGTTGCTGCATCAGGTTGGTAAACGTGTTGTACATCAGATTTATAAAGGTGTTGCTGCATCAGGTTGGTAAACGTGTTGTACATCAGATTTATAAAGGTGTTGCTGCATCAGGTTGGTAAACGTGTTGTACATCAGATTTATAAAGGTGTTGCTGCATCAGGTTGGTAAACGTGTTGTACATCAGATTTATAAAGGTGTTGCTGCATCAGGTTGGTAAACGTGTTGTACATCAAGTTGAAAGTCATGCTCCTTGGTTGTGTTGATATATATGGTGCTGTATGAGTTAAGCATATTGTTACTCAAGAATGCTGATGTTGGTGGTATAAGGATACAATATAATTACGTTCTAGTTAGCCCAATAACACTAAAAGTCTGTGTTACAGTTAGTCCAAAGATACTATACAATTTAATTACAATATGTCCAAAGGTATATATATATAACTGTTTTGTAGTTACTTCAAAGATACTAACTGTGTTACATTTAGTCGAAAAATACCACATATCTCTGTTTTACTTAGCCTGAAGACTATGGATGTGTATTGCTCAGTCCAAAGATTACATATATACTTGTCTTAAAGTAACTTTAAAGGTACTATATAATTGTTGGTCTGTGGAAAACTGCACCAACTCTCTGAGACCAACTGGATGTTTTTTATACTCAATCTCTCTCACAATTGTTCGCGGTGTACTCGGGGCCTGTGGACTGTCCATGGTCCGTTTTAACACATGTGGTGAGGTCTAATGGAAACGTCCGGAAAACATGTCGGGAAATTCCCTGAAGTGAATTATCTTCCAGCCAATGAAAACACTTTTTTTTTTCTATGGCCAAAAATTACAAGAGTAATGACACTAAGACGTCCAATAAATACAATAGTATAATGACATCAACACGTCCAGAAGGCATAATAGCTTAAACAAACTTAAAAAAACAATTACAAAAGCGTAAAATTATAAGCACACCCCAAACACCTTAGAAAAGTATAACACTATGTAACAAAATTTTTACTTTTTCTTGTTCCTGAGCAGAAAGTGTTATTTCCCTATTTCGTATGCCTAAAGTAAATGGAAAAGATCTATTTTTCTCTTTAAACTTTGCTTTTGTCACCTGAGTAATGAAATTTTCAAATTTACCCAATTTTCCAGAACATTCCAGGTAAATTCAGTGCTGAGAAGCTGATAGAGAATTTTTTCGAACTTACAAGAATTTTCAAGAACTTTCTAGAATATTGTAGAACTTACGAGAATTTTCAAGAACCTTTTAGAATTTTCTAGAACTTTCTATAGTAAAATATATACAGGGGCTCACCACTTCAGTATAGTTCTAGTTGCCTAAGTGCACACACAGACCTACCTGATTTTATTACAGATGACATCAAGAAGCTGTAAGCATTCTTCAGACACATTCTGCTATGTATGCAGCCAATTTTTCAAGACAAGAGCGAAAAAGTACTCTGTGACAGTATCTACTAAAATGTATGAAGCCTACAAGGCATATTTCGGCATGCCTATCAGGGATCAAGACAAACCCTGGGCACCTCAGTTTACCTGCAAGCACTGCAAAAGAACTCTAGAAGATAAGACGGACAATTTTAGATTCCTTGAATAGTAATATTTTAGACCTTTTAAAATTTAAATATCTTTTATTTTACTTTTTTAATTTCCAATAGTATAGAAAAAATATCACATATAAAATATTTTGCATGAACCTCTTACACATTAGTTGTGGATGAAATAAATTTATTCTTCATAATAATTTTATTTTGCTGTTTTGCGGGATGGTACAGAGGGGAAAAGAGAGCCATGAAGTTCACTATTCCAAGAATCTGTCGTAAACTCACTGACCACTCAAGCAATTGTTACTTCTGCATGGTGGACCATTCCAAACGTCAGGCTGACAAGAATATATCTGCTATCATGTATCAGGCCGGACCTTCCATTATCCATCGCACCAGTGCCCCACTGGCCTGAGCTCCCTGTACCCACTCCGCCAGAGAGAAAGCAGTCATCCTCAGAAGAGAGCAGCAAATCAGAAGAGGAAGTAGACGTTGAAGATCCAGATTACAATTTCAGAGGTGCAGCTGGTGAGAGAAACCCATACTACCGCAACCAAAGAAACCTCAATGACTTGATCAGAGATCTTTATCTAACAAAGTCGAATGCCGAGACTATATCTGGGTGACTGATACGTGGAAGTGATTTACATTACAGTCGAAAATCTCGAAAAACCACTCACTTCTAAACATTTTTGTTCAATTTTGTATAACTTTACTATAAATACATGTAAATATTGATTCATATGTTGTTTTATTCAGACCTTATGCAAATGAAAATATGCAAATTTGTAGGTTTTTACATAAAAAATAGGTTAATTTTTAAATTTCATTATCTAGGCCACAAAAGCAAAGTTTGAAGGGAATAATGGCCATTTTCTGAACTTTTACAAAATAAGCAATTAAGAAATAACATACTATCCAGGAACAAAATTTGTGTTACATATTGTAATCAATCCAAAACATCCAGAACATAAAATATTATACTAATATAAAAATATCTAGGAAACGGAAGTTTATAATCACGAAAATGCATCTAAAAGACACAAGAGTATAACTACACAAAGCATACAGGAAATAGAAAAACCTAATCACTCCAAAACACTGAGGGCTCACAACACCGAAATCGTACCAACAAAAACAGAAGACATTAGACTTTAAACACGCCCAGAACATCATAGAGGTATGGGAATATAACAATAATAAAAATAAGAAATAGGTAAAACAACACTCAGCTTATGTCATACAATAATAAGCCAGACATTCATATAAAGT
Organism: Tachypleus tridentatus; assembly: GCF_004210375.1. NCBI lineage: Eukaryota > Metazoa > Arthropoda > Merostomata > Xiphosura > Limulidae > Tachypleus > Tachypleus tridentatus. Next base: position 30,681,673 of record NC_134834.1, read on the forward strand.
TATTACACCTGAAATATCCAAGATATACAAAATGATAATTAAACTAGAACATATCTAAAACGCGTGGTGATAAGTATGCGCAAATAATATATCATGTATCGAAGCTTACACGCTGTCAGAGTGTTCCAGTAACATAACCGACTCTGAATCATACGGGAGAGTTTGTTTGTTTCTTTGAAATTAAGCAAAAAGCTACACAATCTTTGCTCTACCCACCATGGGTATCGAAACCCAGTTTCCAACGTTATAAGATCGCAAACATAGTGCTATGCCACTGAAGAGTCATACAGGAGAGGAGTAGATTATAATTAGTCCAAACTATCTCACATACACATGAGTGTAATCACACAATATACTCTTCCTAGAGGTGTAAATACTCAAAAAGTGACATAGGAAGAAAATTACATCCACAGTATCTCAGAATTTAAACAGTTGAATAAAAACAGTGAAGGTATTCCAACAACATTATTACATCCACAGTACTTCAGAATATAAATAATTGAATAACGACAGTGAGGGTATTCCAACAACATTATTACATCCACTGTACTCCAGAATGTAAACACTTGAATAAAGACAGTGAAGGTATTCCAACAACATTATTACATCTACTGTACTTGAGAATGTAAACAGTTGTATAAAGACAGTGAAGGTATTCTAACAACATTGTTACATCTACAATACTTCAGAATATAAATAACTGAATAACGACAGTGAAGGTATTCCAACAACATTATTACACCCACTGTACTCCAGAATGTAAATAATTGAATGAAGACAGTGAAGGTATTCCAACAACATTATTACATCCACTGTACTTCAGAATATAAATAATTAAATAACGACAGTGACGGTATTCCAACAACATTATTACATCCACAGTACCTCAGAATGTAAACACTTGAATAAAGACAGTGAAGGCATTCCAACAACATTATTAGATCCACTGTACTCCAGAATGTAAACACTCGAATAAAGACAGTAAAGGTATTCCAACAACATTATTACATCCACTGTACTCCAGAATGTAAACACTTGAATAAAGACAGTGAAGGTATTCCAACAACATTATTACATCCACAGTACTTCAGAATATAAACACTTGAATAAAGACAGTGAGGGTATTCCAACAACATTATTACATCCACTGTACTCCAGAATGTAAACACTTGAATAAAGACAGTGAAGGTATTCCAACAACATTATTACATCCACTGTACTCCAGAATGTAAACACTTGAATAAAGACAGTAAAGGTATTCCAATAACATTACATCCAAAGTGCCCCAGAATGTAAACAGTTGACTAAATAACGGCACTGAAAGTATTCCAACAATTTTCTTGTACGTTCTGATATGTAAAAGTATAATGAAACAAAAGGTGTAAATTTGAATCAGTTATTATTTGTGTGATGAGAATGTGTGTCTACAGAGCTAATTGAACTGTTTGGAACGTGCATAGCTTTAAGTTTAAAAGACAAGAACTAGTTAGTTTTTTTCTATTTCTGTGTCTGTTAAACTAGATTATGATGACCGTCCTTCTAACAGTGTACCTCATTAGTGGAGAAACGTCGTCCTTTCTAATCCGGCATCCTTCATAACGAGCCATGTCAATTAAGGTCTTATTAATTAAAGTGCTTTCCTTTACTCGGGCTTGCAGATGAGGCCTTATGATCACGGTGTCTTCAGAGCATTTCGTACTTTGGTTCGCAAGTTGGAGACAGGAGCCAGACGCCTAATTGACATTCCAGCTATTAAAACCTCGGTTATAGTTATGAAATCTTTCGGGTATGCTTTAATAACATCTGGGATCAATTTAATTTGAAGGATAAAGAGATACACTCCTATAAATTTTAATGACTACACGTTTCCAAGAGAGGGGAGGGGGTCGGCAGAAGAGAGAAGGGAACAGAAAGATTCTAACATAATTAAAACGGTCTGCAAATGATTTGTTATAATCTGTGTCAAAGTTAAAAGTCACTCTTTCTAGTGGCTTTAATTTTGAATTAAACACGTTTCGTATCGACTAGGGTAGGCGATCACATCTTTGATACAAAGGCTTGCTGTCTTTATTCTGTTTCTATTTTCAAAACCATGTTAACTTCTCAAGTTATAGTGTCTAGAAACAAAAACTGCATAAACTATGTTTTATGAATGGTAATCAGGATAGCAGTTTTTGTAAGTAGCTAAAACAAAGTGTATTTAAAGTTACATAACCCATAAAGTTTTCGAGTTAGGGATTTAATATACGTTATTTGACATGAGGAATATATATTATTTTCCTAGTTTGGAATGAAATAATCTTCAGCAATCATCCCATCTATTTTATCTTGACAAATCTATTGTTCTTGCGTTTTTTATCATAATCATATATTTATATTAATTGTTTTACTTCGAAAGATGTTATAATAAACATTACTCTACAACAGCGCCTCCTGGAATTTGCTCCTCTTGAACGAGGTAAAGAAACACAAACACCTTTATCAACAAGTTTAAAACGCTAGGCCTGTGGTACGTTTTGTTTAAGTAAAGTTTCATTGCAGGCTATTCTATTGTTTGTTTGATAAGCAGCGTGTCTGAAAATGAATATACTAAAAATAAAGTTGAATGTATAACTTTATATTTGTTTGAAATAACAACAAAAATTGAATATAAATAAAACTAAGGCTTGTACGTTCTGTTTTGTTCTTTTTTTTTTTTTTGTCGAATGAACTGTTTCTGGAAATTCCTATCTACACATGACACAAGAGTTATTTATTCTACAACTTCGAGAAATTTCTGACTTGGTACAAAGAGCTATCTTTCAAGTTTGCTTGAATTGTTAAAGTATTTTTAACCAAACTTTTCCAGAGCGTTGGAGTGGTAGGGAAAGACTTACCAGATCTTCACCCGATTTAACCCCTTACGTGCTCACTTCTGGGCATTTAAAAAAAAAATCCTATTATAATAAGTCAAAAGGCCTTGAAGAACTGAAATATCGGATTCGTGATGCTAATTTATCCATCCGTACTTCTGTGTTGGAAAATGTTTTCTCTGAATCAGAAGGCGCAGAAGTAGATTAATTATAGCAAATGATGTAAAAAATGTAGAAGTCCAACTTTATTTTTGGTATATTCTTTTTCGGACACTCTGTATATATATTTGTGTTCGTAAAATATGTTTGCCTTTCTTTGTACTTACACAAATTTTAGGAGTTCATTGCAATTCAAAAGGGTCGAGTGTGGCTCTGTGGTAGCTTGCCAGACTATAGTTTTGCGTTTTCAATGTTTCTGTCCCGCTACCGCAAGAACAAAAAGCACCTTCTACATTCTGCACTCCGGGGCCGTAGGTGCATTATAAGTGTGAATGTCAAATTCAACTATTTAGTCGAACAAACGTAGACCAGGAAAATGCGGTGAGTACCGTTGACTAGTTGTCTTCCCTCTATTTTATCATCTCAAGAGTAGGGACAGCTAATGCAGATGGCGCTTAAGTAGTTTTGCCCGAATATCCTAAAAAAAAACCCAACAAGTATTATATAAATAAGCTATTGCCCTCCTTTCTTATCCAATTTCATAAATTAGCGTAAATTTAGCTGTTATTCTTGAGAGTGAATTTCTGAAACATAAAGACCATTTTCCAATTAATGCTATTGTTTACGGCTTTGCGTTTTAACTATTGTTCAGTATCGCAGCTGGGAAAAAGAATTAGCTACAGTTTTCAACAAAAGCTAGAGTTCCACCTACTATAGAAGACACACACAGTATTCTGTGAGCATGTGCAGCTAGCTGTCTTATCGCTAAGCAAATGTAATGACACCTGTGTATGAGAATAGGTTAATGTTGGTGTTAAAATACTCATGATTTTTTAAAATGAAATAGAAGATATTTTGTAAGAGAGTGAAAAAAAACTTAAATTTGAATACCTCTTTTTTTTTTTGTAAGAATCATATACTTACTTAGTAATAAACGTCTAATATTAGATTGTAAGCTAAGAATACAGTAAGATCAAAAACAGATCTACTGAGAAATGTTGAAACATGCTTATCACACTAGTTGATCCAGAGATAAACTGTCATGATAATCCATTCCTTTCATGTTTTCTTATTATCAAACTACATCACGATATGTTGATACAGGGATCACTCATTTCTCATGTTGTGTTACTATTTAAAAATGTTACGGTTAATGTGTTGCTTCAGAAATCATCTGTGGTTATAAATTATTTATCATGTTGTGTTATTATAAAAGGATATCATGGCTGACATGTTAATACAGAAATCACCCGTTATGATAAACTATTTCTCATTTTGTGTTCGTATCAAAGGATGTCATGGCTCACACGTTGATCCAGAAATCAGCTGTAATGATAAATCATTTCTCATATTGTTTTATTATAAAAAGATAACATGGTTACTGTGTCGACCGACAGAGTACCTGTGACAATCGTTTACTTCTCACGTTGAACTGTGACCAGAGAACGTCACTCTTTACAAGTATTTTCATTTTATACACACGAATGTAATACGTGTGTGTGTGAATGATTTTGTGACAAACATAACTTCATGTGTTCACAGAATACCTACTAAATCCAATAATCTCGAGGTATAGGTATAAAACAGCTGAAGGGGCAGGAAGTATGGATTTCACAATACACACGTGCAACGTGTGCATACGGTGTATGGTTCAAATGGTCAAATACACGCTGAAGTTTCCAGACGCTAATCCTAAACTAACAATACAATTAATTAGGAAGAAGAAAAAACAACTGAAAGGTTAGACTGCAGTTTGTTAGTTTAATTAACATCAAAACTTCCTGGTCTTAATGTCTCAGACTTTTTTTTCTTTCTTTTAATAAACACACACACACACATACACACAAAATGTTCCTGCGTATTTAGGGTACCTACTGCCTTTCGGATGTAGTTAAAATAAATATAACACGTTCTTGTTAACTTTAATGTGTTTCATAAATAAAAACTGAAATAAGCTAATACAAGAATAATGAACACGAAGTAAAGTCCGTTTTGTGTGTGAAAACAAACGATATGTAATAGCCTCTACAGTTACACTATTCAATTTTCTAAAAATACACTAAATCTCCAATTAAAACACTACACAAAAGTTCTACGGATGTTATTTTAAGTTATGTACCCATCTAACTTTGACTCCAAGCAGTTAACAAATACATCAAAGTAAAATTACACACTTGTATTTCTGTGTCAAAGTCGATAAAAGTTAGTGCTCACGTGGCATTAATAACTACGATTACATTTCATGTTCCTCCCTGTCATTATCTCTGTCATGACAACAGTATTCAAGAGAAGAAAGAGTATTTGAAATGAAATTTAATGACGCGAACGTTTGGTACATGAGTAAGTTATATTACCTTCCAAACAAGTTCGTGAATTCGGAACAATGAACAGTTTTTTTTTCCCAGAATAGTGCATAATAAGAAAAAAATCGTGTCTTTATAACTGTATATTTAACTGAGTCATATATCTGTGTCTCATTAACTAAACAATTGTTTACATAAAACTGAATATGAGAGACTTATTCGTCTGATGTCTTAGCTAGAGACGAGTGTAGGTTATGAGATATTGTAGGGAAGTACGAACAGCGTTTCTACCCAGCACTAGCAAGCATATGTAATTGTCATTGAAAGTTAATAAATGAATGATATATGCATGCTATGGGTTGTAAAGTATGGTTACCATGGCATAAATAATGTCTAGAAATCTCCCTAGACAGGCACATTGCTTGAGTGATTTGTTTCATGTCACAGATAAAAAATTATAAAAAAAAGTTACGAAATAGTGTTTTAACGACATGCAATTACACGAAGAGGAAGAAAACGCGAAATTAAGACATTTCTATCTGGTGTGTTGCCCACAACTGATGGATCGACAGGCAGTGTGCAAAATAGTCATATTCTTACATTATATCCATTTTTAACTATCATTCCTATTTACAGTCAACTTTTGTAGCCTTGATTAACATCTTTTTAAAAGTGAAATATTGGCTTACCCTTTTTTCTTTACAGTAATTTATTCGATTTTATAAGAACTATTTTCGTAAGCTAATACATAAGCATGTCGCCAAGGGCTACAGGTTTAGGAACTATATATGTAGAGTACAATGAATTTCTGACCACATGTTTGCTGTGGGTACGTGTTTCAGGTATAAAAAAACGACCAGTGGGGTGAAAGTTGACTCTGTGATAAATCTCTGAGTTTCGGATCCGACGATCCAGGTTCAAATTTATGCGTAACCATATAGAATGTTCCATGCACTTTAAGCTATGGGTAATTTATAAAAGTGAAGGTCTGTGGTGGCGTGATGCTGATTAGCAGCATTCCGTCTGGTCAGAAGTTTAAAATTAGGGATAGCAAAAGATAGCTTTAGTGGTATTGTCCTAAACATAAAATACGAAGCGACCGTCATATTTTACAATAAAATGAACACCGTCGGACTGAAATCACTTTTGTGTTTGTGTGTATCCTTTCTTACTTCCTGGTTGATTATATGTTCTGGTGAACACCGTAAGACTGAAATCACTTTTGTGTTAGCCCCCCACCGCTAGTACAGCGGTATGTCTATGGAATTACAACGCTAAACTCAGGGGTTTTATTCCCCTCGGTGGGCTCAGCAGATAGCTCGATGTGGCTTTGCTATGAGAAAAAACACACAATAGATATTCCTACAAATGAATGATTTATTTTAGGCCCGACATGGCCAAGTGTGTTAAGGCGTTCGACTCATAATCCGAGGGTCGCGAATTCGAATCCCGGTCGCACCAAACAATCTCGCCTTTTCAGCCATGGGGGCGTTATAATATGACGGTCAATCCCACTATTCGTTGGTAAAAGAGTAGCCAAAGAGTTGGTGGTGATGACTAGCTGCCTTCCCTCTAGTCTTATACTAAATTAGGAACGGCTAGCGCAGATAGCCCTCGAGTAACTTTGCGCGAAATTCAAAACAAACACTTTTGTGTTTCTGTGTACCCTTTCACACTTCCTGGTTGATTTTATGTTTTGGTGAATATCATAAGACGGAAATAACTTTTGTATTTTTGAGTATCCTTTCACACTTCCTGGCTGATTCTATGTTCTGATATTCTATATTTACAGTATTTACATTTTCGTTTCTAAGATATTAAAATTATTGAACGTTTCTAGACTTTGGATGACTCCTTCAAACCAACATCTCAGAAAAGTCACGCCCGTTTAGCTGCAGTCCATCTGTAAGGTCTTCGTTTTCTTATTGACAATAGAAATAATATGTTATTAGGGTTAATGACCCACTATACATGGAAACTTACACAATTCTTATCGATATTTAATTCTTTCACCAATTGGTGCAACTTTAGAAACCGTTTTTCAGTGGAGTTTTGTTTTCAAACGATTCCTTGTAATAATTCGGTTGAATTTACAGAGCTTGTTGGAACACACTCTCAAAGGACCTTAATCCACCCTATTAATAACTTAATAAAGTTTAAAGTTTTAGCTCATGCAGTCACCTTTAAAGAACAAAAAAATTACTTTGAATTATTACAGAGTTCTTTCAATATATTTTCTGTTTTTACTTGTGTACGGTTTAGTATCTGCGTACTCTGTTCTACTCTGCTTTATTTCTAATCATGCTTATTAATTTCCCCAATTCGGTCATATTTAACTTATATTTAACTAACCTATTCTTATAATGCTGGCGATCCTCCTGTTATTACGGAAGCACGATATTTCTTTACAGCTTTATATAAACCTCCCCTTCCTGAGCGTCTTGTTTATTTTTTAATTTCGTTCCAAGCTACACAGGGAATATGTAAACTAGCTGTCCATAGTTTATAGTAATAATCTAGAGTTAAGCAACAACACTCATCACAGATTCATCAGTTACACTTCTTAAACCGAATGATGTGATGAGACGGTTACACTTATATCATATCCACAACGCTCGAGTGAGAGGCCCTGTTTTTGATGTGGGAGGGAGGGGACGGTTAACTTCTCAACCCGGCACGTTGACCTTTTACCTGAGTAGGGTGATTAGCCCGTGAACTCTTCCTATTTATTATGATGAATGCATTTTCATCACTGTAATCATTATACGCTTCCTAGATGGCTTTGTGCACGTCAGGAAAAAATTTCTAAAATTTCGAATGATAAGGTGTATCAATATTAATTTCTTAGAGGGCAAACGCTTAACATTATCCTTGAATGCGTTTCAATATCAAAATAGAGAGGCACACAGTAGGGCGTATACCTTCGCCACGCGGCGTTAATCATATTAGTCTCTCAAAAACACAAAAATATGTCTGTATGTCCGTCTTTATCTAAGGACGCAAACCATTTTGGTCGTAACAAAATGAGAAATAATGTCCTACATATGTCCACGAAGTTTCATCAGAATCAAATCGTTTTTGACTGAGTTGTAGAACGAAAATATGGTAAAAAACAGTCCATATTTAACAGATAGATTTTTTTTTATATTCATGGCCTTGTTCTCTCAACTTGACCTCCAAAACTAATCATTTCTAAGTTGGGTCGTATTCCAAGTATATGCCAACTTTCGTCTCAGTCCATTCAGCCGTTTTCGAAAAATCTTGCTGACAAACAAATACACAGAGGTGAAACATCACCTCTGTCTTCTTCGGTGGCAATGATAACAATAGCAATGATAACAATGGCAACGATAACAATAGCAACGATAACAATGGCAACGATAACAATAGCAACAATAACAATGGAAGTGATATCAATGGCAACGATAACAATGATAATGATAACAATGGTAATGATAACAATGGTAATGATAACAATGGCAACGATAACAATGGCAACGATAACAATAGCAACAATAACAATGGAAGTGATAACAATAGCAAAAATAACAATGGAAATGATATCAATGGCAACGATATCAATGGCAATGATAACAATAGCAACGATAACAATGGCAACGATAACAAAGGCAACGATATCAATGGCAACGATAACAATGGCAACATAGCAATGGCAACGATAACAATGGCAACATAGCAATGGCAACGATAACAAAGACAATGATAACAACAGCAATGATAACAGTGGCAATGATATCAATGGCAACGATAACAATGGCAACATAGCAATGAAACGATAACAATGGAAATGATAACAATGGCAACTTTTTACTAAAACAATATTTTTGAAATTACTTTAATGTTCCAACACTACTGAGATTTTACTGTTCTGTTGTAGGGTTAGTGAACAAGTACTTATTAACGTTAGAGATAATTTACCTTCGATTTTCAACGCTGAGTTGTTATTATTACGATAAAAAATTTCAAATATTAGTAAAAAAAATGATGTGAACTTTGACTCCTAAACGTGAATTTCCACATTACATTTCATTTGTTTCTGTTTAATTGTGTGCTTTAGCATTGTGAAAACACTGAATACACATGCTTCGTAGCACGCGGATTTGGGAAGTGAAAACAGTACTCACTGTTTAATAACTGGTGAATTCGAAGAATTTACATCAAGTCCAGACTTGCCCGTTCCATTTCCGACCTCTTCTAGTTCTGTCTATCCTGTTTGTTTAACACTTGCCGGTTTCTGAACTATCACCGGAAGATGCGACAGCAGGCTCGCACCCACTTCCGGCAGCGTTCTGTCCTAAAATATTAGGCTCTTCTTTTGTTTGTGTTGTCAACGGTACTCGTTTTAGAAAAAAAAAAAAGATCTATAGCATTTTTAGTCAAGCATTTGTCTGAAGGCTGACGTTTACGTCATGGTTTCTTATTTGCTTTGTTCTCTTTTAGACAAAATAATAAATCGTCTTTCAATTTGTGACCTACGTTTTTCGTTTACCAAACGTTTCAAAAGTTTAACTACATTTTCTCTACTAATCTGATGAACAGGTACGTTTTCTATTTAAAAATAGTATATTATAAAGATAAATTTACCACTTCAATTAACTCCACATGTATGTCTCTTTATACAGCCGTTCGTGATCTTAAACTTCTGACCAGTTGTGAAGGTAACTCTACTCAATAACAACGTATACTGCTACAGGGGCTCTGTCCTGCTTTGGATTGAATCATGGGATTTCCTAATCCTCTCTTTTAACGTCCCTCCCCCTCTCCCACAGCTGAAAGTGCAGAGCGTGTTCTACGGCATTGCAGCGTAAACCTCAGACCCTCGAGCCGTAATTCGGTATAATAAGCAGTTGGCCACGCCAGACCACCAACAGCACGAAATGAAATAATTATCCAATGATTGATGTCATTGATACCTGGAGGTTTATGTTCGCTTGCTGCTTTATATCAAATAATTCGTGTGTTATATCTACACAGAATGTTCTCTAACAATTTCGAATAGAACAACGTGACAAAACCTTACATCGTGAACAGTTTCTTCGATCTAAAGAACAAGTGCACTATCACGGAATGTTTTTTTCACAAGTTTCTCCAACAGCAACAAAAAAGAGCGAATAGAACAACACAGTTATTCCTGTAGCTCAGTCAATTTTCGGTTTACAATACGATCCAGTGACAAGAAGGAGTCGTGTGTTATTTTTAAACTTGAGTTCAATTTATTGCTTGGTGGTGTTGTCCCCTTTCTTCCACTCGAAACCTACAAGTACGTTCTCAGAAAATTGTAATTTAATTTCGAAAAGGAATGTTTTCGAGACATTGTTGATAAGTAATAAGAAACTAGGTTTGTTTGTTGTTGTCGTCATCATTCTAAACTTCGCAGCATAAAACACTTGTTGACAGTCGGGTAAATGAAACAAAATTTAAATGTTTTCTGATTGGCAATTCAGTTGCATCCTGCCTAACGCTGAACAGACAGAGCTAGTTGTGTAATACACCGGGCTTTGGATCCGAGGATTCATGGTTCACATTGCATTACTGTGGGGGGGAAAATGCTCTCCGAACTTTAAGTCGTGGGCACTGTTGATGTTATAGCTAGCTGTCTTTCCTTTTGCCCATCAATTCAAACTTAGGGACAGCTGTTTAATGCAAATAACTTATTTACAGCTTTGCACAAATATCCTAAACAAACAAACTTTAGCCGTAATTGCGGAGAGCTTTGTCTATTACCAATTAACAACATTGCACATACTAATTTTGTACCAGATAATTTAATATCAATACAAGTGACCTGGTAGGTTTTCGATTCTTAATATCAAAACGACTGGATGCAGCTAGGTTTTGTGAAACTTTAAAGAAATAGTGTTTTTCATATTCGTAATAAAGACCGGACGCCAGGGTCGAAGACATGTCGAGAGGTTAACAAGCGCTACCAAGTCTAAAAGGAGCTTCCATGCAGGGGTTGTTTATAAATCGTTATCCGGTTCGTCATTCTCGAAACGAGGACTTGCCTGTAGCCGTTTAAAGTTCGTTAGGGCTGTCGCAGCCTCCTGATACATACACCCCATCAATGTTCTTTCTTGATATTGACATCACCGCACATGCAAACAGAACCCACGTGCGTTTCTAACTTTCACCTCAATTACTCGGATCTTATTTTAAAACTTTAGAAAGAACTCTTGTTTGTGTTAAATTAGATATTTAGCAAATCTGACATACTTAACGAACCTTAAAGTCTCGTATCTCTCGTACTTAAAAAAAAAAAATACAGTTCGGTGCTTACAAACGAAGGTAAGAAGTTCAAGGAAATGCTTGGATACTATTATCTTTTCGCATGCTTTACGATATAGCTTTATTTAGATATACGAACGATCCAAAATCCTGGTAGCTTTAAGAATATGACATAAACAAAAGTAATAACATCAAACAGGTTTGCAAACATATTACAGTTGTATATCACGTCTTCTAACTCTGTAAGTTAAGTCTTAAGGATGAACCTCAAATTATAAAGGTATTTCTTTCTTTGAAACACTGATATTTTTCTATATCACAGCAGTTATTAATGAGTTTTAAGCCTGATAACTTTGTAACTTAATACACTACCTTTCACCTCTAAACTTCTGAAAGGTTGAGTTTATCCTGATGAAACAACTTGAAACTCTATTCGATGAGCCCCCCAGACCCATAAACAGACACTAAACACCATTCTATTACAATATTATGCACATAAAAAGTTGAACAGAAACATAAATGTAATTGAAAGAGTCGACTAAACAAACAACAAACACCTTTATAATACCCACGTTATATATCAACTCGAATAGAAGTCTAAATGTGATTGGAAGAGTCAACTAAATATACCTAAACACCATTCTATTACCCACGTTATATATCAACTCGAATAGAAGTCTAAATGTGATTGGAAGAGTCAACTAAATATACCTAAACACTATTCTATTACCCACGTTATATATCAACTCGAATAGAAGTCTAAATGTGATTGGAAGAGTCAACTAAATATACCTAAACACTATTCTATTACTCACGTTGTATATCAACTCGAATAAAAGTCTAAATGTGATTGAAAGAGTCAACTAAATATACCTAAACACCATTCTATTACCCACGTTATATATCAACTCGAATAGAAGTCTAAATGTGATTGGAAGAGTCAACTAAATATACCTAAACACTATTCTATTACTCACGTTGTATATCAACTCGAATAAAAGTCTAAATGTGATTGGAAGAGTCAACTAAATATACCTAAACACTATTCTATTACTCACGTTGTATATCAACTCGAATAAAAGTCTAAATGTGATTGGAAGAGTCAACTAAATATACCTAAACACCATTCTATTACCCACGTTATATATCAACTCGAATAGAAGTCTAAATGTGATTGGAAGAGTCAACTAAATATACCTAAACACCATTCTATTACTCACGTTGTATATCAACTCGAATAGAAGTCTAAATGTGATTGGAAGAGTCAACTAAATATACCTAAACACCATTCTATTACCCACGTTATATATCAACTCGAATAAAAGTCTAAATGTGATTGGAAGAGTCAACTAAATATACCTAAACACCATTCTATTACCCACGTTGTATATCAACTCGAATAAAAGTCTAAATGTGATTGGAAGAGTCAACTAAATATACCTAAACACCATTCTATTACCCACGTTATATATCAACTCGAATAAAAGTCTAAATGTGATTGAAAGAGCCAACTAAACAAACAACAAACACCTTTATATTACCCACGTTTTATATCAACTTGAACAAAAGCCTAAATGTGATGAAAAAAATTCCACTAAACGAATATCAGATATAATTCCATTACTCACGTTTACACATTAACTTAAACAGAAACCTAATATGTGACTGAAGCAGTCAATTGAATGGGCATTATACAGCATTCTCTTGCCCACGTGTATATACCAACTTTAACAAAACCGAAACGTTATTGAAACAAACTCAAAACGTCATTGTATTTTCCCCTTACATATATATTAAGTTGAAAATATTTTAAAAAATTTTCACATGGAACACGTTTGAATAATTTCCAACTGAGCCATAATATTGTCATGCGTGTTAACACAATTTTTATACGTAAAATTTCAACTGATGTTTAGTAACTAGCTCCTGGTGATCACAGTCGTAGATACTGTATTTCTTTGTTTATGAATGCCCATATTAACTTTTTCAAAAATGATGTTTTCCCTCGCAAAAACCAACAAAATTCACATTTAAAGAACCTGTAATATTAATGATCTAGTTATTATTCTAATGCAATACTTAATAATAAAAAATAAAGAACTTTCTATCAGTTAATTGTAATAACATTATGTAATAAAATTTTTACTTTTCTTATTCCTTGGCAGAAAGTGTTATTTCCCATTTGCTTAAGCCTAAAGTAAATGGAAAAGATCTCTTTTTCTCTTCAAACTTTGCTTTTGTGATCTGGCAGCATATAACAAAAACACGATGAGAAACTATATTTCGGGGCTGATACGTGAAAGTGATTTACATTACAGTCGAAAATCTCGGAAAACTACTCACTTCTAAACATTTTTGTATAACTTTAGTATAAATACATGTAAATCTTGATTCATATGTTGTTTTATTCAGACCTTATGTAAATGAAAATGTGAAAACTTGCCTGTTTTTACATAAAAAATAGGTTAATTTCTAAATTTCATTATACAGGCCACAAAGGCAAAGTTTGAATGGAATAATGGCCATTTTCTGTACTTTTACAACATAAGCAATTAAAAAATAACACATAGAATCCAGGAACAAAATTTGTGTTACATAGTGTTACATCTACGGTTTTCTACCTGGAGACATTTTAAAGCATAATTAACCTTCTACTGATATACAATCGAAACATTTAGATTTAATCATTTTGTAAGCTGTAAAAAAAAAAAAACTTGATGATTTTATTTCAAAAATGACGAGTTTCGTGTTTAAAAAATTCTATATTGAATTATTTACACAAATTCTGAAGGCTTCGTTTTCAAGTGTTGGTTTTGTTTACATTTCGCCCAAAATTACTCGAGGACTATCTTTGCTAGCCATCCCTAAGTTAGCAGTGTAAGACCAGAAGGAAGGCAGCTAGTCATCACCACCCACCGCCAACTCTTGGTTTACGCTTTTACGAACGAATAGTGGGATTAATCGTAACATTATAACGACTCCACAACTGAAAGGACAAGTATTGTTGGTGTGAGGGGAATTCAAACTCGCCACCCTCGGATTACGAGTTGAGTGCCTTAACCACCTGGTTATGCCGGTTCGTTTTCAAGTACACCAGGCTTCATTGCAAGTCATACTTAGTTTGTTTGTTTTTCAGCTTTAGACTCATGCGATACTCAACATTTTCTTAATATAAAATATATTTTTGTGGACTCATCACCAGTTGTGTGGTGTTTTTTATTATTATTTCAACATTGTTCACTAATACAATGTTTACGTGCTGTCAATAATACATTTTCTCGACAACTACATGTTTATTAACATTTTGGCTTTTCGCACTGAAAACACTAAAAACAATCCAACTGAAAGTAAATTAGTTAATTAAATGAGTATTTGAATCAGTTAACGGTTCAGATATATTCAAGTAAATTATAATTCATTATTTTCGAGTAACTGTTAAAATGTGTATTTCTGTATATAGGGTAATTCGTTATTTATAGAAAATTATGTTTCTATGACTTAATAATGTTAATTCGATAAGTTCGAAGCTATGAGTGAAGTTTACGAAAGTATTAATTCGAAGCAAAGAAATTTAATCTTAAGAAAAATACCGTGGATCTCGCCTTTTCAATTTGATCTAAATTTATACCTGTATTTTTAAGTGCTTTATGATGCACTTAAGCTGCACATCATACCATATTTAAAGAACGATCTGATGGCTCAACAGATTTCCAACCAACATAACACTTTTATTATGCTTTCCATAACTTACAATATTTCTCGCGAGGTGTGCTAAAACTTACTGTATACGTTTTATGAAATATAGACATTTGAAATCATAGGCTTCGTCTCATATATCTCCGTTTATAAATTCCTAAGACACACAACACCACGCAGTAGCTTTCAGTACAGTTTTATAGAGATCTGTCGATGGGTTTCTTCTCGGTCCATCTTCTAAAATTGAATTTGCTGACGTGTGGCATTTCGTAATCTCATGGAGAAAGCAAGGCAAGCAAACGACCCTGAGGCCTGCGGATTGCTGCAAGTAAAAGTGCCGCGTGTATTGTAATTTTTTGCACCATATTTCCCGTAATGTGAGTTTGGTTATCGAAGTAACGTGTTTCTGAAAAGCCAAGAAAGTGGCTGATAAACCGCAATTTTCTGCCCGCGCTGGATTGCAGACCCATTCCCTGTGTGTGGTTACAAATCATGCGTGTGGCAAGCCATTTCGCTTTCTACACCAGTCATTTTCACAACGTTCAAACAGTAGAAACCAAAGCTGCCTGTTTAAAACATATTTGATGTTCTTCTTTTTCTTTATATCGGGTCTTATGCGCGTCTAATATTCATGGAAATACAGGCAAACATCCAATCTACCAAAAACAAATATTATAAATATCTGTCAACATGTTAGTTGAATTCAATATACGTAAAGTATTCCAGTAAACAAAATATTAACAAGATAAATAATGAGGAGGTAGATATTTCAAAAACCAGTTGATTTTAGTTCTTTCCCAGTTTTTTTAATGGCAATCAACAAATAAATACAAAATATTTAAAGTAACATTTAATTCATCTATATAGGAATCATACGGTCCGGCATGGACAGGTGGGTTAAGGCGTTCGACTTCCCATCGCACCAAACATACTCACCCTTTCAGCCGTGGGGGCGTTTAGATTGTACAATCAATACCACTATTTGTTGGTAAAAGAGTAACCCAAAAGTTAGCAGTGGGTGGTGATGACTAGCTGCGTTCCCTCTAGTCTTACATTGCTAAATCAGGGACGACTAGAGCAGACAGCCCTTCAGTAGTTTTGCGCGAAATTCAAAAACAAACATAAAAAATCAACTTTGGTTTGAAGTTTACGAAAGATATTCGTTTAATTATCTCGGATATTTGTAGAAACCTACACAATAATTATGTAAATTACCCGTTCCTAATTTTGTGCTAATAAACGAGAGAGAAACCAAGTAGTCTAATCGAATAGTGGGGTTTAACTGTGAATGTTAAAAGTATCCAAGGCCCGGACGTTATGAACGTAGTTTTACAATAAGGGGACGCAAACCGTGGAACATCAAATTCACAGTTGTGCACGCTATCAAATAAAATACGCGTGGTCTACTTCCGTTTCTATTACCTGAAAAGATCTTATAAATTTCAAGCCATTCGAATGTAGCCCAACAATGTCGTTTTGGCGCCCTCTTTTATTTTCGGACAGGACACTTGATCGCTTATTCATATTTACGCCAATGACGGTCTATTATACTCTTTTATATATATATATGTAGGCATAAGTTTCGTAACCAGTTTTAAAAGATTACTCTTGATAAATACTGTGGAGTCCTTTTAGTGGACAAAAAAACAAATACTGTTTATTTTAGTCGTTTCTTAAGCGGTTACTAACTTATCTTGATTGAATGGAAACGGAAAGACGTCAGAAAAGGGCGTGATATTAGAAGAAACGCCATAGTAGATAAATTGCTTGTTCGTGGCGATGTCCAGTAGATGGAAGACAAAGTTTGTCGAATGTTCCATTACACTTCGCCACGTTAAGAGATACAAATACGTTGTTAAGACATAAGTGAAATAAGTGTATGCTATTCCTTAAGCAGAAAACGTCGTGCTTTTGAATTATGGTTTCTTTTAATAGCTTCATCATTTCGTTACTATCAGAGGTCAAGTCCTTCCAAGTACTTCGTTATAGTCCAACAGGACCTTCGTTCATCCCCCTCACGGGAATTTTATACCGCAAAAGCAGAATCGACTTTGAGTACGTGAAAATCCTTTATTCTAAAATTTAAACACTAGAGGACCTTCGTTTAATGTCTTTATATGACGAAGCGTTTCTCCTGCTTTAGTCTTTAAACTCATTCAACTCAAAAAAGTAAAGTGTAGTCCAATGGTCACGGGTTTGAGTCCCCGTCACACCATACATACTCGCCCTTTCAGCCGTGGGGGCGTTATAATGTAACGGTCATCCTACTGTTCGTTGGTAAAATAGTAGCCCAAGAGTTGGCGGTGGATGGTGATGACTAGCTGCCTTCCCTCTAGTCTTACACTGTTAAATTAGGGACGAGTAGCGCAGAATTCAAAACAAAACAAACCAAAAGTAAAGTAAACAAGACATAAACTCTCAAGGAGCTGGGACACTAACTCTTATCATAAAACGTTTTTAATCAGTTTTGTTAAGTATCGTCTATAGGTTTCTTTATTCACACGTGTCTCAGGACGGCTGGTATGGGTATTAACACTTTTACCAAAATAAAGCAGAGAACAACGTTTTGACCTTCTTGGGTCATCTTCATGTTAACCTAAGAAGGTTGAAACGTTGTTCTCTGCGTTATTTTGATAAAAGTGTTAATATCCATACCAGCCGTCCTGAGACACATTTTTACTTCGAGTTGGTTTCTCGTCATCTCGAATTTCTTTATTCATATGTTTGTACACTATAATGTAATGCGAAATACGGGAATTTTTACATTAAAATAGTGTTCAAATAATCTTGAAAATATTTACCTTACGTTTGGTAGACATATTATTTAAAGCAACACAGTTAGGTTTACAAGAAAAGTCTGTTGTTTTATGACGAGATAATACATAGTACGATGTGTCATATTAAAAGTGACAGAAATATTAGTTGTTTTTTTTACTCTTTCTATACTATATGTTACTATAACTGACGTATTATTTTATATAGGTTTATATATTATAATATAATATAAGTGTCAAAAGTGTTACTTAAGACACTCTTTCTAGAGTTTATCTTAATTTCTAAAAGGATGTGTTTTCGTGTTTTTTCTTATAGCAAGCCTCATCGGGCGACCTGCTGAGCTTGTTTCTAAGAGAAATAATGTATTTAGAAAACACTTGGCATAGTGATTTAGTAAATAAGTTGTAACTATCTTTACCAACAGTTGCTAATATGTAAGAGAAACATGAAACTTATTTACACTGACTTATCAAAATATTTCGAAATTATTAAAACAGTTAAGCTAATATGTTAAAATATTAATGAAATGCGTCTATACTGACGAACTGACAATCGAGCCGGTATGACCAGCTGGTTAAGGGGCTCGACTCGTAATCCAAGGGTCGCGAGTTCGAATCCTCGTCACATCAAACACGCTCTCCCTTTCAGTCGTGGTGGCGTTATAAAGTGACGGTCATATATTTCTCAGAACGGCTGGTATGGGTATTAACACTTTTATTGATAAGTAGAGAACAACGTTTTGACCTTCCTAGGTCATATTCAGGTTAAAAAGAAGAAAAGTAATGATCAATCCCACTATTTGTTGGTAAAAGAGTAGCCCAAGAGTTGGCGGTGGATGGTTATATGTAGCTGCCTTCCTTCGAGTCCTACACTGGTAAATTAGGGACGGCTAGTGCAGATAGCCCTCGAGTATCTTTGCGTGAAATTCAAAACAAATAAATAAAATATATTTATTTTGAAATGATAAAACCAGTTACTTAGACCTATCAAACTGTTATGTGGAAAAGTGAGAATCACTTACCACTTACACCGGCTGACTAACGGATTCTACAAAAACAAATATGTTCTGATTAGATTTGAACAAAGTGTGAAAATAGTTTTTAACTAATTTAACAAAAATTTTAGCAAAGAAAAAAGGAAATTGGAAAAGATAATTTTAGTTACTTTGATTTACCAAAACTGTTAGACAAATTGTGTAATAGTTACTTACACTGAATGGTTAAAAATTTAGTTTAAATGTGACAAAATTTTGTATGAACTCACTAAATATATTAGAGCAAGGTACAAATAATTTACATTAACTTTTGAAAAATATTAGCTAAACGTACACTTCGTTCTGTTGATATGCAAAAATGGTTTAGCTAAATGTAAAATAGTTTATATTAATATATTAGATATTTTAATTAAATGTAAAATGATTCTTATTTATTTATCAAAAGTATTAGAAAAATAGAAAAATCATTTTTCTTGATTTATTAAAAGAAGTAAAATAATTTGTATGACCTCACAAAAGAATTAACTAATTACATAATAATTTATATTAACTATCCAAAAGTATTGTATAAATGCAAAATTATTTATATTGATTGATTTATCAACAGTGTTAACTAAACTGAAATACATTTATATTGATTTACAAAAAGTATTAGCTAAATACAAAAATAATGTATGTTGATTTAGAAGAACAAAGTGTTCGCTGAATGTAAAAATCAGTTATATTGGTTTACCAAAAGCGTCAAATTAATAAATAAAATCATTTGCAGTGATTGACAGAAGTGAAGTTTGGTAGTTACAATAATTAAATACAAACGAGTAAAAAAGAATGAAACTTGTTGTACCTTACTTGTAAGAGGTGGATTTGGGTTGTTTCGAATTTCGCGCAAAGCTAGTCGAAGGCTATCTGCACTAGCCGTTCCTAATTTAGCAGTGTAAGACTAAAGGGAAGGCAGCTAATTATCACCACCCACCACCAACTCTTGGGTTACTCTTTTACCAACGAATAGTGGGATTGGACGTCACATTATAACGCTCCCATGGCTGAAAGGGAGAGTATGTTTGGTGTGACGGGAATTCGAACCCGTAAAAAGTGGAAAGAAGTACGAAACAATTCGTTTTTTTTCCATTACAACAAATATTTCTGTAACTATCACACTATATAAAATCAAAACGGCTCGTGAAGTGTGATTTTTCAGTATATATATATATATACACGTAACTTCTATGATTTGTATTATAAATTCGCATTGATGGAGTAATTTCATAAATTTCAGTCAATGCAACGTGACTGTGAGCTCGTAATAAAGCTACTCATAAATAATTACAAAAATATATTATTGTCATTTCTTTTCTTTCGTATAATGTTGAACAGCCAATAAGGGTTCTATAAACTCTCTCGAAGGATATAACCTTGTTTTGAAAAGTTAAGGCTTAAGGATTGTTGACGATTTATAAAAACAAACAAAAACTAACAATAAATGATTAAGGCAAAACTTATGAAGAAATTTGAAAAATTAATACAAAATTTACCGCCACCTCGTAACCTCTGCCACCGAAGATGAATAGAGGTTATGTTTTAACCCCTGCGTATGTGTATGTGTTTCTCAGCAAGATTTCTCAAAAACGGCTGAATGAATTTGGACGAAAATTGGTGAACTTTCGGACTATGATTAAACTTAAAAGTGATTAGTTTTTGGGGGAGATCAAGACCACAGCAAAGTCACGAATTTCAAAAATATAATTAACTCTAAACACAGGAAACAGATATTTCACACTATTTGTGGTTTATGCTTCAGAAAACAAATCATCGGATTATCAAGAAACTTACTCAAATTATTTAAAATATCATTCCTCGTTGTTCAACTCAAAAGGATCCACGTTCGTTGATAACGACGGACATACCTATACATTTTCGAATTGTTTTAATAGATGAATATGATCACCACTGTGTGGCGGATGTAAGTGCTCTAATCACCACTGTGTGGCGAATATAAGTGCTCTAATAAGTGCTATTAGTTCAGATGTGCTTAATTTAATAAAACATAGCATTTTTAATATCTTCTATTCCTTCTGAAAGTCGAAATCCTTCTTTCCAAAGTATAAACACTTTAAAAACCAAACAGTACCTCCTCTTTGTTCAATGTTAAATTATTTGCGGAGTTGTTTGTGGAACTATGAATTTCTTGGCTAAAGTGTTTCCAGTAACACACTAGTTACATATGAATATACATAGAAAAAAAACCAAAATAGAATCATTATTACAAATAATCCTACTAGCCGTCCCCTATGTATTTTATATACAAAATGAGGGAAGGGAGGAAGAGATAAGCTCTTCAAACTTAATGTTGTAACAGGCACAAGTCTAAAACTATTCATTACGATGGAATATTTGGACCCTATCGGTAATGAACGGTATAAAAAAACATGTTGGTATTTTTAAAGTAAAGCCGAGCAGCAGAATCCAATAAATATGTAAGTGCGTGTAGCGTTTAGAAAATTAAATTCTTCCTTTATTAAAATATTCAAATTGATTCTTCTTACACATTGTAAGCATGTCAAGCTATATCCTAAACATGACGTAAATAAGACTAAACGGACATAACGTTGTTGTGAACGGTATCTTAAGCATGAATTAAGTAAGAATAAACAGACGTAAGCTTGTAGTGAACTGTATCTTAAACATGATTTACGTAACTCTAATAATGAATTTAGTAATAATAAACAGACGTAAGCTTGTAGTGAACTGTATCTTAAACATGATTACGTAACTCTAATAATGAATTTAGTAATAATAAACAGACGTAAGCTTGTAGTGAACTGTATCTTAAACATGATTTACGTAACTCTAATAATGAATTTAGTAATAATAAACAGACGTAAGCTTGTAGTGAACTGTATCTTAAACACGATTACGTAACTCTAATAATTAATTAAGTAAGACTAAATAGATGTGAGCTTGTAGTGAACTATATCTTAATCATGATTTACGTAACTCTAATAATGAATTAAGTAAGACTAACTAGATGTGAACTTGTAGTGAACTGTATCTTAAACATGATTTACGTAACTTTAATAATGAATTAAGACTAAACAGATGTAAGCTTGTATCGAACGGTTTTTATTAAAAAAGGATTTGCAAACGGACCGCTCTTTCATACATATTTCCACAAACAAACACATATACGTGCTAATAATTCTGTAAATGCAGTCTTTTTGTCTCGTTCGCTGCTTGCCTGTAAACAGTTTTATGTTTCTATTGCTAAAGCACCTTTCGCAGGCGCGTTGCTAGGAAACCACTCCGAATCGGTCACTCGTTATGAGAATGAAAGTTTTAGCGTTGGCAAAGTCAAGGAAGCGAAAAGGAAATTGACTGAGCGCAGGAAGACTTACAGTATTATAAACTAATAAGTTTCTTTTTTGAAATAGACGTGGTATGAAAGAAACTGTTTGTTGTTTCTTTTTTTCGTAATGTGATTGCCTAAACTACTTCTGTTTTCTCATACAAAACCCCACAATAAACTCTCTGAAACGAGTTAATCAACTTCGTGTTCACCGTGTCAGCAAGTAGAGGGACTGATCGTGCTATTTCTGAGGTAACGTGCTCCAGCCCCACGTGTATTTTAACCTATAAAGAAAACAAAGATATTGACGCAGCGGTAAACAAGCATGGAAAGCAGCGGGAATATAATTCATTCTATACTCTTTAATAAGCTGCTCACTTAATTTCCTGCTCAGTTTGTCGCGGAACTAGTGTTATTCATAACGTCTCACGCCAGGCGGCCGGTTAGTGGTCTTGATAAACGGCTAGAGTGCCCTAAAGGGACTGAGTTAGTGCAATATGTTGCCTAACGCTTTGATAACTCCTTTCGACGGTTATTGCTTCTTTAGTAAAGACTAGCTGGCTAAAACGATCTCGCTTAATAACACGGTTCCCAGTAATCGAACACAGTAAAAGATACTAAGTCAGGAAATTCTTTGCTTTGATGAGTATATTGTGCGGCAAAGGCCGGAAACCCACGAAAATACTTGGCCGGGTTGGATGGAGAAGATAAGAGAACAATACGGCTCGAGAAGAGACCAGCTCGTGTCTCGCGCTCTCTTCTTGCTTTATTCACTGACGGAGTGTTTTCGTTTCTGCCTCGGAGCAATAGCGTGCCAGCAAGCAAGTGCTTTGTGTATATATATTGGTTAAGCACCAAAGTTTCTACAATGTATGTTTTCTTCTAAATATATGCCTCATCGGCACAACGAAACGTTTCTTTTGTAGATACACCGTTTTTTATTCACGAAAAATTGTCTCGAGCACAGCGGGCAGGGAAGTGTGAAATAAATGTAACAACTGTAAAAAAACAACAAAAAACTTTACACACATATACAATGTCCGAATGTTGTAGCAATGATATCGAATGAAAGTCACAAACCAGGAGTAGGCTCGAAGTTATTATTGAGAAGAAAAAAAGAAATAACTTTTTTATTGAAAGGGGAGGTTTGGTTTGAATTTTGTGCTAAGCTACACGAAGGCTGTCTGCGTTAGCCGTGCCTAATTTTGCAGTGTAAGACTAAAGGGAAGGCAGCTAGACATCATCACCCACTGCCAACTCTTGGGCTACTCTCTTACCAACGAATAATGGGACTGACCGTCAGATTATAACGCCATCACGGCTGAAAAAGCGAGCATGTTTGGTGCGACGGGGACTCGAACTTGCGATCCTCATATTACGAGTCGAGTGTCTTAACCATCTGGCCCCCCCCGGGCCTGGGAGGAAGGTGTCTATTAAAATTAAATAAATATTTTCAGATAATTTTTTTTTCTAAGAGGACTGATGAACATACGTACACATACATTATATATAAAATTGATGAACATACGTACACATACATTATATAGAAAATTTGCTAAAGAATTGTTGTTATACGACGAAGTTGTTAACTAAACGTTTATGCCTCATTAAATAATTAAAGTTAATATAACGCTTCCCTGTGAAACTAACGCCACCTATTCCTGTTTAAGTATTGCCCACGAAATATTTTGTTGTTACTCGATTGTTAGCACTAAAAGCATATTTTGAAGAATGGGCGTTTTCTGTAAAAACAAAATTTTTGATGTGTAGCATTTTCTGTATATGTTTGAGAGCAAATTTTGAAAACGATTAAAAAGAAGAGAATACCAAACACAATCTAGAAAAACGTCAATAAAAGTTCATTATGTGTCTATATAAGGATTATATGCGTGAGATATGTTTTAAATTCTTTTTAAATATTTCCCTGACCCCCTTTAAATATGCTTTCACCGCATTATTATCCAACCATACACTGAAACATCAGAGTTTCTAAGTTTGCAATGCTTAAAATAATTTTAAAAATTACGTTTACGAAACTAGATTTGCACGGGAGGAATTGTTCTATATATTTTTATAAGTGTTTAAACTTCTCTGTTTTAAATTTAGAATTAGATTAATACGCAAATGCGGTTGTTTTAAAATCATAAAAAGTGGAATTATTTAGAAAGTTTAGTGTTTTGTTTTTATGATTTTCAATAAACACTTGTAGAAAATAACTCGAAAAAGTTGACTACATTTCCGTAAATGTATTAGAAAAAAGTTTCAAGCCACGTAAAAGTTCACGTTTGATTGTTCTTAATATACTGTGCACTAAAACTACAGTACTTAATAAATGATATTTAAGTTTTATCTGTGTAACTTTACTCGTATTACACTAATGGTTAGTGTCTTTTTGATTACTTCTTTTTTTCACTGAACATACGGAACGGCAAATAAGTAAAAATAAATATAAAAATAATTAGGCATGATATAATGTGATAGATATATATATATAATACACACACATAAATATATGTACGCAGAATATCTGAAATTGGAAAGCAAGGGAATATTCTGAATATTTTTTTAGATTAGAAACGAAACACTTTTTGATTATTTGTGCAGAGTATAATTTACTCATTACAATTTATTTATATGAGAAGTTTGATTAATAAACTTTTCAAATTGTAAGAACGCAAATGAAAAACAAAGAAAACTATTTTTTGTCAGAAATACTTATTGTTATTAGTTTTTGAATGAATAATTCGTAGAAACAATCCCCACATATTTGGAACACATTGTATTAAATATCTACAAGTATTATAATATCATGTTGTTGTTGTTTATGTATTTTCAACAATATGTTAAATATCTACAAGTATTCTAATATTATGTTGTTGTTGCTTATGTATTTTCAACAGTATATTAAACATTTTTCAGTGTTCTAGTATTATGTTGTTGTTGTTGTTTATGTATTTTCAACAAAATAATATTTTCCCAAGTATTGCTTTGTTTTGAGCCACTGTTAGCGTAAAATACTATAACTTAGATTTATAAGACTAAACGGACGTAAACTTGTAGTGAACTGTATCTTAAACAGTATTAGTACACAAATACGTATTTCATCGAAACCTTAGTCATAACAAACATTTCTGTAATACATTTTATTTTAATTTTCATAGTTTTCCAGGTAATTACAAAATGTACTGCAACGTGACTTAATAAGAAGAAAAAAAGAGATAAAATATTTATCAGTATTTAAAGGCCTTGTGGCGAAAAAGCATATATTTTAAAACATTCAGCAAATAATAAAAAACAGAAGGAAAATTTGAGCCTTTAGCACTGGGCATAGTAACGGTGTTAAAGGTAATTGTAATTGACCATAAGCACAGATATTCGTAACTAAGATAACAGGCAGTTATATATTTGTTAACAGCCTAATGCACATATTGTTATCTATTAAATGTAGAATGTCCTTTAAAACATTAACAAGGTTACACTTAACACGTGTGAGGTTTTATAATTTATCCGTATATAAGTCACTAAACGTACGCTTCACTGTAGCAAAGTATATACAAACTACATATTCTACAAACTCGACGTTTTTTAGCAATCCGCAAAAACTAATCTTACGTCTTATTCCAAGATATTCATAACATTTAAATACATTCAGTTACTTTCCCAACAACTAAGTATCTCGAACGTCTTGCCGTAGCTTTACGACGTAGATTCACCTCTCCGAGTTATAAACTTTCACCAAAGAAAATCACAGGTGGAAACAGATACACAAATTTAAATCTTTCTTTAACAAATACCTAAAAAAATTAGTTGTATACCTACTATTTTCGTGTATCTTTTGACGCTTCCCAAATGTAACAATAGTATTTATTTCATTGTTGTAATAATTGGTTAAATTCTCTGGATATTCATTTTCAATTCTTCCCTACACACACAATAATATCAACATTGTTTTATATAGTTTACAATAAATAAACACGCCTTAAAAACGTTCTTCAGTCCACGTTTCATCAGATTTATATTTAAAACAACACAAAAACTTTCATTATTTTACTTCTTATTAACACTATAATTACTTGTGAAAACAGAAAGGTTTTAAATCATTTGGACATTTGGGTTTGTTTTATAAATGAAAACAAAATTGACTGGCAATTGGTACAATAATACTTATAAAAAACAAACGTTAACAATCAATGAATAAGAAAGGTTTCCTGAAATCACAAGAACTGGAATTTATTTGCTTTGTTGTGAAAAATATTTACATATTACAATCTTGTTCAATGTCAAACAGTTAAAGCATTAGCTCTCTTCTCACCCTGAATTAGCTATGTATAAGATTCATTTGAGAAATATTTATATTTGATATATTTCGACTCTTAGAACTTGTTTCTAATACTTTTCCTACTTTATTTCAATTAACAGAATCGACGGAGTTCTGCAACAGGTTTGTTGGGGTCACTTAAAAATTCAGTTTCTGATTTGAAATCCACTGAAGAGTGTTTGAGCTTTGTTTTGTTTTTAATACGACATTTCCATAAGACTTTGACTAGGTTGTTTTTCTTTAAAGACCATCTTTCTCAGAGTTTTGTTTAAGTTCTGGTTTGAAACGAGCAATTTGATCAAAGTTTCTGAAAAGGTTGTTAGCTCTGAGCTTCAACACGAACTAGAAAACGACAATCTACTGTAACACATCATGTGTGAAAGAGATTTAGTAACTAAATTATCTTTACAATCAATTCCCATCTTGTCTTTTTTTTTCTCGCTTAACATTCTATTTACAGGTCAATATCTGTACAAACACGGCTTCAAATATAACCGCTGAGTCTGTAAGTTACCGGCCGTCGTAAGGCGAATCTCCGCTGCCATACCCACTTGAGCCGTCATCTCTAGGCCCCGTTTGGAGACCGAGTGCCTGTCTTTTAATCTGCGATAGACCGTTGTAGTTGTAGGGCAGACTTGCAAACAACATGCGTTCCTCATAATCATATTCACACAATATCTTGTTCTCAAACAGATAAAACTTGTCACCGACACAAAATCTGAAATAAATAAAGTAGGAAGATGAAATATTCAGCTAGGGTGGCGATTTAAATGAAAAGTTAAAAACAACACCAAAGAAGACTTCGGTTCTCTTAAAATAACTGATAAGAAACTGACGCTTATTCAAACCAAATTCTTGTTCTCACTTCTCATATATTGAAAAGAGTGACTGCATATCAAATGAATAATTTTATTAAGAAATTTATATCTTGTAATAATTGTGACATAGTCACACTGAGACACTTATCGGACTGTTTGGCATTAGGCATGCTCACTCGTGATTTGTATTTACATATCTGTTAATAACGTCTTTCAAGTAGTACCAGAAACAACTTCTAATACCCTGTTTTAAACTTACGTACAATTAAAACAATGAGTTTGTGTAACGTATTGATGACCATGTCCGAGGTTCATTTGTTACTTTAACAACATAAGAAATTCATGTAATTTTTTTTCAAAGTTTATTAAACAGTACTGTCTTTTTGTTTATTATTATTTATATTAATAAATTTTAGCAAATTTTGTTTTGTCGAAGATTTTCGAGTAACAAAAAGGGTATATTTTTAGAAATGACGTTTAGTAACCTGTTATTCGACGGATTTTCAAATTACTTATTTATTTTGTAAAACTCACCATATTGTACCATTTTTATTTAATTTGTGTTTTCTTCTTGCACCATACTGAGTTATTTTGTGTATTTTCTTGTTTCACTATACTCAGTTACGTTGTGTATTTTCTTGGTGTTACATACTCAACTATTAAGTGTTTTTCTTGTTGCACCACACTCAGTTACTTTGTGTGTTTTCTTGTTATACCTTACTCATTTATTTTGTGTATTTTATTGTTGTACCGTAGTCAACTATTTTGTATGTTTTCTTGTTGCTCCATATTCAGTTACTATATGTATTGTGCAATGAATCCAAATAAGTAATCATAAAACTGAAAGAAGTCGATCATTTTCTAAGTCAAATAGATAGCAGTCTCTGTACTGACTTGTGAGCCTAACTACTAGGTGGAATTTTGTGTGATTTATATATTATGACCGACCCTGTAACCAGCAAAGTTATAGAACGAAACACAATGTGGTATATAAACAGTTTTAAAAACTTTAATCTAAACACCCATTGATAATTCTAGCATTAATTACCTTTTTTTATCTTTCAGATATTTTTGTAATATCTTACAACAAAACTGTTCATTCTAATTACTTTTATCTAGTGTTCAGGTTTTCACTGAAAACTCTCAAAAGTTTAACTCACAATTTGCTTTTCTTCTCATAACACGAATCGACACGTGTATTTAATTTCGTCTTTAAATCACATTTATCGTTGTCAATTACAGTTCAGTGAGCTTGTTCTCACACTTAGCTGTGTTATCTTTTCTTTACATAGTGTAAAACACACACACAAAAACAAGTATCGGAATATTATGTGTAGCTTTCAAATGCCTTAAACATCGTGTTACATGTGATAAATTATTATATGTTACCATCGACGTTATGGGTCATTATTTGAGGTTAGTATAATTCACATTTTGTATTTTATTTTGTTGTTATCTGCCTAACAACTTTAAATCATTCGCTCTGAAAGTGCTAGCGAGTTTACAAGCATATATATATGTATATAACTTTAAATTAAGCAGTATTTTCGAACTATTATATGATACATTTATTCGTAAATCACTCATCTTTAGTTCTTTTAGGATAAACGAGGATGCTAATGTATTTACACAAAATAGAATAACAATCAAATACTCTCAGAACAAGTAAAGATATCCAGATCAGTCCCTGAGAATGACTAGCTTCGTTAAAGAGCATGTGGCGTCAATTTGAAACTACGGTAGGACAAAGAGTTCGGGAGTTAAGTGAAATATTTTAAGATTCATTTCAAACAGCTAATAGCACAGACACACTAGGCAAGTGCCCCAAAACCCCAGTTGGTGTATTTAAAAATATCAGAATAAAAAACCGCAAAAGATATAGTAATGAAGGAACCACCCGAAAACATCCGCACCTATGGACTCGAGCCCCGAATATTTTAACCACCTAACGATGCCCCTACAAAAAGTCATTGTTAAAAGACATTCATTGTAAATATATATATATATATATATAATCAATAATTATTTAAATTATAATAAGGACCTGTGGTTGCACTGTTGGCATGCGAAACATTCCAAGTGATACACATTTCCTCTGGCTCTCATCACCATCTCAAAGGCCGGGATGGTTTTGTTACATGCTGAACATAGTCCTGTTGTTCCAAACAATCTGGAAAATACAAATGGGACAGTTAATTTCAATACTATAACTTCCACCAATTCGTGTTATAAACTTCTTGTTTGTTATTAAGCACAAAGCTACACAAAGGGCTCTCTGTGTTCTGTCCAATACAAATGTCGAAACCTGGTTTCTAATAGTATAAGATGTGTTGTGCCACTAGGGGGCAACTAAAAATGTACCAAATACTTTAGTAAAACCTTTTACTTCTCAGAAATATATTGATAAGCGTAACTAACATTCAGAAGTTGTTTTATTATAACGAGATTCAGGATTTATAGCGTTTTTGCTTCTCTAATTCAAAATGCATAAAATTTCATAATGTTTTTATTTCCGTGTAACCTATGATTTATAAAATTTCCTGGCATTGTGGTCTTCAAGAGTTGAAATCTTTGTGTGATTTAAAAAATATATTAATTCAGTTTTTAATATAATCGTTTGTAATTATGTGTGTGTGTTTTGTTATAGCAAAGCCACATGGGGCTATCTGCTGAGTCCACCGAGTCGAGTCGAACCCCTGATTTTAGGGTTTTAAAACCGCGTAATTATGTGTAGCAAAAGATTGATTCTGGTTAAAAACCATTTTCATTAGTTTGATGAAAAACAGTTCTTTTTCTTTCTGAATGTATCTCCATCACTAGCAGTAACGATAATTAAAAAATGACAACCAACACAAACACGCATTTCGAGTTACGACGCATGATGTTAATACATCTGTTAGGTGAACTTCGTTTCGGTGATTTTAGTTTGTCGAATCAATTTCATTAACTAGACTTTATAGCAAAAAAAGAAAAAGTTCTTGAAGGGTATCTATTTGGTGTAATATTTATTACTGACGTAGGTAATAGAATATTGAGGGTCTGTATTATCAAGTCAAGGCAGCGGATACGGTAGAGTGGTTAAGCTGCAAGGAGTTGGAAAATACAACGTTTTTAATGGTAGAAACATCATGTCACGTTTAGAGAAAGTGAATTATACGTCATATAATCACATGATACTTACGAGAAATATCGCGAAATTACCCCCCTCCAAAAAAATACAGACTAGGGATTTTTGTTGTATTTAAATTTTGACATTTCAGCAGGACCAGTAGTAGTAAACTTGAGGACTTTTTAGGACTAAAAATCACATTAGATCCCTATGGTGAATACAGCGCAGGTAGCCCGTTGTATTGATTTGCACTCAAGAACAAAGAAACCAATCTAGAAGTTAAATCGTAATATGTTTAGTCGAATATGTACTCCAGCCATATTTATAGAATAAGCGTAATTGTAGGCGTACACGTTATTTGCAAATGTTAAATATGACTTGATACATTACCTAAAACACTCCTGCATAGTCATAATGCGGGTAAGTTTTCATTCGATGGAAAAGCTTTTGTGCTACTAATGTGAAACTTAAGGTGCCTTAAGGATTCCCAGACTAATAGAAACATTACTGTCAATGGTGTGACTTACGTAATATATTGATTCATATGTGGCTTAAAACTGAAATAAGCCTTGGAAGTGTAGCTTAGTTTTCCTTCCAAAAAGGGCGTCTAACTGTTTTCTTTGGAAGTGTGTTTACTTAAACGTTCTGCATGGAGATTATGAACCAGGAAATGAACTGACTATATTATATGCTATAATAATTCTATTTACTAACCTGAGATAGTCTCTCTTGCAGAGGATGAGATTGGCCTTGGTGAAGAGGGTGGAGCCCACCTCTCCAAGTCTACAGTCGCAACAGGTACACTTCAGACAGTCCTCATGCCAGAACTGATCCAATGCTTTTAGCAGATATCTTTCTCGGATGACCTTCTGACAACCAGCGCACTCTGGTGCTGACTTACTGTCTCCCGAGAAGCGAGCGAAAGATTCTGTCTTAACGTCCATCGAAACTGAGAAGGAAATTACCAACAAAGCATAATGTAACATATGTGTTAATAGGAAAGTTTTAGATTTTCAATGGTCCTTTAATGAAGTGTTTCAGAGAGAGATTCGCTTCCTTCAGTTTCTTGAAGACCCTTAAACTATTAAGAGTGTGCAGCAAAAATATGTTCACCTTGAACACACCTGTTCGGCTCAGTTCGCAGGTCATAGTCATGTGGTTCTACTTGCGTAAAACTTTTATTTCTGTCAGAAGTAAAATAGGTCCTATCTAAGAACCTTGACAGGCATATGAAAGTTTTCACTGTACAGCTAGAAGGTTCATTACGTACGGAATCAAAGTCTCTAGGAAATATTTGATGGTTAATACAGTTGAAAACGGTAAGATCACAATGTAAAATTGCGCGACATTATGTTTGTTTCTTTTTATTGTTGATTCTCCTGTGTATTGATTGATTGTTAGATGCATGCTACAGGTACGAAGAAAATTAAGTTTCAATATTATAAAATTTTGGATTGTTTTATATTATGAACAGAAACTTGTAATTAATTGAATATGAGATACGCTCTCTACAAATACAGATAATAAAAAATTCAGTATCTACAACATTAACAAGAGTGACAAGTTAGCCTGCCATAACAACAAAAACACGCGAGACGACCATTGGCAACAATATGGGAAATCATCTTATCGATAACAAATATGAGAAACGATCATTGACAGCAAAACAAAGAGAAAGCCACTTATAAGAAAAATGCAGGAGAGAAAAATCACTAATAATAAAA
The DNA here is from genome assembly GCF_004210375.1 of Tachypleus tridentatus. Taxonomy (NCBI): domain Eukaryota; kingdom Metazoa; phylum Arthropoda; class Merostomata; order Xiphosura; family Limulidae; genus Tachypleus; species Tachypleus tridentatus. Next base: position 30,714,010 of record NC_134834.1, read on the forward strand.
ACACAAAAGAGGGAAAATGACAATAAACCCCTGGAGAAGGATACTTACAACAAAAACAGGAATGAGGGCGGACGACATGAAAAAAAAAAGATGAAAAAAGTGCTAAAAAAATACATGGAGTACCACTGCAATTAGAGAGCCCAGAGAAGGGCATGTACAACAAAAGTAGGACCACTAACGCTAAAAACAGAGCACTGATTAAACAAAAACATAAAAGAGAACCAGTGATAATAATAGAGAATAACTGAGTTGAAAAGCAAAACAGTAAGACACTGAAAACAAGAACAGGAAATAATACGACGACAGAAAAATACAAAAGGTACTGAGAGCAGTAACAAGATAGGCCACTGATCGGAAAATGTTAAAAGAGGTCCTCTATCGAAAGAAACGTTTAAGTAAATAAATGTTAAAAAATACGAGAGAATACACTGACAAAAAGCAGAGAGGCTTGTTTGTTTTTTTGGGAATTTCGCAAAAAGCTACACGAGGGCTATCTGCGCTAGCCGTCCCTAATTTTGCAATGTTAAACTAGAGGGAAGGTAGCTAGTCATCACCACCCACCGCCAACTCTTGGGTTACTCTTTTACCAACAAATAGTGGAATAGACCGTCACAGTATAACGTCCCCACGGCTGAAAGGGCGAGCATGTTTGGTGCGACGGAGATTTGAACCAGCGACCCCCAGATTATGAGTCGAACGCCTTAACCCACTTGGCCACGCCGGGCCAGCAGAGAGGCAAAGTAGAACGTACGTACAGGGCAAATTACTATGAGTTTCTTTTAATTTTGCGCAAAGCTGCACGAGAGCTATCTACGCTAACCATTTTTCTTAACTTAACAGTGTAAGACTAGAGGGAAGTCCGCTAGTCCACCACTCACCATCAACTCTTGGGCTATTCTTTAGCCAATAAATAGTTGGATTGACCATCACATTATAATGCTCTCACGGTTAAAAGAGCGAGCATGTTTGTTGTGAGAGGGATTCGAACCTGCCAGCCTTAGATTACGAGTCCAGCGCCTTAACCATATGGCCATGGCGGGCCTAAAAATTACTGTCAAAACAAAACAAAGAATCGAAACTAGTCTGCCTGTTATACCAATGACATGGAAGAAAAGCATCCATAACTTTATTTGATCCGCTTCTATCTGAAAAATTACATTTTCGAACGCACGATGTAAATTACATTTCAGGCACATTAGTTGCGTTCTAATGGTTTAATGCATCCAACCAAATTTAACACTTAAATGAATAAACCACAACCTCCTCGCTGTTGTTCAACTTTATATTAGGTCGCTGTTTTTCACCGTGCTACCTTAATAACCTAATTAAGGCTGCTAATGCTTCGTTTTATAATTCTCTCTGTGTTGTGCTTGGCGCTAATCAACAGCAAGTTGGTTTAAAGCACTTTCACTGCACTAGTACTTGCAACAACAAATGTAAGCGAACCCACGTTCCTTTTTTTTTTTTTAACTCCCGATGGACTGTTGTCACATTGCTTTTCGCCGACGGTGAGAGCTGAGCCAATTATACGCGAGCAACCCTTAGATTCTCGCGAAAAAGCGCGTCTATTTCTTTGTTCGCATACACATGTATATAGATAGAGATTATAGTAGAACAGGTTCACCAGAAAGTGTGGAGGCAAAAGGCGGCTTGTGTGATGCACTTAGCACGACAGGTCCATTAGAGAAAAATAATGCAATTTGAGCGATCGGCGCTCGACCAGCGATAGTCCCAGTTGTGGTACTGAATACGTTTCAACAACACTGCTTCCTTCTATTTTTGAAGAGCCCTTCCTTTAAAACCCACTGAAAGAAAGGCTTCTCACGATTGAACCAAATAGATAGTGTATTAGTTTCGGTTTCCTTCTCTCTTGTCTCTTGGAGAGAATTGAGAAAAAAAACAACAACAAAAAACTCGTTCCATCGTTGTCTACGTGCCTAGCAAGTTTGAAGTAGTGACCAGTATATATACATCAGTGTAATAACACAGCTTGCTGGATGTAGCATTCTGGGTATTTCGTAGGAGGCAGTTCATTCGCAATGAAAAATAAAAGTCTTACTTAGAAGAATTTCATTACATGTGGAGATACCCTGGAAGCGTTAAAAATATCAGTATTGAGATCGATGCTAGTTTAAAGATAAGGCAGTGTAAGACGTACTGCAACATAAGAGTTACTGTAATATACTACTAAAGCACAACAAAGTACAAGAAAGCACTTTCTGTTTAATAATCTTATCATCATGAGTGTTTTACTCAATTGAAAGCGATAAAGTAATAAAGTAATAAACAACAAACTCTCTTAAAAATTAATAAACTGATACGACACGTTTTCTTTAAAACAAACCAAAATTTCTCTGGAAAATGTGCGTGGTATTTCATTTTATTCTGTTCATTTGAAAGATATTTTCTGGGGTAAAAAAACAACAACAAAACTCTTCCTGTTTTATTTTTCTATCTACCAGGATCTACGTAGTTAAACGAACAACTAAATGCCCGAGGGTGATGATGTTTCTGACAAGCTGCTTGACACAAATCCAAGAAAATTAATCGCGTCCTGTGTATTACACTATATAGTTCACTGACCACTACCAATTTTTTTATCTGTCCAGTTCGGTTTTCTTGATGGGTTTTGTGCCCTCAGGGAACCACTCAAATTCGACAGGCACAATTCGAAACCGGAGATTCATCGACAACTTCAATTACGGTAAAGTCCCGTTTCCATAGTGACATTCTTTAATCGAATAAGTAAAATTTCAAATAATAAAAAGACACCATCAAAGACACTCTGATCAAAGACAGACATTTTTTTTATGAAGAACTATAAAGTTTACAACAAACATTTTGTTATACCGAGATAAAAAACAGTTATTGTGCTACTTTTTTTTAATATAACCGAAAAACATCAGTTATACGACGAAACGCGAATTACGCAAACACTACAACCACTGAAAACTCACATAAGAAGTGATTGCTTCATCACGACTTATTTATAAATGATTGCCCAGAAAAATGCTGTTACTGATATAATTGAGTATCTTATGCATTACTGCTAAGCTAATCAGTACACCACGGCATCAACAAGCAATAAAGTTTGTACATCCAAGTAAATAACTAGGATGCCATACGTGAATGTTAACAGATTAACTGTAAACACGTGTTCCGGAGTATTAATTACAAATATACTGCCAATGTGAACGAATAACGTTTAAAAATTAAATACAAGTTAACCGAATAAACGTCTTAATATCAACTAGTTGTGAATTTGTATCTAATAAAAGTAAATTGTTTATATTAACTAAAAGAGTAGTAATAATATTTAACACATGCCAACCACGTGCATCAACTATAAGTGTAGTAATAATTAATAGAAGCAAACTGTTTATATTAACTAAAATAGCAGTAATAATATTTAACACATGCCAGTCACGTGCATCAACTATAAGTGTAGTAATAATGAATGGAATGTTTATATTAACTAAAAGAGTAGTAATAATATTTAACACATGCCATTGTTGATGCACGTGGCTGGCATGTGTTAAATATTATGACTAATCTTTTAGTTAATATTTAACACATGCCAGCCACGTGCATCAACTATAAGTGTAGTGGTAATTAATGGAAGCAAACTGTTTATATTAACTACAAGTATGTTAATCCTTAATGCAAGTAAACCATGTTTAGAAACTACAAGTGTGCATATGTTTCATAGAAGTTAATTTCCAACAATTACTTATGAAATAATCTCAACATGCGTTAGGCACTTTCATCAACTATAAATGACATTGTGCTTAATATGAGTAAATTACATGTGTCAGTTACAAGTGTGGTGATACTTAGTAAAATGTACTTAATAAATTGTTACGTCAGATACAATATAGTGAAGTAAAATACAGGTAAACTACCTAAATCAGCTGTATGCAGGTACGTTAGTCAAATCAACTAATACACTATCTGTATCAACTGCATACGGGTAAATAACTCAAATCAACCAAATACACGGGTAAAGTACTTACATCAACTGCATACAACTGTTTGAATTAACTATACATGTTCTACTCTAAGCATGAACAAATTCACTTACATCAACTCAATGCTTACGAACAGTAAGAAACTTGGAAATAACGTATATCGTCAGTTGGATCATCAGTAAGTACGTTGATAACTAATTAAAATAAGAATTTCAAATCGACTTGATGGCTTTACCAATATGCAATTTTGGTAAAATACATTATACTGGCTGAAAGCTGTATGAAGTTTAGAAGTGAAAAAAATGCTCGTTTTATCGGAGTTTTAAAACGTCATCTATCTTTATGCTGTACAAAGATGAATTTCAAAGACGATACAAGTAGAAGCAGATGTCTTACAACAGTTGTATTTAATGAGGTTCTGGATAAGTCTATATTATATTGACATCAATTGTAGTATTACAGGTGTACTCGTCCAAAAGATTAAATTGTTTTTTTAACTTAGCCCACCTACCCCCAAAAAGCAAATAAATATTTAAAATGAATATTTTTATTTATCAACATACAAAAAAATCAATACTTCATAGTTTTGCCGCCAGAAATATGCAGCGAAGCGCTATGTAATTCTTTTTTTTTCTCCTGTTGGAAACATTATAAGAAGATTTTAAATTTGGTTTTATTTATAAGCCTTTTATTTTCTGTCAATAACTTCTTTTGGAGAAAATACGAAAACCTTATGTAATATGCACTACGGAAGGAAAATATACGTCAGGTAATACAAGCAAGTGAAACTTCATGCTCGCATTCAATGCAAATAGATGTACGCATGCGCAAGGAGACGTTGTTTTCAATACAAATTCCATGTGAAACTTGTCTTCGATATAAAGGATAAATACATTGAAACATATATTAACATAAATCATAATTTGTTCTCCCACAGAAATAGAAAACAAGTTAACAATTTTGATGTTCTGTTTATAAATATTACACATTCCTTAGGATTTTTGTAATTTATCAATTAATAAAATAGTTTATTACGTATGTATTGTCCTAATACGATAAAGAAAAAGTATGTCGGATTTGTGAAAAAAAAAAGAAAAGCAATACCCGAGGAAAAAATATCTGAGCTCTTACTAGACGAATTCATTAGCCTAATCGTGGCCATTTTGCTAGGTTTGAGTGACAAGTTTCGTGTGATTCAGACGCGGTAAAATAAAGTTCGGTTTAGATGACAATCTTATAGAATACTATTCTTAAATGTATATAATTTTCATTTAGTTGGTAGAAGAATGACGAATTTTTGTATCCTTTGACAGATCTGCAAGCAGAATACTTTTTAACCGACGAAAGTCTATAAATCCTTTAATAAAGGACAGATGTACTGTATGATCTCTACATATAATCACTAACAAGGAATAGCGTCAGTAAAACAGCAGTATACACTTACTTGGTAAAATTTGAGTCGGATTGTTGATTACAGATTATAACGACCATAAGTTGAAGTATATATGTGAATGTTGCCAAGTCCTGCGCAGGAGAAAAGTCCTTTCGAAACAACGTGAAAAAGTGAATGATTACCAAGAACTAATGTAGAATTACGAACAACTGGTAGTAGATACCTATATAAAATGTGTTGTTGGAAACTATTCTGGTCTACTTTTGATTTTCTATCTCAGCTCTCAACACACAATTGCCGTGGCTGTTGATCAGCGACGAGCAGAGACGATTCAAGCCGTGACCAAACTTGTCAAGATGTGCTCGAGTGTTCTTCTCGGTTCGTGGTCTGAGAGCGTAATAACGATATAACGTGTTCCGCTGTTTATCTCGTGGCCCACTAGAGGGCAGAGTAGAACACGTAACGCGTCATAAATGATGTCACCAGAGTGTATCGATTAAAAACTTGATCCGAGTGCAAGCAAACAACCATCTAAATAACCACACGAGCTCTTAAGAGTTAAATAATTTATTTTTACTAAATTAAAATATTTAATTAGTGAGTATCATATCCTACCGGCATTATTATTAAATAAAGATTGCCTTTAACAGAAATACCACGCTGTAGGAAATTTATCTTAACGATGGAATTTCTCCAGCACAGAAATATCTATCATATACAATTAAACTCGCTTTAATAAATACGTATAAATCATATATATCACAATTGTAAATGAGCTAATTACGAGGTATATGGATTTTAGATTAAAATAAGTCCAAAAATTACAGTAAGGTATTTTACGGTAAAACTAAAATAACGTACTGTAAAGTAAGAATACAATAACCTGTTTCATAGTAAAAAGGGCCCAGCATGGCCAAGCGTGTTAAGGCGTTCGACTCGTAATCCGAGGGGCGCGGGTTCGAATTCTGGTCGCACCAAACATGCTCGCCCTCTAAGCCGTGGGGGTCGTTACAATGTGACGGTCAATCCCACTATTCATTGGTAAAAGAGTATCCCAAGAGTTGGCGGTGGGTGGTGATGACTAGCTGCATTCCCTCTAGTCTTACACTGCTAAATTAGGGACGGCTAGCACAGATAGCCCTCGAGTAGCTTTGTGCGAAATTCCAAAACAAACAAACAATATTTTCTTCTAATTTCGCGCAAAGCTACTCGAGGGCTATCTGTGCTAGCTGTCCCTAATTTAGCAGTGTAAGACTAGAGGGAAGGCAGCTAGTCATCACCACCCACCGCCAAATCTTGGGCTACTCTTTTACCAACGAAAAGTGTGATTGACGGTAAAATTATAACGCCCCCACGGCTGGGAGGGCGAGCATGTTTGGCGCGACTCGGGCGCGACCCCGCGACCCTCAGATTACGAAGCGCACACCTTAACGCGCTAGGCCCTGCCAGGCCCAGAATAAAAGAAAAAAGTAAAAAAGTGCATTGAAACTAAATATTATAATATGGTATATTAACAGTTACAAGAATATTGGATAGTAAAAATACTACAAAGTACTGCATTAATAAAAAAAATAGTAAAATTACAACAAATTGTAAAGTTAAAAAACGTGATTTAAACTCTTATTCGAGTTTACTGATTTTCTTGTGCGACTGGGAACCAGAAACTGAGTCAAACACTTGACTCGAAGTAATCTACCAACCTGAAACTATGTCACCTGTTATATTTATATGCATACCAACCTAAAATGAGATGTTTGCTATATTAAAATAACCTGTCAACCTCGAACTGTGCCACCTGTTATTCTCATATACATGCAAACCTGAAACGAAGTTATGTGTTATAATAAAGTAATTTGCCATTTTGAAACTACGCCACCTTAAAATACATTCATATCAGGAGTAAAGTTATGTGTCATATTAATGTAACCTGCCATCCTGAAACTATGTCATGTTTTCTTAATATACATGCAAACCATAAAAAAGTCATGTGTAACCTGCGATCCTCAATCCAAGGCTTGTTATAACGATGTTTATGCAATCTAAAAACGGATCAGGTGCTATATTAATGTAACACGTGAACCACAAATTCAAACACACAGTACAAATATGTAGACTATAACCAGAAAAGAGGCCAAATGCTATATCAATATAACCAGACGAGAGTCACGTGTTACAGCTAATATAACCTGGAGACCAAAACATAAGTCATCTGTTACAGCTCATGTAACCTGTAAGCCAGAAACCTTAATGTGTTGTATCAAAGTATCTTATAAACGGTAAGCTAAGTGTTATATATTACATTAGTGTAAAACCAGAACTAAACCAAATACGTATAAGACCCACACTAAGCTATTTCCCGAATCAAAATAAATAAAAAAATTGTGAACTACGTTGCATGCAGAACGTTTTAGGTGTTATAATCTATAGTGCTTATGTTAAACAGACCTTTTAAATACGTGCTTTGTGTAGACGCAACAATGAAATAACGCGATGTGTTTAAATATGTTTTACATAGACACAACAATGAGACAGCGCGATGTTTTTAAATACGTGTTTTCCATAGACACAACAATGAGACAGCGCGACGTTAACCGCTAATCATGTTTCATGAAACTATTTCTTCTTTGCAGAACTGTATGTGTTTTATTTAAAATTAAACGGTGTTTTCATGAATCCTTTAAATACTTTGGAGACCTGCCATTTGCCTTACAAGCTAGCTCTCGGAAAGTACGCTATTCAAATAACGACACCTAGTGAGAGGTTTCAGAGATAATCTTTCGTGTGTTATTTATATAGGTAACAAATACATTTATGTCCGGAAGCTGTGCGTCTATTTGCTTCCCGTCGCTGAAATAACAAGAAAACGTATTGCAAGATCTATATATTTTGTTATTCGGGTGGATAGAACAGTAATATTTTAACAAAATATCACAAAACACTGAGGCAAAAATTTGAAGTAACACCAACTCTTTAAACGTACTTCCGTGTAATTTAATTTTTCCTGTTTCAACACATTTTAAGTGTTGTTGTTTTTTTAATTTTTGCTATGGCTAAGGAATATTTTAATACAGAAATATACAACTCAAGTGTGTCGTTATACGCATAAAAAAAGACAATATCACTACGCTGGAATTGATATATCGGCCCGGCAAGGCTAGGTTGTTAAAGCACTCGACTCATAATCCAAGGGTCGCGGGTTCGAATCTTCATCTCATCAAACATGCTCGCCCTTTCAGCCGTTGGGGCTTTATACTGTTACAGTAAATCCCACTATTCGTTGGTAAAAGAGTAGCCCAATAGTTGGCCGTAGATGGTGATGACTAACTGCCTTCCCTCTAGTCTTACGTTGCAAAAAATAGGAAGCTAGCGCAGATAGCCCTCGTGTAGCTTTGCGCGAAATTCAAAACAAACTGAGCCATTGATATATCAGAAATCAAAGTTATTTCGTCCACAATATGTATAATTCTATTTAATATTTTATAAAAAACTATACAAATTGTGACAAATCCACCAGGGTAATATGTTGAACAAAGTATACTAACTCTTCTAACCTGAGTTTGTTTGTTATTGATTAAGCATGCGCTATTAATTCAAATTTTCTACTTTAACTATGTAAAGATTCTTAGGACTTGCATCATAAATATGAAAGCTAATGCGGAAAACGAAAAACAAATAGACAGGTGATTACAGGTAAAGGAAGATGAAAGTTAGAGAACTAATCTGAATGAATTATATTATAAGTACGATTTTTAAAGTATTAAATCAAGGAAAGAAAACTGGATGTATGTTCTGTACATTTGAATATGGAACGGGTAATTTAAGTACTATGTCACTTCAAGGTATTTAGTGACTGAAGGTCACGTGACGTCTTAGTTTCACAGGGTGGCGCCAGGCGGATAATTTCAAAGTGATTCCGAAGAAAATCATTTTGATAAGTTCCTTTCAAACATGTAAAAAATCATACTATTTTTAGATTACTTTAATAATAAAATAGTAATCTTTAACCCATTCCTTAGGAAGCATCACCAGATAAATAGTTAAACTGTATAAATAAAGCTGTGAAAGTTTATCTTAACCGATATTTAATAATAGTTAAACTGTGTAAATAAAGTTCATCTTACCCTTTATCTAGTAATAGTTAACCTATGTAAACAAAGTTGCGGGCCCGGTAGGGCCAAGCGTGTTAAGGCGTACGACTCGTAATCAGAGGGTCGCGGGTTCGCATACCCCTCGCTCTTTCAGCGGTGGGGGCGTTATGATGTTAGGTCATTGGTATTATTCGTTGGTAAAAGAGTCAGCGGTGGGCGGTGAGGACTAGCTGTCTTCTCTCTATAGAGTCTTACACTGCTAAATTAGGGACGGCTAGTGCAGATAGCCCTCGAGTAGCTTTGCGCGAAATTCAAAAAAGCAAACAAACAAAACAAAGTTGAGAACTCTTCTAGTTTTATTTTATACTTTGGACTTCAGTTTCACAATTGAACATATATTTATAAAATTTTCAATTTATGCATAACCCATAATGGATAGAGAATTATATATTTTATAAGGACCAGTGTAGGGCTAATTTAGTGCAAAAATTTACACAGTAGTCGTTAGGAGGCGTAATCTAGTCCCAAAGGATGTCGACACCGGAGGACATGAAGGAGAGTGGCTGTCATGAGTAACGCTTGAGACTGGATGGTCACGTGACGTCCTAGTTCCACAGGGTGGCACTAGGTGGACAATTTCAAAGTGTGGCACTGCGATTGGTATCTCCATTTTGCGTTACTACGGGGACGGATGGTTCCAAATTGTTGGGGCAATGACCTCATCTGTGCACGTGGACAGATGTTTTTCATATGGTTTGCTTGCCAACCACCAGAGGGCGCTGTTGAAAATGAATGCCAAGCTATGTCCTGCTGTATTAATTCCTAAATTATCGTTAGTGTTAACCTTACAGTTTCATTTTAATAAAAGTAATACATAAAGTGTTTTTCAGATACTTAAAATAAATATTTTATGCTTTACATATCGTACTTCATGAATATTTATATACCAGTTTAACTAACAACAAATAAGAGTCTGATATTCATAATAACATAAACCATTCAAACTCTAGATATATATATATCTTATGTAAATACTGTTACTCATGCATTAATTTAACGTAAAATATAGAGAGAAAAATACTGTACTTTATCGAATTACACGTAAAATATTCAAATTTAAGACACTTTCGACTAAACTATACAAAATGAAAGCAGTATAGTATTTGAAATTGAAACCATGTATAGTATGAGAGTATTTTTGAATACCTACAATAATATTGTACTTTGATTATTGATATACTATACTTAAGGGTTATAGACATATTAATTTATCTCACTGTCTGTTTAGAGGGCTATTTTCCACATTAACATGACACTTTGAAAATCTAATTCATATAAAAACGTTAAAGTTGTACGTCTAAACGGAAACGAAGGCCCGGCATGGCCAAGTGTGTTAAGGCGTTCGACTCATAATCCGAGGGTCGCGAGTTCGAATCCCGGTCGCACCAAACAATCTCGCACTTTCAGCCGTGGGGGCGTTATAATGTTACGGTCAATCCCACTATTCATTGGTAAAAGAGTAGCCCAAGAGTTGGCGGTGGGTGGTGATGACTAGCTGCATTCCCTCTAGTCTTACACTGCTAAATTAGGGACGGCTAGCGTGGATTGCCCTCGTGTAGCTCTGCGTGAAATACAAACTAAACGGAAACGAATAGTTTTATTAAACTTGTGATGACAGAGTTTTTCAATAAGTAAGATTATTGTCCTGTGTTATTAAACTTGTGATGGCAGAGTTTTTCAGTAAGTAAACTATTGTTTTGTTTACTAATTGTTTAGTGTACTTTATAATTTACTTACGTAATTATAGACTTATTAATAATTATACAGTTATGTAAATCTTCATGTATGTTACACAAATAGTCTAACGCTGTGAAACAAAATATTATGTTTTCTTATTTAAACATTCCGTTTTGCTATTGTGAATTGAGGACACAGTTACGTTGTCGAAGGTTATGGTATTCATACTAATATAATGATACATTAAACATATATAGTCTTTCTGTATCTCATGAACATTATACTGTCTGTAGCTTATGAACATTATACTGTCTGTAACTCATGAACATTATACTGTCTGTAGCTCATGAACATTATAGTATCTGTAGCTCATGAACATTATACTGTCTGTAGCTCATGAACATTATACTGTCTGTAGCTCATGAACATTATAGTATCTGTAGCTCATGAACATTATAGTATCTGTAGCTCATGAACATTATACTATCTGTAGCTCATGAACATTATACTTTATCATTGCTGCTTTTATTTTCTTTCATGTTTTGATTGATTAAAAAAAATCAAACTTGATTTAAAATAAAATTTATATTTAACGTGCATACTTTTATTGAAATTGGAACACGAATTTAATTATCATTTACTTTTAAAGCATTTCCCGAGTCACGTATTTATTCCATTTTTAGATTAATAAACAGTAATTAATGTACAAAACAGTTTAAATAATAAACTTTGCGCAGGTTTTAAAATTCGCGAAATCAATGTGCAAGTGCGCAAACATTTTGTACTGTCAAAAACTAAGATATATAACTATTTTGGGTAAGCCTGCTGTAAAACTAGAGCAAAGCCACATTGGGCTATCTTCTGTGTTCCCCACGAGGAATCTAACCTCGGGTTTTAGCGTTATAAGTCCGTAAACATATCGCTGTTCCATAGGGAAACTATTGGAATGAGATCCCCCCCCCCGATTTCTCTTCGCATTATATGTTATAGGCGAAGTCATTTGAAAAACGTTTGTGCATAAATAAGGCTTAGTGTCTTTCATTTCAAAGCGAATCTTCTACAGAATTTCCTAAAAGCTGTGATGTCCTGGCTGATACTACGACAAAACATAAAACTGGTGTTGCTATTTAGTTTTCGTTTAGTTTATGTAATATAAAGTCAGAAAAGATTACTTAAGTAATTGTATTTGTTTTACAGCAAGTGATTCATTTAGAAAACTGTTTAAGAACTTATAATATTGGTGTTATTATATTCAACTGAGTCAAAGCGATTGTTTAGGGAGTGTGTTTTCGTATAACAAAGCCACATCGGGCTATCTGCTGAGCCCACCGAGGGGAATCGAACCCATGATTTTATTATGGTAAACCCGTAGACTTACCGCTGTACTAGCGGGGGACGATCTAGAGAGTAAAATAACTCTTAAGTTAAATTAGTGTATATACGGATGTAATTATGATGCATAGGTTCGAAAAGTAGAACTTGGGCATTTTAGATCAATACAATAAAGTAGTATTTTCCAGGACTATTTATATTGTAAATTAAACTCATGTATTTACAATCACACGAGTAAATCATGAAGTACGTTATACAATAACTGAGACTATAACAAAATACGAGGAATTTAAATAATAATCTTAATTATTGAAATGCTTTGTTATTTAAAAATTGAATACAACTGTCCACTTTCGTTTTCACGTACAACTTTTATGGTTTTATAAGATATATAACTATATATTTTGAATGATTTATGCTAGCATGGAAAATAGCCCTCTAAATAATTTTCAAGTTAAACTAATACAAGTGGAAAAATATGTAGCAAAAATTAAAAGAGTAGGAAATAGTTGACTAAAAAGTGAGGAAACTAGGTAGGAATGAGCATGATGTAATTAAACTTACTCTGTACAACATCCTGTTCATGCCTACTTTGTTTATTCTTTCTAACCTCTATACAATAAGCTAAAATGGACTGAAGATATCACACTTAATTATGCTTATCATATGATAACTAGAGATTGCTGTGAAACAACTTATTAGAGACAATACATGTACGGTATATAACATCTGTTTATACGACACCAGAATAATCATGTTGTTGTTCTTCTCTTCACAACTTTTCCCTTCTTTTGCAGTTGCATGAAAAAGGCAACATGATTTAATACATTAGACTTATAGGTGGATTAAAATATAAAGACGATTTTGCTCTACCTACATAGCTTGTTTCGAGCGAAATTTAATACTAATTGCAGGGCTTGTTAAGTTAGGTGTGGAAAACCATACCTTTAGCTAGAAATACTTAAGTTCATGATAAGGTGAAGTGACGAATAAGAGATAAATAATATATTGAGTGCAAGTGGTCTTCAATCAAGAATATAAAAAAGTAAGCCATAAGTTATTATGAAGTAAATATTTTGTAATCACACGTGCATTTGTGAATCTTGAACAACAGACCTTAATAACCCAGTCTTAGGTTGTTATCAAGTAGCAATACTGGGTTTGGTCATCCATGAGTAATAGTTAAACAATAATTACAAATGTCCTGAATTTTATTAAGTGGCAATACTGGAATTACTCATACATGAATAATAACTAAACAACAATTGTAAATAAATCAGACATGATGGTTGTCAAAACAGGATACAAAACTTAATCATCAACGGATAATCATGAAAAAAAGGTTGTGAGTTAGCGTGAATGTTCATTTGTAAACAGGTTGTGAGTTAGCGTGAATGTTCATTTGTAAACAGGTTGTGAGTTAGCGTGAATGTTCATTTATAAACAGGTTGTGAGTTAGCGTGAATGTTCATTTATAAACAGGTTGTGAGTTAGCGTGAATGTTCATTTGTAAACAGGTTGTGAGTTAGCGTGAATATTCATTTATAAACAGGTTATGAGTTAGCGTAAATGTTCATTTATAAACAGGTTATGAGTTAGCGTAAATGTTCATTTATAAACAGGTTATGAGTTAGCGTAAATGTTCATTTATAAAAAGAATAATAATGATCGAATAATCATTAACAACATTTTAAACTGACAACATCGATAGATAACCCTCATAATTGATATATAAAAATCTCTAATGGACTATTTATATATATATATTTTTACAAATAATCTAATGCACTACGTATCAACAGTTATGTCTCGGAATTGCTACTTGTATTATTATTTCTGTATTGGGGCATATACAGACTGAAAATTTAACATCAAATATTTTCCATGACGGGTCTCATGTTTGTATTAATATTATGCATTGCTGGCTTCTAACAAATAGCTTGCATTATAAGGTTCTCCTCACCAAATAACAAAGCCATTGTGATTATCGAGTCGGACGTTGTTTTTAAAATATGGTCGAACAACAAACAAGTTGGTAACGTTTCTATGACAGCATGTACTTATGCTACCCACATAAAGTTGTCACTGTTTGTTTGTGGAACAGAACGTAACACGAGACAGAGCGAAAGAGAGGCTTAATAGCACGAGTTTATTACAGTGTTTTTTTATAGTACTGTATACAACTGTTAATTTATTTTCCAATGTAGTTTTCCTTGTTCGAATGTGCACATTTTTTTTACATTTATTTTATCCATGCTCAGTTGAAAATAGAATAAAAGTGCTGTATTTGATCAAATATTTATTCACGTTTCAAAGCCAGAATTCCTTTGAAAAATATTCGATTATTTAGACATTCCTCTTGAAAGATAAGTCTGAAAAATATTATAAACAAAGTTATTAACATAGTTATTCTAGATGTGGCATTCTACGATATAACAATAGACTTGTGGCTCAACAGAGCTGCCCAAGAGATATATTGTAAGTAGAATAGAACTACTACCCACCTACCTGTGTAGACAGTTTCAACCCTTTATGTTCACGCCATTGCTGTTACTCAGAGAAAATATTTTAGAAAATCTAACGATGTTACATTGTTTTAAAATTATTATCAAAAACACTAATAATTAATGTTTAATGTAGAACATACTAACTTAAGACATAAATAAGAAATACTATAACTAACTTGTGCAGTTAATGTTTAATGTGGAACATACTAACTTAAGACATAAATAAGAAATACTATAACTAACTTGTGCAGTTAATGTTTAATGTGGAACATACTAACTTAAGACATAAATAAGAAATACTATAACTAACTTGTGCAGTTAATGTTTAATGTGGAACATACTAACTTAAGACATAAATAAGAAATACTATAACTAACTTGTGCAGTTAATGTTTAATGTGGAACATACTAACTTAAGACATAAATAAGAAATACTATAACTAACTTGTGCAGTTAATGTTTAATGTGGAACATACTAACTTAAGACATAAATAAGAAATACTATAACTAACTTGTGCAGTTAATGTTTAATGTGGAACATACTAACTTAAGACATAAATAAGAAATACTATAACTAACTTGTTTAGTAGACAAGTAATAATTAATAATTAATGTTTAATGTGTAACATACTAACTTAAGACATAAATAATAAATGCTATAACTAACTTGTACAGTGGACAAGTAATAATTAATAATTAATGTTTAATGTGGAACATACTAACTTAAGACATAAATAAGAAATACTATAACTAACTTGTACAGTGGACAAGTAATAATTAATAATTAATGATTAATGTGGAACATACTAACTTAAAACATAAATAAGAAATACTATAACTAACTTGTACAGTGGACAAGTTCTAATTTTAACGAATGCAACATTTCGACACATTAAATTCAACTCCCTTTTTTGAGTGTAACTTTTACAGGTGGATGACCCCATGTTACGTGATCAAAATGTTGTCATTATTAAAATCAGAATTTGCATATCGTGAAAGTTAGTTTTTTAATTAAAAATTAAAATTCATTTTATTTCTCTGTTACCTTCGGGCAAAGTTTTATCATGAAGACCTTCGGGCAAAGTTCTATCATGAAGACTTACTTAATCCACGTAATTTTGACTTCAGTCTTTTTTATTGTGTACAACTTTGTGGATATTCTATTACTATAAGATGTGCTTTAATAAGATTGGAGTCCAGTGTGTTGTTCTTATTTTTATTTATAGAGAAACGTAATAAGTATTAATACGCAGTCTAACTTATCACACACTACTGATGTAAAAAGTTTAATTTATAAACAAGTACTAAATCTTTTTTGTCTTTCTTTTATAATCAGTTAAATTAAACGAGCACAATAATTAATTAATTCGAACTAAGCCTTTTCTCGCCTGAAGAAATGGCATTTTCAAATGAATATCTTCGTGTTTCCAGTGTGTGTGAGGGCCCGGCATGGCCAGGTGGGTTAAGACGTTCGAATCGTAATCTGAGGGTATCGGGTTCGAATCTCCGTCACACCAAACATGCTCGCCCTTTCAATCGTTGGGGCGTTATAATGAGATGATCAATCCTACTATTTGTTGGTAAAAGAGCAGCCGAAGAGTTGGTGGTGGGTGGTGATGACCAGCTGCCTTCCCTCTAGTCTTACACTACTAAATTAGGGACAGCTAGCGCAGATAGCCCTCGAGTAGCTTTGCGCGAAATTAAAAAGAAACAACAAACAAAACAAACTAGTGTGTAAGCTACAAAATATAACAAAAATTGAAGTGTAATGTCATTTCTATCATATTCACGAGAAAAATGTCGTAACAATCATTACTATTTACACTGGATAATGAATATTCTGCAAAATGGAATAAACCAATAAATGTTTATGTGTGACAAAATACAGCTTCATGTGTGTGAATTCTATTTTTATTGAATCTATGAAATTTGTACCTTAACTGAAGCGCCATTTTAACATTAGAGACGACGACCCTACCCAACGATTGACGGCTTATAATACTAACAATCGGGTTTCGGTTACCTGCGGTGGGCAGAGCACAGATAGCCCATTGTGTAGCTTTTTGTTTAAAAAAGAACAGCGAATGAGCAAAAAAAACGTGGACGATACTAGGGACCCCATGCGGTAAAACTATAGTATCATGAACCTCTCATCAACAATTTTATAAATGGAAGCTCACTTATCTAAAAGCTTTTGATGGTTTTTTGTAAGATGTCACTACTAATAGATGTTTTTGTAGTGAGCCGTGCGACAATCTTGTTGTTTTCTTCTGGCGGATAAAAGCTTGGACGCTCACACGAGACTCCAAGTTCTCTATTTAGTGATGATGTAGACATCCTAAGCTGAGTCCCGGTGGTATAATACCATTTCTATGACTTTTCTAAGAAGGTTCAGACAAGGCCTTTCTAAATGGATATCACTGATACACGTGTGACCATTCGATACCGATCCAAACAAAAACAGAACACCATGTCAAAAAGTATTAGACGACTGGTGTTAAGAACGAAAGAGTGCCGTCAACTCAGCCTTATAATATAAAGCTATTGGACATGCGGAATGATGAACACGTGTATAACTGAACGTCTGAAATTATAAATAATGATGAGAAACCATTCTGGAAAGAAGTTCCATCCATTTTGTTCTGTAAGCATTCGTCCGTATATCTATGTACAATCGATTCTGTTATTAGATCATATGTTTTACTCTGTCTGTTGTTAAAAGCACACTGATATTTCTGATTTTATTATTGAACCATTCATGTGTATATATATATATACAACCGACTGTGATATCAGAGCTTATGGTTTATTGCATCTGTTGTTAAAAACATATTGATACTTCTGATTGTGTTTTTGTAACTGTCGACATATATATATATATATGCAAAACCGATTCTTCTGTTAGAACATATATTCGTTATGCTTCTATTCTAAAACATTTTTATGCATCAAAATGGATACCATCACTATTTCAAATTGTGGATTTCACACAGATGAAAGATAATAGAAACAAAATTCGAAAGAAAAATGAGAGTTCAAAAGGTTAGAACATACCTACCCTTCCCCTGTTATTTTAAAAATCCCACCTGGATGGATTCGTTATCTAGTTCTGTCATTATCTCGTAAAATTACAAGTTAACACATTTCCATTAGTATCTTTACTGAAAAGAGGGATAAAGTTTATTCCCCAGTAAAAGTTAGCACATTTTTATTAGTATCTTTACTGAAAGAGGGAGAGATCTATTATCCGTAAAAGTTAACATATTTCCATTATCATCTTTATTGAGAGGATGAGATGCTATTCTTTCTTAGAAGTTGACATTCTTTTAGTGATATCTAGAATAATTTTTAATGAATCTATTATTGGTAACTGGGATCCCACTTTGATAAACCTGCTGTTATTGCTTTTCCCATATGGACTGTGTCTGTCTTCACAAGTGCTAATATGGGTGATTTGTTTGTTTATTTTCACACTTCCTCGTGCGAACTCGTTGGAAAAATGTAAGACCACATGACATGAAGAGTTGAAAGACATGTGTATCACGCTAAAGCATACTGGATGAATAATGAATCAGTTATAAACGTGCTTCGATTGTGGTTCGTTTATATTTTAAGCATTCAATGTTATTTCAAAGTATATAAGCGGAGTTATCTGTTATCAGCATCTTCCACGTGTCACCACTCAGTCCTAATCGCTGTTCAATGACTGGACTTTTTTAAGGTCCACTTAAAACCCACCGAAGCTTCGCAATTCTTTATACAATGTTGTTGTTGTTTAATTAAAACTAACAATATATTAATCAGCACACATTTCGTTTATCGCTAAATATACCTTACCTTCTAATTTAAAGAAAGCTGGTAATAAAAACCGGTGTAAATTAGAAGCCTACAGAAACCCGTATGATTAAAAATTCTACTAATTAATTACTTATAACTAAAATGTTATATACAATTTATTCACCTCCTATACACCAAATTACAAAAACTGATTCTTCTAGTACAGGGGATAAAGTGCCTTGAGATATTCTCGAAGTCTGAAAACCATATTAAAGACTGACAGAAAGGTATAATACATCAATTCTCACAATCTGATTTCCATAGTATGGGGTGTTAAAGGGAAAAAGACACTTATTCTCATAATACGACTTTCCTACTACAGAATAGCAAGATACTTTCAAATGTTCATTCTCACAGTCTGATTTTCCTACAATAGGACAATAAAGTGCTGTAAGATACCCATCCTTACAACCTAAATATTCTACAAAGTAATATAAGACACCCATTATTATTATCTGATAACATATAAAGCGATATAATACGCCCGTTATTATAATCTGATTCTTCTATAAAGTGATATAAGACACCCATTATCATAATTTGAATATTTTATTACGTAATATAAGACACCAGTTATTATAATCTGATTATGCTATTACTTGTTATTATAATATGATTATTATATAAAGTGGTATACATCTCTTCTTATAAAGTTATTTTTCAACTATTTAGGTTGAAAGCATTATGAAAAATGTCCCAAATATTGTTTTTAAAGTTGTCGTTTTTTAAATAGAAATTTCCAAAATGAAAACTGAAGTTTTCTTTCAATAAACTAAATAACAAAGATCAGAGCAAATACATAATTCTTTTAAAGCAGAGAAGAACACGGACATACACTCATAATCTACGTTTTGATAAGCTCAAGTTTTGAACCATCTGAAAATAATGATAAAGTATTTACTGATTCAGAACACTCGCCGAGTCAGATCTTCCAAGAAGGACATGGAAGTTAACTGACACTCTTGACAACGAAACATTTTAAAGAATAATGACAACATTCCTACCAGAAAAGAACACTAAGTACAGAAAATAATCCAGTTATTGAGTGTTTCACTGAAAGAAGTGAACCAGCAAGCGTACCGGGTGATTCTTCAGAGAGCACCGCTTTGTGGTCACTTGAAACTGCCAACAGTGTATATTTGTGTAAAAAGAACCTGGCACTGTTGAAATAACAAGTAGTAGTTTAGTTACAAAAACAGCAGCAAGGCGGCCACACACACCAGCAATGACTCCGTTAGGTTAAAGCAGATCTCGAAACATTTGAAACTGATTCCAAGTGTACTCGTTGCCTTAGTGATAGTTTGATTGACTTAAGTGTGTGAGAAAAATCCACCTACACATGAAGAACAAGCTGTTATGATTAATTATAGATATGTATGTCTGCAAAAGCAATAGGAGGATAGATTCAAATTGAAATATATAATATATATATGTACATAAATATGTTATAAACTTTAGTGACGTGTCAATTCCTTTATATTTTATCTTCCATTGGTACAGCAGCATGTCTGCGCACTTACAACGGTATAAACCGGGTTTTGATACCCGTGGTGCGCAGAGCATGGCAACCTATTGCGTAGTTTTGTGCTTAACTTCAAACAAACAAATTTTATTTCATATTTTAAACTAATTTTAGAAAACAGAATTCTCCCTCCCTCTCTAGATTTCGTCAAAGATGTGTTACCTTGGCCAACTATTATATAAGTTAAATAGACATCGGGCCTAATGACAATATTTGTTAACATTATGAAAATGCTAAAACAGTCATTGTTAAAATATGTTAGAATTGGTACAGCTCGTATGTATAATATTCATTTCTAGGGTAGAACTAACAGGTTGGAAGGAAGATAACAGAGCACACTAAGTTGCAATAATTGTCTTACTTAAAGCAATTTTTTTTAGTTAGTGTCTCTAATGGTTAATTTAATTTTTGTCAGACACGTTTTGTAGTGTCTGTAATGAGTGTCTTCTCAAGCGTTTCGTAGATTATGTACTGGTTGTTTTATTATCTTCGTTGTCTTCTTAGAAGAGTTTCGTAGCATTATTAATGAGTTTTTTCTGAAGGATTTTGTAATGTACGTACTGGTTATCTTTGTTAGAAACGTTTTAGTGTTTCTAATGAGTGTCTTGTCAAGCATTTCGTAGATTATGTACTGGTTATTGTGCCAGAAACGTTTCCTATATATTATTGTCTTCTAAGAAGCGTTTCGTAATATCTGTAATAAAGGTCTTGCCTGGAGCGTTTCGTAGTGCACGTAACAATTGCCTTCATTATAAACGTTTTATGGTGTCTTTAACCAGTGTATTCTTAACAACGTTTCACAGTTTCTATAATTATTGTCTTGTAAGAAGCATTTTTAGTATCTTGTAATGGTTGTCTACCTTTTGTTTTATAAACGTTTCGTAGCGATTACTTAACAAAACAGAGTCACAGCTGCTTCGGCTGGCAGGAAACGTCAAAAACCCAAGACTATTTTTATTCCAATGTCGTAAAAGACTATACGTTTTGCCGTGATGAAATAATAATCAGTGATGACGAGAAAACCCACTTGTAGAGAAACATATGTGTAAACATGGCTCGTTTGGGTTGAGAATTTTTTTTTTTTTTTTGTGGAGGAGCGAACAACGTTTCGACTTTCTTCGGCCATCGTCAGGTTCACAAAGAAAGAAAGAGGTAACTGACCGATAGCTGACCACATGTTTGAAGGGGGTTGTGTAACTGAATATAAGAATGTAGAGGGCGTGCTTAAATGTTTAATTATATTATATTATATTATTAATATAGGTATAAAGGTGTTCCTTTGTATTGGTTTATTTTAGGTTTGAGTTGTATAAGTAAGGTTTCTTTAATTTTGCGTTTGTTTATGTTTGTGTTCTTTGAATCTGGTTTCCATTTTCTACTTGTTTCTCCAATATAGAAGTCGTGGCAGTTATCACATTGTATTTTATAAATAATGTTGGTGTGGTGTTTGTCATTGTAGTTTTGTGTCTGGTTTTTGAATAAATTTAGTATTAACTGGAATGTCATATTTTGTTGCTAGTTTTTGCCAAATGTTGGTCATTTGTCTGCTGATGTCGGGAATATATGGTATGCAGCAGTATATGGTTTCTTGATTTTTTTGATTCGCGAGATATATTTACTTTTGTTGGTTGATTTTGCTTTTTGTCTAGGTGTGTGCGTATAATGTTTTCTACGGTTTGTGGAGGAAACTTATTGATGTTGATGAAGTATTGTTTTATTTTGTCTAATTCGTGGTTAATTTTATCTGGTGAGCATAGTTTTATGGCTGTATTTATTTGATTTCTTAGTATGTTAAGTTTTTGTTTTGTTTCATGTGCTGAGTCCCAAGGAATGTATAGTCCAGTATGAGTGATTTTTCTTATGTAAAAACTACACTGACAAACACCACACCAACATTGTTTATAAAATACAATGTGATAACGACGACGATGACCGAAGAAGGTCGAAACGTTGTTCGCTCCTCTACATAAAAAAAAAAAAAAATTCAACCCAAACAAGCCGTTCTTATATATATATATATACGTTTCGCCGTTATAAGAAAAATGTTACATAGTCTTAGAGAACATTAAACATTATCTTGCTGTAACATTACAAAAATTAGAGAGTTACAACCGTAAATGTTAGTATGCTATCACGAAGGTAAGGCATTCATCCCTTTTTAAGTTTGTTTAATTAAATTTCAGTAAGTCACACATAGGGATTTGAGTATTTCTAATGGGAAAGAAAATAATGTTATGCAGTAAATGCATAATTTATGTTAAGACTTTTTCTTTAACTGTAGAAAAAAGAATCCAAAACGTATTGGATTATGTGAGGAGTTAATAGTATTAAGGTTTAAATACATATTCAATAAAGATATCATCACACGGACCGAATAATATGAGTAAATGTGTGGGTAAGGTTTGTTTTCACAGAAATAATAGCATTATTTTATTCTGCTATTACACGAACATAATTTTTTCTTCTTGACTATAATCCGACTGTTTTAACTTTTAGTGAAAAAAGAAAGATTAAATCTTAGCTAAACCATAGCCGACACAAGTAAGCTGTTATAAACCCACTTAACAGCAACGCCAAACCCAAGAATATTACTAACTAATGCTAGTTAATGGGGAGTCGACAACGTAACGAAGTTGGCACATCAGTATCAGGGCTGCTGCTTGTAGGAGCAAAGCTTTCTGAATTACTTTTATTCCCTCTAACGATATTGGCCAGATGAGGGGCTCAACCCAGTCACAGGTATAGAACTACAGTCGTGAAGGCAGAATGTAGCTGTGGAAAATCATTACACCACGTATTCTTTAGGATTATCTTACTTTCTGTTGCACGAGATCAAATGACGTAATAAAAAACCCAGACCTGGTGTTATCTGGCTGATACAACGAGATCTGGATTATTAATGACTGTAATGTGTTTTCTGGAAACTGCTATAGATATTTCCTCGTAGAAGTTAAATAAAATTTGAATGTAGAACATATTAGTTTGTAAAACTATTGATGATTGCCTGTTTGTCTTTGAATTTCGCGCAAAGCTACACGAGGGCTATCTGCGCTAACCGTCCCTAATTTGGCAGCGTAAGGCTAGAGGAAAAGAAGCTAGTCAGTACCACTCACCGCCAACTCTTGGGCTACTCTTTTACCAACGAATAGTGAAATTGACGGTCACAATATAACGCCGCGACCCATATTTGGTATGACTGGGATTTGAACCCGCGAGATTACGAGTCGAGTGCCTTAATCATTTGGCTATGCCGGACCAAAAGTCTTGATAAAACAATATATCGCTGTGAATATACACTTGTTATGAAGTGCTGTTAGTGTGGTTAAGTAATTCAGTGATATGAGCTTATTTTTGTTGTTACGAAAAAATAACGTAATTCAAATGATATATTGTGTTGAAGTGCCCCAAGGAAGTGTTCAGCGGAAAGATTACGGGCTTTTATTTTAATACCGGAGCTCAATCCCCCGACGTGGACAGAACACATATTGTATAGCTTTACAATAACATAGTGTATAGCTTTACGCTCAAATCAAACAAAAATCATATAAAGCGATTATTCTGCACAGATCGACCAATCATAAGAAAACAGTTTTCGTTGCATTAGATTTGTTTTTTTGTACAAAATATTTTTTTTAAATATTTGTTATTGACAACAGTTATGTGTTCACCATCTTCAATTTTCTGAAGAAACATCAAATCTCTGAGAGTTAACAGGCACTTGTCTTTTAATAAAAGAAGACCTACGCGTTTAACATAAAAATAAAAAAGATCACCATGCTCGTGATTATCGCTGTTCAACATCATAAAGTAATATGACGTGTAGATAATTAAATAAGTAATTTTTGAAACAGAAACACAAGATTGTTTGTATTCGAACATCATATATAAGTGATGAATCGGAACAGCTGATTTGTTAAAGCTGATTGTCTAATACCTTATTAGACAGAATCATCTCGCGAGTTGAATCTTTAGCTCAGTTCATAAGAGCTTTCTCTTTGTTTCGGTTTTTACCAGCTGATTGTGCAGGGTTTCAAACCTTGAGAGGCCCAGCATGGCCAGGTGGTTAAGGCACTCGACTCGTAATTTAAGGGTTGCGGGTTCGAATTCCCATCACACCAAATATGTTCGCCTTTTCGGCCGTTGGAGCGTTATAGTGTATCGTGTAGCTTTGGTCGAAATTCAAAACAAACTAATCAAACCTTGAGGGGTGCCAGTAGCGACACCTATTGAGTGGTGGTTAGTGTAAACTTTTTTTTTTTGTAAAACTTGCTTATTTGTTCTTGATTTGGCATTTAAGTGGATAACCAGTAATTCGGTACCTTTAAACTTTTAACACTAGCACAGTACCAGATTAAAATGACTTTAAAAGAATAATTTGCCAAGGCATGGATCAATTTAAAATTGGTCTAATAGATCAACCACCGCCATCTTAATAAATATTTCTACGAAATAATGAACATTGTTTTATTCGTTGTTAAGCACAAAACTACAAAAAGGTCTGGCTGCGCTGTGCCCAACACGTGTATTAAAACCCAGTTTTTAGCGGTATAAGTCTACAGACGTGCCACTGTAGGTGGGGTGTGTTGACATGGTTCCAATTTCTTCTATATCAGAAAATAATCCTGAAGTTTAAGTTGTGAGTGAATTTTAACAGTAACAGTCTGTCTCTTCTTGTGTGTGGCTGCTTTCCCTTTAATAAGTAGTTGTAGATAAGAAACAGTAGCATGTAGTGAAAAATATATATGTAAAAACGAGCCGTTTTTACATATATATTTTTCTCTACAAGTGGGTTTTCTCGACATCACTGATTAGTAGCATGTAGTCTTATTCATTTTACTATAAATATAAAATACAACTACATATGCGAGGGGCCCGGCATGGCCAAGCGTGTTAAGGCGTTTAAGGGTCGTGGGTTCGAATCCCGGTCGCACCAAACATGCTCGTCCTTTCATCCGTGGGGTCGTTATAAGTGACAGTCAATCCCACTATTCGTTGGTAAAAGAGTAGCTTAAGAGTTGGCGGAGGGTGGTGATGACTAGCTGCCATCCCTGTAGTCTTACACTGCTAAATTAGGGACGGCTAGCGCAGATAGCCCTCGAGTAGCTTTGCGCGAAATTCAAAACAAGCAAAAAACAATACAAATGCGAGAGACAGATAAAAATAAAAGTAAATTTAGCTTTTGAATAATATTGAAAACATAGATACCATAATCTTATAGTATTTAAATACTTAGGGCGTAAGTATGTATAAACCAATGCAGGTGTGAATGAATAAATATTCATAATACACTTTACAGTAAACAACGGGTTTTATTATCAAATATTTGTAAAAATATTTCCGGATTGTATATAGCTTGTCAGAAATCACAATCAGGAAAGACCTTCGTTTATTACCAAAACTCATAATAACTCTGGGACGCTATTCTGCTAATTATGTTACATAATTGTGTTATACTGTGCTAATTGTATTATGCAGTGTCTATCTGTTTCTGTATATAAATCTTTGTTTCCGCTTTGATCTAAAATCTTCAATAGTATTCGTGTGTGTGTTTGTTTTAGGGACACACATTGGGCTACCTTGTGTGTCCACCGCAGAGAATCGAACCCCAGATTTTAGTGTTGTTAGTCCGTTAACTCACCCGTATCTCGTCGGAGAACGAAATCTTTACTAGACAAATTAAGACTAGTCTGACATGACAAAACGAATAATTCTATTGGTCGTTTTCCAATGCTATGCGCCGCGCTAGTACAGCGCTAAGTTTATGGATTTCCAACGCTAAAATCACCGGTTCGATTTCCCTCGGTGGACACACATATACACACACACACTCGGTGTAGATATAAAATATTTTCAACGCATTACTAAGTTTCTAATCTTAATCATTAATCTCAGGTAAGATTAATGACGCACAAATAACATAATGACACGATTTGTTTATGCACTTCAAAGCAACGTTAGCAAATCATTAGAAACATATGAAGCAAAGTGTATCAATTTGTAAGGAGTCATTGCTAATATTTAACTCAATGGCTCTATACACGTGTTTATGTCCTATGACTTAACCATTAACATACATCTATATGTAATTACGTTAATTTATTAGGAGCTTATCCCCACACTCTTGCACATGCTTTACTACGATTACAATTAACTCCCTCTGTATTCATTGGCAAATATTCTTTAGTGTGCTACGCACCAAGTATTTTCAATAAGAGTAAGTGAACAAAATATGTGTGAATATAACAAAACTCTTCTAATGGTGTATTAAATGTGAACAGGGCGTGGCATAAGGAAACTGTTGGGATATAAACCAGAAAGTCCAGGTTTCCAACTTTAACACTGATAATCAAGCCAACTATTAGATTCAATGACGAACAAAGCGCTTGTGAGAGAGTTGGTATTTACTGGATTTAAAATTGGGTACGGCCACACCCTACGAGCTCTGAAATAGAATTTAACCCACGTGTCGTAAAAGGTGTCGTTCATGTTAAAAAAAATCAGATATATTTGTTTTATGAATTTCGCCCAAAGCTACTCGAGGGCTACCCGTCTCTAATTTAGCAGTGTAAGATTAGATGGAAGACAACTAGTCATCACCACCCACCGCCAATTCTTAGGCTACTCTTTTACCAACGAATAGTGTAATTGATCGTACATTATAACGCCCCCATGACTGAAAGGGCGAGCATGTTTGGTACGACGGGGATTCAAACCCTCGACCCTCGGATTACGAGTCAAACTCCTTAACCCATCTGGGCATGCCGCGCCTGTCAGATACGTATAAAATGTTACTAATAATTTTTATAGAATGATACTATGACGAAGAAAAATCAGATCAAGTAACGAAAGATGAATGAAAAACACTGCATTCTCATTTTCACGTTATTTTGCGCTGATTGGTGTATTTTGAATCTTTCAAAAATAAACGACCTGTAGATAAGCTTAACCAATAATTTGAAAATCTGAAGAAAATGTAAACGTGAAACGAAAGTGTGAAAGTAAAAATCGCTTGTTTGCAAAAATTAAATTAACTAATCTTTTATTCTTTAGTTGTTAACTAACGATTAATTGGTCTTAACTTCGAGAGATATTTTAAAATACAACTTTTCAGGATAATGTTTAGTCCATTTAATGCAACTTTTGAAATGATAATAATTTGAGGTTGAAAATAAATATTGATAAAGAATTTTGTGTTTTCTCAGACTGTTGTAATTAAACATCCGCTACTAATTAGCGAACAAAATTATAATGCACTATTTAACGGCTTGTTTCATTAAAATCAATGCAAATATTGGAAGTAATCCAAAAAACATGCGTTTCTCTAAACATACCTGAACTGTGTTATATACGATTACAAGAAGAAATACAATAAATACACTCAAACATGATTTTGTATGATTATCGTATGAAAAAGTTACATTTATTTCACTGCATGTATATATATATGAGTATCGATAACCACCTACAAAATCCAACATCAGAAGCCAAAAGCCAAGAGACAAAATAGTATAAAAACGGTAGTTACAATCAGTGTGTATTAGTCAATAAGAAATAATATAAAACAATCTCAAAATCAACTACCTAGATATTTCAACTCAGAAACCGAAATAGGTTTCAACTATATATGGTTTCTTTCTAATGCAGTGATATTGTTTCTTCAAAGCCTCCAGTTTCACAACACGTAAAGACTCAAACACGTCACAACTGATTTTAAGAAACGAAACTTTCACTGTCAGATTAAAAAGTCTGAGTGATCAACTAATTAGCAGCCTTGAGCAAGTTAATTGAAAATAACTTCTCAAATTACGCTTCATCAAAGTGGTTTTTAGTTGTAAAAACCAGGTGATGACCCGTTAATGGCTCTATAAAGATTTTTCTTTTTCTTTTTGTTCTTATGAGCTTGAGTTTGTTGTGAAGCAAGAATTTATTAACATGCAAGAAATACAGACGTTAAACAACACATACAGAGAACACGTTGCAGAAACGAAATGCAATTAACTTTCCTCCACTCTTTCAGTTTCCATTAGCTTCAAGTCTTATTAATGGAACAGATCGTATGGCCAGAAATTAACACCTCTGCCAGTTTGTGTTACTTATAATAACGTACACTAGCCGCTGCAGTCGACAAATCCCACTTCAAATCTCCTCATTTGTCTCGGATAAAGCGTAGAAGTAGGCTAGAATGAATGAGGCTAATACATCTTGCCACATAAATCCTTGTCTAGCACATACAACGAATAGACTTAATAACATTCTGTTGAGTATCTTTTCTCTTCTTGGCTTATATTCCAAGCTATGCTATGCATTACTCAGTAATGGAAAATGTATTTCTTTCAGGGTAACATTTAAAACTGGTCCTTTATAAAGCAATAAGAGATGTAATTAAAACAAGAAATCTGATTTAAACAACAACAATAAAAACAATCATGTGTTCGAACTCTTATCGACTGTAGAAAATGAACATTTCAGATTGAAATTTTTTTTTTTCAAGAAAACTAATACATGTTTGTTGACATACAAATACAGACGTTTAAAAACACTAGTGTTTTTGTGTTTTTTATAATTTTGCGCAAAGCTATTCGAGAACTATCTGCGCTAGCCGTCTCTAATTTAGCAGTGTAAGACTAGAGGGAGGGCAGCGAGTCATCATCACTCATCGCCAACTCTTGGGCTACTCTTTTACCAATGAATAGTAAGATTGATCGTACATTATAACGCCCCGACGGCTGAAAACACGAGCATGTTTGGTGCGATCGGGAGTCGAACGCCTTAACTCACCTGGCCATGCCGGACCTAAAAACACTAGCGTTGTCATAATTTTACTAGCAAAAATATACAAAGAAAAAAATGTTTTTCTCATTACGACAGTGTTTGAAAAGTTAAATTCAACATTTTAAATGGGATATGGACACATTTTATTGCAGCCTGTATCAAACCTTACAGTGTGTTCTACCACACCCATTTACACCCAATAATTGTTCTCTGAGGCGCCTTATTCCACATTTTCCCCACCCAGTAGCTTCTCATTGTGGTGTCATACCTAACACTCTCCTCTCAACCTGTAACTGCTCATTTTCATGCTCAAGTCACACCGTCCTTCCCTTGTCTCGGTTCCACTTTATCACTATAATTTACGTCATCACTACCTTGTTACTGACAATTTTCGCGCTCTAGCCCACATCTTGCTCTGCACTGCCGTTGTTAACTTTAGCGCTGTATTCCACATCGTCCCTGTACTGTCAATGTTCACCCTCTTGTTTGAATCTGCATCGGTCCTTTCAAGTCGCACTTTTATTCTGTTCTTTTATCTACTTAGTTCTTACCTTCTTCCCGCTATTGTCTTATATGATTACACAGTTACTGGCTAAATATATAATGTTTAAAGTTATCGTAAGTAAGTCATTGATTTTTCCTACACGGGTTCACTTTGAAACTCAGTATAGTCAATTACTCTAAAGAGAGGAGTTTTATTCTTAAGCAATTTTTAATGTAAATATTATATTTCTCTAAACTTTCAGGCACGATAAGTGTTTTTTTGAGGTTTAAAAGCTTGAATTTTTAAAAATGGTGTTTGGATAAGTAATGTATGTTGGGTATATCTCAATCGAATTTATATTTTGTATCTATAAAGTGCATTTTGTTGACTACCTTAACCAAGTATGGAACCGGTTTATATTGTCCGACTCGTACCTTAAAAAGGTAGATTTTGTTGAATACCTTAACAAATATTGAACCAATCTGTACTGACTGACTTGTGCATCTCCTAACCGTAAGGTTATAGGGCCCGCACTACCCAAAGGCTACCTGCATATAAACCTTCCTATTTTATAGCTGATAAATTGTAGGTCAACACGTTCCGTCATCAACTCTCAGACTTCAGTTATTTGATCGAATATTAAGTTTTGACTGCCATTTTCACAAATTACCCATTACACTTCTGTGTTAAAGGATCGCAAGGCATAAAAATTTGGTTTCACATTTCAAGCACGCTAACACCTAGGCCTCTCCTAAGCCATATTGTAAAACCGTGAACTTAAACTCTGGATAAATGCATAAAATATTTGCATCGAAAATTCCAACCAATGGTAGTTCTTTCGAAACTATTGTTGTTTTTTCACCATACGTGCACTGAAATATAAAAGTTCGAAATATCTGTTTCACTTTTTTATTGGCCCGGTATGGCCAGATGGTTAAGGCACTCGACTCACTCCTAATCCTAGGGTAGCGGGTTCGAATCCCCGTCACACCAAACGTGCTCGCCCTATCAGCCATAGGGGCGTTATAATGTTACTGCCAATCCCACTATTCGTTGGTAAAAGAGAAGCCCAAGAGTTGGCAATGGGTGGTGATGACTAGCTTCCTTCCCTCTAGTCTTACACTGCTAAATAAGGGACGGCCAGCGCAGATAGCTCTCGTGTAGCTTTGCGCGAAATTCAAAACAAACAAACATACGTAAAGTCACAAAACAAATACTCAAACACTAGAATTCATTGATTCATTAGCTGATTATTTTCGCTATTAACAATATTTTTAGCCCTAATCACAATGAGACCTCAAAGGTTTTAGCCAACTTAGAAGATTAACAATAATCCTAAATAGAAATACTAATGTAACAGTAAAAAAATAACTGTGTAATAAAAACGAATAGATTGATAAAAGTATTATATATATATCTGACGTTTATCTAAAAACATAGAACATTTTGTTATTTCAGTATGTCCTATCTCACAAACGGGAGGGCATGAGAAGGTGGAATTCCGCGTGGGTATAAATGAAGCCATGATATACAAATGTCACAACTAGATGTTGATACCATGGTTTTTTGTTTGTTGATGGTGTTTTTTTAATTTTATTTATCTATTTTTAAATCTGTTTCATATTTTTATACACTACAAATGAGGTTGTTGCTGTTATTTTGAATTAAGCACAAAGCTACTCAATGGGCTATCTGTGCTCTGCCCACCACGGGTATCGAAACCCGGTTTGTAGCGTTGTAAGTTCGCAGACATACCGCTGAACCACTGAGTGTTCGTTTAGTTGGAATTTCGTGTAAAACTACGCGAGGGCTACCTACGCTAGCCATACTTCATTCAAAAATGACAGATTAGTGGGAAGACAAATAGTCAATATCATTCAATGTTAGCTTTTGGACTTCTATTTAACAGTGAAAAGTGAGATTGATCAAAACATTATGACGCCCCTTTGATTGAAAGGACGAGCATGTTCGGTGACGAGTAGGATTCGAAGTTGGCATTCTCAGATTGTGAGTTAAATTCCTAAATATCTAGACCATGCCAAGCCCATAAATGTGACCCAAAGTTTAGTTTTAAACTATGATTTATTGATTTTGTACACTTACAATTAAGCTATACTATATTTTGTGGAACATAGAATTATCTTTATGCATTAAAACTTGTAGAAACAGAAAATTCATAAACATTGAAATTTAAATTATCAAATACAACTTATTATGTATCCTATTTATGTCTATTTTTCAAACCATTTTTTGTGCTTAAATTATAGCTATTTGTATATAAATATATATGTATATGTAATTCAAAACGTATCGGTTATCCGCTAATGTTCGCGAATAAAAACATCAATAAACAAGTACTTTGAAAGTATATTAATCGACTATTGATAATCCCCATTCACGACATGTGTCGGACTTGCCCTATTTTATCTAAACTTATAACACCTACCACTCTATAAAGAAATAATAAGAAACTCAAACCGCAGTAGAAAGACAAAGAAATCACAATGAATACAGAGTTCTGGTCTGCCCTAAGGGGCACCGAAGGTAATAACTTAAAGAACTAAAGAAACTGTCGCTGATTCGTTAGCGTTTAGACTTCCATTGGTTGGATGTCGGGATGATGATGCGGTCGTAACAGTAGTTGTAACAACGGTAGTGGAGAAATCTCGCTGGAAAAAGTGACTCCTGTCAATCGAAACCCATTGTTTCTCTGTGAGTGTGTTTTAGAAATGGTCGATTGTTACAAGTTTCGTTTTCCAGCCACCGAATAACCTTGATGGAGATGAATCGTTCACGTCTCGAATTGCGGAACACGCATTCGGCATTCCTCTCAATCTCTTCCTCATTATCTTAGAGACTTATTGCCTCCAACGGACTTGTGGTCTGAAAATTAACGCCTTTGGCTGTTCCAGCCATAATAACGAGAACTCATACGAAAGCCAAATCCTCTCTTATATCCCCTAATTTGCCAAGATAAATTGGACAGATAACTACAATAGTTAAGCCACTGCAAGCGAATACTCACGCCTCTTTTGTGTACTTCATTCATTATTTGGTATTTTTTTATTATTTACTCAAACCTACACGGTATTGGTTATGTGAGACAAGGTGACGTAGTTCCAAGTCTTCATCTGCACCCAATCGTTAGGAGGTTAATTATCGGGTCTCAATCTAATTACGAAATTGAACTTGTAAAAGTCAAATGCAATCCAGTGTCATTTCAACAACCATGCACATCAACTTTAGTGGAAGAATAAGTTACTTTTGGAACACATTTCGTCGGTAAAATGTGTCACGTGTTACCATTACTGTGAGTGTTGTACCACGAGATTTATAGTAAAATTTGCATTGATACGTTGATATATTGTGTGTTATCTTTCTTGTAGTGTATGAAGAAGTAAAATTGATATTGGTAAATTAAAGTGCGTCGTCTTTACACTATTGTATCGTAGCAGTGGAGTAAAATTTACAATGATGGATTTATGCACCATGTATTGTATAAGTAGGTAATGGAATTTATACTGATCTATTACGTACTGTTGTTACAGTGTGTGACGAGTTAGAATATAACTTGTAGTTTTGGTTGTTTTGAATTTTTGGGCAAAGCTACACGAGGGCTATCTGCGCTAGCCATCCCTAATTTAGCAGTGTAAGACTAGAGACAAAGCAGCTAGTCATCACCACCCACTGCCAACATTGGACTACTCTTTTACCAACGAATAGTGGAATTGACCGACACATTAAAACGCCCCACATATGAAATGGATAGCATATTTGGTGCGATCGGGATTCCAACCCACGACCTCCAGATTACGAGTCAAGTGCCCTAACCACCTAGCCATACCGGGCCGATAATACACAGTGCTAGATTGAAGTGTTATGTACTGTACGAATTTTTTTAAAAAAACTGTTTTCGTTTATATATGGATGTTTACGGTACTTATAAAAGTAGTCGTACATGTGTAAATAACTAATCTATATCAGTAATATGTTTCATCATTGTTACCTACTGCGTGAGTGAACAAGTCTTCTCAACTACTGCGCATCTCCGACTTTTTGTGTATACTGTCTTTTTAAAACATTTCAACAATGATCACCATATGTCAGAATAACATCTTACACAGTATTACCTTATATAATCAAAGAGCAAAATACACATGTTAACAAACTGAGTGGTTCTGTTGTTGTTAATTACAAAGCTGGGCTCACGACAGCGATCGAATCTCGAATTCTAGTGTTATAAACTCTCACGAAGGCAGATAGAAAGTAGATTCGTTTGGTTTGTTTTGAATTTCGCACAAAGCTACACGAGAGCTATCTGCGCTAGCCGTCCCTAATTTAGCAGCATAAGGCTAGAGGGAAGACAGCTAGTAATCACCACCCACCGCCAACTCTTGAGTTACTCCTTTACAAACGAAGAGTGGGATTGTCCGCACATCATAACGCCCCCACGGCTTTAAGGGCGAACATGTTTGGTATGACAGGGATTCGAACCCACGACCCGGTGATTGCAAGTCGAGTGCCTTGATCACCTGGCCATGCCAGGCTATTTTTTTGTGTCACGTGTGTGTTTAATGCAGCACCAGTTCAAATAAGATTTTTGTGCTCTTAAAATACAAAGTCAATAGCTTCGTACAAATTAGGAACTCAAATTACCGATACTGACAAGCTATAATATAGAACAAATTACCGATACTGACAAGCTATAATACAGAAAACGAACCTCATATCTTTTGTTTTTCTGAGATATCGCTCAGATGCTGCATCGAATATAGTGGCCCCGCTCATGTCTTTTCTTTTTTGGAAACGGTCCCTGATATACACTTATTACAATATATGATATATGAATAGCCTATCAAAACTCAAAATGATCCCTAGTGGTTTTATCAACTGTTTTAATGTGTTAAAAGGCCATTTCTTTCTTTCAAACCAAGGTATCAAGCAGGTGGGTTGTATCTTTAGTTTACTCAAATTTTCATATTTTTTAGACCGATATACAGCTTAATTACTAGCTTGATAAATTTAAATGAAATATTATGGTATCATTATAGAAATTTATTATTGTTGTGGCTATTCAACTGTATGTATAAACTTTTAAAAAGTATTTCTTTTCACTTCCTCCACGTGCGAAAGTTTAGAAGGCTTAGCAATTGAGAACAAAGGCCGTTGTGACTGAAAGAAATAATTGTTTGTTTTACTTCTTTATTTACTGTTCTATGTTTCAAGAAAAATAAGTTTAATAACTTATTTCTAATCAGTAACCAAGACAGGGTTATTTTGTAAACAGTTTTATGTTATTGGACACAATAACATGAGGGCCCATGTGCCACGTCATTGTAGATTTTATGTTGATAGCCAGGGACAGCTGAAAGTTCAATATAATAAATATATATAACTGTATAATGTTTTGAGATTTAAGCTACTTAGTCTAAACATTTTTGTTTTATCATCGTAATTTTGTTGTAATTCTAGAAAAAAGAAGCATAAGTTATATTTATTTCCTAATTTTTACGATGGTTGCGATGTTGGTCAAATCTACCGAAACCGTGAAAATAATAAATAAAATATAAAGTTTTAACTGAAAAAAACATTTAATAACTATCTGGACGTTACAAAGAATTTGCATGTAAAATTTAAAAATTTCTGATGCATAAAAGCATTTTAATCTTAAAATGGAAATTACTTTGCACAGGCAAAATGTGAAAATAAAAAAGGCTTCAGAATCCCACATAAACCCCAATGAATTTTTTGTTAAGAAGTATAAGAAAGGTCTTTAACAGAATATCAGTCATATCAAACAGGTAAAGAGAACTATCTTTAATACTAGAACGAAACTCAGTGTTTACTATTGGGGTTCCCCAAGTATTTACACAGCAAATGAAGTATTATTTACCTTGCTTTTTGGGGGAGTCAGTTTTTTTATACAAAGTATTTAAATAGAGAAAAACAATATGTGAATCCCCAACGATATAATAGTAAGTCAGTAATCTGAAGGTAAAAGAAACTTGCAACATTTTAACACATTGTGGTGTTTCCCGCTTCAACGTTTGTACGTGTGTGTGTTTGTTAGCTGTTGTAAGTATGTATTATTTTATATTAATGTATCTGTTTCTACAATGTAATCAAGTTACAAATTCAAGTCATGCTAGCATATTCAAAATTTTAAAAATTACTGAATTTCTTGCCTACCCCTGGTAACAACTGGTAACAACTATTTTACGGCTTTAAATTGCGTTTTCTTTTACATGCTAATAACTTGAGCTAATACTTAGTCAAGTACGATTGACCAGAAATTCGACGGAATGGACTGAAATACAACTTACATTTACAAAGTCCACGTGTGTTTTTGTTTTGTTTTGTCTTGTTTTTGTTGTTGTTGTTAGTACTCAGTCTGCAAATCAATGAGTTCAAATTTAAGGATGGGATACAGAGGGGTGTCCAATATTCAAATTATAGCCTGAAAATGTACCTCAATAAAAGGGTCAATCTGCTTACCCCGAAAAAATTTATTTTACTGTCCAAAGAGCTTAAATCTTTGGTCGTAAGGAAGTGTAGTTTAAGGAGTTGGACGAAAGTTTTTCTTATTTTATAGTTTACTTATATCTTTGGCCATAAGGAAGTGTAGTTTAATGATGTAGTTTACTTGTTTGCTTTTATAGCAAAATTACATTTGGCTATCTACTGTGTCCAAAACGAGGAATCGAGTAAGATTTATATTGACCAGGTACCACTCTTAGCAACCTTACGGCAGTAAATGAGATTCATGTTCAGCAGGCACCACACTTAGCAACCTTACGGCAGTAAGTGAGATTCATGTTCAGCAGGTACCACACTTAGCAGCCTTACGGCAGTGAGTGATAGTCATGTTCAGCAGGTACCACTCTTAGCAAGCTTACGCAGTAAGTGATATTCATGCCCAGTAGGTACCACAATTAGCAGCTTTACAGTGGTAACTAATCTCCATTGACCTTTACTTGGCTATCTCAATCGTCATAGCTCGCAAAACTGTGGATAAACTTGCTTTATAATAGACTCGAAGAAACATATCTTATACGCAACCTGTGCAACCACTACCGATGTTTGTGTGGGATTTTGAATTGGGTACAGATGTTACGCCCTCATAAACTAGACTCTGTTTAAGTTTCTTGTTTAAGTTTCGCTTAAATTTGATCCAATATAAATCATTTCGGGGAAAAAAGTATCGATTTTAGTATGGATTCGAGCAGAAAATATTTGTCAATATCAAATCAAATTGTCCAACATCGTAAACATCACAAAAGGCTAGGTTATACAATCGTCTGTAATGTACTTAGGATACTTGTCTCGTAACCGTGATAGAGAAGAAATTGACTCAAGAGAATGAAGCTCGGCTAGTGTAATTACACAAGACAGAGTTCTGCAGCTTCTCATACAAATGCAGGCGTGTTATTAACACTCCGACCACACTAATTCAGCCCGTCATCACAGTCTAGCTTTGGCTTTGTGCTGTTGATAACTAGCTCATGGAGTACAGGCATCCTCTATCACGTCAGACAGCGAACAGCGGCTTGATCGAGCGGCAATTGAAGGTGAAAATCCTTCCACAGGAAGAAGTAAGAGCTGGACACGCTATCCATCACATTGGCTCAGAAAAAGATCACTGGTGGGTCTCAGGATCTGCAGTATCTGAGTCTTTTTTACACACTACTTTGAACCTCTCCACCAGGGGTTTGCAAAGTATTGAAGTCATGTGATAATTTAGAATGCTTTGATTTCTGTTGTAATTTTAACAAAGAGATTTTTTTACGACGGAGAAGATACACGAGTTTAAAATAAAAATAAGGAATTATTTCTTAATAAGTAATGTCACAAGAACGCATACATACACAATAACAAATATACGCATACTGTAATATGTAACAAAACACTTAAGTATAAGACTTATATTTTTGCTCTACTTTAGTAATTTCTTTCAGTCGGTTTCGTGACTTCAAAAACTACTCTTCAGGGTATAATTTTTCTAAGAACCTATAACAAAAACATTGAAATAACTTTTGCACACCAATTTTAACAACACATATGCACGTACAGATAATATATGGAGACATATATACATTTATATGCATAACCATATTTCTTTTCATAGGAAATTAAGCTTTATATCAATACATTAAATTTGTTTCTTTACACAATCTACTGTATGAGATATAAAAACGTTCAGTAATGCATTTTGACTCGCCTTAAATAAAATTATGCACCAGTCATATTAAAGTTTTATATGTACTTGAGAAAATAAGAGACTCTATATTACTGCACATGCATTAAAACTGAGAGATCAATTATAAAATCTTCCTCGTAAACCTGCCAGATTTTCTAATTTCCGCTCGTCAGGTTTTTTCTCTTCTTCCCTGAAATCAGTAAAAGTAGATTTATTGCAATTTAAAGTGTGAATGAAGATGAGCCAACAATACGAGCTTTGTTTCATCGTATTTCCAATCGTTTCATTGTAATGTGTCTTTTGTACTAAACAACGCTCCTAATTTCTAAATTTCTAATCTTCTTTTGTGAGACTAGCGAATTGGAGGTTAAGACTGATAGACGGTGTATCCCCATCACTATGTGGGTCCTACACTTCAGTCACCTCCAAAACCTAGGATACATTTTATAATCCCACGTTGTAACTTGTGCCCTAGGATCTTTTTTTTTTTAAATATGCAGCCTATTTTGTTTGATTTTAATGTGTTTTGTTTATGGCTTATAAAATTATGGTTACATACATATATGTATACATGAGATTTGAATGTCTTATTTTGGCAGGAAATAGCAAAACGTGGGTATCACACTCACGTATAATACAAAAGCAATTCAGTTATTTTTTGTATAATGTATTTGATTTCTATCAGTAATGTCCTATGGTATTTCAAACTGAGAGGATTTTGTTTTTTACAGTAAATTGTTACAAGACTACAGTTCAAACTGTGAAATACATTCTAAAGTGAAAGTGATGGAAACATAGAACTAATTATAGTGTTTTATATCATGTCAATATGATTAATTATTTCAAAGATGCATTTAGGGTTGGTGAAGTGGATAGTGGCATCCAAAAATCCATAATTGAACCTTGGTGAGGAAATCACTTTTATCAATAGACACGTAACTCTTTTATTTAAGTGAAAAAACAAATTATCTAATAAGAGTAAAACAGTAAAACCGAATCTTAATCACTAAAGAATTTCTTTACCTGTCACTTCAATCACACATGCATAAAAAATGTCAAGTAAGACAAACCTCGAAACTAGAGTTAGAAAGAAAAGAAATAACTTGGTCAGAGATGTAGCGTTATTTTTATTATAGCATTTGAAGTTAGGATGACTGAGCGACGTTTTTGTTCCTATTCTATTTATAAGAAATTGCAAAGGGTGAAAAACAAAACATTAAACAATTTTTCTCATAATCAAAAGTTACCAAGTTTTGTCTTTACAAATGAAAGAGTGGTAATGTATATATTAACACGTTAAAATGTAAACTCTTACTAATCTCCTTAGCAAACAATATCTGTTTACACTTTGAAGAGTAAATATTAACAAAGCATGCTGATCTAGTTTCATGCTAGTTTGAACTCATTGTGAAGTAACAAAGAGTGTTAGTGTAGCTCTATGATAGTTTGAATATATTCTAAAGTAAGAAAGAATGCTGGTATAGTTTCATGTTAGTTGAACTCATTCTAAAGTAATAAATAATGCTGGTATAGTTTAATATCAGTCTAAACTCATTCTAAAGTAACAAAGAATGCTGGTATAGTTTCATGTTAGTTTGTCTGTACATTCTAAAGTAATCAAGAATACTGGTATAGTTCCATGTTAGTTGAACATGCTGGTATAGTTTCATGTTAGTTTGTCTGTACATTCTAAAGTAATCAAGAATACTGGTATAGTTCCATGTTAGTTGAACTCATTATAATGTAAAACAGAATGCTGGTATAGTTTCATGTTAGTTTGGGTACATTCTAAAGTAACGAAGAATGCTGGTATAATTTCATGTTAGTCTGAACTCATTCTAAAGTAATAAATAATGCTGGTATAGTTTCGTGTTAGTTTGACTGTATATTCTAAAGTAACAGAGAACATAGTCAGTTTCACGTTCCTTTCTAAGATAGCAAACCTTCTTGATTGAAAAGACAAAAATTACATTTCATTTGTCATTAACATAATTTTTAATGACATATTTTTAGCACGAATCATAGAACTTTGCCATCAGCAATCCCATTGTGTTTCCTTCGTGGCTTCCAACATGGCATTGATCAAACATGTCATTGTTTAGCTTAACATAGCAATGTGCTGGTCGTGCATCAGTGAATAGAATTGTATGGAAGCATAACTAATTTCAATTACGTCTGAGGTTATAGATCTCGTGTAACATCATTTAACATTCACTTCGTTATATATTTAATACTTAACTATTAAATATATTTTATCTGCGCTGTGTGTAAATAGATTACATTCAATGTATTTTGCTAATAATTTGAAAACAATAAAACATATGCGTGCGTTATAGCGATATATTTATCTACCTAACAGATGCCAAATTGAACAGATATGCCAATCTGACTTATCATTACGTCATAAGTTAATTTAACAAACTTAATGTGTAATATTGTCTTTTTAATGACTACTCTGGTATTTTCTCTAGTTTTCATGAGGAACTTTTATACACGATGATTCCAATATTATACCAAATTCACATTATTTTTCTCGAATGTTCTTGAATGTATAATGCCAATATGGCAAAGACCTTTATCTGAGTCCCAGTTTTATGTTCATTGTATTTCATATAGATTTCTACTTTAACAAAAAGACAAGAAAAACAGTATTCATGCATCATTTTATCACGTTGGTGTTAATAGAGACATCTCGGTGTAAAACAAGAGACGAATTTGTAAAGTGTTTACGTGTATATCATAATTTCTTTTAACAGAGACATCTGTCTGTGATACAAGAGACAAATTTCGAAAGTGTTTACATGAATATATTACTTTGTTTTAATAGACACATCTGTATGCGTAACAAGAGACAAATGTGTAAAGTGTTCAAATTTGTATATTACTTTGTTGTAATAGAAATATCTGAGTTTGATACAAAGATGAATTTATAGTGTTAACATGTGTATATTACTTTCTTCTACTAGAGACATCTGAGTGTGATACAAGACACTAATTTCTAAAGTGTATACATGTATATATTACTTTATTCCAATAGAGATAACTTGGTGTGACACAAGAGACGAATTTGTAAAGTGTTAAAATGCTTATATTACTTTGTTTTAATAAAGAATTATGATTGTGATAAAACAGACGAGTTTATAAACTGTTTTAATGTATATATTACTTTGTTTTAATAGAAACATGTGTGTAAGACAAATTTGTAAAATCCTTACATGCATATATTAATTTGTTTTAATAGAGGCATCTGTATCTGAAACAAGAGACGAATTTGTAAAGACATCTGTAATACAAGAGACGAATTTGTAAAGTGTTCATATGCACATATTACTTTATTTTAACAGAGATATCTTAGTGTGATATAAGAGAATAAATGGTAATGTGTTAACATGTGTATATTACTTTGTTTTAATAGAAATATGTGGATATGATACAAGACACGAATTGTAAAGTGTTTACATGTACATATTACTTTGTTTTAACAGAGACATCTGTGTGTGATACAAAAGACGAATTGTAAAGTGTTTACATATACATATTATTTTGGGTTAATAGAAACATCTGGGTGTGAAACAAGAGACGCATTTGAAAATATTTTACTTTTATATATTATTTTGTCTTAATAAAGAATTCTGGATGTAAAACAAGAGACGCATTTGGAATTTGTTTACATGTATATATTACTTTGTTTTATTACAGACATCTTAGTGTGATACAAGAGACGAATTTCTAAAGCGTTAACCTGTATATTTTACATTGTTTTAACAGAAACATTTGTGTGTGGGACACGAGACAAACTTGTAAATTGTTAATACGGATATATTACTTTGTTTTAATAGAGACATTTGGGTTCTATACAAGAGACAAAATTGTAAAGTGTTAACATCTATATATTACTTTTTTATAGAAATATTTGGGTGTTATACAAGATACAAGTTTGTAAATTGTTTAGATGTATATATTACTGTGTTTCAATAGAAACATCTGGATATGAAACAAGAGACGAATTTGTAAGGTGTTTATATGCAAATACAACTTTTATTTTCACAAAGACATCTGGGTGTGACACAAGAGACAAATTTGAAAAGTGTTTACATGTTTACCTTTGTATATTACTTTCTTCTAATAAAGATATCTGAGTGTGATACAAGAGACGAATTTGCAAAGTGTTAAAATAAATATATTACTTTGTCTTAATAGAAACATCTGTGTGTAAAAGAAGAGACAAATGTGTAAAGTATTTACATGTATATATTACTCTTTTTAATAAAGACATCTTGGTGTGAAACAACAGACGAATTTGTAAAGATTTTACATGTATATATTACTTTGTTTCAAGAGAGAGTTCTCGATGTGAAAAAATAGACGAATTTGTAAAGTGTTTACATGTACATATTACTTTGTTTCAATAGAGATATCTGTGTGTTTAAAAGGGATGGGGCCTGGCATGGCCTAGTGCGTTAAGGCGTGCGCTTCGTAATCTGAGGGTCGCGGGTTCGCGCCCGAGTCGCGCCAAACATGCTACCTTCCATCTAGGCTTTCACTGCTAAATTAGGGACGGCTAGCACAAATAGCCCTCGAGTAGCTTTGTGTGAAATTCCAAAACAAACAATTAAAAAGAGATGAATTTGTAAAGTGTTTATTACTTTATTTTAATAGACACATCTAAGTGTGAAACAAGAGGCTAATTTCTAGTGTTTATATGTATATATTACTGTGTTTTAATAAAGACATCTTAATGGGATACAAGGACGAATTTGTAATTTGTTTATATGTATATATTACTTTGTTTTAAGGGAGATATCAGAGTGTGGTACAAGATACGAATTTTAAAGTTATAAAATGTATATTTTACTTTCTTTTAATATAAACATCTGTGTGTGATAAAAAGACGAATTTCTAAATTATTTACATGTATATATTAATTTGTTTTAAAAGAGAATTCGAGATGTCAAACAACAGAAGAATTTTATAAAGTGTTTATATGTACATATTACTTTGTTTTAATAGAGAACTTTGGGTGTGAAACAAGAGATGAATTTGTAAAGTGTTTATATGTATATATTGCTTTGTTTTAATAGAAACATCTGGGTGTGAAACAAAAGACAAATTTGTAAAGTGTTTTCAAGTAACTATTACTTTGTTTTAATAGAAACATTTGGGATTAATACAAGAGACGAATTTATAAAATGTTAACATGTATATATTACTTTCTTCTAATAGAGACATCTGAGTGTGATACAAGAGACAAATTTGCAAAGTGTTAAAATGAATATATTACTTTGTTTTAATTGAGACATCTGAGTGTGATATGAGAGAATAAATTGTAAAGTATTAAGATGTATATATTACTTTGTTTTAATAGAAACATCTGTGTGTGAAACAAGAGACAAATGTGTGAAGTGTTTAGAAATGTATATTTTACCCTTTTTAATAGAGACATCTCGGTGTGAAACAACAGACGAATTTGTAAAGATTTCTCATGTATATACTACTTTGCTTTAATAGAGAGTTCTGGATGTGAAACAACAGACGAATTTGTAAAGTATTTACATGCATATATTACTTTGTTTCAATAGACACATTTGGGTTGTGAAATAAGAAACGAATTTATAAAGGGTTAACATGTATAAACTACTTTGTTTTAATAGAGACATCTCGATGTGAAACAAGAGACGAATTTGTAAAGTGTTAAAATGTATATATTACTTTGTTTTAACAGAGACGTGTGTGATACACGTGACAAATTTGTAAAGTGTTCACATGTATATATTATTTTTGTTTTAATAGAGACATTTTAGTGTGATACAAGAGACGAATTTGTAAAGTGTTTGTTTACCTGTGTGTATTACTTTGTTTTATTTATGCTACGTAATATGATGGATATGAAATTACGAAAGGCTGGCGGAATAATGAATCAATCCTGGGTCTTAATCAAGCGAAGAAAATATGATAATCTAATGAAACAACGAATAAAGTCAGAAATCTAATCGAGAGAAGAAATTGCCCTAAACTGACAAGCACTTAATTAAGTCTCAGTTGTGACCGAGAAAGAGAAGACGTTAATCTGACGGACCAATGAATAAACACTGATTGTTAATTAAAAGAGAAAATACTGTAATCTGAAAGATCAAAGGATAAAGCCTGAACTCTAATCAGTAGAGGAAAGATACCATAGTCTGACAAATAGAACTAACATTTTTCAGAGCAATAATAGTGAAATTATTCAAACGAATCTTTTTCTGTATAATTTTCTTGCTTTTAGTTTTTTATGGCAGGAATATTTAAAAAAAACATACAGTAATAATGTACTTTTGCTTCAATAGAGATTTTTATTGTTGCCTATTGGTTGATATTCTGTATTTTTTTCTGTTATTTCCTTGTTTATTCCTAGTCATATTGGAATATGTAATACTGAAAAAATCAATATTACTAGTCTGCAGTAATTTACAACTTACATGAGCAGAGTGGACGAGTTACTCCTTTCTTTATAATGAGAATCTCTTCTTTGGTTTAAGCTTTAGTCCGGATGTTATATATCAGAAGAACGAACGGTAGCAGTTTTTTTTTTAAGTTATATTTATGACGAAATCGCTGAAAAACCTTTTTCACCTCTTTCCTCCACACGAGGGCAGGAAGTGATGCCACGTTATGGAGCCTTTTAGGCATAATGTAAAATGACTGTTTAGAGTAGAAGAGCCTAGAGGCTCAGTCCTTAATGTGAGTAGATGGAGTTGCTGTTGTCTCTCCCACTTTTCTTCATTCAGAGTAAAGAGAATGTGCTAGACAACTAATAATGTATCGCTTCTACGAGAGCGACTGTAATACAGGATCTGGGTATAGCTATTTCCAGGCTCAAAATGGACATAAAAATAACCATCACAGGGTCGTAGAAGTTTGTAAATTGTACATTGGGATTTAAGTGATAAGTTGGGCACTGAAGGGGATTCAAAGAATGTGTCATCAGCAAGAA
Organism: Tachypleus tridentatus; assembly: GCF_004210375.1. Taxonomy (NCBI): domain Eukaryota; kingdom Metazoa; phylum Arthropoda; class Merostomata; order Xiphosura; family Limulidae; genus Tachypleus; species Tachypleus tridentatus. Next base: position 30,758,819 of record NC_134834.1, read on the forward strand.
GGATTTCACCGCACAATGAGTAATGGATAAGATGGATTCACCGTGAAGACACTTAGCTTTGAGAAAGGTGATAGGACGCTTTTCTCACGACTACAGCAGAGAAGGAGATAAAAATTGTTGTTTTTTTTTCAGAAAGATTTGGATTCCATTAGGACACTCTTATGGTGTTTTCCTGGCCTACTGGACTTATAATATATCCCACGATTTTATATAAATTACGTCTTTTGTCTTGAACTATATGAAAAAAAAGTTGTTTTATTCTTTTCAGTAGGATTTCTTTCGTTACCAAAAAAAAACAGAGGGACATTTTTGACAGGTTATTTCGATTTTTATTTGTAAACAAAAGAAAAAACTCAAAGTTTCGATTTAATTTTATGAAAATAGTAAAACATTTTAGTGAAATCGTTTAAGCAAACACTTTGTAGCCTTAAGATTCCAAAACAGAAACTTGGGTTATACTACATTCGAAAACTGTAATTTGACCACAGTGCCTGCCTTAGAAAGCGCGAAATTCTAAACGACAGTGTAATCATATCATACAGTGTAGTTGCGTGCTGGCTGGAACGTTTAGGGGGATGGTTCCCCAATATATATAAGTCAGTGTGTGGTAAACACATATACTGAATTAAGGAATGAAGTACATTGTTAGATTTGTTTTGTTATAAAAATACATTTATTGGTTTTAAACTTAACTTATGAGAAAGATACTAAACTGTCTGTCTCTGTTTCTAATTTTGAACTACTCACCAGAGCCGTTTTCCACCTATTGTTTACAGTAACAAACTAATTATGTTCTATAACGTTTCCACAGCTTAAAGTACAAGTACTATCTGGTTGTGCACCTCAGATACGAATCCGGCCCACCAGCTACAAAATCAAGATCTCTGCAAAAGAATCTGTCTCGCCAATTATAAAAATCAGAACTCTACCACAGGGCCAGTTCGCGTCCCTTTGATGATAAACGTTACTTTTAAGACACCAATATAAGAAAGAAATTTGTCTCCCAAGGTTAAATAATAACACAGCTTCTCTACAGTTAAGTTATTTCTGAATAGCTTGTATTATATTGTTATACTTGTTACATTATCCCATTCTTTCTTGTTTATCTTTTAATTTATTTCATTCTTTCAATCTGTTTATTTTATTACTCTTTATAGAATGTCTGAACTTTATAAGTTTTGTACTTAATGTTTTACCCCGTTTAATGCAGCTTACTGAAGATAGAATAAGTATATTTTGAAACGTTCAAAAATTAAATGTTTGTCACCGTACACAGTGTCAATTGTTCATTGTTACTGCAGTCGTTCTATTATCCACCAATATAAGAAAGCACGAAAAATGCGCGGCCTTAAGCAGTCATTTATCTTGGTTGTTTACACTCTAGTATTATGGCGATTTTACATTCTAATAATGAGAGATGGTCTATTACAGCAAGCACCCCCTTCTCTGTTCACTTTTGATCTTTACCAAATAAATGGTTACCACAAATCATTGTACGTACATGATGGATCGTTATTTCTGAGTCTAATAAAAACTTCATTTGAAGGTAACCACCACTTGAATATTATTCATTTTAATAATAATAGCCAGTAATTAAAAGTTAATTTCTTTGTATGAACTCTGATGTGTAATTATTGACTTTGAACATTCAGAAGAAAACACATGTTTAATAACTATTATCATTGAAATATTGAAATTTGTGATGGATAATCATGAATTGAAATAATGTATTTTAAACACAAGATCTAAAACAATTAAATATTACATGATATTTAGAGTTTCCTAGAGGGTCAGCTAAAACCCAGAGTTCCATTCTCTGCGGTAGAAAGACCAAAGATAGTCTATTGTTTAGATTTCAACTAAATCAAACAAAAACAGACATTTATTACACTTTAGGAGCCAACATGTCCATGTTAAGGTATCGTTTCTTACTCTTATAACTCCCACATAGTAAAATGGGGAGATATTTCGTGATATCACACGAATTCGAATACGACTCACCAGCTCAAAAATACAACAAGGTAAACTGGCACCTTCTGTTATATAAGTGTAAAAATACAAACTAAACTACACTAAGTTAGTTAAGTAATGTTAGAAAAATTGAGTTACTCATTTTGAATATCAATGCAAATAAATTAACACCTTCACTTCCTCATTCTGAATATCAGTACAACAAAGTAACACTTTCACTTACTCACTATAAATGTAACTAAAGTAATATCTTCGCTTACTCATTATAAATATCAATACAACAAAGTAACACCTTCACTTACTCATTATAAATATCAATACAACAAAGTAACATCTTCACTTACTCATTATAAATATCAATACAACTAAAGTAACACCTTCGATTACTCATTATAAATATCAATACAACTAAAGTAACATCTTAATTTACTCACTATAACTGTAACTAAAGTAACACCTTTGTTTACTCATTATAAATATCAATACAACTAAAGTTACACTTTCACTCACTCATTATAAATATCAATACAACTAAAGTAACATCTTAATTTACTCACTATAAATGTAACTAAATTAACACCTTTACTGACTCATTATAATAACTAAAGTAAAGTAACACCTTCACTTGCTCGTTGTGGATATCGATGCGACTTAAGTAACGTATTCACTTACTTTTAGTAAAATATTTAAGTGCAATTTGCAAGTAAACACGTATGTGTGATACTCTTTATGTTCCCATGGTCTCTCTATCACGAAACTAGAATTGTATGTATAAATACCGCAAGGGACGCATATCTTGCAATATTTCAGTAATAAAACAAATGACTTCCGGTTATACGTATCCGTTATTACTTTCTGACTTATAAATTATTTTGTGTTATGTAATCCCACATTTCTCACTCCTTAGTTTCCGGTTTTATATATATATGTATTATATTATTTCTGCTTCATTTTACATTTTCTGGTTACACGCTTACTAGTTTCTGGCTTCCGTTTCTAAATATCTCTGTATTTCTTTACATCTTCCAGTTGATTTTGTTTTCTAGTTATGTATCTGTTACATTTTTTTTTCTGGTTTTGAGTAGCTCGTTATGCTTTTAACTTTCTTTATTGCTGAAGTTGAAATATTTAAGATACGTCTGTTTAATGTGACACTTTGCGTGATTGTACATACAAAATAAATTTAGTTTTTGAGGTTTTTTTTCTTGGCCTCGAAGGTTTTTTTTTTTTGCTATTCATCGCATTCATCAATAAGCCTTGCATCAGGGATGTTAGCAAGAAAGCGATGAATTGTAAGCAACAGTAAAATAAAAAAATTCAATCATAATTTATCTCACTTTCGTTTTCGACTAGTGGCAGAGCCATGGTTCGAGTCCACAGCGCTGTGACAAATGGATCATTTTCCTTTCATGTTCGGTAAATACCTCTGTCCCTTGGGTTTCGTTAAAATTGAGAAACAGATGGATCTCGACAAGCACAGTAATGGACGACCGATGTCTTATGGGTGAGGAACTAACACGAAAACACTAATGCCGGAAATCCGTGGTGTATTTCATTATACGTCCATTGAGATGGTTGTTCAAGTAATACAAATGAACTAAAAGAGATCATAGCGATATCGTAATGTATCACTTTCCCATGTCTTGTCTTTACTACAGTTGGACAAGAGTCTTAAGAACAGTAGAGATGTAAGTAAGAAAAATGATGTCACGACAGCATAAAACTACTTGCAAAAAAGTAAGCATAGATAAATAGATTGGAAGAAAAAGAAAGTAGATGAATAAGTAGATAATAGGAAGATAAATGAATAAATAGGCATAAACAAATATATGTGTGTGTTTCTAAATATACGAACATCAATGATTACACCAACCCGCGAATTTAAACTTCATACAAGTTATTTTGATTTTTAAAATAATTCAGCTACGTAGACTTCAAAAATACTATTTTTTTTCCTATCACCTAAGGATTTTTTTTTTTTTTTTACAAATCGAGAAGCAGAAAACCTTTTACTTACATTATGTTATTATTTCGTTTATCACAATGAGCATTTTTTTATTAGGTTTGTTATGTTTGGGCTCTAAAACGATCAATAGCACTTCGCAATCTATAGCCATAGGTTGTCATCGTTTCAAGCATAACAAAATGAGACACCATTTCAATGAAAGTTATTCCCTGACGTAGACGTGCATATGATGTTTGTGAAAAGTCTGTACGTGATAGTCAAAAATGAATATAATTTCCGGATTCTACGTATAGGAATTACTGCGTGTTTTCTTATAGCAAAGCCACATCGAGCTATTTGCTGAGTACACAGAGGGGAATCAAACCGCTGATTTTAGCGTTGTAAGTCCGTAGACTTATCGCTGGGCCAGCGGGTGAGAAGAATTACTGTAGCACATATAAAATTTCAAGACAATAAAACCACTGCAGATATATGTTACGTATATAGTTAATAACTCCATATTATGAAGTTAACTGGGCCCTGCATGGCCAGGTGGCTAAGGCATTCGACTCGTATTCTGAGGGTCGCTGGTTCGAATCCCTGTCACACTAAATATGCCCTCCCTTTCAGCCGTGGGGGCGTTATAATGTGACGGACAATCCCACTATTCGTTGGTGAAAGAGTAGCCCAAGAGTTGGCGTTGGATGGTGATAACTAGCTGTCTGTCGTCTAGTCTTACACTGCTAAATTAGGGATGGCTAGCGCAGAAGCCCTCGTGTAGCTTTGCGCGAAATTGAAAACAAACAAAAACAAATCAATTAAGTTAGCTCGATCATCTTTTGTATTTAACGACATTTCTCTTCAACTGACACTATGTTCCAATCATTTAGTTCTACATGTATTTATATGGGACATTAATAGGTGAAAATATTTGTTTACTTTTTGTTAGAACTCACAAATCTTCAACAGTTTCTTAAATTCCCTAAAGCATGTTACAAAACAGAATACTTAAGGCAGATAGTTAGCTCGTCCTTAAAATGACTAATACGATATTCTTACCTTCAGATAATTCATTACAATTCACGCACAAAGTTCAGTCTTATGAACATTAAAAAGCTAAACAGTAACATAGCATCAGTTATGTGTTTCACACTGCAAGTTCAATTTCTTCTTAATGTCATTAAAACGTACTTATTTTAAAGCATATACTTTACAAATGTCATTCTTATGGTTTTAACAACGTCTCTAATGTTACTTTACTGACACTTACCGGAGATGTATTTATAGTTAGACTTCGGTGTTATTTGTAATGATCTAAACAAAACTGTCCACTTGACTCGAAATCTGAGGATCGCGGATTCGAATCCCCATCACACTAACATGCTCGCGTTTTCAGCCGTGGGGAAATGTTTCAGTCAATCCCACTATTCGTTGGAAAAGAGTAACCCAAGAGTTGGCGGTGGGTGGTGATGACTAGCTTTTTTCCCTCTAGTCTTACGCTGCTAAATTAGGGACGGCTAGCGGAGATAGCCCTCGTGTAGCTTTGCGCAAAATTCTAACCAGATTGTTCATGCTTGTGTATGAATAAACATCAAAATCAGAATTTCAATTTTTTATATAGTTTGAACACATCTTTTCTATTTAATTCGGACGTTATCCTACCTTACTGATTCTTCATACATTTCAAAGTAAAACTCGTAGTGCGTATAGCAACTTTCAGTTCTATATGTCTACAAATTAAACGTAACACTTGTATTGCATGTAAGTTAAGTCGTTTAATATTTTAATTTTTTTAGCAATCAGTTAATAGGGCTGGTGTGGTCTAGCAGTTAATGTGTCGAGCTACGAAGTCGATAGCATATTGTTCGCAGTTTTCTCTGCGTTTTGAGGCCAGAAAATGTTATAAGAGTGACTGTCCCACTGTTCGACGAGAGTATCCCAAAAGTTGGCGGTGAGTGGTGTTGGCTACCTAGTCTATCACTTTAAAACAGAGATGGCTGGAGCAGGTAGCGTTTGTGTAGCTTTGCGCAAGTGTGCAAAATGAATATTTAAATACAATAATTCTAAAAAAACATTTTATTAGCTCGTTTAATTTCACCTGTACTAAATTACTTCGATTAAAAGTCAAAGATTTCCCGACCTATTTAGACAATGAATAAAACGTATTTCTAAAGAATTTAAAGCCCTAAAAATGATAATTAGTTTATAATCAAGTTAATAGAGTTGTATAGCCTTTACACCTAAAACCTAACAAAATTTTCAGGTTTGTAGCCACGCTCATTTGAAATTTAATAAAATCAGTAGAAATATACCTTCTATTCTTGAAACCTGACAGAGTTCGTACAGTTGCACTATTGTCCACGTTAAACCTCACAAAGTTAATATAATTGTAGGCTTATCCACGTGAACAGTGACAATGTTAGAAATAATTTAGTCTTGTCCACGTAAATAGTGACAAAGTAAATACAGTTGTAGTCTTGCATACGTGAAACCTGACAAAGTTAATAGAGTTGTAGTTTTGTCCGCTTAAATTGTGACAAAGTTAATAGAGTTGTAATCTTTCCCGCGTGCAACCTGACAAGGTAAATACAGTTGTAGTCTTGTACACGTAAAACCTGACAAAGTTAATAGGGTTGTAGTATTGTCTGCGTGAATTATGACAAAGTTAATAGGGTTGTAGTCTTTCCTCGTGAAACCTAATAAAGTTTGTAGGAATGTAGTCTTGTCCACGTCAAACTAACCAAGTTAGTGTAGCTGTAGTCTTGTCCACGTCAAACTAACCAAGTTAGTGTAGTTGTAGTCTTGTCCACGTCAAACTAACAAAGTTACTGTAGTTGTGATCTTGTCCACATCAAACTAACCTGATGTTTTTAATGAAACTTGAAATCATTGCTTAGAAACCATTTCATCGAATTCTTATCATTATGCTGAACTTTATAAGAGATCTAAGTGGACAACACAAGAGAAAAATGGCATCGTAGTTTTATTGACACTTAGTTTCCAATAATATTTTGATACATATGATGCAAAAGGTGAAATAAAACATCTTTGCACTACGAGTTTTACTTATTTATTTTACTATTAAAAACGTTTTACACTTAAGGTATAATTAGTCACTACTTGCCTGCTGTTGAGTTGGTTATTTTACTTGCATCTGATATTGTTTTTGAATTTTGCGCAAAGCTACTCGAGGGCTATCTGCGCTAGCTGTCCTTAATTTAGCACTGTAAGACTAGAGGGAAGGCAGCTAGTCATCACCACCCACCTCCAACTCTTGGGCTACTCTTTTACCAACGAATAGTGGAATTGACCGTCACATTATAACGCCCCCACGGCTGAAAAGGCGAGCATGTTTGGTGCGACAAGGATGCGAATCCGCGACCCTCAGATTACGAGTTGCACCCCTTAACCCACCTGGCCATGCCGGGCCTACATCTGATATAAACTATAACTTTGAATATTTCCAAAACTTCGCTTCTGATAAGCAGTTAGTACGTACACAGAAAGTTATAAAATTTTGACAGACAACCTTGCTATTTTCATCAGGAGCAAACTCTAAAGCAAAATGTAAATAAAATAACTTTGTGTGATGCTTTGGTCAAACACGTTATCGTTTTTCTCAAAATTCTTGTTTAACGCTTTTACATTGTAGCGCCATCTACTGAGCAAGTAAAATACGTTTTGTACTTTAATTACCAGGAACTAAATAAGTGTTATGTTGAATGCTTAAGCAACAGATAAAGATATAAAACAAAGAAGTTTATTTGATCAACATAAAATCTTAGCTTGAATGAAATTCTCTGTCAAAAAGAACAAGATTTAATTGTCATTTTAATTGCGTTTCAAACTTAGATGACTAAGTTTGGTTCCGTATGTTAGTTTTCTGTACTTATTCAATGTATTTACTTATGCTCTAACGTAAGTTTTAAAGCAGTAAGCTGATGAAAGCCAGTAGCCAGCTATTATTGTTGTCTGTTAATATCTAATACCACTTGGAATCGAGAACTAATAGCGAGGAGGTTCAGAGTGATTTATAAAACTGATTCCACTCAAGTAATTAAGTATCAACTTTCATAAGCTTACATCGACCAAAGAAATGTACTGCGAATATGAGTTTGTGATCATTTTAAAGTCTGAGTTTTGAAATGGTGTTATAGTGACAGAGAACTGTGGTTCCATAACATAACTCGCGTAAACATTACTTGAACTACAAAATATATTACCTTTATTTATTTAAGGAAATGTTGCCTAAACTTACTCATTCAACGTGAATTGAATTGTATAAAACAACCGGAGAATACCCGGAATCCTAAGTATCATAGCTGTAACAAGGTAAAGCCAAGAAATATTATAAAATCATGTCAACCATTATACCCAGTTCATCATGTCATTATTGTATAAACGAGGTACCTTAATATTATTCAAGCTATCTAACATAGAAATTACTAGTATTTTTGTTTGCTACTTATGATAGGCACAACCTTTTTCTGGATGTCATTAGAGTATATCACAGAGCTGAAAGAATTTTAAATTATTCATGGGCTATAACCAGCTTTAAAGAAATAATTTGAATGGTTCTTTCATCGAACCAAAGAAAGCCAGCCAACTCAACAAACTGTTACGAGCTGCGGTTAGTGTTATGTATTATAATTTATCTCAGACGAATCTACGATTTATCACATTACATACGTTACGTATTACACTTTCAAATAATCGGAATGCTTAATTTTAATTTATATGTCAATTCAATGTTGATATGTATCAAAGTTATGATATTTACCAACAAGATTGATACACAGTTTTCTTTCTTAACACAGTTATATTTTAATATACAAACAAAAGTACAATTTATAATAACGGCTATTACAAATAGTTACTACAAATATTGCTTTATATACAAGGGATTTACAAATTTATAAACCATAGTGAGTCTTCTATCCGGTCTAGAATTGAATATATTATCGATGGTTTAGGTCCACGACGAGCAAATTAATTCTAATTTGATATTGTTACATAAGCTAGCTAGCTGTCTTTTCTTAGCTGGCCTCACACCGCTTACAAGCTTACTTTTAATCAATGAAGATATTTAATGTCCTCGTAGAAATCTTAACATCCTAAGTTGACTGGCTTGTAATATTCGAAATCTATAAACGTTTCTGAAAAAATTCTGTGGTTTTCCGATTAATTATAGCTCCCGAGACTTATGGTATACTTACTGTTGCTGTCTCTCGGCATGTTGGTTTATATACTCATTAGGCAAGAATCTCAAAAGTTCAACAATATTCGATGATACGATAGTGTTTTCGCAAAATATATACTGTTGGTTCTTACTCTCGAGAATCTTCTACAAATTTAGAGAACGGGCAGGACTTGCACAATACACATACAAATGCAACAAACTCAGATATTAAAATAAACGCATGACAGTAAATCCATTACATTAGCAACTTTTGGAGCCACTTGCAAGAATACAGTTATTCAGATATCCGAAAAAGGTTGTCCATCATTTATAACATGGCAGCTGTCTGTCGAATTTCTTGCTGTAATTGTGAGATACTTACTCTGTGGCTAAATCAGATTTTTATAGCCACGTTTAGACGCTGAGCTAGTGTACACATACAAACAAACCTTACAAGATTGATCTATATTGCAGGCATGGTTATTCCAGATATGGTTATAAAAGTTATAAACAAGGGGAATAATTTTTTATGAGAATGTTGTTAAAAACATGTTTCACATTCGAAACCTAAACGTACATGCAGCAACATAGTTTTTAAACTTGTGCTTGCTTGTTTTTTTACGCACATAGCTTCATAAAGGTCTACCTATGCTCAGCCCATCACGTGTATTGAAACCCGGTTTCTAGCTTTGTAAGTATGCAGTCATATCGCTGTGCTACTGAGGGGGAGCTTTAAGTATACGATAGCTGCTGAAAATTATTATTGTGTTGTTGGGCAATGAGGAGAAACCACAACACTTTTGAGAGGTAACAAATAGAAAAAGATAAAAAATACAACATTGAAATTGTAATTATTTTTGTGTATTGATATAAACTGAATGTTTGCAATAAAAGAAAAAAAAACAAATCAATCTTATTGACAAAATTGTAAAAATACTACATAAAATTGGAGAACATCAATAAGGTTTCATCAGAGCGGACAGCAGTATTAACGTGCGTTCACCGAAACTAGAGTGAATATGATTACAAACTTAAAAAAGTTCAATTTTAAATCAGATTGTGAAACAGGGTATGAAGAATGAAGTTCAGGTAGAACTAAGTAATTAGGAGAAAACAAAAGAGATATGAGTTAAAAAGAAATTACTCGTTCAAACATTATTCATGAAGAAAATTAATCACAACTCTCAGGAGAAGGAGAGAAAAGAACCTAAAATGTAATGAGAACCAAGACTAAACTGTTACAAAACAGAGACGTGTCTTCTTTAGAGCTATGCCTTATTTTACTCGTTCAAAATGCATTGTATAATTGCATAAACATCCATGAAATTACTCACGGTTTATTTTAGTGATAATCTTACACGTTATCAGAGATAAGCATCATAGGAAAACGAATACTGGCGAGGATGTCGTATGGTTTTAAACGCCAAACAAAGAAATTGATAAGCCTATTATCAGATTTGTTGGTGTCATTGTTCATCAACATTTATCTTTTAAAACAATAACATTCATTGTATTGCCCTGCCTATAAAACAACACTTTTAACAAAGTTTTCTCTCCCAAAATGTCCAGTCCAGCTGACAAGCTTTAATAGTAAATGAAGGACCTCTTGGACACTGACAGAGATAAATTTAAAATGCAAATTTTCCACGCTTATAATTTGAAAATACAAAGGATACTAATTAAAATGAATGTAGAAAAAAATCTGTAATAGTAGTTTTGTGTCGAACTGTGAGTCTGAGAATTTACTGTTCGCAGTCCATTGCGACGTATCACGCACTGCATTTTCATCACGAAAGTGCATTATAAGAGTGATGGCCAAATCCTATTATTCGGTTAGAGTAGCTCAAAAGTTGGCGATGAATGCTCTTAACCAGCTGCCTTCTCTTCAGTCTGTCGATTCAATATTAGAGACAACTAGCGTATATCTATCTATCTCCTATATATCTTGGATTGAATAATATTAACAAACAAGTAGTTTCACGTTTTTAAAGGGCATTTTTCGAAATTCGAGATAACAGTTCCTCACGGCCATCATAATTCGGAGAATGGCCTAACCGTATCTACCTCTTGACACAAGCATACGTGAACTCACTGTGGTGAAGCCATGAATATATAATAAGTAGTTGCTAGTAAAAACTATATGCCTTTCTTTCTTCATCTGCCACGACTGCGAACCGCATGATATCGGAAATTGAGAGGGTACTTTCCACAATTCCATGTATAGAGAGGAAATTAAACGTTACCAGGAATCTCGTGTTTTACAGGCTCTGTTAAGTAAAACTAATCTTCAGAGGCTTCAACGAATCGATCGGATTAATTCTGTCATTTCTATGGCCTTTTTTAATAATCTCGCCTACGAAGCAAAATATATCATTAAGAGTACGGAAACAGGCACTGATGGTTCGAAATTAAAAACAGCTATTAGGGACAAACCGAGAAAACAATGTAAAGCACAGTTAAATTGCTACAATAACGACAAAATATCGGAATAATATACATAATCAATTATGAAATCCGGGGTAGAATAAATTAATCATGTGGAATAAATTTGATGTTCCTGCAAAACTTTATGCGCATGATTCACTGTGCTGCATCAACGTTTCCAGCATGAACTTAAATTTATGAACCGATATATTTTGCAATAAACTTATTATTTGAAACCATCCCGTAATGGACGTCGCCTGTGTTTCACAGATTGTTCTATTATCAATCCGCTCGAACTGTAGCATATCGAGAAAAATAAATTAACCTGAGAATGAGAACCACAAATGAGACAACAAAAATATTTTGTTTGCTCTCTTAAAAAGCGCAACATTAAGAACAGTTTAATAAAGTCTTTGCTCGTGAAAGTAACACAGTATCATCTGTAAACGAGTCCTTCCCCGACCCTTAAGCTTGTTGATTTGTAATGATAAACTTGAGGCTCGATCCCCGCAATGAGCACAACGCAGACATACCATTATGTATCTTTCCGCTTAAAAAACAAACAAACAAACAAATTGTCAGCGTTGGAAACTTAGAAAAAGCCAAGTTTTAAGCTTTGAATCATGTTTGGTCTAATCATTCTCATTGGCGAGGCTTGACAAGTTTAATCGGCCTATGTCTCTCTTAACGTTAGCGTTTTCAACTTGTGTATTTTGTAAGTTGTATCTTCCCCTTTCCTTTACGCTAATTTCATTAACAATATTGATTACCGTTGTTTAATCTAAATATACATATTATTAGAAATAATATATACCAAGCTATGTAAGTTTATGATTAATAAAAGGTTATCTTAAGACATGAAAAGTTGCTTCCCTTTTATGTAATTATAATAAACGCCCATAAAAAAAGCTATACATAAAATTTCGAATAATAAATATTCATGTATCTTTGCATGGACTCAATAAACCTTCATGCAAAATTTGGTCAAGATCCATTAACAGGGGGCGAAGTAGCGGTAAAAAAATCAAATATGTTCATAAACATCACAAAATGAAAATGAGAACTGAAAAAGTGTGTGTATGTGTTTTTATAGCAAAGCCACATAAGGCTATCTGCTGTGTTCACCGAGGGGAATCGAACTTCTTCTTTTAGCGTTGTAAATTCGAAGACTTACCCAGAGAGGGACGTAAAATTATGTGTATCCCCATGGACATAAGAACTTCAACACTCTGCGAAGTTGTTACATGGACATACCATTGGCAATACTATTATATTTATATAGATTATATACCAATACGATTAATTTTCATAGTTACCTTAGCATAGGGGTTTAGAACTGACCTAAAACCCATAAGTTGGTTGATTGAAGGCTAGTTTGTTTGTTTGTTTTTGAATTTCTCGCAAAGTTACACGACAGCTATCTGCGCTAGCCGTCCCTAATTTAGCAGTGTAAGACTAGACAAAAGGCAAGTAGTCATCACCACCCACCGTCAACTCTTGGGCTGTTCTTTTACCAACGAATAGTGGGATTGAGTATCACATCATAACCCCCCCACATCTGAAAGGGTGAGCATGTTTGGTGTGACGGGGACTCGAACCCGCGACCCTAAGATTACGAGTTAAATGCCTCAACCACCTGGCCCGGCAATTTTGATGGATCGTTTTCTTTACTCGTTTATGATATTTGTTTATTTGTTTGGAGTTAATCACAAAGCTATACAATGAGCTTTCTGTACTCTGCCCATCGCTGGTATTAAAACCCGGTTTCTAACTGTGTAAGTCCGCAGACATACCGCTGTGCCACTGAGGGGCTTGTACCATTTGACAAGGTTTTATTTTTCTTGGAAGTGCGACCTCTTGATTTTGAAAACACTTTTTTTATATTTCCAGAATATAAATATCAGTTTCGTTTGATCAGATGCGAGATTAGGCACTGACACACGGGGCCCGTGCCTCAATTATGTTTGACAATCCTCCAGATTCCCAGTTGGTGTATTGAAAAATCATAATAAAAAAAAAACATGATAGACATGATACTGGAATGAGAAAATTTCCACGTCTACGGGTCTGAGACGCATCTTCCCTGGATAATATAATTTTATATTCAATCCATTTTGTGCAAACCATAGATATGATAAACTATTTGTAACTATTTGTGCTTGACGCTCGATATATGAAGGCGCACATATCTTCTCGCCTCCGTGAAGTATAAGTGTATTAAAATAACCATTCAGAGCACAAGAGTATAAGATTATATATATTTACTCTAATGTTGTTTGTTTGTTTGCTTAAGAGCAAACCTACACGACGAGCTATCTGTAGTCTGTCCAGCGCGAACTTTAGAATTGTAAAGTTGCCGCTGGCCCATGGAAAACTTTTAGTTTGATTAACAAAAAGTAAAAAAAAAATCATTCTGAAATTACTAGCTGGTCCCTAATTTCCTTTCAATATCCTTTAGTCAATACCCTAATGGGGTTTTCTTATGTTAAGGAGGCGAACAACTTAATAAGATGGATAGTGATGTAAAAGCCTTGATTTTTATGCATCACCATTCGCGCCAAAATTAGATTAAAAGCCGCGGGAAGTCGTACTCATTTTAGAGGGTCATCTAACTCAATAAGGAAACTATGGGTAACCGCTTAAGTGTACCGTGCCGTTCCATCACGTCGTAATGACCCCTTTCCATTATAACAAAGTAGCTTTTCCTACTTTGTCCATATTCAAATTTATCGTAATCCTTCTGATTATAGCACGTGCATAAGCGCTTTCTTTCGCACGCGTGCTAGATTCATCTAATTCGGAAAGTGGGCTTTTGTGATATATATATATATTTTTAAAGTCTATATGTGAAAATACTGTGATTAGTTAGGCTTTGTATCAAGTAGACGTTACTTTCACATTAGCAGCGCTAATGAAGGCCAATATCTTCCTGAGCCAAAAGCCATAGATTAGGATGTGGCTTTCAAGTCTATATGTGTCATTGTTTCATGTCATTAAGCTGTGTTCTGTCGACAGTCCCCGATTTGATACTCGAACGAACTCTTCTGTAAGGTTCTAAGAGTTGAGATTTATCCTTGTTTCGAAACGGGCTGAGCTAACTGCGTGTGTTTAATACCGAGCGATCGATTAATACGTCGTATAATATATATCCTGTTTACAGTTGAATTAAATTGCTTTAATGCATGGCTAACATTATTTTAATACTCGCTTGATATTATATTAATGCGTATTTACGCAACATTTTAATGCATTATTGGGTAAACGTACAGATAATCGATATTTCAACCTGGTGGGGCATTTCTTTGTCCAAAAGTCATTTATCGATATCACTTTGAAAGTCACGTCGGGTTGTGGTTAATATAAAAGAGTGGTTATAAGATAAAAGTCTCTAGGTCAAATAACTATGAAGTATTTAAATATGCTAGCAAATTAGAATAAAGAGCCGAAGATTTGATGTGCAAAACAACGTTTTATAACACGTTGTACAGTTCAATGTCTTTGTGACAGACAAATCCTTCTAACATTAGGGACGCATATAAATGTAAAGTAAGAGATATAATCGGACGACCATCAGTAGTGAATGGTTAGACCTCTTCCTAGCACCTAGCAAAATACCAACCGTGGATACAGTTACAACCACAGAAGACACAATTTACAACCAACCCGAAACAGTTGATGAAGAACTCAGAATCAAATTAAAATAATCAATCTAAAAAACCATGAAATTTAACCCTCACCATAAAACCAACTCTAACAGAAAAACAACTCTAACAGAAAAACAACTCTAACAGAAAAAGACCTTGACTAGTTATTACTTGATGATGACTCGTCGACGAATGACCACTATAAGAAAGATGACAGTTCTACCAGCGGACAAGGATAATATTACTGTAATTCTGGACAAAGTTTACCACTATAAGATAGTTATTACTTGATGATGACCACTATAAGATAGTTATTACTTGATGATGACCACTATAAGATAGTTATTACTTGATGATGACCACTATATAATTACTTGATATAAGTTTATTACTTGATGATGACCACTATAAGATAGTTATTACTTGATGATGACCACTATATTGATGACCACTATAAGATAGTTATTACTTGATGATGACCTTGATGATGACTATAATTACTTGATATGATGACCACTATAGGATAGTTATTACTTGATGATATTATTACTTGATGATGATAGTTATTACTTGATGATGACCACTATAAGATAGTTATTACCTATAGGATAGTTATTACTTGATGATGACCATATAGATAGTTATTACTTGATGATGACCACTATAAGATAGTTATTACTTGATGATGACCACTATATTACTTGATGATGACCACTATAAGATAGTTATTACTTGATGATGACCACTATAGGATAGTTATTACTTGATGATGACCACTATAAGATAGTTATTACTTGATGATGACCACTATAAGATAGTTATTACTTGATGATGACCACTATAAGATAGTTATTACTTGATGATGACCACTATAAGATAGTTATTACTTGATGATGACCACTATAAGATAGTTATTACTTGCTGATGACCACTGTAGGAAGATTTAGTCCAATTTAACAACTAACAGAAATAGAGGGAAAATATTTCTCCAGAAACATAAGAAAAATTCAGGGCAGAATCGGTGAAACAAATAACAGTGCAAATAGTACCAGTCCACACACCTAACCATACACCACAGTAGAATCCAATATATCTAACATCACACTACATCATCATTCACATATCTAACAGTACATCAAATTACCACTCCAAAATTTTAAGCACCTAACTGTTGTACCCAGTATCACCATCACACACCACTAACACAGCACTGCCCACACCTAAACTTCACAAACAACGGTCTCTGTCATTGATTCATCATACTACCATTAACTAAATGACTTTTGAATACAATATCACCATTGATGGGTTAAGTTTTTAACTTATTGAGAACACAGTTTGTCGAGATCATAGAAGCAACCACGATAACCTTATAAAACAATTATTAGCGTAACAAACTCCATGAATACTCCACCAACAGCTTGAATACGGTAGAGCTCTCAAGAAATCCACACAACTGAAAATGTTCAGAATAATATAACTCATAGTTTTCTCTACTAGTTGAACAAAACATGTCGATAACAATTACCAGCAGATAATAGGCCTTTATTGTCAGTACCGTTTCGAAGACAACACCTTCAAAGCAGTCCTTCTAAAACCCGGCTTTGACAGAGATACGACAAATATACACTACGGGTAACAACCTTTCATACCAAATGGTGAGGGTTAACCAAGGCATGTAGCTCATATAACACGGAGGGTTTACAGGAAACCTTCAAGTATTGTTAAATACCTCTATGAGGCCCGGCATGGCCAAGCGTGTTAAGGCGTGCGACTTGTAATCTGAGGGTCGCGGGTTCACATCCCCCTCGCACCAAACATGCTCGCCCTTTCAGCCGTAAGGGCGTTATAATGTGAGGTCAATCCCACTATTCGTTGGTAAAAAGAGTATCCCAAGAGTTGGCGGTGGGTGGTGATAACTAGCTGCCTTCCCTCTAGTCTTACACTGCTAAATTAGAGACGGCTAGCACAGATAGCCCTCGAGTAGCTTTGTGCGAATTTCAAAAAACAAACAAACAAAACAAAATATCTCTATGACAAAGCAGATCACCCAACTCATCAGAGACTGCCTAGTTTTAAAAAAGAACAATATTTATAATACCAAAGACGTTAATAAGAGTTGAGAAAAATACATCACCAGAACAATTCTCGATGATGGATACCAGATACACTTGATACAGAAGTAATGGATACCAGATACACTTGATACAGAAGTAATGGATACCAGAAACACTTGATACAGAAGTAATGGATACCAGATACACTTGATACAGAAGTAATGGATACCAGAAACACTTGATATAAAAGGAACAAAAGAGATAAGCACCAAGAATACGCGAGAAGAAAATTACAGACAACCATAAACGTTCCTGTATCAAAGGTCTCTCTGGAAACATACTAAATACGTGTATATAAAGAAATAAAGTCAGAACACTATTCAGAAAATAGAGCGCAATATTGTCGTATAGTTAGTACACTGAACCACCTGAGACCCAACAGACGAAAAAACAGTAATTGCAACATGCCCTGTGAATGTGGATTCCAATACTTTGGAGAAAAAAAACACCAACAAAGTTTAGAGTTAAAAAAAAGTAGAAACACAAGACTCTGCGAAGAAAACCATATATTAAAATATGATAATTTAGCAATAAATAGATATGAATCACACATAATGGGGAAAAAGAAATATTCTACATCCATCTAGCTGATAATACAGTCATCGAACCTACGAAAACGCTAGTACAAAGTCTGGATACCACTTTTAAAAGTCTTCAAATTGTAAGTCGATTCAAGATTTAATGGAAAAGGGGATAAAATTTCAGCCCTCCTTTAACGAGTATTAAGGATTGAAATACAGCAGTTACAGGCCATGAACACAGTACTTGTCGAGACTTTTATAAATAAAGCCACAAATTAGAAGTCGAAACATATCATATAAAAATATGTCGATAATAAAAAAAATTATTATTGGTCTTAAGCCATCTTATGTGCTGCCATCTCTGATCTACAAGTACAAGTTGTAATGTGTATTAAGAAAAATAAAATAAATACTACGAAGAGGTTTTACACAATTCATCTTCTTGTTTTCAACTTGAAAAGCATCGTATGCACCAAACAACCATGTCAAAAATATATCTGGGGCTCAAATGTGGTCGTTTCTAGCTTTGACCTAGCGCCAGAGGTAAGACAAACATCGCAAAGACTTTACCCATTCTGGTTGAAAATACCCAATATGCTACAGTATTTTATTTAATAAAGTATGAGAATCACCACTCGATTGCAATCTTTACTCTAGAGGTATCATATTAACTGTACTAAAATCTATGGTTTTTGATGGTACGAATAACATTAAAGCTCAGTTGAACGTTATTAAAACCTTGAAAAAGATGTAAGACAAATGTCTAGCAATGATGTTGTTAAACTTGTAAAACAGTAACTTTAACCTAAAACTTCGTGAGTTCATCTATGAAAAAGATGTTGATTTGAAAACTTTTATTAATATAAATTTAATCTTTTTATTATTAAGTATACACATTTTATTGTTTTGAATATCGCGCAAAGCTACTCGAGGGCTATCTGCGCTAGCTGTCCCTTACAAAGCTAAAAACTACGTTTTGATACCCATGGTGGGCACAACACAGATATCCCCTGCGTAGCTTTTTGCTTAACTTCAGAAGAACGTTTTGAAATTTCTTATTTATATAATTTTTTAGTTTACACAAACACTTGATAGATGGCAGAACGAGGCCCATTTCTCTTCTCAGTGAGACACGGTAAATCGGTTTACTGGCATCAGCGAGCATCTTTAAATAATGTGAGATATAATCTGCTTTAGGTTCACATTGTTGATAAAAACTTAATCATTTATCAATCCCGATCACTTATACTGCACAACTGAGAAATATCACCTAACTTAATTAGTTTCATAAACTTAAATCAAAATATTTTCAGGATCACCAATAACTAAGTTTCCATTCATTTTTGGCTTCAATAATAGAATTATTTTTTATTTTTTCGTTTTAGAATTACTGTGTTAAAAAGTGGAGCTGTTTTTCTTTTATTTTTCCACTTAGTACAGGCTTAACGTTAGAGTTAACTTATCTTAATATAAATGAATCACTTCAAAAACAATGCACATGTAAAGATAACGTGGAAAAGAATATTCAATGGCCCTTTATCCTGAAAACGGAATATCTGAGAGAACTGTATAACACCGAATGTTACTACGTCCTGAGATGTGTGTTGTTTTTTTTAAAGATGTAATTTTGAATGGAGCTAGATCACAAAATTTAGTAAATTTGAAAGAGAGAATAAAAATGACACTTAATTCTGAAATGTAGTTCTTTTGTTAATGAAAGATAATTTTGAATAATACTAGATCCTGAAATGTCTTATCAGAAAATACTGAATGATATTAGATCTTAAAATATAAAGGCCTCTGAAAGAGATGGTACCTGCTGATACCATATCCTCAAAATGTCTTATGAGAAAGGGGACCGGATGGGGTAGGTGGGTAAAGGCGTACGACTCGTAATCTGAAGGTCGTGGGTTCGAATCCCAGTCGCACCAAACATGATCGCCCTCACAGCCGTGGATGCGTTATAAAGTGAAGGTCAATCCACTATTCGTTGGTAAGAGTAGCCCAAGAGTTGGCGGTTGGTGGTGATGACTAGCTGCCTTCCCCCTAGTCTCACATCGCAAAATTAGGAACAGCTGGAGTAACTTTGCGAAATATTCCAAACAAACAAAGTTGACTTATAAGAAAATACTGAATGATATTCGATCCTAAAATATAAAGGTATCTTAAAAAGATGGTACCTCTTGGTATGATATCCTGAAATGTGTTAATTTTTTGTAAGTGATAATACTGAATGACACTAGATCGTGAAATATGAGTTTTCATAAAAGATATTATTTAATTATTCTAGATCCTGAAACATGAATGTTCGACACACTGTGCTCTTACAGACACTCATAAATATGTGATAATATGTTGAAGAGAAATCACAAATGTACGAAGAACATTATTTATGTATTTCAATACGAAACTTAAAAGAAGTGGAGGAAAAACATATATATCTTAGTTATCTAGAATAAAACACAAAACATGACACGTGATATCAGTTTAAAATTTAAGTTTGAAATGATGTGTTGTATAAGCAACAGAAATCAGTAATATAATTCTTTTACCAAAAATAAATTCTACATAATCAGATGACTATAATTTCGGTGGTAAAACACTGAAGAAAAATATTTTTACACAACCACAGATGCAACATTCTTACCATATATGCAGAGGCAGTCAGTCTTTCGTGTTAAAGTACGAGGGAAGATAAGATTTTTGTTTGTGATTTTTACGATAACAAAATTGTGCACAGTTTACACACTTTATTACTGATTCATCAGAAAATTTCTGTGTATCGAGCAAAAAGTTCGTGTTTTATACATCAAACAAAACTAGGTACAATATGTTGGAATAGTTTTACATAGAACTTAAACTTTATCAACCTTGAAACGTTAGAGGATTGTTTTATTTGGAGACAACGTATTCTTCGACAATACACCTTTGTATTTATCATTTCATGGCTTTGATATCAGTGTTCTTAACAATATATTTATCATGTTCTAAAGATGACTGGTGTGGGTATTAAAACTTTAATTAATATAAAACACAGAATAATGTTTCGACCATGTTAGGTTATCTTCAAGTTAACAAGTTTTTTGTTAACGTTGTTCTGCACTTTAGAATACATTTTTACTTTAAGTGGTGTCACCCGCTGGTACAGTTTACGGATTTACAACGCTAAAATCGGAGGTTTGATTACCTTTGATGGACTCAGCAGATAGCACGACGTGGCTTTGCTGTAAGAAAACACACATCAAGTGGGTTTACAGTCATCATGAATGTACTCATCGTATTATTTAGAACTTTCATAAACAATGTGTGAGTTTCCCAATCTCTTGCTTATCAAATTTATATAGTTATGTTGATGTTGCAAATCTGTGTTTGTAAGCCTGTTAAGGTAATAAGTTTTTAAGAGAGCCTGAAAGGCTTCGCAACTATTGTAAAATGGTGATATATTGAAATATTCTCCCTATTCCATAGTAATGCCATCTCGTGGACGAAAAGTAAATGTCAAATATTTATTAATTATATACCCTACGAATGGCATGGTATGTGTGTATGTGTTTCCGTATAGCAAAGTCACATCAGGATATCTGATGAGTCCACCGAGGGAAATTAGGCCCCTGATTTTAAGATTTTAAATCCGTAGACATACCGCTGTACTAGCGGGGAACTGCAGATAAATATACAAGTTATTGAGATATAGGAGTCGCATATTTCGTTTTTTATTTATTGATAATTCAGTAATTAATTAACATATACGAATGTATTTTAAAATGTTCTAATCTTACATCAGTATTTAGAAGCAGTTTAGAGGGTTGATGGTGTTATAATTAAATGAGTTTAGATATATAAATCAACAAATCAAGTGACAACCACATCCACAAAAAGATGCAGTGGAACATTATGTATCAGAACTACATTTTGACGTTCGTAGATAATGTGATACACAAAATAGTTTGCAAAATATTCATTCACCCCCATATAAAATGTTTTCAGATTTGCAGGAAAATTTAGAATTTCCGAGATGGAAATATGTTTCGTACTAAACAGCAATTTGTGTACCAGAGCCACACGAAAAGAGGCCTACAAGAAGTCATAATACCTTCGTGTGATAAGCATGTTACATCGTTTTTAACACAAAGGTCAATGATTTGGTTTGTTTTGAATTTCGTGCAAAGCTACACAAGGGCTATTTGCGCTAGCCGTTCCTAATTTAGCAGTGTAAGACTAGAGGGAAGGCAGCTAGTCATCACCACCCACCGTCAACTCTTGGGATACTCTTATACCAACGAATAGTGGGATTGACCGTCACATCATAACGTCCTCACGGCTGAAAGGGTGAACATGCCTGGTGTGATGGGGATTCGAACCCACGACCCTCGGATTACAAGTCGAGATTGTCTTAACCATCTGATCATGCCCGGCCCAAGATCAATAGCAAACACCGCTTGCATGTCCAAAGTAATAATAAACGTATCCAAAAAAATCTCTATCTACTAAAACCACAAAAGCTGCTTCTAACACATATCATCTCAACAGTTCATAAACTTATGAGCTATTGGACTGCTGAAATGGGTGCTAGAAGACTACAGTTCCCTTATACTAAATGGATTATGGAAAGCACGAAGAAGAAAGTGATGTGCTTTGGACACTAAATCATAATATTAGAGCTTTTTTTGCTGTAGAAATAATGTTGCAGGGCTATGGTAAAGATTCAAGGTCGCCAAACTGATCTTGATTGGGCACTATCGACATAGACCGTAATCATTTAATACAAAGTAGGTTGCCGTCTTATTTCTGAATGCGGTTTTCGCCTGTTAGAATGAATGTCAGAAAAAATCAGGTTTTAAAAATAATGTATTTCTTGTCGCTGGGGCCGTTTTGCCTATAAGATTGGCTAAAATTGCCCTTAAGATAGGGTAAAATCGTTCTTTTTTAACTCGTATTAACTGCAATTTAAAATACTGTTATATTTTGTAATTGAATTTAAATCTTTCAAATATAATTTAAATGCTGTGAGCAAAGATCGGCAGGTTGTGTGTCATGTGCAGGTTGTGCATTACATAGGACAATGGCACAAACAAATTGTGGATACTAGTGTGAGGCAATTATGCATATTGCAGCCGACACCTACAAAAGAAATACACGTAATTTTTATATGTTAAATGTTTCGAGTCACAGCAAACACAGCTAAAAGTATTAAGGACACAGGTACGAGGCTAACAAGAAATTCAGCAAAGTTTCATTCCAGCAAAACTATTAAATAACCTTTTATCCCAGTTGTTACTGTACTGTTAATCGGCACTAAAATATATGTTTTTAATATAATCTTGAACCTCTGAAGATCTGAAAAAAACAACAACAAAGCAGTTGGTTTGCTAAACCAGAGGCCACAAGAACTTTGTTTGGCTTGGAAAGCAATAACAGGAATGACTTTTATGTAAAATATTTTCTCAACCCAAACGAGCCGTTTTTGCATATAAATTTCTCAACAAGTGGGTTTCTCGACATCACTGATTATTAACAGGAATGACTGTCATTATTGTAAGTAGTCCACATCTAAACGTGTTAAATGACCACGTGGCATGTTTTGTACCTTGTCATACACAGCCACGATTAAAACTTGGTTTGGCCAGGTGTGTTTAGGCGTTCGACTCGTAATCTGAGAGTCGCGGGTTCGAATCCCGGTCGCACCAAACATGATCGCCCTTTCAACCGTGGGTACGTTATAATGTTACGGTCAGTCCCACTATTCGGTGGTAAAAGAGTAGCCCAAGAGTTGGCGGTGGATGGTGATGACTAGCTGCCTTTACTCTAGTCTTATCACTGCTAAATTAGTGATAACTAGCGCAGATAGTCCTTGAGTAGCTTTGCGCGAAATTCCAAACAAACAAACGTAATACTTTAAATTGTTCACGTTAATAAAATATTTTGAGGTTTCGACCTTCTTCGGTCATCGTCAGGTTCGCAAAGAAAGAAAATTTGTTCGCTCTTCTACGTAAAATATGTTCTCAACCCAAACGAGCCGTTTTTACATATATATTTCTCTACAATTGGGTTTTCTCGACATCACTATTCATAATTAACTGTTCGATCTTGGTTTAACGCCCCATCATCTTTGTGTTTTTGCAACATACCTTTAACTACAACATATAGTCGCTGGTGCAGAGGAAAAAGCCAAATGAGAAATGAGAAGTTCTAAGAGCAGCAGTGGAAAACATAAGAAAAAAATGTGTTTTGCAATATTTTTATGAATACGTTTTATCGAATTTTTTGGCTTATTGTTTGTTTTTGAATTTTCATTCAAAGGTATTACAAAGTGTCATTTGCTTATAACAGTTTTTATATAGCTTTGAGCTGAAAGAGGGAAAAAAACTAGTCAAAAGTACCCACCACCAACTCCTGGGCTAATTTTCTCTGACCAAATAGTGGGCTTTGGCATGGCCAGATGGTTAAGGAACTCGAATCGTAATCCGAGGGTCGCGGGTTCAACTCCCCGTTACACCAAACATGCTCACCCTTTCAGCCGTGGTGGCGTTATGATGTTACGCTTAATCCCACTATTCGTTGCTAAAAGAGTAGCCCAAGAGTTGGCGGTGGGTGGTGATGACTAGCTGCCTTCCCTCTAGTCTTACACTGCAAAATTAGGGACGGCTAGCACAGATACCCCTCGAGTAGCTTTGTGCGTAATTCAAAAAAAAATTCTTTTCAACATTGTACTTTTTTACCCTGGTGTATAAAGTGTAGATAGTTTCTAGTGTAGATTTACACCAAAACAAACGGGTTTTAATTTAGGCATTCCAAACAATCGTATTTTTTTTATAATAACTAAAACCACGATTTAATTGGTAATTAGATTATGTAGTATCCATTAAAGTTTAATACTTACTCAGTTATGCTGTTTCCGTAAAACAATTATGAAACAGAACAGAATATGGAAACACCTGTCCACTAAAATTATTTCTGTACAGAAAAGCAAAGTTTGTTCAATAGATGACGCCACAAACATTAAATGTGTAACCTTACCATTTTTGTTTTCTAAACAACGTTGCTTATTATTATTCTTTCAAACTGTATCAGATGCTTTTAAGTCCAGTTATCTATTTGAAACTTACTCAACTGTTGCAATAGAAAAAGACAATGAAGCGCTGATGATACGGTTGAAATGCGTATCTCGCTTCACGCACGAATAAATCTTTAACAACGTAAACCTGCCTGCCAGGATGCAGTGTGCGTAATTACGTGATTGATTTCTTTTTCAAATAATTGTTGTTTAACTCGTTTAACGAAAACACAGAAATTAATTTTTACGTATGCCATGCATTTTGAAAATGGAGAACTATGTAAACGGACCTGGGTACGAGGGTACAAGGCAACGACAAATTCTTACAGATTCTTGACGACGAGGAACCACTTGAAATAAAAATGTATCTCAGAACGGCTGTTATGGGTATTAACACTTTCATTGATAAGCAGAAAACAACGTTTCAACCTTCCTAGGTCATTTTCATGTTAACAAAGATAACGTTTGCCACTGACCATTGTCGGCCACGTGTCTTACGGACGAGAGTATAAACGGGTACGAGATTCTAGGGGTTACAGTTGAATGTTAGGTTATTAATTGGTATAGGTATAAAGGTGTTCCTTACAGAGTGAAACATGTTTTTATTTCGTTTAAAGATACTTTATAAACATCTACACACAAACAAAATTATTAACTTAGGGTTGCCTTGGCAATATATATATTTAGTTGTTAAAATATCGTCACAGTGTCTACTTAATCAGAATGTATACAACTATTTCCTTCTTTCTTTGTTTACATTTTCGTTTCTACTAGGAACTTAACGTCGAAACCAAACGTCTCTGGCAATCTTACATTTTTGTACTGATAGAGAGGCCACATCTGCCTCGATATTGTTGAGCATTCGTTCTTTATGTCAACATTTTATAATGGATATCATTAATTCTTTTTTGTCTTGGTACCCTTAAATCTTCATTTATAAATTGCACGTGCTAAATATACAATTCTTTTGCTGTAATGAACTGAGTTCCCAACCAGCCCGTAACCTGGAAGTGCAGTGAACTGCTTTGAATTTCGACCTAAATCTTTGACCTCTCGGTTTGTGTTTTCTTATAGCAAAGCCACATCAGGACATCTGATGAGTTCAACGAGGAGAATCGAACCATTGATTTTAGCGTTGTAAATCTGTAGACTTACCGCTGTACCAGTGGGAGACTTGACCTGTCGGATTTGGTGGTTTTACCAGGAATTAAATTACCACCAATATAGCTATCAGGTCACTGGGATATGCGAGCCTTTCCATAAATCCAGGTGATATCTTCTGTTTATAGCACTAAAATCCGGGTTTCCATTCCCATGGTAGGCAGAGCACAGATAGTCTTTTGGGTAGTTTTGTGCTAAATATTAAACCACAAAAAATCCTCTACTCATCCAAAAGATATGAAAAAATCATGAGTGATATCAAAGTTTTCATCCGTCAAAAACACATCTGTTAAAACATTAAAATATGTCACAGTTTCCAAAGCTTTATTCTTCCAGATATGCCTGTAACCATGGTTTTTAAATAATTGCTGTTAAAAGTTTTGAAACTCAGTTTTGTCAGTATCTCCAATGAGCGCATTGTTAATATATGTCGTCGATATTACGTTAGTGCTAAAGAAATTTCAAATATACAGAAAACAAAGAGAACACATTTGTCGAAAATTCTCACATTGTTAAATGGAACACGAGACGCTGATAATTTACATTTTCATTTTTAATAAATCTTATTGTAGATGGCGCTGTAAGTAGAGTGGCAGTTAAAATGTATGTAATAATAACAGACGCCTGATACAAATAGCAGCTTATACGAGTATAGTAAATCATCTCTAATAACATAATGTGTAAAGGTTTGTTGGTTATAAAATTACTAAGTAGTTTAATTGGTTTTTAGGTTTTACTTTGAATCACTTGTTGGTAAGTTACTTAAAGTTACACTGATAATAAATTTTAAATTACGTATTACTGTGTTAAACTAAAAAAATCATTCTGTTATATATACCAGAATATATACACAAACAAATCGTAACTCAAATGAACTATTGGGATGGTATTTCTAGCTATGATAAAAAGACAAACTACTTATCATACTGTTCATCCTATAACATTAATCCTTATATCTCTCAAACGAATGAGTTTTTGTTAACAGTAGAATAGTGATCGAAGATGAAAAACGTCCAAAACCTTATCCTTAGATAAATGTTTGCAATAATAGGTTCCAAAGTGATTGTTTTCTGTTACTTATTTCTTAAACAACTTCAATTGCATTTGAATAATGCTCAATTTTAAAAATCCACAATATTTTATAAACAACGATTATTTTCACAGTTCTGTGTCCACTCTCAAAATTATAACAAAATACAAATAACTCACTGTGCGGGGTAAAAATAATAATAATAGCCCGATGAAACTCAAAAACAGCCTTATACACTCTACATGTTTCGATGTTTATTACCGCCTCATCTTCAGGAAGGTAATGTTTTACAAAAATAGCATTCATTTATACAATTACCACATCACCTATTACCATATTAAAGAATATCACGCCATCTACTGACACATTTCTATCAGGTTCACCACCTCTATTCAGTAATCTGGATTCACTTCTTTTATATTTAATCATCTCAATAGAGCCATGTATACCCATACTAACAAAATAACAGTGTTTTCTCCCAATCAATTATGTGTTTAGTTTCATTAATATGTTCTGCAGAAGGTGAAATAGTGACATGTTCATTGATTCAATTTTTTCTTTAACATTCACACTTCCTTCGTTAACACGTTCTTATCACTTATTGTGTTAAATTATCACTAT
Source organism: Tachypleus tridentatus (assembly GCF_004210375.1). Lineage (NCBI taxonomy): Eukaryota > Metazoa > Arthropoda > Merostomata > Xiphosura > Limulidae > Tachypleus > Tachypleus tridentatus. Next base: position 30,786,486 of record NC_134834.1, read on the forward strand.
ATTTTTTAATGGAGTCGTTAAGAAGAAAACTGCACAACGGACTATCTGTATTGTGCCCATCGGAAGATCACGTGCGAAATGATAAGTTATAAGACTCGATGTTTACAGCTAAGCCATAGAGAGAGTGTATTTTTGTATACCGAAGAATAACTAATATTGTTACTTATAAAAACGTCACTTTATATTATTTTCATATTTAAAACACAACTACATATTAACACGCATTAAAACAGAAACATAAGTAGATTTACCCAGATTACCGAACTTGTAATAATGGAATATTTACGCAGATAAAATGTATTAACTCAACTATGTTGTTATGAATGTTAATTATTTGTTTCGTTAGAAGTGCACAGATTGCGCTGATCGGGAAAGGCCCGGCATGGCCAGGTGGTTAGGGAACTCGACTCGTAATCTGAAGTTCGTGGGTCCGAATTCCCGTCACATCACACATGCTTGCTTTTCCAGCCGTGGAGGCGTTATAATGTGACAGTCAATCGCAATATTCGTTGGTAAAAGAGTAGCCTAAGAATTGACGGTGAGTGGTGATGATTAGCTGTCTTCCCTCTAGTCTGACACTGCTCAATGTACTAGTGCACATAGCCCTCGAGTAACTTTGTGCAAAATTTAAATAAAAGAAAATTGATCTGAAGTTAGAATTTATTATATTACATATTAACTGAAGTACCCGTACCCTAGACGGAAGTTATGTAAATTTATGGTTAATGAAAGGTTATCTTAGGACGTAAAATAGTTGATTCACTTACATTTAATTGTAAAAACAAAAAGTCCATAAAAACTACAAAATACAAAATATGAAACCGCAATTCTGTAAGTATGTATATCTACATGTATTTGTGTGTGTATGTTTTCTTGTAACAAAGTCACATCGGGCTATCCGCTGTGTCTAGCGAGGGGAATCGAACCCATGATTTTAGTGTTGTTCCAGCGAGGGACAAGCATGTATGCAAAGGCCCAACAAATCTTCTTGCCAAATTTGGTGAAAATCTATCAACAGGGACCGAAGTAGATGTAAAAACACACATAAAAATTGCAAAACAAAACTGAATTTTTGTATGTATCTCTGTGGACCCACTGAACCTTCATACTAAATCTGATGAAAGTCTATCTAGGTGGGAAAAGTGGTGCTATAAAATGTAACATTGTCCATAACATCCCTAAAATTCAAGCTGAAAATCTGTGTATACTCCAACATGAACATAATGAACCTCCAAACCAAGTTTGGTGAACATCCATCCACACCATGCGAAGTAGTTATATGAACTTACAACAGACAGTAATGTTATATCTTTACAAATGTGACATACATCAGTATATGTATTGTTACATATTAAACAAGAATTATGTATTGTTACGCACTAAAACATAACTATATTTTGTTACATATTAAAACACAACTATATATTGTTAGAAATTAAATCACTTCTCTATAGCTGCGTATCGTCTATAAATAATAGTTTATGTTATTATGCGTCATGTAACGTTATCACTACATATAATTCAGATGAACTTTCAGTATATATATTGATACATTGTTACGCCTTTATTAACTGATATTCTAGTATATATTGATACTTATATTGTTAAGCCTTCAATAACGGTTTTTCTAGTATATATTGATACTTATATTGTTAAGCCTTTAATAACTGTTTTTCCAGTATATATTGATACTTATATTGTTAAGCCTTCAATAACGGTTTTTCTAGTATATATTGATACTTATATTGTTAAGCCTTTAATAACTGTTTTTCCAGTATATATTGATACTTATATTGTTAAGCCTTTAATAACTGTTTTTCCAGTATATATTGATACTTATATTGTTAAGCCTTCAATAACGGTTTTTCTAGTATATATTGATACTTATATTGTTAAGCCTTCAATAACTGTTTTTCAGTATTTATTAATACTTATGTTGTTAAGCCTTTAATAACTGTATTTCCAGTATATATTGATACTTATATTGTTAAGACTTTAATAACTGTTTTTTCAGTGAATATTGGTATTTATTCAATTAAATGGTGCACGTAAATAATTTTTCTTTCAACCAAACACCATGTACAAATTGTACTTTAATAAAAACAACTGCCACATTAAAGCTTTTTAACTAACACATCGTTAAATACTGAACTAAAAACGCACACGCGTTATCCCATTTGATGAAATATTTAGAATGGAGCGTCCATAACATGTGTTTACCCTTCTAACGCTATGATTAGCCCACGACTGTTGGCATGAACGTTCGTTGACTTAGCGAAGTCAATACAGCGAATAAATTGAAAAATCTACTTTGTTGCCAAGTGTTTAGATTCTTTTAAAACCGTATCTATTAATAACTTTATTTAAAACTGTAGTTCTTAATGCGTTTCTAAAAACTCTAGTATTTTAGTGATTTTTCTCGAACCTGTAGTCAAGACTATAGTTTTCTCCCTGTGTAGTTTACTCTATACCACCGCCAGATGTCTCGCATTTTACACAAAACATAAACGAAGTGCGCCTTCCTTCGTAATATATAAACCTTTTCGTTCGTACATTATAGTTTTAAGCAATCTTTCATCCTTTAACTTTTTATATAGAGAGCAAAATATATGCACACACACTAACGCATAGTCCGTGTAGTTAATATAGACTAATCTCACATTTCATAGTTAAATTAAATAAATAATTTTTGTCTGACCAATAAAGAGGCAGAAAAATGAAGTCGAGGTTCTGTAAATTTCTTTGAGAGCTAATCAAAGATAAGATCATTCATGGAATGAATTCGTAGCGTATTCGTAGAGTAGTTACTGGTAAAAATCAGTCAGATTAATACTTCTAATATATGGAAAAAAACAGTGCGGTTTGGTAACATTACATTCTTTCCAATAATGGCATTTATGTTATGTCGCTTATCAATAAAAGCACAACCTAATGTTGTTGTTAGTCTATGTACTAATAGCGTAAAATGAAATGCATAGACAACAAAACTTGAAGAAATATTTGTTGATTTCTTAATTTAGAGTCTCCGCTGACGAAAGTTTATTTTTATCAAAAACGTTGGTGACATAAATGAAAATAGTTTAATTCAGAAACGATTTACTTTTAAAATGGAATCGATATTTTATACGCTTGGCTCTAGGCTAAGTGATCGCAAGCTACGTCTTTATTTTAGGCGTATTATACAAACACTCACTACACATACAGGGTTTCATGGCACCCACCCCTCTCGGTAACCTTGCACCTTTATCACCAAAATCGTAATTAGCAGACAGTAATCAAAGATAAATCATGCATGGCGTGACGTGACACACATTAGGTTTCATATAGGTTAGATTATTTGGGTGGTTCACACGACTCGATTTAGTAAGAAACTAAATTTGACTTTCTGTATTAACTTGATACAATTAACTAGTTTACAAGATACAGAAAAAAGTTTGTATTATCTTGAATAAATGCTCTCTTTCGGATATACGAAAGTAATTTTAAACAGTTGTAATAAGACAGTTTTTAATGCAGTATACACACATAATATAATCAGCGAAAACTTTACAAAATGGCTGTCAATAATATTTTACTGTAGGTATTGTAGTAGTGGTTATGTTATTTTAACAATTCACGGGAACTAAACGATAAGTTATTACCAACAACAACTGTTTAACAATATGCGTCACGTGCAAAAAATAAATGATACATTATTACCATTGGTCGTTCTTACATTAACTCTGTATGTGCGAGTACTTAGGATAACTTATTACCACTATAGTGGTTGTAATGATATTAAGTTGATTTACTGTCGATAGGCTCTCATCACAAATTCAAAGCTTTCTTCACGTTGCATAAGAATTTATTGACAGAAGTTTATCCGCTTGGTTACAAGCTATGGTATGGCTTTTCCAGTCATGATCTCCCACTAATCCTGCCATCATCCATGATTACACACGTTCATAGGGTAAGCCCAGGACTTGCAAGGTAAGCTAGTTTAGCTGATTTTAATGTTTTTTTCTGGTATACTGGTTATGTGTGTGGACATAAAGATGTTGAAATCTTTGGTTTTCATTTTCTAACAGTGAGACTACCAAACAATGTAGGTAATGCAACAAAGGTGTCGCAGTAGGTTTTATAATTGTTATATAAGAAAGCTAGTTTTCGGTAAGAAAGAACCTTAGCAAGGAATAGATTGAACTGAAAAAACAAGAAATAACCTTTAACAACGTTCTATAGCTTCATCCTGTTTATAGATATTTATTATATATGACTCGTTAGTTCAACGAAGTGTTATAACAACGTTCTATAGCTTCATCCTGTTTATAGATATTTATTATATATGAATCGTTAGTTCAACGAAGTGTTATAACAACGTTCTATAGCTTCATCCTGTTTATAGATATTTATTATATATGATTCGTTAGTTCAACGAAGTGTTATAACAACGTTCTATAGCTTCATCCTGTTTATAGATATTTATTATATATGATTCGTTAGTTCAACGAAGTGTTATAACAACGTTCTATAGCTTCATCCTGTTTATAGATATTTATTATATATGATTCGTTAGTTCAACGAAGTGTTATAACAACGTTCTATAGCTTCATCCTGTTTATAGATATTTATTATATATGACTCGTTAGTTCAACGAAGTGTTATAACAACGTTCTATAGCTTCATCCTGTTTATAGATATTTATTATATATGATTCGTTAGTTCAACGAAGTGTTATAACAACGTTCTATAGCTTCATCCTGTTTATAGATATTTATTATATATGACTCGTTAGTTCAACGAAGTGTTATAACAACGTTCTATAGCTTCATCCTGTTTATAGATATTTATTATATATGAATCGTTAGTTCAACGAAGTGTTATAACAACGTTCTATAGCTTCATCCTGTTTATAGATATTTATTATATATGACTCGTTAGTTCAACGAAGTGTTATAACAACGTTCTATAGCTTCATCCTGTTTATAGATATTTATTATATATGACTCGTTAGTTCAACGAAGTGTTATAACAACGTTCTATAGCTTCATCCTGTTTATAGATATTTATTATATATGAATCGTTAGTTCAACGAAGTGTTATAACAACGTTCTATAGCTTCATCCTGTTTATAGATATTTATTATATATAACTCGTTAGTTCAACGAAGTGTTATAACAACGTTCTATAGCTTCATCCTGTTTATAGATATTTATTATATATGATTCGTTAGTTCAACGAAGTGTTATAACAACGTTCTATAGCTTCATCCTGTTTATAGATATTTATTATATATGATTCGTTAGTTCAACGAAGTGTTATTTTTAAGAATTATTTCTTTGTGAAACTTTTCATTTCTGGTCCAATCACACAGCTATACTTCACATACAGATAGTATTAGTCTTCTGCTGTGTGGGCTATACCTTAACTGTTTAGTTTTGAATAAAACTATATCTGATAGAACTAATTCTCGTCTTAATCTCACGTGTTGTTCTAAAGTTAAAATCAAACTGTCATATTTGGCAAATCTTATTTTAGGCGTAAGGTTAGATCATATGCTTAAACTAAGCTATAATCAAATCTTAGATTTCACTTTTAGTGTTACAAATGACTTTAAGGAATAATGAAGCAGAGAACGGGTATTGAGGTTTCTCCTGTCTTAACAAGTCGCCTGTGTTGATGACGAAAAAACCATTTGAAACAAAAATGTATCTCAGAAGAGCTGATATGGGTATTAATATACGAGCGCCATTAGCTTCAAAATGTCAGTGAGTTTCGTTGTATCTCGATAAACTATCAGACTGCTTAACCGAAAACTAAAATAAGAAAGGATTCCAAATATCTGTTGCATGTTCAAAGCTGCCGCAAGGCTGTCTCACCTGCAAAAAAACGTGGCTTATGAGCAAGCAACAGATGCTGAATGTATGAAACTTAGGTTGAGCACGTGAATCTATTCAACGCATAGCTTTTGTTTAATCCGTTATATGAGGCGCATGCTACATACAGATGGCACGTGTTCTACCTACCTCTGCCGAAATGAAGCACGCGTCTTCTGCCAGAAGCTGTCAGTTCTTCATGGTTCGATGCTTTCCGTGTAATCAGCATGCTTACGCGCTGGGCATCTGTTACATATATGTAATTGTTGTGGTCTGTTGTATTGGCTTGCCCTCTGACACCTGGGACCTCGAGCCTTTATTCTAAGTGCTTTCATAATGTAAGAGTTGACCATTTCGAGCCTCAGACGTCTACACCAACAAAGAAACCAAACTCTTACGCCATATACTTTCGATTGTTCAGTAGAATGGTAGGTCAGGGTTGACAACAATAGATGAATTAAGATAGAAAGTATGTCGGTTTGCATTGGAAAAAGAAAACCCATCTCTTCGAGAACAATTCTCAAAAGCGCTGAACAAGAATTGCTTGCATGCGAAACGTTAACGACGATGCGTTTCTGAACGTCGTAACACTTCTCATCAAGATCATACGATTTCCAAACGTCAACAGAGTTAAAGCATAAGTTACACAATTGTTTGGATGACTCATGGAATGTAGAAGAGAATTCACTTTAATTATTTAAACAATCAAATTTAACATTCCAGGATGTGTGTCTATTGTTACCTGCTTCGGCTGTTCTATTTCATCCATTATTGTTCTACATTTTGTGGTCTGTAAAGAGTACACCAGGAAGATTTTAAAGATTTTTTTTTTCATATAAAGGACGTTGATGCTGATGTTTTCTTATAGCAAAGCCACATGGGACTATCAGCTGAGCTCACCGAGGGGATACGACCCCCTGATTTTAGGGTTGTAAATCCGTAGACTTACCGCTGTACTAGCGGGGTACGTTAATAGTACATAATATATATGCAAAAACTGCTCGTTTGGGTTGAGAAAATATTTTACGTAGAAGAGCGAACAACGTTTCGACCTTCTTCGTTCTTTTACGTAAAATATTTTCTCAACCCAAACGAGCCGTTTTGATATATATTTCTCTACAAGTGGGTTTTCTCGACATCACTGTATAGTACATAATGTTTCGCATTTAAAAAAAAATGTAGTTGATTCCACAACTGCAATGAACTTCATTGTATTCTGTGCTGTGTTGTAAAAATCATTAGCTTACGTAAGACAAATACACATACAAATACACACTGACGTGGGATCAAACCCTGTCATCGAAAATGTTGCTATTTCATCGGGGGACGTGATGATGTTCGATCTATTCCATTGTTACAGGGAAAGAAGTATCCCAAGAGTTTGCAGTGGGTGGGGTTTGTCACTTTAAAATCTATTTCTTGAATTGCTTTGTATGAAACTTAACAAACAAACAAATTTGTAACAATGTTTATTAAAATACCCATCACAGGCTCAGCAGTAAAACTGGAGGCTTATGACTAAAAGCCGGGTTTCGATACCCTTGATAGGCATAGCGTAGATAGCCTATTGTGTAGCTTTGCGCTTAACTACAAACAAACAAATAAAATCCTTTTCGAATCTGTATGTTTAAAATGGATTGTGTCTTTATTTGTACTCTTTTAAAGTTGAAGATATAGACTTAAAGTGATCACTGTTCGCTGTTAGAGTCGTTATTTTTATATGACGGAGGTACTGGGACTTGTGGACGTTTTTGTAAACCTTTACTTTTTGTTCAAATGCATATACAGTCAAAAACTGAAGCGTACAGATATTACTTGTGGATGTATTTTCTGATTTTTTTTCTCTGTCTAAAATGTCGCACTAGGGCACAGTTACCCCTAATTTTGAACCGATAACCTAGCTACTTCAAGATTGCCCTACTAAGATTATAAAAGTAACCAGGTGAGTGCACGATTTCATAATATGTATGCCGTAGCCTTCTATCAATTGCGGTACGGGTAGTTAAGGTACTTGACTCGTAATCCGAGAGTTACGGATTCGAATCCCTGTCGCACCAAACATGCTTGCCCTTTAAGCCGTGGTAGCGTTATAATGTGACGGCCAATCCCACTATTCGTTGGTAAAATAGTATCCCAAGAGTGGCGATGGGTGGTGACGACAAACTGCCTTCCCTCTAGTTTTACACGGCTAAATTAGGAGCAGCTAGCGCAGATAGCCCTCGAGTAGCTTTGCGCGAAATTCAAACCAAACTAATTATCATTTTCTATGTAATTATTTAAGCTAAATAACTTTATAAAAAATATATATTTTAGTTAAGTAACTAAATGAATGTAAATATATATGACCTACCGAGAACTCATCGGTAAGTTTATAATGCTAAAATCCGGGTGTCGATGCCTACGGTGGTCATATCGCAGAGAACAAATTATGTGACATTGAGTTTAAAAATAAATGCATTTCTTTTTTACATTTCTGTTTGTACAGAAACAGTTTATAACTACAATTAATGACTGTTTTCTTCTTGGAGCAATTCCATTCTACCATTTAGATTTGTTTATAAATAATTCATCCAAATATCCTCTTGGCAACGTTTTTAGTCTCGAATCTTCACTGAAACAAGAATTTGAAGCAAAACTAAGAATAGAAGCATAAGAAAAACCCGCCAAGAAGTGTAATTAAATCTTAATTATAAATCACCTTTGTACAAGCAATGCAGTTTGTATTTTCTGGAACATTCGTGCTTCTGAAATGGCTAAAAAGCTACCGTGGTAAATGTTGATAAATTGTTGTGAGTTTTAAGATGTGGAAAATCTTAAAATCTTACCAATAACAGTGGTAAATGTTGATAAATTGTTGTGAGTTTTAAGATCACGCTATGCTCTATAATTATTCTGCAAATCGTAGACAAATCACAAATTTAACCTTATAAGTTTTGATGGAGGATCCTATGTGCTTTATAAAGACATTTTAATAAGCTACTTTCACGCCATGTGTTTATAGACCCATGTTTTTTTATTGCTGTATTCCTAATAACGTGAGTCATACAAAAAGTGTGAGCAAAAAATCAGTATTGTGGCTAGTTACTTTAATTACCGCTTGGGTAGGCTATGTATGTAGTTTGCATAGAAAATGAGCGTTTGATCATTTAATTAGCGTTTTAACCTAGTCTATTTGGTCGTTTATTTAAATTGAGTGCTGTAGCGAGAGCAGAAACTTCAAATTACTTAATATGATATAATGTGTAGACACACTCGATAATGGTGGGCATGAAACAAGTCTGTTGTTTCAGGGCTAAGAAAAATATCACCCTGTTCGCTAAAAATCTGTACAAGACAATAATTTTAAGGTTAATAAAAGTACCATTTTACCCCAACGGTACTTTTAGGGTTAATAGAAGCGCCATCTTATCCCACATAAATGTACTTTGAAAACGAGACATTTTTTTTCTTACGTCAAAGGATTAGCTAAGACTAATATTCTCGCTACCAGTATGTGAGATGAACTTACCTCGCTACCAACGAGGTTGTACAAGAGATAGAAAAATGTCTCGTTTTCTTGCTTGGTCTACAAGACTGTTAACATAACAGATTCACGTGCATGCCACACTCGCAGCCCACCCTGTTAATCTTCAAAAAACAAGTGTGACAAGGCAAACAGCCAGAATATATTATCTGAGCATAGCGATGAGTTAGAAACCGCTGGCTAACCAATAGTTCTAGTCTAATATCCAATTCCAAGCCAAGTGGTACCATCGCCTGCAAACCGGTTTCTCCATTTATACTCGAACTGCAAGCCTACATAAATAGGACTATTGACTGCTTTGTGTCTCCTATTGTGTGTGAATAAAAATAAAAGATATCAAAAAGTATAAATCTGTGTAGAATCTGCAGAAATCTTTTGTTATTAAAAGCATTTTCTTTATCTGATCAAAGCTCAGCGTACCGATTAATTTGAGTGTGTTGATGATTAAACTCATGCAATGCATTATGGTGTCGGTAAAATTATTTATAGCAATAACGATAATGTAAAGTAATTAATTCCTCGTGACAAATTACAATTATATTCTACAGCAACAAAGCATTATTGGAAAAATCGATAATTTAACCAATCGTTCCTAATTTTGAACTAATAGGGTAGATATAAGACAGCTAATCAACAGATCCCATTGCCAGATCTCAGACTACTTTCAGGTGGAATTTTAGTGCCAATCTTATAATGCACCCCTGCAATAGGACGCAAATCATGAACATCGTATTCACAGACCGAGCTTGTAACCTACTAGTTTCCTTTCGAGTTAGTTTAATAAATATTTTAACGTAAACTATATGATACCTGACGAATAATATAATGGTGGCATGAATCAAATAATTACCGCTTTTAATAAAATAAAGTTAACGTTTCTCCTGATTGAAATGTCAAAATAATTCAGTACAGTTTCTGCACAACGATCAAGTCACTTTAGTGCAACTTTTTTTTTTTTTTTGGCGTAAATATAGTAAAAATCAATGAAAACTGTTAAAACGGATTGCTTTGTCAACAAATGAGATTGTTAGCTATATTTGACTTAAGTACGCATTTTGAACAAAATATGGGTCACATTAGCTCTGGCAGTTGGCCAAAGTATTCAATAGTTCTCATCGGTAAAACATTAAACTACGCCTGATGTATTGAAATTCTATCTTATCTTTATTTAAGACTACGATGTATAGTTGGCTGTTTGTGGCCTAGGTGATAAGGGACCTATCCGCAAGTCGGAATGTCTAAGGTTCAGATTCAATATGTCACTCGACACAATCCACACTGTCAGTGGTAGTGAATCTCATTATTTTGCTAAAAGAATCCACACTATTAAATGGTTGTCCTCCATCAGATCCACAAGTCTAAATTAAGGATGGCTATACCAGCACATAGGGATCCATGACCTGAATAGTCTGTCTGTAATAAGGTCCTATCCGGTCGAAAATACCAAATTCGAAGTTGTGAAACAAAAACTATATTGTACAGAAATATAAACGTCTTGCCTCCCTCTCTTATTTAAGCACGTTGAGACATTGTAATATTTATAGAATATGCAAGAATGTGAGATTTTTATCAAGTTATTATATTGTCAGGATGGCATATTCTAATTATTAAGTTCCTGTTGTGGTCTATTCATTTAAAGCACAACTAACAAAGTCTTGATGTATAAATCTTAACTTCAAATATTTTTACGATTTATTACTCATGCAAAAGAACATGAAGTGTGTAGTATTTCATTGTTTAGCCAGGTTTGTAAAGATAGTATCAAACATGGATTTAGTAAGAGCTGTGAACCTCTGGTAATGTGAAGGAAAAGTACAATCAGTACAGCTCTGAAAGCGGGTTGCACTGAAAGACAGACCTCATGATATATTTGTAAACTCGTGAATGACGATTACAACTTGTTTGTTAAAAGAGCTGTAGCGGTTTTCTACATGACTACGAAACACGAGCGAATCCCGAGAATCAGTGATAGAGATTTCAGATTTACCGTGTATTGTCTGCGTATAGCAAGCAGTGAAACCGACTATAATTTATCGTAAAGTTAAACTCTTTCTTAAACTATAGATATATATAGGAGTTTTGTTTTATTTTCTCACATTTCATCATAGTTTACCACCAGAAGCTTTATCTAACTAAAATTATGAATATTTTATTCTCCTAAAACAATGGTTCTCAAACCCCATCAACTCGAGGGCTTAATTATATGAATGAAAAATCCTGAGATACCCAACCTATAAAAATACCTTAAAATGTTGTCCCCACAAGTTTAGCATGGCGATTAACAAATACCGGCATAGTAAAACAGTAATATCTTCTTTGGACATACTGTATTGTTAAATTAATCTAACATGATTTTTATTAGCTTATTGTTTGTTTAGAATTAAAAAAACTCTCAGTATCTCTATTTTCGTCCATTTATTTTCGGCTCCCACTTTAGGAAACACTGCCTTAAAATATTAATGAAACATAGGTACATATTGTAATATGTTTTTGCTTGACTGTATCGCGACCTTTCCTCATCAGCTCAACTAAAATTCTAGGTTCGATTTTCTCCCTCAATACGGAGTAGCTTTGTTATAAAACGAACCATATCGTGTTCATGAATTTCACATAAACTGTCATAAAAATTACATTTAAAACATTGTACGCTGAAGTAATTAGGCATCATCTGCACAAAAATGATAAGAAATGTGTCTTTGTTTTGTATATTTTCAGAGAAAATACTGTAAGAAAAACGACGAATCAATTCAATACAGGCTTTTATAACATATACTGTAACAACTGGGTGCTTGTCAGAAAACCAACAACGCTTTGAATAAGTCAATTAATAATAATAATAATGACCTATCTGTTCTTTTCGATTATTAAAGGAATGCGTCTGTTTTCAAAGTTCGGAGTTTTTGCTCAACCATGAACTCTAACCCTATACCTCACTTTGCAAATGAAAATTAACCGATAGAAATATAAAATTATTAGTTCAAAGTTTCGTAGAAAAGTAAGTTACACTAACGAGGTACTCAACAAGAATAAGATAATCTTAGCTTATGTAAGACTTTTTGTGACTAGAGTTAAACAGAAATATCCTCGCGAGCCATTCCAAGAGCAAACTTAACATTTTTACTCTGGAAATAGAAAGGATTGTGTCAATAATTCACATAATGTTTTTATTTTTAAAATATAATTAAATATGAATTACTTGAATGTAGTAAAACCCACGTGGTTTAGGGAAATAACGCTTTTAAAACGGTGTTTTTATTTTCAGTTTGCTCCAATCTATCTCATTTTAAGCTCTAATATTTTCTTCAATATCACTCATTGTCTGTGATGCAGTAACAAAACTAAAAGAGTGACATGCACATGAAATCTATAATCCACATGAAGTATATGTTTCTGTTGTTGCAATAGTTCACAGTATACTCAACAGACTTTCAAGTACTGAGATTTCTGCTGACTATGGCCTGCTCGAGGAACGTGATTAGAATCAGTTATCTGATTTTCGTTTTCCAAATCCATTACGTCATTAACAGTCTGACTGGAGCCTCATATGTCAAGAGAGTAACGTTCTTTGTCTCCGAGTGGTAACACGGTTTTTTAATTAACTTTATAACGCTTTTACCTTAGAGTGTAAGTGTAATTTAAAAGATTAGTTTCATAACTGAGCGTGGGATTCTAAGCTTGTAATATTACACTCATAGCTTAAGTCTTAAGATACAAGCTGCGCATACACCATATGGGTCTTTTCTTTCAGATTTCATAACTTCTCGAGGTTTTTAAATCTCACTGAATCGCCAGCTTCGTTTGATAGTTTGACATTAAAACAAAAAATAAATAGTTGGTCTCCCCAGCAAAATATAAAAAAGTTTTTCAATAGAAAGTTTTTTTTCAATAAATATAGACTTAAATATTACTTTCAGACAAACGTTGCTCAACATTCTATAGAAGCAACTGTACCGCATTTCAGAGCTTCCTCAGAACACGTCACTAGTATTCTGTTTTCTCGGAACACCGGAATGACTAATAGGTGTAATATCACATCACTAGTATTCTGTTTTCTCGGAACACCGGAATGACTAATAGGTGTAATATCACATCACTAGTATTCTGTTGATGACGAGAAATGACTTGTTGAGAAATATATATTACTAGTATTTTGTTTCCTTGGGCACCGGAATGACTAGTTTGTAATATCATATCACGGTCATTTGTTTTCGGAACCTGACCCGACGATGACCGAAGATCAGGTCGAAACGTAGTATTCTGTTTTCTCGAACACTGGAATGAATAACGAGGTGTAATATCACATCACTAGTATTCTGTTTTCTCGGAACACCGGAATGACTAGTTGGTGTAATATCACGTCACTAGTATTCTGTTTTCTCGGAACACCGGAATGACTAGTTGGTGTAATATCACATCACTAGTATTCTGTTTTCTCGGAACACCGGAATGACTAGTTGGTGTAATATCACGTCACTAGTATTCTGTTTTCTCGGAACACCGGAATGACTAATAGGTGTAATATCACGTCACTAGTATTCTGTTTTCTTGGAACACCGGAATGACTAATAGGTGTAATATCATATCACTAGTATTTTGTTTTCTCGGAATACCGGAATGACTAGTTGGTGTAATATCACATCACTAGTATTCTGTTTTCTCGGAACACTGAAATTACTAGTAAGTGTAATATCACGTCACTAGTATTTTATTTTTCTCGAAACACCTGAAATTGCATTACAGGAAGACTGAATATAGTTTGATTCGTGTGATGCTTTACAAGCCCAATACGGGTTTTCACTAACAAGGGTGTGTAATAGCATTTCATCTGTACCCCCACCTGCTGGTCAAGAAAACGTTCTTAGCGTCAGGGTTGTTTATTTGTATTTAAGTACAAAGCTGCACAATGGGCTATATGTGCTCTGCCCACTACGGGTATCAAAACTTTGTTTGTAGGTTTGTAGATCCACAGACATTTCGCTGTGCCACTGGGGAAGGGGGGAGCGTTCATATTGACACTAATGAAACATATCTACAGTTCTATTCCTTTTATAGTTTTCTTCTCCGTGATTATTCCTACAAGTTAACCCTTTTCTTTTTCTTTTGTGCGATAATCAAGTGTACTTATAACTTTACCCTTCTATTTCTCTTCAATACGATTATGAAATATTCCTTTGATTTTACCCTTTTATTTTCCCAGTATTCGTTAATGGACCATATCTACAGTTTCGCGCGTTTATTTTTTCCTGTGTACGCTTATGAAATACGTCCACAGCATCACTAGTTTCTCCTCTTATGTATTTCTCAAGTATTTTAAGATACAAAACAGAATATTCCCAGGCTTAAAAAAAGAAGTATTGTACGTAAACCAAATGTCGCACGAGTTGTAAGACATCGTATGTATAAACACACAAAACATCCATGTGCATATATAGTTCTAAGTCGGTGTAAGATATAGTCGTATATTTTCATAGCATAAACAATCGCCTTGGTTTTGCCTGCACGTATTACGTGCAGAGCGTCTTACGGCAACCAGCTGGACAGGCAGATTTCGAACTCACCATAAGGTTGTCTAGTTACCTGGCAGCCTTCCAAGATGTACCAGGTGCTATTGTTTGTAGAATACAAAAACTTTCAGATGAAGCAACACAACGTTACAGTTTTATCATGAAACCTGCGTGAAGCGTAGCACGTGTGTTATCTCGTGACAACACCGACTAATGATATCGGTCCTGGTCAGTGATGTCCCGAGCATTTCTAGATTTCACGGCAACTTCTTTAACACCCTATGGCCGTTGAATTTATGACGACATAGCTAGAAAAAATAACTAAATCAATAAAAGACAACAGCCAGAGATACAGATAAGCAAAATGGTAATTTGTATCTCAGGACGGCTGGTATGAGTATTAATACTTTTATTTATAAGCAGAGAACTATAAAAGTATTAATACCTATACCAGCCGTTCTGAGGTACATTTTTATTTCAAGTGGGTTTCTCGTCGTTAAGAAAATGGTAATTTCACGCATGCAAGATATTTTCAATGCGTTAAAAATATTCAAAGCTTTGTAAATCAACTACGAAGTGCGATACAGATAGAAAGGGGTCAGGAGAAGAGTTATGGGCTATTTGTTTGTTGCTGGTTTTTTTCCTTTATTTACCATACTGACAGTGTGGGGGTGGAACAGTTAATTATAATGTTATTTATTTCTTATTCAAGTAGGACTTAACTTTAAGGAATGCTGAAAAGTCCAGATCCTCAAAATCAAGAAACTTTCCACTTAAATGCCTCCTTTTTCAATCATGAGAATAAAGCAGAAAATATCTGAAACCCACACACAAGAAAAGTGAAATGTGGTTTCAGACTGGCGTTGCGTTTAGATGGAAATGGTTCCTCTTATTACATTTATAAAGAGAGCAAACGTTTAAATTAATACAGATGAGTAGGTTTTCCTAAGAAAATCATGGTCTATATTAATACAGATGAGTAGGTATTTCTATCAAAAGCATGGTTTTTATTAATACAGAAGACTAGGTGTTCCTGAGAAAAGTATGATCTATATTGGTACAGAGGACCAGGTGTTCCTAAGAAAAGTATGGCTTTTTATTAATACAGAAGACTAGGTGCTCCAAAGAAAAGTATGATCTATATTCATACAGAGGACCAGGTGTTTCTAAGAAAGGCATGGTTTATATTAATACAGACGACTAAGTGTTCTTAAGAAAAGCTTGTGACACAGAACTAATACTCTGCTCTATAAATACTTGAAACAAATAATTCGTGTGCCGCAGTAAGAAATGTTATAAAATTTAGAAAATTCCCTTTGCTATATTCTACACACACACACACACACCTAGAGTCAAGAGAAACAAGAGGTACAAAAGTATGAGCGCCCGCAAAAGGGAGCACTTTCTTCTTCTGAAAAATAAGAAGTATGGTTCTTTCTTGATTCATCCACCTAATGTAAATGAATTTATATTTTTTGTTCACTTCATAATTTCGCACTACTTTACCCCTGTAAAATGTCTACGGACGTTCACGTTAAAATGTAGAAATAGAAACAGATCTATGCCGTAACCTGGTAAAAATCAAAGTTATATGTAGCATCTGATAAAATGTTTCCAGAACATAGGAAATATTCATTTTTGTTGATCAAATTCATTATACATCCACCTTCATGGATCAGCGGTAAATGTGTGGGCTTATAACGTTTTCAATGCCCGTGATGGACGGAGCACAGACAGCCCCTAAAGTAAAAGTAACATTATAGCTTTTCGCTTAATAACAAACAAACAAACCTATAAGGTTTAATTGAGTGGCTATCGCGACCTCTCTTGCCTGTTAACACCCTGTGAACCAATCTCTTAGTGGTAAACCTGAAGGTTTATACCGCTAAAACCCGGGATTCGATACCCGTTGTGGGCACAGCACTGATATCCCATTGCGTAGCTTTGTACCTAACAAGAAATAAACGAGAAATCTGAATTAATTTGGGTATTTTTTTTGTATTTACTTAAGCTGTGATGACCCTTTTTAAAGCTTGCAATAGCCTCTTGTTGGTGGTGACTACAACAACAACAACATTACTCATTTTTCGTGTCCCAGATCCAACATGGCCCGTTGTTAGGGCGCTTGACTCTTAATGCGAGGGTCTCGAGTTCGAATTCCTGTCACACCAAACATGCTCGCCCTTTCAGCCGTGGGGGCATTATAATGTACGAACAATCCCACTATTCGTTAGTAAAAGACTAGTCCAGCAGTGTGGGTGGTGATGACTAGCTTGCTTTTCATGTAACCTTGCACTGTTAAATTAGGGACGGCTAGCGCAGATAGTCCTCGTGCATCTTTGCATTAAATTCAAAAAACATAAACACTGTTGTATCCTTTTTTTTGTTGTTGTTGTTGCAATTACGCTTTAGTGAAAAATGCTGACAAACTACATCGTCTAGGATGCCACTGATATGGAAACATGCGTGGGTTAACTAACCCAGTATAATCAGACGTGACCTATAGATGTTAAAATATTCCATTTCAGCTACAACTGACAAAAAGCTAACCGTCATGTTGTTGTTGTTGCTGTAGTCTTAGTGCAGAGCTACACAACATGTTATCTGTACTCTGTCCTCTGATGAGAATCGATTTTCGGACTTTAGCGTTCTTTCTCCGTAAACTTGCCATTTACCGCAAGGGGGCGCTAAGAGCAAAGCTTTAAATATCATCACAATATTTGAGTTGTCTTTAATCGGTCTCGCCATTTTTCACCTGCAGATAATAACCGCATATTATAAAATTCCAACCACTTCTTACTTCATACTGAATAAGTAAAGATCTTAAGGGACTTTATCAGCGAAAAGATCAGTAATAGAAAAGAAATGTTATTCCTGTTTTAAAACCACATAATGGATTATCTGCGCTGTGCCCACAATATCAAATTATGAAGCGTTATGAGCCACCAGACGCAAAATAGTGAAACATTACGATTCACAATATTTACCAATTTTGTATTGCCGTAACAATAGAATTAAAATACAATAACGAGAAGCAACCAATATTAAATATTTTCAAGAAGTTTTTACTCACATTTTTTGTTTGTTTGTTTCAGAAGAAACTTTAATAAACTGAAGTAAAACTAGGCTTTGTTCAGGTTTTGATCAGCTTAAAGCTTAAAATTTTGAACAGGCAGAATACATCTCTATTACTGTTTGTACGGTAAGTCTCAAGAAAGAAAAATAATCCTAGAACCAGTAAGAATAAAATTGTTTGTTCGGTAAAGTCTCAAGAAAGAGAAATAATCCTAGAACCAGTAAAAATAAACTTGTTTGTTCGGTAAAGTCTCAAGAAAGAGAAATAATCCTAGAACCAGTAAGAATAAAATTGTTTGTTCGGTAAAGTCTCAAGAAAGAGAAATAATCCTAGAACCAGTAAAAATAAAATTGTTTGTTCGGTAAAGTCTCAAGAAAGAGAAATAATCCTAGAACCAGTAAAAATAAAATTGTTTGTTTAGTAAAGTATCAAGTAACAATACGTAGTTCTAGAATTATTAAGAAATGTTTGTACAGTAAAGTTTCGAGTAATAATAAGTAGTTTTAGAATAAACATAAAAATGTTTGTACAGTAAAGTTTCAAATAATAAGAAATAGTCCTAGAATGAGTAAAAAATTATGCATGAAAATTCGCAAGTAAGAATAAGTAGTCCTAAAATTAGCAGGAAAAAAATGTTTGTACAGTAAAGTCTCAAATAATAAGAAATAGTCCTAGAATGAGTAAAAAATTATGTATGAAAATTCACAAGTAAGAATAAGTAGTCCTAAAATTAGCAGGAAAAAATATTTGTACAGTAAAGTCTCAAGTGAGAAGAAATAGTCCTAGAATTCGCTTAAAAAAACAGTTTCCGGAATTATATACTTAAGTCTTCACTGTTCACTTGTTCGGAACAAATATTTTACTGTTCATAAGTTTTTGAAATTTGTTGACAAAATAATAGTAGGCGTGTAAAAAAGAAAGACAAAAATAAAAAAAACATAAATGGAAGGAAACGAAATTTCTCCTTGTTTTGGTAGATGTAAGAAGTTATTCTGTTACAAGTTGTTGTTTTTTTAATGGCATAATTTAACTGTCTCCTGCCTCAGTAACGATTGTTAGCCTCTCTTCCGTTACGTGTTTGTGGCACGTGCCTCCAATGGGAATGACATTCGAATTCTTAAGGTTCCGCTAGCTGGAAAAGAAATTCTCTCCACAAGTGAGCTTCTTTCCTGTTTTTTATGAATACTTTATAGGTTTTATGTTATTCCATTTCTGTGTTAAGCGGTCTAAAAAGACATGTATGTGTTTTTACGTTTTACTTATTTTTGTTTTTCTTACATTAGTGTCATTAATTAAAAAAACGAAATAAAATACGGTGTTGAAACAAATAAGTAATATGATGTTTAAAATACTCAATCTAACTCTGATTTATAATAACTTAAATAATATTTAAAAAAACACACAACAATAACTCATAAATTTACACCAGTTCTCTCTGAAACAGCTTTTGTTGACGCAGTTTGATAACGTTGTTGTTTTGAATTAAGCACAAAGCTACACAATGTGCTATCTGTGCTCTGCCCACCACGGGTATCGAAACCCGGATTTTAGCGTTGTAAGTCCGCAGACATGTCGTTGATCCACTGGGGGGCGTTTGATAACGTAACGTGAATAATAGGATTTCAGCCTGCCCGGCATGGATAGGTGAAGTAAGGCGTTCGACTCGTAATCAGAGGGTAGAGGGTTCGAATCCCCATCGCACCAAACATGTTCGCCCTTTCAGTCGTGGGGGCGTTATAATGTGACAGTCAATCTCCACTATTCGTTAGTAAAAGAGTGGCCCAAGAGCTGACGGTGGGTGGTGATGACTAGCTGCCTTCCCTGTAGTCTTACACTGTTAAATTAGGGACGGCTAGCGCAGATAGCCTTCGAGTAGCTTTGCGCGAAATTCAAAACAATCAAAAAACAAACAGCATCTCAACTATCCGAGGGTTTCGCTGTGGTGAACACAGCAGATATCTCGATGTAGTTTTGCTATAAGAAAACACATATCTGAATATCTGTCGTGTCCCATCCAGAATGAAAAGCCCTTGGCCCCATTGGTACAAGATATATCAGATAACATGTAGTGGAGATTACAATATCCATTCTTATTTACTTTCGCTCAAAAATTCTCATTAATAACTCGTGAAATAAACTTCAATATTCCGAAACGCTTTTAATAGGTATTCAATTAGGCTAGTTCATAAACATGGACAAGATTGTTATAAATCTAATCCGTCGTGTGAAAACGTGGCTCCTTTCCATTTCTTATCTACCTGTCTATGCAAATGTCAGATACACGGTTTGATTTCAGGTCATTAATTCGGGAGGCAACCGAGGTGCGAAGCCTTTTTTACACAACCACCTTTACAGTATCTTTTAAATGATGTGTAACATAACGATAAATACGTTCCACATGGTCAGTTACTAGTTGATGTCGGAAGTCGCCTACTATACGGAAGCAGAGTGCCATAGGATTTGAGTAATGTACCATAGTGTATCCTGTCATCAAGTAGTGTTATTGATGACCTTCGGTTATAAACACCATTGTTTTGTTTTGTTTTGTTTTATTTCATGATCTACATCCACGCAACGATCACATTGTAGATAAACAATGCTATTACTTTAAGAAGAATTTTGGTTTTACTGGTATATCTTTAACCAATAGTTGTTTTTTTCTTTTGAAATATCTCTAGATAAAAGATGTGTGTGTGTGTTTTTCTTAAAACAAAGTTACATCGGGCTATCTCCTATATCTACCGAGGAGGATCGAGCCCCTGATTTTAGCATTGTAAATCCGTACACTTAATGCTGCCCCAGCGGGGGACACTCGGTAAAAGAGAAAAAATGAAATATTTTTTGCTTGTTAATTTCTAAACTATCAGACATATCGTATAATTCAAAGCATAGAAATAAACGGCACTTTAACTACAAATATTATTATTAATTCTATGTACAAAACCGTGATTTGATGTTAACATTTTATTCGCTGATTAAAAAAAAAAAGATTTAGGACATTGTTAAATTCCGCTTTAAAATATCCCTCAAAGTCATACCACACAGTAAGTCACCCGACTCGTAATCCGAGGGTCGCGATTTTGACTCCCCGTCACACCAAACATGCTCGCCCTTTCAGCCGAAGGGACGTTATAATGTGACGATCAATCCCACTATTCTTTGGTAAATGAGTAGCCAAGTGTTGGCGGTGGTTGGTGGTGACTAGCTGCCTTCCCTCTTGTCTTACACTGCTAAATTAGGAACGGCTAGCGCAGATAGCCTCTGTGTAGCTTTGCGAGAAATTCAAAACAAAACCAGTCGTATGAGGATTACACTACTTCGAAGAATACTTTGATTAATGAAACTGGTCACAAGTTGTATTTGTTGAAATATTGATTTTTATTCACCATTTGGGGTTGGGATAATATAAATAACTGTTGGAATTGCAGCAGCGAGAAGAGTTGGGATACTGAACGCCGTTTCAGTTACGACAGTAAAAAGAATTTGGTTTCTATTAAGGACTGTTAGAGTTACGAAACTAAGAAGAATTGGTAACTACTAAAGATGACCCCAAGAAGAACTGGAATATTACAGAGAATCTTTTCCGTTAGAGCTATGATATTGAGTGCTGTTAGAGATATAACTCCAAGAAACAGAGATCTCTAGATAAATTTCAGAGTTACGAATCTAAGGAGTGTTGAATTGCTATAGAAAAATGTTAGAAACATGACTCTGCAAATAATAGAATAGGATACTATAGAAAATATTTATTTAGAAGAGAAAACATCATACAGCAGAAATGTTCACAAATGGAGACTAAAAAGATTTGTTAAAGATACAATACAGGCAACTGGGTAAAATAAAATTATATTATGTAGTGGAATGTAGTTGAAAATTAAATGTTAAATTGTACATAGTGTTTGTAACATATTCAAGAACTGGTAAGTTTAGTGAAACTTTTGGAATGAAAATTCTAAGAAAAACTTTCGCGATATGCAGGAATTCTAGCCGTAATTTAAAGGTAGGGCCAACGTATGTCGTAAAAATTTTAGTCATAGTTTGACATTAAAAATAATAAAAGTAACAGCAGTTACCATATTCCAAAAATCTGTCATAGAAGTAAGATGCTTCAGACAGATTTTAAGGATAGATCGGAAAAGCGTTACATAAGTAGAAAAAAAAAGATGTTGATGAAAATATACTTCAGGAAATTAAAGTGTACGCACGTGACAGGAAGCCATAGTGTAATTATGAAAGTTAAAATAATATAAAGATTTTAGACTTTTTTTTTTATGAGTGTCTTTACAAACAAAAGAGGTCAGTAGCATCAGCTTGTTTGGTCAGCATTTGTGCAGTTATATGTCACAACGATAAGGGTAAGACGTGGAAATATATGTTTTTCTTGTACTGAGTTCCATACACGAACCACGTGCATTTATAATACCAATCTCATCTGGTGTGAGTAACATATTAAAATTTATTAATTATAGTGTTTTATAAGTGATACTTATTCGGAGCCAGTCCTTCTTACACGTGATTCGCTCCTTCCTGTATCTCCCCTGGTGACAGCAGGTGGTTACTATGATCAATTCTTAGTTCTTCCATGGCAGCTGACTTGTGTAAGAAGTGCAGCTGTAACAACGGTGTTTGATTGGCACACGTGAAAGTACGAGTGCACAGTTACCAAGCGATATTTGACCTACAAAACTCGGAAGTGTAGAGAGTGACTGTATATCTTTGAATCAACTTGCACGTAGTTTCATAAATACATACTAAGTTAAAATAAATTCATTCTACACATATATATATGTGTGTGTATGTGTTTATGTGCATATACATGTTGCGTTTAGTTTATATTTTATCGCTAACAGAAACGAATCCATCCAACCTAACCTGTACACTTAACTTTATTGGTTTTCTGGCTTTGTTTTGTAGACTGGAAACATCTAACTTCCAGCAATCTTTCTACACGTGTATCGACTAAACTGTGTTAGTTAATAACAAGTTAGCCTTAATCATGAAAGACAAGAAGTTGTATTAGCCTGTAATTTTAAAACTGTTTAATGTATTTGTTATAAGTTCAGGAACTTACCTCTGTCCTGATTTTAAAATAGGGATATTTCAAGAGCCAGGGTAATCCATGTAATTCGTCAAAGTGGTTAAATGGCTGTTTCGTTGCTATCATACTTGATTCGTTAAACAACGAACACGTGTAAGAATTAGTTACCTAATTTCCATGAAGCAGCACCGTGAAAACAACAAACCAAAAACAAAACAGAGGCAGTTCAGAATTTCAGTTATACTGTAGAGTTTCAATGCGTTGCGTTTTGATTTCGAAGAACTGAAAAAAATAGGGAAAAAAATTACCATGACAACACACTTTCAGTATAGATTTGAAAGCAGATACACAAATAAAGTACTTACAGCTACATTACAGCAACGTAAAAAGCAAGCAACGTATTTAAAAATTATATGTTTTCCTTGATTTCTGGCCTTGCGGGTTCGAATCCCCGTCACACCAAACATGCTAGCCCTTACAGCCATGAGAGCGTTATAATTTGTAGGTCAGCCCCACTATTCGTTGGTAAAAGAGTAGCCCAACAGTTGGTGGTGGATAGTGATGACTAGCTGCCTTCCCTCTAGTCTTACACTGTTAAATTCGGGACAGATAGCGCAGATAGCCCTCGTGTAGCTTTGCGCAAAATTTAAAAACAAACATTTCTGAAAGTAAAAAGCTGTACTTTTTGTAACTTCATCTCTATAGCTACCAATCGGCTAAGTAAGAACATATTTCTAAATTACTTATCCACCAAGTTGCTGTTGAATACCTCATCTTGTTGGCTACATGATTATAATAATATATAAGTCACACACAAATTTACAAAAAAAACAAAAAAAACATTAATATTATTGTTAATCCCACTAATTACTGTTTGAATACATTCGGTTTTTACTTAGAAAATTGATGTTTCTATTCAGTTGAACTTGGTTAATGCCCAATAGTGTCACAGCGGTATGCCTGCAGACTTACAACGCTAGAAACCGGGTTTTGATACCCGTGGCGGTTACGATACTAAGAAGAGTTGAAAGATCACAGAAAACCGTTAGAATTATGATACTATGATACTGAGGAAAATGCAAAATAGAGGTCGGTAGTATCAGCCTGTTAGGTCAGCATTTGTTTAATTACTTGTCACAACGATAAGGGTAAGTCGTGGAAATATATGGATAACTATGTGTTTAACCACAAACAAACAATTTACTTAATTAATTGTTTATGCTTAATTTTGCAGCAAGCTAAAACTTAGAGTTACTTAATATGATGCAATGCGTAGACTCCAGGGTTAAGAAAAGGTCTTAAAACAAGTTTTTTAATTAAAGGTCAAATATTGAAATATATTATTAACATGAAGAAAGATCAATTAGTGTAGACGAGATCACAACAAGTACTTTTATTGTTGTTTTTATTTGCAAATTTCGTTTAAGCTAAAATTCCAATTTGAACGATTCGTGTTTGAAACAAATTTTTAACAAGCAAATTACTTAAATAGTTCAAAACATTATAAAATTCTCAAAGTTTGTACTCAGATTAAAACCATGTTCACCTTTGTCAGACTCACAAGTCTCGTTCTGTTCCTTGCTTGCATGTAAGAGCGAATGAATATAATTGGTATGTCTTTAAGTAGAAACAGGAAGGTGGTGTCACAAGAGCCCTCTACACATAACTGAACTATATAGATAAGAACACTGTATAATCAGAAAGGCGGTGTAACAAGAGCTTTCTACAAATAACTGAACTACATAAATAAGAACACTGTATAATCAGAAAGGCGGTGTAACAAGAGCTCTCTGCTAATAACTGAACTACATAGATAAGAACACTATAGAAACAGGAAGGCGGTGTAACAAGAGCTCTCTGCTAATAACTGAACTACATAGATAAGAACACTATAGAAACAGGAAGGCGGTGTAACAAGAGCTCTCTACTAGTAACTGAACTACATAAATAAGTACACTGTATAATCAGAAAGGCAGTGTAACAAGAGCTCTCTGCTAGTAACTGAACTACATAGATAAGAACACTGTATAAACAGGAAGGAGGTGTAACAAGAGCTCTCTGCTAATAACAGAACTACATAGATAAGAACACTGTAGAAACAGGAAGGTGGTGTAACAAGAGCCCTCTACACATAACTGAACTACATAGATAAGAACACTGTATAATCAGAAAGGCGGTGTAACAAGAGCTCTCTGCTAATAACTGAACTACATAGATAAGAACACTATAGAAACAGGAAGGCGGTGTAACAAGAGCTCTCTACTAGTAACTGAACTACATAAATAAGTACACTGTATAATCAGAAAGGCGGTGTAACAAGAGCTCTCTGCTAATGACTGAACTACATAGATAAGAACACTGTATAAACAGGAAGGAGGTGTAACAAGAGCTCTCTGCTAATAACTGAACTACATAGATAAGAACACTGTAGAAACAGGTAGGGGTGTAACAAGACCTCTCTACAAATAGCTGAAACATATAAATAAGTACACTGTATAAACAGGAAGGGGTGTAACAAGAGCTCTCTGCTAATAACTGAACTACATAGATAAGTACACTGTATAAACAGGAAGGAAGTGTAACAAGAGCTCTCTGCTAATAACTGAACTACATAGATAAGAACACTGTAGAAACAGGAAGGTGGTGTAACAAGAGCTCTCTGCTAATAACTGAACTACATAGATAAGAACACTGTAGAAACAGGAAGGTGGTGTAACAAGAGCTCTCTACACATAACTGAACTACATAAATAAGAACACTGTATAATCAGAAAGGCGGTGTAACAAGAGCTCTCTGCTAATAACTGAACTACATAGATAAGAACACTATAGAAACAGGAAGGCGGTATAACAAGAGCTCTCTACTAGTAACTGAACTACATAGATAAGAACACTATAGAAACAGGAAGGCGGTGTAACAAGAGCTCTCTACTAGTAACTGAACTACATAAATAAGAACACTGTATAAACAGGAAGGAGGTGTAACAAGAGCTCTCTGCTAATAACTGAACTACATAGATAAGAACACTATAGAAACAGGAAGGCGGTGTAACAAGAGCTCTCTACTAGTAACTGAACTACATAAATAAGTACACTGTATAATCAGAAAGGCGGTGTAACAAGAGCTCTCTGCTAATAACTGAACTACATAGATAAGAACACTGTAGAAACAGGAAGGTGGTGTAACAAGAGCTCTCTACAAATAACTGAACTACATAAATAAGAACACTGTATAATCAGAAAGGCGGTGTAACAAGAGCTCTCTGCTAATAACTGAACTACATAGAAAAGAACACTGTATAAACAGGAAGGAGGTGTAACAAGAGCTCTCTGCTAATAACTGAACTACATAGATAAGAACACTATAGAAACAGGAAGGCGGTGTAACAAGAGCTCTCTACTAGTAACTGAACTACATAAATAAAAACACTGTATAAACAGGAAGGAGGTGTAACAAGAGCTCTCTGCTAATAACTGAACTACATAGATAAGAACACTATAGAAACAGGAAGGCGGTGTAACAAGAGCTCTCTGCTAATAACTGAACTACATAGATAAGAACACTGTATAAACAGGAAGGAGGTGTAACAAGAGCTCTCTGCTAATAACTGAACTACATAGATAAGAACACTATAGAAACAGGAAGGCGGTGTAACAAGAGCTCTCTACTAGTAACTGAACTACATAAATAAGTACACTGTATAATCAGAAAGGCGGTGTAACAAGAGCTCTCTGCTAATAACTGAACTACATAGATAAGAACACTATAGAAACAGGAAGGCGGTGTAACAAGAGCTCTCTACTAGTAACTGAACTACATAAATAAGAACACTGTATAACCAAAAAGGCGGTGTAACAAGAGCCCGACAATTAACAATAAGTATATTCCATAAACAGGAATACCCTATGAACAAAATGTAACATAAAAGCTAAAACAGGAACACAGTCATGAAATACAACTTGTGCATAGCTCTGTTGACTGTTGGGTGAACTTCTTCTGCTGTCGGATCTGAGTAGCGACGAGATTTTTTCCTGTTCTGGCAGATTCCAATATGTTTCTCTAAATAATCCGAAAAGGTTGCTGAACACAATAACATCGGGTAAGTAACTTCCCTAACGTTTACTACAAGTAACAACTTTGTCGCCACTACTCAATCGTTCACACTAAACATGCTCGCCCTTTCAGCCGTGGGGGTGTTATAATGTTACGGTCAATCCCATTATTTGTTGGTAAAAGAGAAGCCAAAGAATTGACTCGAGTGGTAATGACTAGCTGCCTTCTTTCTAGTCTTACACTGCTAAATTATGGAGGGCTAGAGCTGATAGCCCTCGTGTAGCTTTGCGCGAAATTAAAACAAACAAACAGATAAACAAACTACTCCATGGCTGTAATTTTACGACGTAAATTACAAAGTTTATCAAAACAAGCAAAGCAGATGTGACATTGTATTTAGTAAATTACAAATCTGTAATTACCGAAGTTTTAGAAATGATCATTTACTATTGACGTACGAATAAAACCATATGCAAGAGAAAACAAACAAACAAAGTGGTAGAATTAAAAAGTTTAAATCTGGCTTATCCTATCTTTGATTATAAAATGAAAGCGGTTTTAATTTGATAAGTTTTATAAGTCAAACAATTTGGGTTTGGGAAGGTAGAATATAAAAATAAATTTTCTGATCAAATTGTACACACTTGTACCATTGTTTCAAACCGCTCATGGTTATCAGGTCGGGAGAATGTTGTGCATGGTCGGGTCCACTTCAAAGTCACCCTATCTTCTTCCTTAAATTAATCACTAGAAAACAACTACAATGACTAGATGAGGACGAACGAAAAGGACTTCTGAAAAGTTATCTTGGGATATAGTCTATAAAGTTATCTTGGGACCTAGTCTATAAAGTGATCTTGGGACCTAGTCTATACAAAGGAACCGAAATTCTCTGTGTGTGGACAACTAACTTCTACAACATGCATTCAGAACCTTGAGAAAACAACAACGTTTTATTTCACTTAAATTTATTACATTTTCAATAGTTATTAAAAATTTAAATTAAACATTATATTGGCACGTAGTGTCCATTCTATAACGAAACCTGATTCAATTATTTGTAATATTTATTATTATAAGAACATGTACAATAATAAGAAGATATGCGTCATACATACATATATAAGGGTTATATTTACAATTAACAGCAGTTGAACTGATACTTGAAAGTGAGAATCACATCAAACTAGAATATATTTTGTATTAAATGTTTTAAAACTTTGGTTTTGTCGAGTTCTGAGAGTAGAAATTCGTATAAAAAAACCAAAGACAAAGTTTATAATAAAGTGGTGGTGTTTAAAATAAAACGAATAAAAACTGTTTGATATTGTGTTCACTAGTGAAATAGATATTGTTTTCTCAAACTCTTTGTGTGAAGTGTCCTAAAACATTGTTACGCAGAGAGTAATTTACAAATATCAAGAAACTCATTTCCGCAGAACCAGATGTTTCGTGTCGTTGAAATGGCAGTTTGGTGTTTATTTTCTTATCACCTGCCCTAATACTAAAGCGCTACCTATGAGAGATTTAGGGAAACTTAAACTCTCGTACGTTATGCCTCATGCGTGACCGAGCCCGTGCAGCGATGATGCAAAGTATAAAACGCACTAACGTGTTGTTACTGAAAGTTTTATGTCGATGAGAGATAGAGGATATGAACAGGTCTTTTAAGCTATGTTACTATTAAAGTAACAGCTTTAATACAAACAAGACTGCTTAGACTGTCCAGTAGTGAGTGACTTGTTCGCTAAGCTAGCAATAAGAAACGTTCTCTTAAGCTTGTGGTTTTAGCCACTTATATTTTGTGTTTTTTATTACCGATTTCTGTGTGTGTTTGTGAAAACTGTAAGCACAGCTTGTTACTTCGATGAAATGATGTAGAAGCCACACATCAAGTTTTTAGGATGTTGCGAAGAAGAATTTATCCGTTTCTTTTTATTCTACTACAGTCCTTCATAATGGTAAGTATCTGATTTCAGAATGTTTCCGTTGATTATGTAGTGACGTTTTTACTTTCTTCTGTTACATTTGATCTCCGCCACTGAAATCCAAGCACCACGAAGTACGGTCCATGTTAGTCAGAACACATGCATAATAACTCGCTCAGATTTATTTCTAATGCATATGAACTCGCATAATGTATAAACAATAACCTGTTCAGATGAAATATTCTTAAATAAGCAGAAAACTTAACGATTCGTGTTTTCATAGGAATATCTATCAATGTTAGTATGAAGACACAACATAACATGCACATTATTTTTGAATATTATTACAGCTAAAGAAGCTTGACAAACTAGATTCATTCTACAAGCTAAAACCAGTTCCTTAAATTACATTTTAACTTGTATTAAAAAGAATACAGCGTGTAAATTACTATCTATAGTTAAGATAGTACAATGGATTATAAAAATTGTCATTCAAAAATTAGTACATGCTTGCATACGTATTCAATAACGTACGAAAATACTTAACATACACAACCTCTATTGTTGTTGTTTCTCCCTGTTTCTTCTGTCTGATTTTACTAATAACCCTTCTGTAGTTGTTTTATAATTGAATCAGTCAGTTAGTTAGTTCAATTTTTGTCTCTTTATGTGACTTTTCTGGTGTTGTTTCTTTTCTATTGTTGTTTAGGCATTTGACAAGCAATGTTACATTTTCATTGTATGCTGGTTCTCTCTAGTCAGTTATTTTTCGTGTTTATAGACAAGCTATGTTACATTTTCATTGTATGCTGGTTCTCTCTAGTCAGTTATTTTTCGTGTTTATAGACAAGCTATGTTACATTTTCAGTGTATGCTGGTTCTCTCTACTCTAGTCAGTTATTTTTCGTGTTTCTAGACAAGCTATGTTACATTTTCAGTGTATGCTGGTTCTCTCTACTCTAGTCAGTTATTTTTCGTGTTTCTAGACAAGCTATATTACATTTTCAGTGTATGCTGGTTCTCTCTAGTCAGTTATTTTTCGTGTTTCCAGACAAGCTATGTTACATTTTCAGTGTATTCTGGTTCTCTCTAGTCAGTTATTTTTCGTGTTTCTAAACAAGCTATGTTACATTTTCAGTGTATGCTGGTTCTCTCTACTCTAGTCAGTTATTTTTCGTGTTTCTAGACAAGCTTTGTTACATTTTCAGTGTATGCTGGTTCTCTCTAGTCAGTTATTTTTCGTGTTTCTAAACAAGCTATGTTACATTTTCAGTGTATGCTGGTTCTCTCTACTCTAGTCAGTTATTTTTCGTGTTTCTAGACAAGCTATGTTACATTTTCAGTCTATGCTGGTTCTCTCTACTCTAGTCAGTTATTTTTCGTGTTTCTAGATTGCTATGTTTACACTTTCAGTGTATGCTGGTTCTCTCTACTCTAGTCAGTTATTTTTCGTGTTTCTAAACAAGCCATGTTACATTTTCAGTGTATGCTGGTTCTCTCTACTCTAGTCAGTTATTTTTCGTGTTTCTAGACAAGCTATGTTACATTTTCAGTCTATGCTGGTTCTCTCTACTCTAGTCAGTTATTTTTCGTGTTTCTAGACAAGCTATGTTACATTTTCAGTGTATGCTGGTTCTCTTTACTCTAGTCAGTTATTTTTCGTGTTTCTAGACAAGCAGTTATTTTTCAGTATGTTACATTTTCAGTGTATGCTGGTTCTCTCTACTCTAGTCAGTTATTTTTCGTGTTTCTAGACAAGCTATGTTACATTTTCAGTGTATGCTGGTTCTCTCTACTCTAGTCAGTTATTTTTCGTGTTTCTAGACAAGCTATGTTACATTTTCAGTGTATGCTGGTTCTCTCTACTCTAGTCAGTTATTTTTCGTGTTTCTAGACAAGCTATGTTACATTTTCAGTGTATGCTGGTTCTCTCTACTCTAGTCAGTTATTTTTCGTGTTTCTAAACAAGCTATGTTACATTTTCAGTGTATGCTGGTTCTCTCTACTCTAGTCAGTTATTTTTCATGTTTCTAAACAAGCTATGTTACATTTTCAGTGTATGCTGGTTCTCTCTACTCTAGTCAGTTATTTTTCATGTTTCTAAACAAGCTATGTTACATTTCCATTGTATGCTGGTTCTCTTCCTTATCAATATCCTTAAATTTTCGTTTTTATATTTCTTCCTTTCAATGCTCTGTCTTTTCTAATAATTTTTTTTAGCAGTTACATTTCTTTGGGTACGTTTTTTGCACTCTAAGTTGTTAGCCAATTCTTAGAACGTTATTCTGTATTTATTAAGTTAACTTTTTTTATTTTAGGATTCTGTTTGTTTTTGTTTTTCATCTATACTTGCTTTAAACAGGCATTCGACTGTTTTATTAACTTTCGACAAGTATTAGTTTGCCAAGAACTTCGACAACTTATACTTAAGTCAGGTCCAGATCATTTCTTCCAGTTTTGTATTTTTGATATTTTCTATAAGTTTTTTGTGTGTAATTCTATAGCTTATCTGTTCGGTTTTTAATTTTTTCGAGTTTTTTTTCAGTTATATGTTTTCTTCGCTTTCATACTGAGTTTTTTCCAAGTATTTGTCGCAGATACGTATTTCTCAGTATAGTTTTTGTTTCCAAGTTTGTCTGTTTACTTTTTCTATTTTCATTGCTCCAGAAGTTCTATTTATCTGAACAGGTTTTTTTCTGAGTAATTTGTTATAAATCTGTTTTTGTAAAAAGTGTTTTCTTTCCAGCCTTGCCTGGTGCTTGTTAGTTTGAACTGTTTGATAAGAATTCTCTTCTCTGGAGTTCTGCATCTAGGAATGGCTTCGCTATAGCTTATAGTTTATTTTTATCAACAGTCTATTTATCTAGGGAATGTTGTTTTTTTTTAAATTCCCTCTGGATATCAGTTTTTCTGGACGCTTTTCTTTTTTGGGGAGAGGGAGAGGTATATGGAATTGCTAATTTTGCGAGTGACCTATTCTAGTTTAATAACTTAAGATAATTATCTATAATTCTGTTAGTAAGTTTGAATTTCTAATTAAGTCATTTTCAATTGGCTTTTTCGATTTTCTCTAAACTTTATCTCTCCTCAACAATGCTTATAGACGTTTTTTCTTTCTTTCACAAATTTTTCTTATTATAAATGTTGTACATGGTTGTGAGAGAAACTTGGATGGTAAACTTAAGTGAACTAAGTGCTGCATAGAACAGAGCTAGCAATATGACAACAATAATAGATGTGCATTACTTCCTGTCAATACACTTAAGCAAATACTTAATAAATTACATTCAACAAGAGCCATTTGAAGAGGTCATGACGGGTATAGTTGCAATCTCTTTTTGCCACTCTGGTTAATTCTTGTACAAATCTCGTGGGAAAAGCAAACATTAGAACGCAGATGCCCTTCTTATCGTCAGATGTATAGACATCTTGCTGCGTATTTCTGAGCCTTTTAATCTCACCATAAGACACGTTATCGTTAGACGTAAACTTTCAGATAGGATTGCGTTCCACCATGTTTTGGTTAGGCACACAAAACAAAACAAAACTGAAACTGTTAAAGAAAGCAAGTAATTAATTCAAGTACAGCAATGCATAAGCCAATAGTTACGCCTTTGTATGGGAAAAATGTTAGTGCCGCCACTCTCTAAAAACTATAAAAAATTACTAACCCTAAAATATTCATGATTTGAATATAAAAGTCGTGGCAAAGGTTTAATGCACATCAGAAAGGGTCTCAATCGACTTTCGGACCTCGTAAATCGCTGTTATAGTTTACTGTTTAATATATTGGCTTGTTTCTTCTCTACAGGAAACCTGGAGTCGTAATGCGCACCACAATCACCACAGGCACAGACTTATCGCAGGATGTTCCCGCTGCTCACCAGGGTACTTTGTGGTCGAACATTGTTCTAAAACCAAAAACACGCAATGCTCCGCTTGTCGACCAGGGACATACCTGCAACATCACTCTTACAAGGAAAGATGTTACCCATGTTCTCAGTGTGGCGAAGGTCTGTACATAGCTCATCAATGCACATCAACGAAAGACACAGTCTGTGACTCTTGCCACACCTATAGAGGGCCTCACAATAAAAACTTTCACCAGAAATGTTTACTTGGCCGAAACAATACACAGACGTCCATCAGCCGGACAAGGCTGTTTTCAAATGGTTCTGCATCACGAAGTTCGAAATCTTCATACCGAAACGTCTCTTTTCCTCCTAATTCAGTCATTGAAAAGCAAAATCGAAATTCAGTTTCTAAACAAAAGTCTCTGAATAAGTTAGGAGTTTTCCTTTCTGCAATACCCATAAGCACGAGAAACATTAGCAAAGGTAAGTATTAATCTTATTCTGTGGTGCCTTTCCAAGTAGCCTCAACCAAAACCTACAAATAATAATGTTTTTTTTTTTTTCATGACACGTGCATTTGTAGCAACCTCTGGACCAAAATTTTAACCAATTATTTCGCTTTGTTATTTTTACACTTTAACAAGTGTCTTCCGTCGGCATTCTTAGACTTTTCTAGACGTTTTGTAACTTCTCATAATCCAGGTGTGGCCTAGTTTTAATGTGGATTGTAAATTTATAATATAACTGAACACGTGCTCTGAATTTTCTGCTGTAGCTGCATTATAAGCGTGACAGTCAGTCGCGTTAATTAATTTCAAACTAGACCAAGCCCTTATGGTGCCATTTGGCCAGTAATTCGAAATTACGAAAAATTGTATCTGAGCCCTATGGGTCTCTTCAAATGACATCTTGGTCCCTCTGCGCATAAAGTCCTTTCCAGGTTGAAAATACCACTACCATGGTTAATATCCATGTTAAGCAATAATTTTCGTCTGTGATATTATATATATATATACATTAAAAGCCAGAACTAATTACGGTTATTGTTAAGTCTTAATTAATAGGGTTTATAATAAATAATAAAACACTGACATAAGAAAACTTCTGCTACAGTATCAACATTTTTTTCGGAATGTTAATAACAATAAGTAATGTTAATGACATTTATTGACTTCCCTCTAGTGTTTCAGCGAAAAGTTTACGTGTTTACAACGCTAAAAATCGGTTTTCGATACCACTATTAGGCAGAGCACAGATAGTAGTACGTTATGTAGTTTTGTACTCAACGTAAAATCGACTAAACTAACAATGAAACTTAACTAACAGTATTAATTAATTTTATTATAACGTTATTGGTGTTTATCGCAATGTTAAATGAGCTGAAATAGCCAATGATTAAGACACCCAGTTATATTTCTGTTATTGTAAATTGAAAGTGAGATGGATGGTATATTTCGGTAAGTATAATGCAACAGGCAGTACAATAATTAATCTGTTATGAACGTCAAATTTCTCTTTTCATGGGTGGTAAAATATTTCTTGAAACATAAAGATTGTTTGTTTGTTTGTTGTTTAATTTCGCGCAAAGCTACACAAAGGCTATCTGCGCTAGCCGTCCATAATTTAGCAGTGTAAGACTAGAGGGAAGGCAGCTAGTCAACACCACCCACCGCCAACTCTTGGGCTACTCTTTTACCAACGTAATTTAAAGTAACGCTATGCCTATGTCCTATTGTTATAATGAGAAATGATTAGTAAAGAAAAATCGAATAACTTCTCGTTAAATTAAAGAGAAGAAAAAACTTAATAAAGTACATGAACTATCTCATAATGGGCATCTAGTGTACATCGCCACAACTCACGTGGTCGGTTTATTGCAAGGTGAACTCTTTGTTACAAATGTTACCACACGGCCGTACTGTTTAATTGTTATTCTTGTTGAAGGATTTTTATTCTCCTATTTGACAATAAACCTGATACCTCATTTGTAATCCAGTCAAAACACGACCTCGAATTACGAGTTATGTCTGTAAACATTTCTAAATGGTTTAAGCTATTCAACCCAAAAGTTGAAATGAGTTTCGTTAATCTATTTTTTATGTTGTATTTGGCGACCAGTAATCAACAGAACCACGATTCCCGTATGTAATTGTAAAGCTGCCAGATTTAATTAAACACTAAAACTTTTTTTGTTTTCTACCTATTGACACCTGATGGGAAATATTCAATCGAGAAATGATTTGCCAGTCCTGAAAAGTAGTTCAGTGACTGATACCATGACAACAGAACATGTTTATAAGTACTGTTGATTAATTTGTTTGGTTTGTTTTTGAATTTCGTGCAAAGCTACACGAGGGCTATTTGCGCTAGCCGTCCCCAATTTAGCAGTGTAAGATTAGAAGGAAGGCAGCTAGTCATCACTACCCATCCACTGCCAATTCTTGAGCTACTCTTTTACCAACGAATAGTGGGATTCACCGTAACATTATAAGAACCCTACGGCTGAAAAGGCGAGCATGTTTGGTGCGACGGGGATTCGAAGCCGCGATCCTCATATTGTGATTCGAGTGCCTTAACAACCTGGCCATGCCAAGATGATTAATTTGTTTATTTTAAATAACGAGCAGGCTAGTCCCAAATGTATCATACAGAATATTACACTAGGATGTGATAGTTGTAACTTTAAGAAAATTATACTGTAAAAGGGGCATTTCATAACTCGTAATTTATGAAGATCGTAGATAAGGTTACGTGATTAAAATACTTAAGATAGCAATTAATAAAATTCATTTTGAATCTTAGTAAGAAAATTCTTAAGAGATCTAAATTTTGTAACAATAACCTTTGACATTGCACATTGTTTTACCATACTATTTCCACATTTTTTGAAAAACCTTTTATTTGTTGTCCTTTATGTGCTTGAAACATATAAGCACACTGAACAGGTATTTAATAACAAACATATAAACCATGGATTTTTGTTTTGTTTTTGATAAAAAAAAACACCTAAGAAATAATACGTGCTTGTCTTTAATACAATAAGACACTTTGAAGTTGTAAAAACGTATTAAAGTTTACTTATTTATAAAAAAAATCTTCCGACGGAATACTTTCTATCTTCAGATTAAAAAGAAAAGAAGCATTGTAAATATAAATTAAAGATGATTTTCTGGATACATTTTTATAGAAACATTTGTGTTTACAGAACGCCATAGATACAATGACGTAGCATAACTAAAGTTGTTAGATTGTGCTAAAGCTCTTGTAAATATCAAGTAGTCAACACACAGAGTCACTGTTCTCAATACGGTGTACACGACAGTTTTTAATTATAAACTTTATCTTTCTTTACGTTAGGTTTTTCTTGGACTAGTAGAGTTGCTTAGTGAATAGTAAATACATTTATCTAAACAACAGTTCATGTGGGCTCAGATAAGGACAATGAAAATATTACTAATCTTTTCATGCGTGTCACTAATTAAATAAGCATGAGTGTGGCTGCATGGTACCCTATATAAAAATCTTAGTGGTCCTTTAGTTTTCTATAAATTTATACTTTATTTGTGAAACGTAAGCAGTCTGAGTACCCAGAAGTAAGTTACTGTAATCTATTTTTGAGATTTGGTCGTTGAGGACCTGGGAGAGCCAGGGCTTTTGACTTCTCTCTCTCTCTCTCGTCCTTTGGGTATTTGTATACCCTGGAGGGTCAGGTGTGCGTTGACCACTTTCTCCTTCCTTGACTTTATTTATCACAACAGTTAAATGTATGGATATGTGTTACACGAGTTGACTTCTGCTATCACGTTTGTTTCTTTTTGAACTTTGCACATAGATACACGAGGGCTATCTGCGCTAGCCGTCCCTAAGTTAGCAGTGTAAGACTAGAGGGAAGGCAACTAGTCATCACCACCCACCGCCAACCCTTGGGCTACTCTTTTACCAACGAATAGTGAGATTGATCATAACATTAAATTCCTCTACTCATAGAAAGGCGAACATGCTTGGTGTAACAGGGATTCAATCCCGCGCCCCTCAGATCACATCTCTAACCACCTGGCCACAGAGGCTCGCCACTGCTATCACTAAATAGTTTTAGGTTTCATTCCTTAAAAGGTTGCTTTTTGTTTCCTTATGAATTTGATTTTTACTATGATATTGTATCATTAATGTAAAGTAAGTCTGCTTTTGTTGTTTGAATGTTTTTCATTGACTTTACTAAGAATGAACTTTCTCTACAACTGACAAAGCCAGTTATTTGTTTTGGGTGATTTCTTCTTCTTCTTTGTTCCTTTTCTTATCCCCCACTATGGGACAGCGGTAAGCTTATGGTTCTTACAACGTTAAAATCGTGGGATCGATTATCCGCAGTGAACACAGCAAATAGCCCAGGGTGGATTTGTTGTATTACAAACAAGATCTATTAATATAATGGTTCAAGGTCGGAGCCAATAGTTAATGTGCTGAACTTTGGATCTGAGGTTTTGCTAGTTGCAACCCTTATCTCCCAAAAGAAAAAGCTTTTCACTATGGAACTGTGTGTGCTTTAGAAAAGTGATAGTCAAATCCCACTTTTTGATCTGACAAAGCCTGGCATGGCTAGGTGGTTAGAACACTCGGCTCGTAATCTGAGGGTCGCTGGTTCAAATCCCCATCACACCAAACAAGTTGGGCCATTCAGCCATAGGGCGTTTCATTGTGACGGTCAATCCCACTATTCGTTGGTAAAAAAGTAACCCAAAGTTGGCGGTGAGTTGTGATGACTAACTGCCTTCCCTCTAGTCTTACAATGCTCGGTTAGGGATGGCCAGCTTAGATAGTACTGGTGTAGCTTTGGACGAAATTCAAAACAAACAAACAAACGATCTGACAAAAGTAGTCCAAGTGTTAGCGGTAGATGGTGTTGATTAACTGCATTTCCTCTAGCCTATCTCGTTTCAAAATTAGTAACAACTAATGTAAATAGGCTTCATGCAGCAGTCAGCAAAATGCAACAAATGAACAAGCAATTGTACTGCAATATCTTCGTCAACAATGTATTTCATGGAGGTCAGCGTGATCCTTTTCTGGCAGCGTAAAATTGAAAACTGGATATGGAAGACGTATCTCGTCTCTAATTGAATAGTTTTCGTTTTATTGCTAATTGTTAGATCTGGATAAATTCCTGACAGCTTTGAAAGTAGTGCGCTATACGCCACAATACTAAATATCCATCCGCTAAGCATGTTCCAGTAATTTCCAAAACACAATCACTTCCGACAGCCGAAGAGAATTAACTGGACAGTCAATGTCAGAAGTTAGAATCAACAAAAGAAACGAAATCAACAACGGCAAATAAACGATAGAAAACATTTTATTTGTTGATTTATTCGGTAAAATCATAAAATATATGAAACCACTTTTCTAATAGACTATTTCAGAGTTTCTTAATTAACACAAAGTGTTTTGTTAAAGCAATAACCAAAGTATCAGAAATTTGATTATCTTTAATTATTGTAAATCAAGTCAAACCATCAGTACATTTCTTAATCGTATCACATCTGGACCTTCTTTTTACCAACAAGGAACAACAGGTTTTTATACAAGATATTTTAAAAGTTTCTACACGTTTAAAAGTTTAAATCTGGGTATTTCTTTGGTTACATTGTGGTAACTGCTTTTTTGGACTTAGGTACTTATTATTTGTGCTCTGTTGTATTTATAGTCTCTCATTATTCAAAGTCTAAACGGGAAGAAATCTGTTTGTTCTTATTGCAAAATTGACCAGCTTGTACTGTAAAAAACAAAGATATGACGTATTCATTCCTCTGCTTCTTCAAATCCTTCTTTATGTAGAACGCCACCTAGTATTCAACGAGTAAGTAGTGCGAAACAAAATAAATAAATAAATCCAAAAGAAAACTGCATTTAGCAATGTTTAGCTGGTCGTATTATTATTGTGCTTGGTGCTAATTTGGATCAAAAATAAAATATTTATTTGAATTCAAATGTGCATGAATCATGTGCAAGCACGTGACCATTTTGATCTAGACAAGGCGTGTGTAATATACGGGTTATATATATATATCGTGTGTCATTTAAATGACGGAAGCGTATACAGTCACGTATACACTTCGTGCACAAACAGGAATTGCTGACAAAACCAGTCAAACCCTAACCATAGACAAGCACTAAAAATATTTCGATATTCAACAGTGAAAGATTTGCTTACTTCCAAATTCGGTACAATTAAATTTAAAATATTTTTACATTTTATTGTTAATGTTATTTATTTGCTCACTTACGAATCTGTAAATCAATTCGCTAGATAATTCTTAAAAGAAATAGATTTTGTATCAACATTAAAATGATGTCAACAGTTATAGAAAATGGCGTAAAAATGTGACCATTAAATGTTCACGAACTGTTTTCCTATTTTGATGATAACTGTTCACGAAATCAGCGATATGAGTTAAGAAGACATAAATCTTGCACATGAACATAAAACAATAAGCAAAGGGTAGCTGAAGCATGAAGTGTTAACCCTAGTTCAGCAAAAGAATTCAAAATCGACAATTAGCCATATGCTATCTTCCCTCACGAACATGCAAACATAAATGAAACTTGTGTTATGTAAATTTAATACCTTAACAACATGCCCAATATCGCTTTGTCTAGCACTTATCCATTTATTTTATTTTTTCAGTGGTACTTTCGTATCCTTTTACTTGATTATCAGTTCAAAAAGCTGCTAAAGTCCTTATACAAAGTGAACATTTTTAAGGAATAAATATTCATTTACAAAAAAAGTAAAACAGAATCTTAATGGACTATTGAGTTACGATATTATTTATTTCTAGTTGAGCGGACTTTATAATTTTTAAATATATAGATATATATAATTTGTCGCCCTCTAGCTGTAGTTTGAAAACGTTTCTCGAATAACACAAACGTAAAGAAAGTGTGAAATTGTATTTTTATCATAAAACTAACCTATAAGTATAAACACAATTATACGAAAACAAAAAATAACAAAAGCTTTTTTTCTTCAACCGCATGCATTTTCCTTCCTTTAAACACCATACTGTGTTTTTTATCATACTGAGTTTTATCATACTGTGTTTTTTATCATACTGTGTTTTTTATTATACTGTGTTTTTTATTATATATTTAATTGTTTGAAGGACATGTAATTTTCACACGAACCTGATGCTGCTTAAGTAATTCCTCAAAATAAGTATTTAAATGAATTTTATTTGTTTCTTACGATTAGGCAAAAAAAATTATTTGCTACACCTCTCTTCTTTCTGTTTTTTAAATCACTATGATGACCAATCACTGGCGTCCAGTTTGTTTGTTTTTGTAACTCTTTTTGCTCTGGAAGTATAAATCTAAGCCTATAATATAGTGTAATGAACTGAAAGTAAGTTTCGAACTAGAAAATAAATTGTATATTACCATGGTGTCTATAAAGACATAGTTGCACGCAAGGACTCAAAATATGTCTTAATCTGTACTAAAACGTATTGTGTGACCTTTTGATATTTTTGTCAAATTAAATTGAGCCATTATTCAAGTCAAGTGTAGAAGTGACCACCATTTTGATAATATAACGTGAAAATAAAAATTATTTACTCTTTAAACAATTACAATTTTTTAAGTTACATATTTTATTTTATTTCAACGTACACTTCAAGTCCACGAAGAGCGAGAAGAAATAATTTCTTAGGTCTCTCTCTTTTTCCTCTTTTTGCCTTTTTTCAGGTAAAATTCTCCTATATTTCAATATTTTTCGCGTTTCTTTTTTTTATTTTTACAGTAAGAAAGAATAGATTTCTTTCATAATAAATATAATTTATCAGATATTAGGCTTAATTTGGTGTTTTTAAGAAATCCATCATTGCCAGTTGGCAAGATAAATATAAATATTTCGCGTATGAGAATAATGAACACCTTTTTGGGGGTTTGTTTTTTAACACTGTTTTTATGACCATCAATGATAACGAACCATGACAGGTTGTTCTTCAACTCTTACAAGAATTTTTCGTAACAATATCCAGAGAATCAGGAAAAAATGCCAGAGTGAACGTTACGTTCTTACTAAATTATCCACATGACAGTGAGGAGTGGTGTAGGAGTGACGTCAGCGTATTCATGGATGACGTGTACGCTTACATTACGCAAAATGGAATGCTAACAAAAACCATTCAAAGCTTCTCATCTCTACTTAGCTCAGTAAATGCTGATATATATAAATACATATATACACACACAATACGAAAAAAAAACAACACTCTCTCAGATGGTAAAAAAATCCAAAGACTAAAGTATTTGACCTTGCTGTCATCCAATAATATAAAAGTAATAGACTCAACAACTTACCAATCGAGCCGGACTTTGTTAAATTACGTTTAAGCTAAGTCATGCATCCATAAATACAGAACGTATTTTATTAGAAAAGTGATATATGCACATACGTAGCTGTACACCCGCTTAACTTCAAGTGCCGGAGTATCTATGCAAAACTAAAAAAAACAAAAAACACCAACAACAACACCTGAATAGACAGTAACATTAGTCTGTAATGTAAAATCCAAAGTCCTAGGACATAGCTGTAATTATTTTCGCATTAACTACGTACCAAGTTACACATTGCTACATAGGCTGGGCGTTGAAACTTTTAAATGATGGATTTATATGTATATATAAGTATAACTGTTGTAAACTCAGTATGCTACCTTGTCTGGTTTATATCCTCTACACAGTGAATTATAAGTCAAGAAAAATGTGTGCCTTATAAAGGTGCTCTCGAATCATGTCAACCTGTGATATTCTAAAGAACTTCCAGCGACTTTTGCCTCTTAGGTTTTTCCTAAAAATTATATACAAAATTGTTATAAATTCAGCTTATCAGTTAATTTCCGTAGACTGTTTTGACTCAACAGACTGCTTAAATTCCATAGGCCGTTTTCGATTCCACAGACTGATTAATTTCTAGAAAGTGTTTTATATTCAACAATCTGGTCACTTTACTTACACTGTTTTATTTTTAATTAGTGGAATCTATATTTACAAAAATTAGACACTCGGTTTTCTCTTTGCTGTGTATAGGCAATAATTTGAAACAAGAAGGACAAACAAAAATATTGTTTCAGAAAATCAGACTTTAAGACAGAAGTAATTATTCGGGCGGTTTAACGTGTGTGAGTTTTGGCTTACTTTTTGGTTTGATAACAAACGTGCTTTAGCTTTGGTTTTATTTTTATTTAAATAACTAACGTGTGTGAGCTTTGGCTTACTTTTTGTTTTGATAACTAGCGTGTTTTAGCTTTGGTTTTATTTTGATTTACGTAAATAACGTATGTGAGCTTTGGTTTTATTTTTATTTTGATAACTAACGTGTTTTACCTTTAGTTTTAGTTTTATTTTGGTAACTAACGTGTGAGAGCTTTGGTTTTATTCTTGTTTTTTTTTTATCTAACGTGTGTGAACTTTGATTTTATTTTTTGTCAATTAGAGAATTCAAGTTCAGATGACGTACAAACGTTGGGATTTCATCAGAGCTCTAACGCCACCCTTGGGCGAGTCCACGAAACGTTGTTACCAGAAGTAGATGTTTCTCAAGTCTTTGTTTTCACTGCAGGTCTTGCAACGATGGTGGTCATCATTATCATTACATCTATGATTATCTTAAAGCGGTATAAAAAGGTAAGGGTATGCTAAACGTTAACTTTCGTCAGATTATTAAAACCCGTCAAATTCGTTAGCGTTTATTTTCCACTTGCTTAATTACGAGCAATGCTTCATCCACGAAAGTCAAAGGTTAACAGACTTAGTCAACGCGTGCAGCAAAAAGCATCCTCTCTCACGTCATCTCTCATCCTTTTCCGTTTGTCCACCCACAGCTTGAAACACGAAAGTTCTGTATATTAAACAGCGTGAGTTTAGCCAGACTCATTATAAACTGCTGTGCTCCAACTAACTGGCTCAGATAATATCGATATAAATTATTAAGTAAGCCATGCATGTGTGCAGTATCTTATGAGAAGGTAAAACTTTAGAAGTTTGCAAAATTGACTTATTAATCACACATAATTAGAGTGTTGTGTATTACCAGAAACAGGATGAAATTCTAATAAGGAAGCAAAAGATAATATCATACATAAAGTGAACCAAGCCATAAATATTTATCAACTCTGCCATGTTCCGACTAGAGTGGAATTACTCTTGAGGCATTTTAAACGTCTAGAACGGCCTCTCTGTTTTTCATACGATAGAATGAGTTGTTAGAAAACATCAGCATGCCAGGGGGTATATCAACAAGTATTTAGATATGCAATGACCTCAACGCTTCTATTTTAGAAATTATCCCCCCTTCTTTTTTAAGACGGTGTTTTATCGTATGTTGTCTTTTGATCTATGCTGTGTAAACAGGCAAATCAGTTTCTTATGTTCAAATGTCCCGGATGAAAAACAAATGTGATTTGGCAGGAGTATAGTTTTTGAGGCAAATAAATCATCGTACCTAATCGGGTTATTACTATGCATAGTGATTCTACCTTCCACTTTGCTATTCAAAACGGTCTTGTAAGAGAGAAAAAGACTACGCTGTATATAAATATATTCAAAGAATATGGTAGTAATATGTTAGAACTCGGGGGCCGATAGAGAATAAGCCATAGATTACTAACATGTTAGAACTAAGGGACCGATAGAGAATAAGATATAAGTTACTAATACATCAGAACTAGTGAACGTTAAATGTGTGGATTTAAAATATGAAGGATTCTCGTCAGTACGACATCAGTCAAAGTCTTATAGATGTTCGGAACTGAGGAATGTCCACGTGTGTTGAAGTTAAAAATCTGTGTACACTTGACAATCTTTCTACACATTAACACCTAATAAAATTAGGCAAAAAATATTTAAATCGTACAAACTCTATATTTCGAAAATTAGTTTTACATTTTTCTAAACATTTCTTACTTTTGTGTTCGAGACTATTTTTGTTATCTGTCAACATAGCCAGGTGACTAATTTAACAGAAAACAGAAAAAGAAATGGCAGTGAGAGATATGTATTAACATCCCACGTTTAAGTTGAAACCAGCAACATTAAACATAGACCAGCTTCTGTATTACCACTAATGCTTGGATTGTACTATTCGCATAGTAAGTGTCCTCTCTTTCAAATCATTTTATACCCGATCTAGATACTTAAGATATCACGGAACTTTTGGGGAGAAAACCCGTTCCACGTTTAAACAGCTTCACCCCACCACGCCTACTCCAGTTAACAAAACCCCCTCTATCGCAATTGCTTTAACGAAATTGCTGACTAAGAATCACGAAACAAACCTTATCAAGGCAAACGTTGTTCTGAGAAAGTTAAATTTTCCCCCGTTTCTTTTCAGAAATAAATTCACTCAGTGATAACTAGGTAAATGGTTAATATCTGTACCTACAATATTCTACAATCGTCGTCTTTAGTAACTACACTATAGTTAACTACAAGTATTAAACTGCAGAAAAAAAGATGGTTTATTTTGTATCATAAGAAGCACGATGGATTTCACTACAATTATACTTTGGACAGT
This sequence comes from Tachypleus tridentatus, assembly GCF_004210375.1. NCBI lineage: Eukaryota > Metazoa > Arthropoda > Merostomata > Xiphosura > Limulidae > Tachypleus > Tachypleus tridentatus. Next base: position 30,830,889 of record NC_134834.1, read on the forward strand.
CTCTTAGAATTATATCCATGAGGTGGTTCTGTGTTATAATTATGGCTCAATACTGACTGTGTTTTCAGTATAGGAAGTTACACTGATCATAAGATATATACACTTCACTTTCTATATCCAGTACTAAGTTCTCAATAACTTTTGTCTTTTTGTTTTTTTATAGCAAAGCCACATCGGGCTATCTGCTGAGCCCACCGAGGGGAATCGAACCCCTGATTTTAGCGTTGTAAATCCGTAGCCTTACCGCTGTACTAGCGGGGGGCTTTCTCAGTAACAATTTAGGTTTCTTTCCCACCTCTTCACATAGTTATTTGTTCAGTTCCAGACTTTGGTGTGAAACGAACGAAAAACACATAAAAGCTGGGGCTTTTAAAGCAAACTTAGAATTATATATGGTGTCCCTAATACGCCAGTGTTTTCTAATTCAGGGATAAATCTTTTATTTTGAATCATTTCCTTCAAGATTTACATTCTAATCTTCGAGTTTTTCAGCATGTAACCACCCACAATCCCCTCAAAACTTTCCACATTCGTACTGAGTATCTTAATAGTTTTGTCGAAGCTACCTTGACACTTTTATTTGAACATTCTAAACTGAAGACAACTATACAAAGAAAATAATATCTATCTAATTGAGGTTTGGAACTTTTTTTTATTATGGTTGTTCCATGATGAATTAGTTATACACTTATGTTCATTATTTTAAGTTATTAAATGTATTGTTAATATTTCATGTTCTATGTAGTTCTAATGATTTTTTTCATGTTTCATCTTTCTTTTTTCAAACTACTATAACTTCACAAAGCACGTCAGATGAGTTAAGCCACTTCTGGCTATAAGTTTTCACCCTTGTGTTGAACGTTTTACACACTGGCTTTGTTAAACACATTTATGTACCAGTTTGTTTGTTTGTTTGTTTTGGAATTTCGCACAAAGCTACTCGAGGGCTATCTGTGCTAGCCGTCCCTAATTTAGCAGTGTAAGACTAGAGGGAAGGCAGCTAGTCATCACCACCCACCGTCAACTCTTGGGCTACTCGTTTACCAACGAAAAGTGGGATTGACCGTCACATTATAACGCCCCAACGGCTGGAAGGGCGAGCATGTTTAGCGCGACGCGGGCACGAACCCGCGACCTTCGGATTACGAGTCGCGCGCCTTACGCGCTTGGCCATGCCGGGCCTTATGTATCAGACTTTCTTCAAGTTATTTGATTCCAACAGTTACCACTGCAAGATCTGTGCGCTCTAAACAGAGAAGACTAATCATTTTGCACAAACATTTAGTTAGTTTTTTACAACAAATTTTTTAACGGAAAAAAGAACAATATTCAGGTAGACTTCACCGGTAATTAATGGTATAAAAACATCAGTAATTTGAGAGAAAAACAATGTTATTTTATTGGTAGTTGATTATTCCTTTATTACATCTGAAACAACACACTAGCCCAGACCCAGTGTTTGCCATCATTCCAATATAGATTAAAAACGTCTTGTAACTAGAAGGAAAAAATATATTTTAGCAATGTCATTATAAATCTTACGCTTTTATCACAGTTTCCGTTGCTAACCAGCTAACTACTGACAACTTTAACCTTAATTAATTAATTATATTCGGTGCGTAGACACATTAATTCACGTCTCAATGGCACAAAAGGAAATGATACAGTTACAGACGCACTGAATAGTTTTCTTAGAAACACGAACCACCCATTTATAGTTTTGTGTATCATCTCCACCAAGTCTCCCATAAAGTTTCTCTAATGCCGTATAATGTTTTTAATGTGTAAGAATAGCTTGTATTGTTTCTTTACCTGAGACACACTTTTATTTTCACACAATGGGCTAAAAAAACAACTCGGAAACCTTATCTTGAACTGCAGACCAGAGATAACTAGTCGGAAGCACCAGCAGCCTGAAGCTACGATTCTTCATAAAAATACGGAATGAACTAATACTTAGACTACACTCACAGCTGGAAGTGTAAAGTATGTTTGGTAGAACCACGTCTCGATTCCTTAATCCGACACTGTCGAGTCCGGAAATCCGGGTAACAATAGCAAGTAAATAGGTCATTATTACTGGAATTACATCATATAATCTATGACAATAATCTGCTATTAGATGATCGTATTTTAAAATCCATCCACGTTAGCTATGCATTCTGTCTGCTAAAGAATGGTATAGCTCCAGCTGGGTCTAATACTTGGCGTGGTATTTTCAGTATTCAGGCATTTAAAAACTAAAAAAATTAAGGTAAAACATTATTTCTTTTAGTTCATAGTTGTAAGTATTTTATTACTTGAGTGAATAGATAGGTTGCAACAATTTACAAAATTAGTTTAATTTTTAAAAAATAATAAACAGAAATATTCGTAGAATGAAACACGTGTCTTTTTGCAGTCCAACCTAGTTAGGAAATTTAAAAGTTATGTATTTTTCATTCAATTTTTTCTCTCTTATTTACTTGTAAATAGGCATTTAAAAAAGATTAACAGAGTTCCAATAAACACAAGTGTTTTCCTTAACACAATAATAGTTTTTTTCAACACCTTAAAATCAATCTCATAACTCCGTCCTGGTGGGCCCGGCATGGCCAGGGGGTCAGGGCACTCAACTCGTAATCCGAGGGTCGTGGGTTCGAATCCCTGTCACACCAAACATACTCGCCCTTTCAACCGTGGGGGTGTTGTAATGTGACAGTTAATCCCACTATTCGTTGGTAAAAGAGTAGCCCAAGAGTTGGCGGTGGGTGGTGATGACTAGTTGCCTTCCCTCTAGTCTTACACCACTAAATTAGGGACGGCTAGCGCAGATAATCCTCGAGTAGCTTTGCGCGAAATTCAAAACCAAAAAACAAGAAATTTACACTAGAAACCAAACAGAAAAGAACTATTTTAAACCTTGAGGGAATAGATCAAATAATAAACCATTAGAGCCTTTTCTTGAATTTCTTATTAAAAAACAAAACATAACTTTATTTTTCGAGACGTCAGAAACATTATGTTGTCGAAGTTTTCACGTTATCAGGATGGTTTATTTTGATTGTTTTGAATTTTGCGCCATGCTACTCGAGGACTATCTGCGCTAGCCATCCCTAATTTAGTGGTGTGAGACTAGAGGGAAGGCGACTCTTTTACCAATGAATAGTTGGATTGACCGTAACATTATAACGCCCCCACGGCTAAAAGAGCGGATATGTTTGGTGAGACGGGGATTCAAACTCCCGACCCTCGGATTACAAGTCGAATGCCTTAACCCATCTGGTCATGACTCGTTTATTTGCGTCGACGTCTTCTCGGGCATCGCAAACAAATTAGTTGTTTTTCTGCATTGTTATTTACAATTGGAATAACAATCAAGCTGGTTTTAGCTTCTGATGCTGTAGAGGCCAAATATAATGCAAATCAGTGAAAATCAGAAACTAAAGTAATGTGAGAACGAGCAGTTTACTTAATAATTCTCTTACCTAGTTTTTTGTGTTTATATCTTGGTTTCTTTGTCTTCCACCACCAAATACATTTTACAGTCTTCGTTTATCCAGAGAGTAATCAAATTACATTAGTACAGAGTTTGAATATAAATTAATAAAGTCTTTAAGTGATGGCGGGAGAATAAGCGGATGCCGGCCCCCATGCATTGGAGACGAGAGAGCACAAACCCCCGAGTTTCGACTTATAAGAAAGAAAAATATCTGAGCCATTGTTTACAGTGTACGATGTGTTTCGTCGTTTTGTGAATCTTTCATCTCATTGTTTTTTTAGTTTCGCGCCAAGCTGCACGAGAGCCAACTGCTCTAGCCGTTCCTAATTTAGCAGTGTAAGACTAGAGGGAAGGCAGCTAGTCATCACCACCCACCGCCAACTCTTGGGCTACTCTTTTACCAACTAATAGTGGGATTGACCGTAACATTATAACGCTCCCACGGCTGAAAGGGCTAGCGTGTTTGGCGCGACGGGGATGCGAACCCGCGACCCTCAGATTACGAGTCGCACGCTTTAACATGCTTGGCCATGCCGGGCCTCACCCTGAAAGAGAGAATATAAATATAAATAATTAAAAATATATCGAATTAACAAAAACTGATGAATTTTGTACCAACGTTTAAATATATTCAATTAGAATTTAAAAAAAAACGACGTTAGCTGGCATTTAGAATACGATATATTTTTTATAATGCGAGCGAAACCTGAAAACTAAAATTAGGTAACGGCCATTAAAAATCATATTTATTATTTTACCCTTCTATATCAGCCTATTATTGCAACTTACGTCAGACAGCCTCGTACCCACGTGCTGTCTGAAGCAAAAGTACCCGAATTCAGAGCAAAGCCTCTAAAGAACTTATCATAATCCGCCTAATGTCATCATAGTGAGAGATGTGTATCCCAAGAAAAGGCGGTCATGTAAGGGTTAACATCCTATATGACTCCACCCGAGGACAAAGACCTGTTTAAAAGCGCACGTTATATCCCGTAGCTTTCTGTGGAACTTTGGCAAGAAGTTCTTCGAATCAGCGCAAGCGGAACATAATAGATTTCAATCCAGTTCAAATGTTCATTTGTATACAAGATAGGTCTTCTGTCTTTTCGGGCGTGTTGTCTTCTTTGAAAATTGAATAGACCGATGAATGACCCAACTCCCTCTGTTTTATCCCCGCATCTTGTTAACCAGTGTTTAATTACTTTTCCAAAAGAATATTCATGAAAGCAGTCAACCATTGTCGATCAAAACGCAAAGTTTACTACACTTCTTCCTGTTAATTTGTTTTGTATCATATAATTTGAGAAACGGATCTGGAAATAGAAACCATGCAGATGGTTGGAAATCGGTACGCTGTCTAAAGAAAATAGACATGAATCAACTTTTATGAGTCTGTATTAACTTATCATGAAATGAAATCATCCGAGATTTCTATAAGAGCAGTTAATATACAGGTTATAAAAGCTGCCTTTGTTTTAGACTGGCAGAACAAAAATTAACAATTATATCGAGTTGCACTTCCGGAAATAAGCTTTCTTATTCACATCAAGAACAGTGTGCAAATGGCCTGGCAACTCGTTATGTTGGTGAGGAATAAAAAAACAGTTGGTCTTTGAGACTCCCTGGAACAAGAAATCTTGTATCTCCTACAATAAAATATATTAATATACGATAAGGTTGACGCTTCTTTTGCAAGTGTTAAATGGCTAATGAGCAGGAAGCGAAATTAACAAACTCACGTGTCATCTCACCGTCTGACCCCAACAATGGGAGAAGGTCGATGTCTTTAGTTTAGTAACGTGAATATACCTTTATTGTGTTCACTGGTCTCAACAATTGTCACGGCCAAGAAACCCTTGTTTGGTCGTGAATTCGCAAAGTTTTTCTTTTGTTTTCTTGGGTAATTTATCGTATCCGGCTTTCCCATTTGTTTATTTCAATAGCATGACATTTTTACACTTTGGTCAAATAACTGACAGCTGTCCAAGTACCGAGTATATTTCAGTACCATCTGTTTGTTTGTTTTCAACATCACTACAGAATATTTAAAGAAATTATTTTTAAAAAAAGCTTTGTCCATGCTTTTCTTTTCTTTTTGAAATGCGATATTGATGAGGCGAAATAATTTATGAAACTGATATATTTTGAGCACCTGTGTTTATTATGGTTCAAGAAAATTCATGCACAGAGGATGCTAGAATATCGAAAGTAAGCATATTTATTGTTTTTAAAATGTTTTTTTAGTTATTATCCATTAGGAAGATAGGCACGGATAACTTTTAAAACTATTTGTGGTACTTAGACACTAAACACATTTAACTTTATGTTATTTTTGAAGTTACCACTTGATACTTATACACGTAACACATCTAGAGCTATCTTCGCTTTAAACTTAAACGTTGAAACATTTAGCAACATTTTTGTCTTCATGTACTCGGTACTTAGACGATGCCATTGGATTAACTTATCATATACGACAAATGTAAATATTTTGTATTCATCATTTCCATTTTTAAGTGTTCAACTCACGGGTGGTGAAAGGAAAACATGGTTAATGACCCGACACTTTGTTCATGTTTTACATAATTAAACTACAATGTTCAGATAAATATATTTGAACTCTTTTCTTTCTCTGAGTCTTAATATTAAGTCTGTTTATAAATGTTCAGACTTTTAGTGTAAAACCCATTGCATTCGAAACAGCAGGTTTATAATTTAAGCAAAGGCAAAAGGTATGCATTTACACATGGAAATTATTTTACTCAAATGATTATTCATTGGAGTGAAAGTCATGTATAACAGAATATGTTTATCTCGGCGTTTTCCTAAGACCATTTGAACTTTATTTAAATTTCATTAGATAAATCTTTGTTTAAAATGCTTTAATGTTATGTAGGAACGCTAACCACTAAATGTATTTCTCTAATGACCATGTAGGCCAAGACACGCTACACGCACGTACCTGTCTACGACCAAGAAACGATCATGCTATAAAAGGCAATCCTATCGTTTAAGGTGGTGTGAGTTGAATTAACAACAGTGGTGAGTAACTCTAATAATATCTGTGGTAAATGCAAATCGTATTTGTTATCTAATACTTTTGCACGAAACAACGTCTAAATTCAACGTAAATAAACGTCCCTGTAAGTCAAGTAATATTTCTTTTTTTTTTTTTTCAACTTGTGATTTTATTAAACGAGAGCGCTATCTTTCGGCGTGGATAAAAAGTCGTTTAATATACAACATAAAAATAATTTAGAATCCATACACGTGTGAAGCTATTGGAGACCAAAGTACTATTTTCAAATGGAAATAGTTATGAAAGACCTGTTTTTTCTTAGATGTTTCTTTTTTTTTTCAATCATACTTAACAATATATTATAGAAAGGGAATAGCAGATACCTATTGCAAAAGTTCAGCGATGAGCTGTTTTAATGATATACAGATGTTTAGGTTTATTTCTAGGAAGGCTTTCAAGCTAAAGGCCTAAATATTATCACCGATAGTATGTTATTGTGGTGTCTTAAAATGGCGTAATAACTCTAGCCAGTTCATCACAATAAGTTTTGACTCTTTCGCTTTATTGGCCTGGCATGGCTACGCGTGTTAAAGCGTTTGACTCGTAATCCGAGGGTCGCGGGTTCGAATCCCGGTCGCACCAAACATGCTTGCCATTTCAGTCGTGGGGGCGTTATAATGTGACGCTCAATCCCACTAGTCGTTAGTAAAAGAGTAGCCCAAAAATTGGCGGTGGTTGGTGATAACTAGCTGCCTTCACTCTAGTCTTACACTGCTAAATTAGGGACGGCTAGCGCAGATAGCCCTCGAGTAGCTTTGTGCGAAATCCAAAACAAACAAACTTTCGCTTTATTTTTGTTAATATTATTTTACTCATTAGGTTTATAAAAAACCAACAAGAGAACTTATTTGAACATTTATTCTACTCATTCACATTCTCTTTTTTTTTTAGTCGCCAAAGTCTCTTATTTTAATGCAATATGACTAAATTTGTCTTTCTTATACAACTATTCTTATGCAACTAAAATTAGGATTATAGGTGACAAGGTAAACTGTATATATATATATTCAGTGGAAAGAAAACAAAGGCTAATAACTATCGAGGAGAAATAGCTTAAATATTTAATGTTTTAGCATCTAAAAGAAAGTAGTCCTTAAAAGTAGGGCTTAAAGAATTTATAATGTACAGTGTAAGCAGTGGGATAATATCTATTCCGTAAAGGTAAGTATTCTGGTATAAAGGTATTAATTCTGACGGTATAAATGAGCAAACACTAATTCTGTTTTGATAATATTCTCTTACCATCTTCTAAATAAAATTAACTATATAGTTGTCGATTATAAGAACCAACGAGCAGGGATTTATAGATAAAACAGATTAGGAGATGTATCGTTGTTGTTGTGTGCGTGAGTACACACATATATATATGTACGATACTAAAAACAGTTATGGAAATTGGGAATAAAGTTCGTATAAATAGAAATGGTATCTGATCACAGGTGTCGCTAGGCACTGGCGCACAAGGTCCGTGCTCTGATTCTACTTCACAATGTCCCTAATACTCATGGTGTCTTGAAATATTAGAATAAAAAATCATGATCCATATCACACCGAAATGCTCCGCACATATGGTCCCCTTACTCTTTTCAGCACATAGCGACCCACACCTCTGCATCTGACTACACTCTCATTCTATTATATGAAAATGAAGTACACCGGAGTACAACCACGTTTTAATAATAAACACCGTAACTGACTGTCATACAACCAATCAGTCAGTGTTGCACTGGCTAGATGCCTGTTACAAAGTACGGACAGTCATATTATTCTCAGCAATAATGTGGTGTTTCAGTCATGGCTCCCACAATAGAAATTCCATATCACAAAGTGTAGAACCTAAGCTTCAGTTAGTGAAGACTAGGACGAAATTTCGTATTCCAGTAGGAGCTTTATGGAAACTGTAAAGAAGGTACTGAAACTGGTGCTGTTAACAATAGAAAGCAATGTTAAGACATACTGTTTACGTGATACGGGATCACCTAGTAGATATCTTGCCAATGACCTAGCTGTAACTAAATGTGTGAATATTTCCTTCAGACAAACACGACATCCATCAGCATGAACTGACATTGGCGGATTCATAGCTGTTCACAAACCACGACATAGGAGAGATAATGAACATCCCTCTCCAAAAAAAAAACAAAAAAACTTACAACAGTAGGGTGAACAAAGTTGGAAGAGTTTGCTCTTTACTGAGAAATCTTAAAAAGAGAGAAAATAATGGTATTGGTGTCTAAGTGACTAGTTCAAATATGAGCTATCTCTCAACCAATGGTGTTAGAAATCTACAAAACAAACTGATGTCACCATTGTTGTTGACAGGTAAAACCAGAGTCATATCCATCCAATAGAAGAAACAAAACCTTTTCGACAATAAATCATTTTCAGTAAAATTATGAATGACCCTAAACATGTTGTGAAATAATATTAGGAAGGAAAAGAAACGAGTCGACGGGACGCTCACAACCATCGTTTTACCAGTAAAGTGTCCAGATATGAATATCATATAAGGTTGTACTGGATATGTGTTGGAAATGGGAGAGTTAGACGAGAACCAGGAGCTTGTCTGAATTGTTTGGAGTAGTACTGATTAATAAAACTTTGATTGTCTTATGTAGAATAAAATAAAGTTTACAGGTATGTTTAAAGAAAATGCAAAATACTGAAGCATTTAGTCGCTTATTTGCTGTTTTTATCTCGTAATGTATTCATTAATAATAAACTGACCACTTAGTTGCAATTATTCATTGACGTGACCTCTGTACGTGCGTCACCAGTGCGTTTCCATTATTGTTTGCAAAACTATGTATACCAATTACTGTTAATACACATGACACAGCTGCTAGGTTCATTGCGTGTTAGATTATGGTATATGAATTTCGATTCACAACATTGCTTGACGTTAACCTCATTCTAGTCTTATTTTCTTTATACACGCGAATACTAGCTCAGTTTAGGATTACATAATTGTTTCTTTCAACATCAAACTTTTCAATTTCATTGAGGCAAAACAAACCGAAAACATAAAGCCCGTACTATCGTTAGGTTGTCGACTTGTCATTGAGCAAGACTAGTTGGGTATATTGAAATATTTCTATAAATATTTTCACAGAGGTGAGTAAAAGACAACTCAAACACAATAAACATAATTTATGAGTCGTCACTATAAGACACCTAATCCTAGTTTCGGATTAACCCTTGTTTATGCCACTGATGATGGCTAAAATTTCCCAAAACCATTCTAACTTGGTGACAAGTGATGAGCTGTATTATAAACAGGGCTTCATGTTTTTTTTTCTCACTAAAAGTTTGTCAATGATAAAAGAATGTACATAAACGTAGTTTTATTCTATTTCTTCATCATCAAGTAACGTCTTTAATTAACTAAACATATCTCCAGCGCTGTAAGTTACTAAGTTTCGACTTGGGCTAGGATCGCAGTTGGATAAACTAGATGTCTAAATCAGGACGAAATTGTTCTTACTTTCGTACATCATTTGCTTGGCTTTGTTTTTAACACAAAGTTTTAAAAAACATGCAGCCCTATTTTTCTACTTGTCCCCAGGTGAAACAGCGGGAAGTCTACGGATTTACAAAGCTAAAATCAGGGGAATCGATTCTTCTCAGTGGACACATCAGATAGCCCAATGTGGTCTTGCAATCAAAAACTGAGACACACCCTTAACAAGAGCAACATGTATATACTAATATATATATACTACAGGGAGTGCGACAAAGTAATTACGCAATTTAGTTTCTCACTATTGCTCTATAGTTAGCAACAATTAAACTGGTTTCAGTTGTAGTTGTAAGATTTTCTTCAGTACAACAACCAAATAACGACAACTATGCTAACTATATAGTAACTTTTGTCCCAAAACGTATGTATGTTAGGCCAAATAGAGATGAAATAATTCCGGTAGTCTTAACTTATCAGTTACTCCATTTAAAGACTAGACAAATACATGTTTCCCTCCTTCCAACAGGAAGTACATCACAATTATGCTCACAGGAATTTTCGAAAAGTTTGTGTTAATCGGTTCGTGTATCAAAACCAAAACCAAAAGAGCACTAATAAAATGTTTTGAAGAAACACCAAACATTTCATTTAGAGGAAGTGCAGCAGAAACTGTAGGACAGTTTCTTGAAACATCTGCTTCTGCAGGTGTCACCGAAACGGAAGTTTTCAGTTTACTTTTAAACACTCGTAAAACATAAACAGATTATGTTGCAAGACGAAAACGATGAGAAATTATAAGGTTAACCTCCAAAGTACTGTCCTCACTATTGTGTTCTTTGTGGTATGTAATTACTGGAGTTCCCGTGGTTCTCTGTCACGTGATACCACCCTCGTCACGGCTTGGCAACCTTTTATTTGATAAAATTGTTGGAAGAAACGAAACGTTTCCTCCTTCTCAAACCTCGCTCGTTCCCATGTGAGTTGTTTCTACTATACCGTTTTTTAATAGTTTCCGTACTAGAGGGGCAAGGGACGTAAACCACCCGAAAAAATGTTTTTTCGCCATTAGCTCTACTATATGATAATTACCAGAAGGGTGAATGGGCGTTATCTTCAATGGCGTGCTACATAATCGTGATAACAATAATATACAGTGTATGATTGGTATGATGTTATTGTGAGCTAGTTTCAGTCTGTGAGTGTCAATAAACGGAAGGCGTTTTGAGGGTTTTTTTTGTTGTTGAAAGATTTATCACTGTGTAAAACAAATACACATTTAGAAATGAACTTAAAAATTATAACATTTGCTTTTCGATTGTTATTGTTACAATGAATTACTAAAGTTTATAAGTCAAACACGTAATTTTCAGAATTAGATAAATGAGTAATTCATTTGTCATGAGTACTTCAACTTTAACAATAACACTGATCTGGATGAATTCGTGCACGAAATAATAAGTTAAGGAAATCGGGTCAAACGTTTAATTTGACTTTGGTGAATAAGTTGTTCCAAACTTGCAGACTGTTAACTAGAAGGCCTGGGCTTCAGATCTGTATAAAAACTATGCTGTTTTCGTATAATCTGGGCCAGACATGGCCAGGTGATTAAGGCGATCGACTCGTAATCGGAGATTCGCGGATTTGAATCCCCATTGTACCAAACATGCTCGCCTTTTCAGCCGTAGGGGCATTATAATGTGACGGTGAATCCCACTATTCGTTGATAAAAGAGTAGCCCAAGAGTTGGCGGTAGGTGGTGATGACTAGCTGCCTCTTACACTGTTAAATTAAGGACGGCTAGCGCGAATAGCTTTGCGCGAAATTGAAAAACAAACAAACAAATCTCATAATCCAATTTTATGAATTAAAGTTTTAGTGCGGGCGCTTTTGTCATATCCCCCGCTAGTACAGCATTAAGTTTATGAATTTACAACGCTAACATTACGGGTTCGATTCCCCTTAGTAGACATAGCAGATAGTCCAATGTGGCTTTTCTATAATAAAACACACACACACAAATCAACGTAGGAACCCCAGCAAGGTATCTTCGTTAATTTTGTATTTTTCAAAATTGGAAAGATTGGATTAAACTGAATTTCAATGTTTCTGTGGTATTTCTTATTTTGTATGTGAGCGCCGCCTTGCACCTTGTTCAATGAATGAGCTAAGCGACTAATTCAAATAGATGAGGCCCCAGCATGGCCAGGTGGTTATGGCGCTCGACTAGCAATCTAAGGGTCGCTGGTTCGAATCCCCGTCCCACCACATACTGGCCCTTTCAGCCGCGGGGGCTTTGCGCGAAATTCAAACCAAACCAGTCCTTCTAGTTTTACACTGCAGAAGTAGAGACGGCTAACGCAGACAGCCCTCGTGTAGCTTTGCGCGAAATTAAAAAAACAAACAGTTGTTCATCTTCATTTAAGCCTATTTTCTTTATTGTAGAAAGATGTTTCTTTCATCAGACCTGGTGAATGTTTTGAAACGTACGTCTAAATAGTTTTGTGACAGACACGCACTCATATATACATAAAGGAGAAAAACAACAGCCTAGAAATAACCTAAATAACTTATTAATACAAGTCTGAAAAGTACTCAATCCACTTTCTGATTCTACTACTGACTTTGAATATACGACGTCCGAAACACAGCAATTTCTTTTATATAGCACATTATGAATCGGAAGAAACAAGCCATTTTTAACTTAAGGTATTTGATTTTCCGATATAGATTGATAGATATAAAATGGATCGACACAGTACGTTCCGTGCAACCACAGGAAACAAAATTAGGCACCGATCACCAACGGTTCAACTGTCACGGTAAAAAAAACAACACACAACCAAAAACAAACAATGTAACTAAGAAGTAAAACAACAACTTGGTATGTGTATTAGAAACCTGCATGATGGTGCACTATAGAACAGGAACACCGAATTACACTGTTGAGATCAATCAGCGTGCCTTATATATTTAAATTCAACAGGACTGAACTTAGCAGTACAATGAGATTCCAAATATCCACTTACGACATACTATGTACTCTGTGTGAGTTTGAGAGCTTACATTTTGTTATAGCTCGCCATGCGTGAATAGCAGAGATCGTGACTTGCCAACTTTCGATCAGTTTCTGAACCTACAATAATGATTTTATTTTTATGTGTGAAGACAACATAGCACACGTGATCTATAAACTAACAGTGAGCGAGTACAATCTCACGTGCATAGGGATGTAAAGTAATATTTCGAACTCAATCACTTTTTCAAGCAGAAAAACACTTGTCTATGTAGTTTATTCGCTAGTTGCTGAATCTCAAATATTTCAAATTACAGATTGGTTCTTCTTTTCTCTCGGCCACTTTTCTTAGTTACTTCTTTATTGTTACTTATCTGAAGAACCCTAGTAATTAAACATAACTTCTTGTCAGTACTGGTTATAACAAACGTAGTATGGGTGATACATTATAGTACATTCTCCTTTATTTTCACCATAGGGTTCTTAGAATATTAAATACATTCCTTTCTAGTAATGATATCGTTGTAATTAATTCATATTTGCGCCCTATGGTATGTTTTACATTGTACCCTGAGTGTTTTAATGTGTTTTTACTCTTAAGTAAAGAAACACCACACGAAACTCTGGGGATTTTTCTGGGCGTGTAAGTTATATCAACAGGAAATCTAATGGTTGTTGTAAAGAGTTAAAGTGTATGTTATAACAAAGTAGTTTAACAGATTGGGAAGGCGTTTGTTAGTTTTTAGATAAATAGCCTTCCTGCGACCTGGGAAACGAATCCCAGATTTTAGTGTTATAAGTCCGTAACCTTTTCGCCGATCTACTGATGGAAATGAAGAAGAGTTAAAATGTATATCTAAGAACTTATATTTGTTTGTTTTTAAATGAGCATAAAGCTATCTGTAATCTGCTTACCACGGTATCGAAACCCTGTTTCTAACGTTGGAAGTCCGAAGACATGTCGTTGTACCACGGGGAGAAAAAAGTTATGAGTTAAGCAAAGAAGGATATGTTATAATACGCCAATTACAATACACCTGCCATATGTAGTGCCGTTGTGCCTTTCGTACAGTACCAGGAATCATCCGACTGATAAGTCGGTTAAGATAAGACAAACATTGTAGTAGTCCAAGCGCTATTTATGTCATCGACTTTTCATGAACAACGATATCGGTGGCGTAAATAAGAGTAATTGAAGTGTAATCAGATTCTTAAATTAGTAACACTAACGTGGGAAGATGATCTAGTTGCGCTCGGGCTGTGAACCCGAGGATTCCTGGTTGGCGAACTGTCACCGCAAAATCGCACTCTACACTTTGGGGCTGTGGGTGCTCTGTAAGAGTGGTGGATGAATCCGATTATTTGATTAAGAATATTCATGTGTTGACAGTAAGTACTGATGATTAGTAACCTTCTCTTTGCTCTATCAACACAAAATTAGATAAGCCTATGCACAGTTATGCAACTTTGCAGTAATATTCTGAGAAAACAACAACAACGACATTCAGTTTCAGCCCTGGACAGTTATTTTTCTAAAATTCTAAATATTAAAGAACCTATGAGAAAACAACAACAACGACATTCAGTTTCAGCCCTGGACAGTTATTTTTCTAAAATTCTAAATATTAAAGAACCTATGCTATTGATGAAGTTCGTGAACCATAGGGTAATTCCACCAAATAGCCATAAATAATACTTAATTAAAACCTTATCAGAACTGGAAATTGAGATATAAGCTTATTGTAATTTAAGCATTCTGTGTTACCTCTCTCGATTCTAACTTTTTTTTCAATATGTCACAAAACACAAAATAACAATAATTAATTGCGTGCGTGTTTTCTTATAGCAAAACTACATCGAGCTATCTGCTGTGTTCACCGAAGGAAACCGGACGTCTGATTTTAGCGTTGTAAATCCGTGAACTTACCTCTGTTCCAGCGGGGTACAATTAATTAGGTGCTTTGAAATCTTAACTTTAATTCAAAATGTTAAATTACTTCAGCAACAACAACAACAACGTCAAAAAGGAGTTTATATTGATTGTTCGAGCATTTAATAAAATTCTTATTTCGTATTATTTTGAATCCAACCAACAAAGGATTGCACATGATAATACAACTAACATGCTCGAGCATGAAGATACGATTCACAAGTGCAACAAACTGTTTCATTCAAAAGACACGTGTTTCTTGTTTGTTTGGTTTTTCAGGAATTTTTCTGACTTGTTTTTTGACTTTTGACCCTTTCTTAATGATCCAAAGGTTAAGAAAGAAAAAAAAAAGTGAAAAGTTATAAATAGAAATCGACCTATGTGATTAAGAATAATGGAATAAGTTAAACATTATTTTCTAGCTGCATTCATACAAAAAGAAACTCGTATTTTTATCAATTTCCTTAATGTTTTTGAGTCACACCATTTTCGGTGATGACAACAAGTTCGTTCGTTTTTTTAAATTTCATGTTGTTTGTTTGAGCTGTTTTTTCTTCTTGTTTGTTAACTACCAGTTGAATAATATAAACTCCTTTACTGAGTTCAGTATTTTCTTTTTCAGAAATATCTTCCTGATTTCATATTAATTTAAGAATGTATTAGTGGAAGCCGGAAAAGAAGAAGACAAAAATCCATAGTATAATCTAATGACATTATGATCTTAAGAATGGCGTAATGCTTGTGTGTTTACCGCTGTTTACGTTTGTTCTACCGCCCTACCGCCAAGCGATAAAGATGAACGAAGGACCTGCGTTAGCGCCATCTAGTGAAAAGTACAGACAATGCTACAGTTAGAGTAGAATGAAAAACTATGGATTATTGAAGATTGGAATGAATTTAGACTGTCACGTGAATGACAAGACGGCGTTTTTTTTACCTATATATACATCTGTATAGGTTTTGAGAAAATTATAGATTGTAGCTCTGTTTCTCCATCCATGCATGGCCTGCTGTTTAATGTTGCTGCACCTTCGATAACGACGCAGTTGTTTCCTTATTTTTTTTTTTTTTTGTATTTATCGACAATTTCTAATGTCCTTGGTACTTAATACGAAATTCGCCATAACTGAAGTGTAACCTGTTGGATGACAAGTTTTTGTCATGATAAGGTACAAATGCAAGACTGAGACTCGATGATTGTGCACAGCAAAAATATTTAGCTGATTCGCTGACGTCCTTAAAGCTATCCTCGTTAAAGCAGTCACGTGATTGACATTGTAAGAGTTATGAGGAACTTCAAATGTCTGTGAGATTGTCCTCTCTGTAATAATCACTTGGTTGACGTTGTAAGAGTTATGATGAATCTTTAACGTCCGTGAATTTATTCTGGTGACAGTACAGAGCTTTTAATGGTGTAGGAGTTAAAATGGACCACTAACGTTTGTAAGGTTGTCTTGATTTCAAGACGTTTTTGTGTCCTCTGCTTAAAACGACTGTATTATAGTGTTTAGAAATGAAACTGTGTTACTAGGTGAGAAAAAGCTGAGTAACTCATTGAGGAAATGGTTGTTTCCTTATGAACTTATACTGGTATACAACCATCACTGGCGGTCCACATTTACATTGACCCAAAATTGTTAAGTGCTAAATTAGAGTTAGCTCTTTAATATTCTATTATATTTTTATATGAAGATCAATTGTATGCAAGGTATTGATTGTTAGTATGTCACGTGATTTTAAAGTTTCGTATTATAAAGCGCCATCTGCGGACACCAGGCTTAGTTAAAGAAACGTACGAATACCCAGATCTCATAACTAGTAGTAAGTATTAAAAACAATGTTATTTGTACATCTTATTATTGTTGTTTTTAATAATTAAATGAAAAGGATACGTGTACACAACTTTATCTGCCCGATCTTCCGAAATAACAGCCTATTTGTTTGGCTGAATTTAAAGAAAAGTTCAAACAAGCGTCAGCCATCCAAATGGTAAACAAATTAACTGACCGTCCGTAGTGTGAGACTTCTGATTAATTTTTACCCTTCAGTGATTAACTAAACTCTTTTATTATGCCTTTTTAGAGGCAAACAGCAAACTAAATGACTACCTTTGGAACTGTATTTTTTTAATTACGTAATGCTGAGTGAAGTACAGTACACATAATTACAAGTAAATAAAACAGCTATAAACTAAAGAAAATCTTTCAAGTTGTTTTGTTTCCTCAGCGTTTCGGCTTAACGCCATCACCATGAATAGACCATTTCTGCAACAGACTTCATCATCGTGACAGTGCACAACGTAAAATCTTAGCTGAACCAATAATTAGTGTACAGCTGATCTCGTGACGGTAAGCACGTAGTTGATGGTGTAAATGTTTAGCGGAACCCATAACGTCTTTACTTAAAGGTGCTTCTCGTAATAGTTCAATGCGGAAAATGTATGCTATTGAAGAAGACATAAACCTGAAGCATCGAGGAAATAACTTGAAAATTTCCGTGGAGTCCGCGACTGATCTGTTTATTCACAATACTGTATTATTATTTATAGCTGGTTTAATAAAACAATTGTTTTGAATTTCGCGCCAAGCTATACGAGGTCTCTATACGCTAGCCCTCCCTAATTTAGCAGTGTAAGATTAGAGAGAAGACAGCTAGCCATCACCACCCACTGCCAACTCTTGGGTTACTCTTTTACCAATGAATTGACTGTCACATTATAATGCCCCCACGGCTGAAAGGGCATTATAATGTGACGGTCAATCCTGCTATTCGTTGCCAAAAGAGTACTCCAAGAGTTAGCGGTGGGTGGAGATGACTAGCTGCCTTCTCTCTAATTAAGAAAATTACACTGCTAAATTAGGGAGGGCTAGCGCAGTTAACCCTCGTGTAGCTTTGCGCGAAATTCAACAACAAACAAACAATCCATGTAGAAATATACCTTGAAGTCAAAACTTTCAGTAGTTCTCTTTTTGTGCTTTTTGTTGTTTTTTTATTTTTGTTTAAAGTGGTTGAAATATACAAAAAGCATCTTTTTTTAACAAATACGTCACATATATGGCATGAAACGTTTAAACATGAAAATACAAAACTGCTCTGGGTTTTTAAAACCTCTGACATTTTATTGGCCAAATCAGTATTTCGTAACCTCTGAATATTAGTTGTTGTCGTGAAAAAGTACGAGACAGATATGTCGTGTGGCGACCTTTATTTCAGAAACACGTTATAAAAAACAAATAAAACAAAAACGAAACCGATTTAGTCACGTTTTAGGCGCAACTTACTCCATTGTTTCAAAATAAATATCTCGAAGACTGGATAAAACTAATTAAATATTTTTACTTTGGGGCTAGTTGTTAAAGTGCTTGACTCGCAATTTGAGGTTCGCGAATTCGAATCTTTGTCACTGAACATGCTCGTTGTAAATGGTTGCCGTCCGAACCAACCTTCAGGGTATAAACATTTTTCGACTGCAAAAAATATCGGCTGATCCCAAACAAATTGGGATTAAGGTCATAAGAGGATAAAAACACAACGACGTCCTTAAATATCCAAAACTTTAAGATTAAGAAATTAAAATGAATTTAATCCAGAATTTAAAAAATAATCTGAGCTTAGAATAGGAATAAAAGGTTCTAGTTATTATTCAATGTTTTATTATCGCTATGTCAGAATATAGAATTTAGTTAATCAAAATTGCTAATGTCGGTTTGTTTTGTTTTTACCACATAAACAGAAATAAACGTAAGAAATAGGCTATTCAAAAGTTTATTTATTTCCTAAAATCAGGGGTTAGATTCCCCTCGGTAGACTCAGCAGCTAGCCCGATGTGGCTTTTCTATAAGAAAACAAACAAACATAAATATATAATTAAAGAAAGAAACGATATATTTAATAAAGGTAATTCATTCATCCCTGAGCGTTTCAATGGCGGAAAGGCTGCAAGTTTAACACCATAAAAGTCAAATTTCGATACCAGTGGTGGAGACGACACAGATAGCTCTTTGTATAAAATTGCAATCAACAACAAACAAACCGTGACCAGGTGGTTAAGGCACTTGACTCGTAATCCAAGGGTTGCGGGTTCGAATCCCCGTCACACCAAATATGCTCGCCCGTTCATCCCTGTGGGCGTTATAAAGTTACGGTCAATCCCGCTATTCATTGGTAAAAGAGTAGTCCAAGTGTTGGTGGTGGGTGGTGATGACTAACTGCTTTTCCTCTAGTTTAACACTGCAAAATTAGGGATGGCTAGCGCAGATAGCTCTCGTGTAGCTTTTCGCGAAATTCAAACCAAACCAACACAAACAAACCACTGAGTACAGAAATAGCTCCCTCTGTTGTTAAAGTTTGTAAAACACAGACTCGTAGGAGTTACTACGATGTAAATTGTAACAGAACAAATGTAAGGGGAATATTTTTCCTTCGTTTTCTCTTCGTAATTTAAATTGAATTAAACCAGACAAGTAGCTAAGTCAATTTCTAGACTATTTTATGTTTTACCGTACTGAACTTCAGTTATTATGTTAAATATTTATAGTGTGGTGTATAGAACACGTTTCTTTCTACAGATAAAGGAAAGTGAGAATATACCTAATGTAAAAAAACAAAAACCTTTGAAAGCCCCTAAAACGTGTTCATGCAAAGATGTGTTTCACTTCAAACGAACAAACTTTTGAAACAGTGATACATTCTCATGCATGGTGGTGTACGAGGAATATATGATTTTACATTTTTTTCTCCGAATAAATGTACTTCGAAATACATTTACTTTTGCAATCTATTAAGAAAAACTATATTTCGCAGGCTTTCAAAACTGAAAATTAAAGATACGTAAATCAAAAGCGTGTACACATGTGATAAAGTATTAAGAAATGTATTAAAGTGAAATCATTATTAGAAAAAAGTATACATACGCATTAAGATAGTAAAAAAGAAATTGTTTTGAATCATCTTTGTAGTGTTTTATAGAGGTGTTTGCTTAGTATTGTTAATAGTACAAACATTTTAAAAACACGTAATACAAATTAAAATAATCCTTCTGAAAATTATTTCTGGCATTCAACACATTAAAATGTGTTGGTTTGATTTGAAGTTCGCACAAAGCTACTCGAGGGCTATCTGTGCTAACCGTCCCTAATTTAGCAGTGTAAGACTAGAGGGAACTCTTGGGCTACTCTTTTACCAACGAATAGTAGGATTGACCGTCACATTATAACACGCCCCCACGGCTGGGAGAGCGAGCATGTTTGGCGCGACTCGGGCGCAAACCCGCGGCCCTCAGATTACGAAGCGCACGCCTTAACGCGCTAGGCCATGCCAGGCCAATTAAATGTAGAAAATAGTATGGAAATATAAAATAAACTGCTGTCTCATTGGCTGTAACTTAAGATTAAAAAGGTAATTGAGAAAAAAGCATAGAACTGTTTTAAAATTATTTGTTTTTATTATTGTTTTACATTGTATCATAATGTTCCTTTTTATTATCGGAATATATAAATTAAGTTACGATATTTAATAAATAATGTCTTATAGATGGCACCACGTTCGTAATGTTCTTACTCGTGAGAGGGTTTTGAAATGTACAGGTAAGAAATACATTTTGAAAAAAGGAACTAAATGTTTGTTTGTTTTCTTATAGAAAAGCCACATCGGGCTAGCTGCTGAGTCTACCGAGGGGAATCTAACCCCTGATTTTAGGAAATAAATGCAGGGGTGGATAACATCAATCATTTCTAAAAAATGCAAACGAGATAATATGGATGGTATTGGTAACATCCATACATATTTCAACTGCTATCCCTACTCTCTTGTTTACATTGTTTTTGAAGGATTGACTTTCACTTCCTTTTAGAAAAGTTTTTCTTTACTTGTTTGTTTGTTGTTTTTTCAATTCAGTGTTTCAATAGACATGGAAAAGTTAAATTTATAACCAACTTTTAAACACAATAAGGTTCCAACTGTAATATTTAAAATGTATCTATTATTTATTATCTATTATTTACTGGTAATTCCTGTTTTACCTTGGGCTTTTTAATTATAAAAGTAAATACTTCGTTTCAAACTTTGTCACCTCAGTGAAACTAGTTGGCATCATTCTTCTGGTTCTCATGTTATCATGTAATAAAATAGAAGCAGAAAAACAAGAAATCCAATCTATTTTCTATGATATTTACAGACATTCACTGAACTTGTGACTTAGTCATTACATAGATATTGTTATAAAATGAAACACTGCATGCCCTTTTGACAATATATGTGTTTGTTTGTTTGTTTGTTTTTATTTCGCACAAAGCTACTCGAGGGCTATCTGTGCTAGCCGTCCTTAATTTAGCAGTGTAAGACAAGAGGGAAGGCAGCTAGTCATCACTATCCACCGCCAATTCTTGGGCTACTATTTTACCAACGAATAGTGGGATTGACCGTAAATTATAACGCCCCCACGACTGAAAGGGCGAGCATGTTTGGCGCAACGGGGATGCAAATCCGCGACCCTCAGATTACGAGTCACACGCCTTAACACGCTTGGCCATGTCGGGCTCAAGATATGTGACATACCATTTTGATTAACAATTCGAGCCAACCTTATAGACGGAGTGCAACTGCATACCTGTTACGTACTGCACTTATCAAGGTTACATATTTAATGCCTTAGATTGTTAAAAAATAAATGTTAAACTGATATGACAATATGTATTAGCTTTGCTAAACTATATTTTTCGTGATGACGAGAAACCCATTTGAAGTAAAAATGTATCTCAAGACGTCTGGTATTGGTATGAAAACTTTTAGTAAAATAAAGTAGAGAACAACATTTATTTAAATAAAAGTTTTAATACCAACATCAGCCGTATTGAGATACATTCAAATTATATTTTTGTTGTCATTGCTCTCTGTTTTTTATTATTATTTTTCAGAGAGTTGAATATATTATACTATAAATATTATAAATGATTTTGGAGTCTCACCATGTAATTACAGTCCGTATAGCAACATTCAGTCCTGCTGTATCTAATGGTCGTTTGACGTGTTTGAAGTTAAGCACAGAGTTACACCATGGATTATCTGTGTGTCTGTCCACCACGGGTATCGAAACCCAATTTCTAGCGTTCTAAGTTCGTAGACATATCGCTGTGCCGCTAGAGGGACTAACAGTCGTGCACCAAGACAATAATCATTGCAGTAAACTCCGACGTAAGGTTGTCATATTTAAAGCACATAACTCCACCGCGGGACTTTTTATAATTCATCTAATGGCTGTTTTAGTTTGGTTTGAACTTCGCGCAAAGCTACAAGAGAGCTATTTGCGCTGGCCATCCCTAATTTAGAAGTGAAAGACTAGAAGGGGGCAACTAGTAATCACCAATCACCGTCAACTCTATAGTTAATATTTTACCAAAGAACAATGGGACCGACCGTCACGTTATAAAGCTCCCACGGCTGAAAGAACAAGCACGTATAATGGGAGGGGTATACGAACTCACGACCCTCAGGTTGCATGTAAAGCACCCTAACCACTTGGCCATACCAAGCCAATGTACAAGGATAACGGTTTCTCAACACTAGTTTTAACAGTCCAATCATAAATAAATCCGGAGGTTGTACGTCCAGTGACTTGTCTTCGTGCGGAAAAACATTACTTGTTTTAGTCTCTAACTGCTTGAGATGTGTAACAGTTAAACGGAAGATATGACTGAAAACTTTATATTGGTTAACCTATACCAATTAGACTTATTTCTAGGCGGCGATTCTTCTCGATTATGCTGTATACTGTTGTCAAGGGACGGTTTTTGTTACTGTGTTTTGTTTCCGCAAATTCTCGCTTGTTAAAATACTCCACACTTTGCTTACCATGGTTGTAGAACGACTTCTTGTGGGTCTCATTATAAATGGTCATGGTTATCCAAAGTTGATCCATGTTTCTTTATTTCTAGTGCCTGTAAGTACAGGGTATATCTTCAACTTGTAAAGTCTAAATCCCCGATATGTACATATCTTTATGTGTTCATTTTGTGTCGGAAAAAATGTACATACTCTTCCTTAAAGTAATCAGGTTTCTGTGCCATCCCAATACTTATAAACGCCAATATATGGTTTGATACCGAAAATGGTTTTAACATAACTTACTCAGCCTTGTATAAAGAAACCAAGTGTTTTTAATTTAGGCTGTAAATGTTTACATTTGTTTCTTTTTCACGAAATACAAATAGTTTAAACCCAAAAAAATGAACGAATGTTTATTTTGAAAGATTTTCTTGTCCAGGTAGGTTTTACTAATTAGCACAATGTTGCCGAAACATGTATAACTGGGGCTGAATGAGGAGAATTATTTAGTCTAGAGAGGTTAAAAATGTTTGATTTCGTTTGTTTGTTTCTTGTATTTCACATGAAGCTACACAAGCACTATCTGCGCTAGCCGGCCCTAATTTTGACGTGATAGACAAGAAGAAATGACGTCATTCAACACCATTCACAGTCAACTATTGTCACTGCAAACAATGATATTTGATTTTCTTTCTTGTAATGCACTTGTGGCCCCAAAGTGCTTAGCACATTTCAACAAAAATTGTATCAGCCACTTTACACGAATCACGAAACTTGAGTCCCGCAGCCCGGTACGCTGTGGCCCTTATTCTTCACAAACGCATAACGAATCTCTAAATAATGCTATGGCCAGTTAAATCGAATGATAACGTTATCTTTTATACATTTATCCCTATCAGTTTTATGTGATGTCGATACTACATTTGAACAAAGCAAATGCGAGTTTGTTGTTTCAAATGCATTAAGATATAAAGTTATATTCTTTGGAAAATATACAAATAATTGAAACCTCACATTTTTAAACACAATAAAATAGAGCTATTAAAAGGGATGTTAAAGATTCTTTTATCTGTTTAAGAAAAATATTATTAGTTTAACGATAATAAAATTGCTTTTCCCGAAATATTAGATTGTGCTCTTTATTTCTATTAAAGGTTCAATTAGTTGCTTTTATAGAGCCAAGACGGTTCATTGAATCATTGCGACGCCTAGCGGTGATAAAATTAAATAAATAGAACCCGTCATGCATCTGACGGGAGTCTCCTAAAGCGTTTGGTGTCTTACTTTGCGTTACTAACATATAATAGTACGAAAAAGACACGTGGAAATGAACACAGAGGCTTTAACATAGCCTGCTTAGTCAAATATTTTTGTGAGACATTTCCCTGTCCCGAAAAGCAAAAGTTTGCTTGACACACTCTACACGCTTAGCATAAGTATTTTTCGAATGCTAATGAGACTGAAAACATTCCGATTCACAAAGTTTCTTTGAAAGAATATGACTTAGTTTTCACGTAGAGAGAAGACGCGTGGTGGCTCCACTGACAACTGGAAGCGAGTGATGTCACGTCTTGGCCGCCACGGTGCCGGCTCAAGCCCTACAAGCCAAGAATCAAGTGTGGCGAGAGACGCCTCCAGTTCTAACGGATTTGTAAAGGACTTTTTTCGTGTTGTCAATAATGGCCACCTAGGAACAAGCCAAAAGATGACCAAACCTTCGGATAGTCGCCTCGTGCTTCTAGGAAACCCTGGTGTCGGGAAGTCTGGTTAGTGAGACTTTGCATTTATATGGTTATTTCCGTGTTAATTTAGTCATATATTAGATAGCATGTTTATCTTACATTTTTAGCACTGTTATTTAAGTATCATATTACTTTAGTCATGTATTAGATAGCATGTTTTTCTTACATTTTTAGCACTGTTATTTAAGTAAATCCTCTGATCTTTCGAATAACAAATGATGACGTGTTGTGCTCGCGTCCCTCTTATTTCTGAGCAACTTGTCTTACCTCTTATTCAGGTACAGCGGTAAGTCGAGGGATTTACAACGCTAAAATCAGCGGTTAGATTCCCCTCGGTGGACGGCAGATAACCTGATGTGATTTTGCTACAAGAAAAACACACACACAATTTTTATTTAACTTAATACCCTTATCAGGTTAAACATAATTCTTCACAACTATTTTGTGTTTTCTAGAAGCCCCCCCTTCCTAGTTCAGCTGTATGTCTTCGGATTTACAACGCAAAATCAGCGGTTCGATTCCCCTCGGTGGGCTCAGCAGATAGCCCGACGTGGCATTGCTATAAGAAAACAAACAAAGTTTTCTAGAACATGCCCGTACACAGAATATATGAAAGAGGAGGTATCTAATTTATAAGATCAAAATCTAACACACAGCGTGAAAAGCACAATCAGCAAAAATCTACCCTACAAAACCTGACAGTAGCAATTCGGTTTCGGAACTACAATTACAAAGTATCGGTAGAATCAAACCAAAAAATTATAATGCATTATCAGTAGAATACAGGTCACGTAGAATACGTTAAATATTGTAAGTAGCTGCGCTATAATTATAATATAAACATTTTTTTTTTACATTACAAAAAATAGGGGTTTGTCAGAGTCCTCTCTAACCCCTCCTTCTGAATACATGCAGAAGCAACGTACAGACATTTATAACATAAACTGTCGTTTTCAACGTCTTCTCTCACCGCTAGCTCCCCTACCACACTTAGAAATTGAAAAGAACAGACAACACTGCAAATATCAATTTATTTTTCAATTATCTTAGCAAGAACTTATGATTTGAAACGTTTAATCGTGTTTTCTTTTCACGAGTCTTGGTCTGAAAAACTTTCTCGCAAGAGTAAACTACCTCTTTTTTCTCTATCAACCAGTTATTTTGGGTTAGATTAGTTTATTATAGATTTTTTCAATCCACTCCTTTGAGTCCGGATCAGTTTAGAGGATTTTTTTTTTGACTCATTATTTGTATTCAAACCAGATAGGCATCTTTCTATCCATTCCATTGTACTGAACTAGCTGAGAAGATCTTTTCCGGACCATTCCTTTGAGTTATGCCTGTTTAGGGTATATTACCCCAATTTTAAAATATTCTAAAGCAAAAAACTCTACGGCTCTGCATGGGTTCATTGTCAGTTAATCCCACCAAATAAATATTTGTTTCAAGAATATACTTATTTTGTGACTGTGTTTTCGTAAATTATTCGAAGTGATCATTCGTATTTTGTGTTTTTCTTTAAAAATAAAGCAGCTGCTAAAGAAGTTGTTTCTTAAAATAAATGTCAAAGTGGACCTTGTTTTGTTAATAAATGTGCTACTGAAACGGCAAGGTGTTTCTGTCTTTAAAAATTACCTAAGTTTATACACGATTTTAATTTTCAAAAAATATCTTCCTTTTTTTTCCTATCGTATAAGTGTGTGTATGAATTGGAGTTTTATTGTTTTTTTTTTAAATACACCATATTTTTACTTCGGAGATGTTAAAACTGATTTATTCACCTCAGCGTGCTAATTGTCCGGTAATTTTTGTTTGTATTTTGAATTTCGCGCAAAGCTACATGAGAGCTATCTGCGCTAACCATCCCTAATTTAGCAGTTTAAGACTAGAAGAAAGGTAGCTAGTCATCATCACTCACCGCCAACTCTTTTACCAACGAATAGTGGGATTGACCGTACAATTATAATGTCCTCACGGCTGATAGGGCGAGCATGTTTGGTGCAACGAGGATTCGAACCTGCGACCCTCAGATTACTGGCCTTAACCCAACTGGCCATGCCGGGCCTTGTCCGGTAAGCTACACGAAAAATAAAAGACGCGAGTAAATCGAGATTATGTGAAGATGAGTTAGTCTTGAAAACCACAGATTCATTGGTGCTCTGAGTTATGATTATGACAAATTAATCTGAGCTTCCTCACTTCCTAGTAATAGATCTTAACATTCCTACTTCAGAATTAATTAACATCATCTAGCCCAGGGCTTACTTTAGTTATTATTTTTAAATTGTCAGTAAAATTACTTGATTGCTTCAATTTTGAGCCCCTCAATAACTGGCGTTTTGATTTGTTTTTCTTTTGCTATAAAATTTGTTTTGTTTCTTTGAAACCACTTATTAGGAAGTTTCAGATGGCGTATGCTGTTATTTTAATAGAAATGGTTTTATGGAACAAACATTGCAATTATGCCAGCCTCGCATCTCTGGGATAATTTCATTGTGCGCGTATATGACTTGTGCGTTTAAAGTCAATCAGAATGCATCACGTTACGGGCCTGATCAACGTTGAATTCGTAGGTGCTATCAAGTAAGAGTAAATGATGCCATAATTGTCTTCTTGCTAGGTTTGGCGACGGAGTAGAGATTCGTAGAATAATTACTATAATTATATCTTCTGCTGTGGCAGGGATCGTTCTGATCTAGGTAGAGTTACGAGAGATTCGGTGTTCTTTATCATGTTTGTTATTTGACGCATCTGTTTTTTTTTATTGTGATATTATAAAGATATATAATGCTAATTCTTTACAAGCTTCATCCTTCATTCTACATTTGTATGTATGGTGATTTCTGAGCTTTTATTCTACGAAGTACATCTGTATTTACGGTAATTTTGATAAAACAAAATTAATCAAGTGCTTATTATTCAAAGTGAAGAATTTTAACCATAATCGAAAAGTGGCTGGAGTGAAATAAAAAAAAAATTATTTGGAACTTATTTTAGAAGGAATGTTTGTTTTGTTCCTTGAATTTCGCGCAAAGCTACACGAGGGCTATCTGCGCTAGCCGTCCCTAATTTAGCAGTGTAAGACTAGAGAGAAGGCAGCTAGTTATCACCACCCACCGCCAACTCTTTTACTAACGAATAGTGGGATTGACCGTCACATTATAACGCCCCCACGGCTGAAACAAGACTAGAGGGAAGGCAGATAGTCATCACCACCCACCGCCAACTCTTGGGCTACTCTTTTACCAAGGAATAGTGAGAGTTACCGTCACATTATAAAGCCTCACGGCTGAAAGGGCGAGTATGTTTGGTGTGAGGGGGATTTGAACCCGGGCCCCTCAGATTCCGAGTCGAACGCCTTGATCCACTTGGCCATGCCGGACCCTTGTAACCCATAGCTTGTCGAGTTATGCCAGGCCTCACACACACGCACAGAAAGAAAAGGAGTGTGCATCGTAACAAATATCGCTAATATTTCAAGCGATTGTTTAAATAGTTCACGTACATTATCTGGATTATTCTAAATCTTTAAATATTTGCCTCCCAGTGGCTCAGCGGTATGTCTGCGGACTTACAACGCTAAAAACCGGGTTTCGATACCCGTGGAGGGTAGAGCACAGATAGCCTATTGTGTAGCTTTGTGCTTAATTGAAAACAACCACAACAACTTTTTATGGCCCCGTCATGGCCAAGGGCGTTAAGGCATTCGACTCGTAATCCGAGGGTCGCGGGCTTGAATCCCGGTCGCACCAAACATGCTCGCCCTTTCAGCCGTGGGGGCGTTATAATTTACGATCAATCTCACTATTCATTGGTAAAAGAGTAGCCCAAGAGTTAGCGGTGGGTGGTGATGACTAGCTGCCCTCCCTCTAGTCTTACACTACTAAATTAGGGACGGCTAACGCAAATAATCCTGGTGTAATTTTGCGCGAAATGAAAAAACAAACAATCATGCTTGGTAAAGACAAGGTTTTCATCATTATTTAAGTCAATGAAATCTTTATGTTCTTCATTAGATAAATTTTTTTACTGTAACCATATTCTTGACATCAAGAAAGTGCTAACCAATAAACGTGTCTCAAGTTGTTCAAATGTCTTATGTTATATTAACCAAATGTCACAACGTGCTAGTTGTAAACGTAATTTAAAGCCATATAAGTAATATCGTCTTAGAATCTTTATTAGCAGGAAACGAGAAATTTAAGCCCTTGCTTGACACACGATTTTCAATGTCAGTTAATGATTAAAATAAATAGAAATAACACTAGGTGGTATCCAAGATTATTACATAGTTAAGGATAACTTTATTACTTGAATTATTTAGCTTACTTCGTAAGAGTCGTTGTTTATTATAACAACAGTATGAAATTTTGGAAGATGTAATTGTTGTGACATCGGGTTTTAAAGGGTCGGGTTATTATTGCTAAATGTAAACTCGTACTTATAACCCATACGGTAAAAATCAACCTTACTTTAGGAAGGACACTGCAAAAACAAGTATAATAAAATTTATGTTATCGTTTCATCATACAAACAACTTCCACTAGTGATGAAAATCTGTATTCGTTAATAACTGGAAAATATGAAGTCTACCTATGAATTAAGTTTATGAAGACAAGGGCGTTTGTAATGTGATATTTGATGCGCGCAGTTCATCTCAAAAGAACCGTATGCATTTGGAACTTTAACCTATTATTCCCCATAACAATATATTTGCAAACCCAATAAACTGAAAACTTTCTTTAACTTTGATCTGTGTCTATTGCTGAGATTGGGATATGATATTTCAGTTATAGAAATTGACAATCACAGAAAAAACTTGATGAGAGTGTGACAGTTGAGACATTTAAGCTAATAAGAAAATTTGAATCACACCACGTTTATGAGTAATTTATATTCATTTCTTACGTAACGTAGAAACTTTCGAAATAATTCATACTTTAACTTTTTAAACAATCTGTTCATTTGCATGCGTGCCAAAACGTTTAAGGAGACCCTAATAATTCTTTTAACAAACAAACTTGTGGTAAATTCTTAGGAGAGAAAAAAAGAGAAAACAGGAATCATTACAAGGTGGCGCTTTGAAAGTAGTGAGTTGTTATTGTAAGGTAAAAATAAAATTGTAAAAACTAAATATCCTAAGGAAACGCTATTATGAAAATTGAAATCTAAACATAGACTTTTCACAGATTAGGTTATCTCGAAATATGATTAATAACTGGATAAATATTGTCGCTGAAAGTTAATTATATTTCTAATTGCTTGTCATTTTACGTCAACGCTAGATTTGCTTTTTCAGTAGGTAAACTAAGTCATTCTCCTCAGCGAACGTCATTAGTGGTAATAAAGTGACTGAACATTCGGCTATTGTGATTAGCAAACCTTAACTGGGCGTGTACTAGGAAATTAACATTAAATACATTAAATAGGAAATGGAAAAAATAGGAAACGTGTTTTTGTGTATTTAGGAAAAGCAAACTTGTTTATGACAGAGCATCAAACGAACAAGTCAGTATTGGTTCGTTAATTAATTGAGCAGAAACAGCTAATACGAAACGCTTTGCTTGGAAAATAGCTTTTAAGCTCGAAAAAACAACAACAAAAAACAGTTGTGAGTGAGTGGGCTGTTTATGATTAATATGACACAGCTGTGTACCTTTTTCTAACCTACTTCCTCTCGCTGATGTATCATTTATTTCTAAGTAAAAGTATATAATTTTTCTTGTATAAATACAGAAAAGATTAAACGAATTCTTTCAGATCTTATGTAACATCATTCCTTCTGTATTAATATTGTAGTCATTGCAACATAATTTATCCTGCAATTAATAAGTTATTGACGTTTCTCATTATTTTACTTATGTTTACAAACGCATACATTTCAAGTTATGTGAATATTTTTATGTTCTTTAAGGTCCGGAGAAAAATCTTATTTGCACACATATTCACAAAACAAACAGTTATGACATCTCTTTTTAATCTATGATCATCGTTTTACATATATTGAAAATGAAAAATGAATGTGAAACATTATTAATGAAACATACATGTTTTACTGCTTAAACGTAACTCACTTATCATGCTTCCTGAAAAATATTTCTTGGAATGTGTTTATGTTAAAGTCAAAACCAACAGTAGGAGTTTAACTTGGAACAGAGCTGTGACACAGAGTAACATTACAGACGTATTAGTAACCATTACAATAATGTCTAAACTACAAATTCACTTGTATCTGTCAGTATTACATAAGATTTACTCCCATCAGGATGATGTGTAAAAGTCGTGTACTTTATTATACATTACTAAGGATCTTTTTTGTGAGTACCTTTAACTTGTTTATGTCTGCTTTACGAATAAATATATATTACTTCTATCAGTTATAAGAGAAAGTATAGCCTGCGTTTCGGGTGCATATAACTTCTGTTTCTTATGACTAGACGTAATCTGTTTGTTTCTCTCTCTCTCCAGGTGTTTGGGTATATATATTTGTATACCCAGGAGGGTCAGGTTCACTAGACCTCTTACTCCTTCCATTATTTTGTTTGAATGGCCTTTTACAAGGTTTGGTATGTTTTAAATTTCGCGCAAAACTACACAAGGGCTATCTGCGCTAGATGTCCCTAATTTAGCAGAGTAAGA
This sequence comes from Tachypleus tridentatus, assembly GCF_004210375.1. Lineage (NCBI taxonomy): Eukaryota > Metazoa > Arthropoda > Merostomata > Xiphosura > Limulidae > Tachypleus > Tachypleus tridentatus. The sequence continues at coordinate 30,862,054 of NC_134834.1, forward strand.
CTAGAGGAAAGGCAGATAGTCGTCGACATCCACCGCCAACTATTGGGTTACTCTTTTACCAACAAATAGTGAGATTATAATGCCTCCATTGCTATAAGGGCGAGCATGTTTGGTATGACTTGGATTCAAACCCGCGACCCTCAGATCACGAGTTAAGTACCTCAACCACCTGACCAGGTCAGGCCTTCCTTTACATGAAATCGTAGCTTACTTTTACCTATTTTAAGAATAATTACATCTTACTCCTGTAAAAACCACGAGTAAAAAATTGTTTACCTCGTTTCACGGTGTGAATGGAATTGTCAACTTTTATCTGTTATTACTGCTTGGTTTTGTCTGTGTTGTGAACAAACATGGCGTCTTCTCTCTGTTTAACGAGCATATGTAAGTCACACCCGTGTGTTTTATGACTGAATCTATTCTAAATATAACTTACCTCTCTCTTATGAGTAAACTAGTGAATGGTCTGTTAAAGCGGACGAAGCAAGTACTACCACCCCATCCTCATATTTCATAGCCAACTGAATTGTGTGCATTTTGCGAAATCAAACTTGACCAATAAAGAGACAGAAAATTGCGGGCAAGGCATTTAAATATCGGTAAGTTCCTTTGCGAGTCAATCAAAATTAAGATTATTCATGAAATGAATTCATAACGTTTTCATAGGATAATTCCTGGTAAAAATCAGTTGGATTAGAACTACTATTACATAGAAAAGTCAATGCGTTTTGATAACACTACGTTTTAACAATAGATTTTATGTCTTGTCGCTTAGCCACAAAATTATAACCTGATATTGTTGTTAGTCTATGTACCGAACGTATAAATCAGAATACAGTATATATAAAAAAACCTGAAATAATATTTGCTAATTTCTTAATTTATGATCTCCGTTGATTAAAAGTGTTTGTTTTTATTTAACACTTTGATGAGAAAACAGAAAATAGCTCAGTTCAGAACCGATTTAAGTTTAAAATTGAAACGATATTTTTACTTTAATGATAAATTTTATACACTTGGTTCTAGTCTAGGTGATCCCACGCTAGTCTTTACTTTAGGATTGTTATACCAACACTCACCACACTTATAAGGTTTCACGACATATCCCCTCACGGTCATCTTGAACCACCGTCGCTAAAATCGCAATTGGCAGACAGTAACCAAACTACAAGATCTGGATAAATGTACTTCAGCTTTCATGACTTCTCCTATTTCCAGAAATCAAGCGTGATGTGACATGACACACATTGGCTTTTACATAGACCAGGTACAAGTTACTTCTGCCTGTCTTTCTAGAAAGTGTAACTTCTTTACGATTGTATATAACTTTAGTTAGAATTACGAGTAAATACACTTTATTTATGTTTATTTTACAAGTACTTAAACATAGTTTTTCTGCTTGTTTTACCAGTATACCCATGTTATTTCTCTTTCTTTTACAAGTAAATCTCTTTTTTTTTATTTAATTTACAAGTAAATAAAAATATTGTTTCTCTTACAAGCACAAAAAACATTTCTTTCTCTTACAAATAAATAAACGTAGTTTGTTTCTGGTTGTTTTAAGAGTGCACATAACTTACTTTTCGTTTGTTTCTCGTGATGACGAGAAACCCACTTGAAGTAACAATGTATCTCAAGATGGCTGGTATAGGTATTAAAAACGTTTATTAAAATAAAGTAGAGAGCAATGTTTCAACCTTCTTAAGTCATTTGCAGGTTAACAGAAACATACTTTTTAATACCCATATCAGCCGTCTTGAGATACATTCTTGTTTGTTTGTTGTTGTTTTCTTAGTAAGTATTACTTGTATATGTCTGTGAATAAACCTTACATTTAAACTCAATAAACCATTTAAATAATCGGATTAGATTTGGAATGATGTTAAAGCATGATAAGATTTAAGTTAAATTAAAAAAAAAATACAATAGATATACACGTTAACTCAGCATCATTGTAAAATAAGGTTGCAAACTAAATTAGTAAAGTTGTGACTGAATAATATTTGTATTCTTCGCAACCAACATAAAATTTGATTTCTTACAGAGTTTGAATCTTCACCTTTCTTACATCTTGTCTAATCACTAGGTGGACATTTAACGGTTTTTATATTTATTTTGCTTTTTCATTCCTATTTAATGGAATATTATTCACTATGGCACTGACGATTAGAAATGCACTCGTATTTTTTTTTTCCCGGAAGGTTTATTTGTTTGTTTTTAATTTCGCGCAAAACTACTCGAGGGCTATCTGCGCTAGCCGTCCCTAATTTAGTAGTGTAGGAATAGAGGGAAGGCAGCCTCTATTCTATGACTAGCTGCCTTCCCTCTAGTCTTACACTGCTAAATTGGGGACGGCTAGCGCAGATAGTCCTCATGTAGCTTTGCGCGAAATTCAAAACAAACCAAACCAATCCCTCTAGTCTCACATTGCAAAAGTAGATAGGCTAACGCAGACAGACCTCGTGTATCTTTGCGCAAAATTTAAAACAAACTAAACCATTATTTCCATTCTGTATTTGATGAAGAGCTTGATAAAAACGTGTTCATGTAGCGAAGTAGATTATGTCACGTGTATTTGTTTCATCGTGTTTCTCCCATTGGTATTCTAACAACCTACATCTTAGGAAAAAAAAACAGTTCCTTCCACTTCCAGTATTACAAACTAGACCTCTTGAGCTGTTTATCCACGGCTCTGACAATACTGTTTTAAACATCTACCTCAAATCGCCTCTCGTTTTATAAACTGTTGCAAAAACGGACGGGTGTCTGATCCTGTCATCTTAGCTCAATTTACTAAAAATATATATATTATCCTTGCTAATTATACGTATAATAAATTCCAGGTGATTTTTAACGTAAGACAAAGATGATAATAAATACGAAATAAACAAGTTCAGTCTGTATGCATCTTATAAACAGAAAAGGTTATTAACAGAAGATTGAAAAGGGTGGACGCCTTCTAAACAGGCCAACAGTCTACATATGTGAACAGGCTGTACTTTCCGTTTAAGGGGTTAAGAGCAGTATGTTTGTATTAACAACGGTACTCAAGAGATAACATGACATAACAAAGAACAGTTCATATGAAGTCGCGTTGACGGTTACTTCTAGATTCTGTTTTGTTTGAGTCATAAAAGTTATTTCTTAACAAAACCGGAGACAAGGTGACTTAGGTTAACTCGTGTACAAAGAAGTTTTGGTTTCCAAGATTGTGACTTCATTCAGTGCAACACTATTTGCTAGTTGTTGCTGTTGGCAAAAGAGGAGTAAATACTTACAAAGTCCATGTATGTGTGTAGTTATTATAACATTATACTATAAACACCCTAATTATCTTACTGGCGGCCCGTCAGGTGGTTAAGTTACTCGACTCGTAATCCGAGGGTCACGGGTTCGAATCCTCGTTATACCAAACATGCTCGCCCTTTCAGCCGTGACGGTAAATCCCACTATTCGTTAATAAAAGAGTAGCCCAAGAGTTGTCGGTGGGTGTTGATTACTAATTGCCTTCCCTTTAGTTTTACACTGCCAAATTAGGAACGGCTAGCGCAGATAGCCCTCGTGTAGATTTGCGCGAAATTCAAAAACAAACAAACAGTCAAAATGTATGTCTTCAAAAATCCACTACTAATGTTCTAAAATCAAACAAGACATAAAAATAACCCACCAAAGTTATATATTAATGGAACGCTTCTCTAGACCACAACTTCTACAAAATATTTAGGCTTAACCTAAGATTCTAAGTTAACGTGAGTTAAACATTTATGATATATTAAGAAAAGTTTGGAAATGAACAAACTTTGGAAGATGTCTAACAGGCGAAACCCATGCAACCACACCAGATAATATTATCAAAATATACAAAACATATACACCCAGTCATAGAATATGCATGCCAAGCATGAGTAAATATGGCACATAAACAGTTAAATGAGTTATAAACAATAAAAAACTCATTACTCACAACAGTCTACAAAGTGCCACGTAGCATGCCCCCTAGTGGCAGATCGAGCTTTGCGAACTCACACCGCTAGTAACCGGTCTTCGATACCCGTGATAGACAGAGCAGACATAACTCATTGTGTACCTTTGTGTTTACTTCTAAACAAACAAAACCACGAAGCGCATCATCCGAATTCATGCACAAGCTATCGCCGACACACTCTTTTACAATTCTATAAGTAACTATGTCAGGCCTTCCAATGCCGGACTGAACAAACTACATTAGTTTTAAACTGAGCTGAAAAACATTTAAAAGCGTATTTATGTAAAATGTTCTCAAATTATGGTTAAAACTAGTAATATGTGTGCGATACATACTGAACTGTTCATAAAATACAGGACCATGTAATAGTAATATCGAACATCAATAATTGCCGATACCGAGATGGACATTAATCTTGATGGACATTGTTTTGAAAGGGGTCGGAATAAGTGCGGTTTATTCTGACCCTCACGTTATGTCTACACGTACTTTCAAAAGAAACTATCTAACATAATACGGTATGGAAGAAGGGGTCAACGAACCTGACTCTCTCAGCTCTTTTAAACCTAAATCCCGACAAAGAGAAAGAAGGACACTAAAACAGTTATCATCTCTCATCTCCTTTGTTAAGGAAAAACTCTTACTTATTTTCTATAACATCTGGAGACGAAGGGAATTTTAGTTTCAAGTATAATATTTGTGTATATATGAGCGTGAAATCTGATTAGTCATATGTTTTTGTTGTTGCATTTTGTTTTGCAATAAAAAATGTAACAATCTTCCGCCTCAAGTTCTATTATTGTTTAAGCGTATATTTCATAAATATTTCATAACTTCAACAGAACAGTATTGTCACACATGGAAGTAAGAAACAATTCTATCACATAATTCACTGAAACTAATCCTGCTAATCTACCATGTGGTGCTCTATAACCAAGACACATCAGGTAAACTAATACATTTAACTTTTCAGTTGCTGGGCAAGAAACGTTTCATAATTCAAATGATTTCCCTGAAGCTTCTAGAACAAACAGACAATAACGCAAGTTCATCAATATTTAGCTAGAGGGATCTTCAGTTCCCTCTGTACAGTTTTGTTGTTCTTCAACCTCCAGTTGCCTAAATACATATTAGAGAAAAATGTGATACGAAAATCACGAAAATAAATTTATTTCATAAGTTAACTTCACCTTGTTGAATAAAGACTTTTGTGCAAAGATACACAAGGACTATTTGTGCATTTTGAAACTGATAAACTAGAGCAGGGGTTCCCAACCTTTTGGCACTCGCGACCCCTTACCTAAAAGTTTGAAACCCATGTGACCCCCTACTTAGGGCTTACTATCAGCAGCTTAATTTTTCTTTTATTTTCTGTGAAGGAGAGGGAAAGAAACATCTAAAAAAATATTTAAAAATTCTGTAATTATATATTAGCAAATTAAATCACATTGGTCCAACCTGAATTCACAAAAAGAACATATATTTCTTAAAATAATATTATCATAGGTTTGAACAGCTATCCAACCCAGCTAGTGAGATGCCTGATGTTGCATTTCAGCAGCAAGCTTTGAAATTCGTGGCTGAGCGTTTGTTAGAGCCAGTCTCATGTCATCTCCAACATCCAATCTGTTTCTATTCTTTGTTTTTATATTGACAAGAGTGGAAAATCCTGCCTCACATAAGTAGGTAGAAGCAAATGGAACAAGGACACGTAAAGCTATCATGCTGACTTTGGGAGTATGACTGATGCATAGCGCACCAGAACTGAGTCACGGATTTCACCTTGAAGAGATGACGAGCTGAAGAGTCGTTCCTTAGATCCAGAAATTCATCTTGGATATCATCTGGGATGCTGGATACATCAAGTTCAGTACACAATGGGTTCCTTATCAGGGCCTCCTGTTTCTGTGATAGTTCAGGGAAGTAACACTCGACTTCCTTTTCTAGAGACTGAAGATGTTTGGTAATCTCATCCTTGAGGAACTGATCCAGTTGGATCTGAGACTCATCCGTCACTCCACAAAGTTTTTCAAACATAGCGATGTTTCCAAGATTGGTTTTCCGACGTCAGTTCTGCAGTTTGGAAACAAAGGCCCGAAGACTATCTTGAAAAAAGGAGAACATGTGTTTCCCTTCCTTGAAGCTTCAAATTGAGCTTGTTCAGCTGGTCAAAAATGTCGGCTAGGTACGCAACCCTTTTATTCCATGCTTCATCTTCGAAGTGAGCTACAAGATCTTTCCTTTCTTGAGTCTTCAGGAATAGCTTTATTTCATCTTTCATTTCAAAGACACGATTAATAACGTTTCCTTTCGACAACCAACGTATTGCTGTGTAGAAGAGAAGGACTTCGTGGTCAGCATTCATGTCTTTGCATAGTTCTTTGAATAGGCGAGTGTTGAGTGCTTGAGTCTTCACATAATTTACAATTTTGATTACAGATTTAAGCACTTCCTGCAGAGAGGCAGGGAGAGTCTTACTGGCGAGAGCATATCGGTGAATCATGCAGTGGATGCCCTTTGCTTGAGGTGCTAGCTTCTTCACTCTCGACTGGAATCCTGATTTCGATTCCAGCATAGCCGGTGCCCCATCCGTACAAACCCCACACATGTTTTCCAATTGAAGATCTTCGTCTTGAAAAAAAGTTGAAACTTTTTCCATGACATCATCAGCTTTTGTTGTGGTTTCAAGTGCACTGCAGAATAAGAATTCGTCTTTGATGTCACCTGAATTAATGTATCTCACGAAGACAAGCAACTGAGAACATGAACTTACATCTGTTGACTCGTCGAGCTGAAAGGAGAACAAAGGGGAACCTTTGATTTCTGTCAAAACTTGTTCCTTCACATCCATAGACATTTTAGAAATGAGCCTCTGTATAGTATTATTTGACAGGGATACTTGATGCATCTTCTTTGCACTGGCTTCTCCAAAAATAAGATTTACTGCTTTCATCATGCAGGGTTTAAAAAGTGTTTCTCCAATCGTGTGAGGCTTTTTTTGTTTAGCAATTTCGAATGCAATCTCATATGAAGCTTCCACTACGGCTGCACTCTACTGCTGAAACGACCCACTTCTATCGATTCTTTGGCTTTTAAGACACCGTTCATGCCGTTTGAAGAAATCCAAACCCTTCTTTGCGTGTTCTGGATGTTTCAAAACACACTGTGGTTTCTCGATGCCGTCGTTGGCGAGCACAGTGGTGAAGCCAATGTTGAGGTAGCATTCTGAGTATCTGCGCTGTTTAGCCATGGACACAACTCACCTCTAATGCTTACTTATCTCCTTGTTAAAATAAAATAAAAATGTTGAATAATGAACGCTTTGGCAACTGTAGATCTTACACTGACTACTTGTGGGGGGTGCAGGTACAGTAATGATGGGGTAAGTATTGGGAGGGAAGGGAGCGTGGCCAGTCGCGCGATTCGTCATCCACCAATCAGCAACGGACATGTGACTCACGTGTCGACAGCGAGCACATACACACTTAATCACAGCTAAACAGACACACAAGCATACGTACATGCGCGTGCACTCACATACTCGCTACTCACTAGTACACACATACATACAGTTGCAGACACATACACATTCACACAGGCACGCATACATACACCCATAATATCACCTAATGACATTGAACTAACGTAGCACACGTTTTGCTTTGCACCGAAACAAAAAAAAAAAAAATGTAAGAGCATGAAAATGTAATTGATGAAATAAAATTAATGTTATCCCAAGCTACTTCTAACAAGGCTTCGCGACTCCCCTGCCAAGGTTTTGCGACCCCGCAGTTGGGAACCCCTGAACTAGAGGAAAGGTAGCTAGTCAACACCACCTAACTGCTACTCATGGGCTGCCCTTGTCTGACTGAATAATTGGATTTGACTCCACTTTCGTAGCATACCAACATCCACAAAAAGTAAAATACACAAGAGGTGCGAACTATTAACCTCTGATTCACGATCCGGACAAGCTAATAACTTGGCTATACCTTGTCGAAACTAATTCCTAATGGAGCAATGATGTGTCAAGTTGAATGCTTGATATAAAAGGAGTTTTAGTGCAAAGTACTTTCATAAATTGTGTTCCAGGTGTTAGTACTGATGTTCACCCATTAAAAAAAAGGAACTATCTTCATTGACTTTGAATAGAACATTATATACAGTTTTCAGACAAATGTGCTGAGGCGATACACTATTTTTTTTTTTCGTAAACACGCATTCGTTCACTCACAAGATACGGTGACACATATGGAACGAATTGGAACTCAAATGTAAACAGAACGCGAAAACTGAATGCTACAAAAAACTAAAACAACATAATTGATTTTACTCATCCAACATGCACAGTAATCGTCAAACTGGCTGAGCTCCAAATGAACAACGAATGAAGTTTACTGTAGTCAATTGAAAGACTTACAGGTATATATATCTGGTATATAAATTTCCTGAGTTAAATGTTAAGATAGATCCACTGCCTTGTGTTCTGATATTATAACTCGTTCACCTTTCGTGACATCTAAGACTGATATTCTTAACTACACTGTGTGTAATGATACGTCTTTCTTGTTATATTTAAGGGCCTGGCATGGCCAGGTGGTTAAGACACTCGACTCGTAATCTGAAGGTCGCGAGTTCGAATCCCGATCACACCAAACATGCTCACTCTCTCAACCGTGGGGGCGGTATAATGTAACAATGAATTCCACTATTCGTTGGTAAAGGAGCAGCCCAAGAGTTGTTGGTGGGTGGTGATGACTAGCTGCCTTTCCTGTATCCTTACACTGTTAAATTAGCGACGGCTAGTGCAGATAGCCCTCGTGCAGTTTTGCGCGAAATTCAAAACAAACACACATAAGATTAAAGGTTACGGTATCCATTTTATCGATTGAAATTGTATTGAAAAACATATATATTTGTACTTGGCACATATAAATAATGTTTAGTTGAAGATTAATGAGATAATTATAATGTTTTTTGTTGTTGTTTTGAATTAAGCACAAAGATACAGAATGGGTTATCTGTGCTCTGCTCACCACGGGTATCGAAACTCGGATTTTAGCGTTGTAAGTCCTCAGACAGCCCGCTGAGCCACTGGGGGACAATGTTTTTTGTAGATCAACCGAAGACATAAAGTCCTTGTTAAAGATTCATAGAAATCTGCTCACTATATGTGTGTCTATGTGTGTGTTTCTTATAGCAAAGCCACATCGGGCTATCTGCTGAACCCATGAAGGTGAATCGAACTCCTGAATTTAGCGTTGTAAATTCCTAGACTTACGGTTGTACTGGTGGGGGGCGTTTCTCACTACATTACTAAGTGTCTAAATAACCTTATATAAACCATATTATTCGCTTATTGTGGTAAAAATTTTCAATTTAGTATGGAATTGGTCAGCAAATTATAAGACAGGTGCGCTCTGTTCCAACATTTATTATATAGGTAAACTAATGTTCTTCGTGTCTCTGTTCCAACATTTATTATATAGGTAAACTAATGTTCTGTGTGGCTCTGTTCCAACATTTAATATATAGGTAAACTAATGTTCTGTGTGTCTCTGTTCAAACATTTATTATATAGGTAAAGTAATGTTCTGCGTGTCTCTGTTCCAACATTTATTATATAGGTAAACTAATGTTCTGTGTGGCTCTGTTCCAACATTTAATATATAGGTAAACTAATGTTCTGTGTGTCTCTGTTCAAACATTTATTATATAGGTAAAGTAATGTTCTGTGTGGCTCTGTTCCAACATTTATTATATAGGTAAACTAATGTTCTGCGTGTCTCTGTTCCAACATTTATTATATAGGTAAACTAATGTTCTGTGTGGCTCTGTTAAACAGATTGTTCATACCTCCACTCGCTAGCACGTTTTTGCAAATATATGTATGATGTAAGAAATTTTACGTTTGAAATTTCTGATGATAATTAATATTATTTTGTCTAAGAGAGATTTCTGGATCAGTGCCTAAATCCGTATTTTAAGTAACTACAAGTTACTGTAGTTTTTATAGAATAAAAAACTGGAATACAAAAATAAATATTTTTAATGTTTTTGAAAATTAGTTTCATTACGTTAATTTGTTTTTGAATACTTGTGAAAATCTACTCAAGGTCTATCTGTTCTGGGCGCCCCTAATTATAAGCTGCCGGACCCTAATCTCAAACTGCTAGACTTGTGGAAAAGCAACTTGCCAACTGCACCCACGATCGAATAGTGGGGATTACTCACCACTCTTATAACTCTCTTCACACGGTTACAGCATGGGAAGAACATTTAGTTTTGCTTGGTTGTTTTCTGTTGCATTAACGGGACGCTAACACTGGATTCACAGGTTCAAACTCCACTAAATAGCTTTCACGACACTGAGGATTTCTGGGAGAAATTGCGTCCTAACGTACTTCATATTCAGCGAGATAATGTTTCATTACAACAATAGTAATGTCATTTTATATAGCTTCTCAATAAAGCACTGTTTCAAATCTTCCATAACGTACTCCTTGTAACACAAAAACATTATTTATGAATATCGAAGCTCGACCTTCAAACGTGAAACAGCTTTCCTCTTTCTTAGGTCACTTCTGAGCGGGTTTGTTGTTAAAGAGGGTTGGTTTACACAAGAAAAGAATATTAAACTTGGGTTGATTTCGTAAATACGTGCAAGTGCATTAAGTCATGGACACCTTAATATGGATCATTCTTCGCTCTACTGAGATAAAGTTTTTCATTGCGGCAAAATCTTGTATCCTAAAACACTACATTCTTTGTTTGTTCTTGTTTTCATCCTGCTGAGAAATTTTGACGTCGACTCATGCAGTCTAACCAATGTATGCAGCACCACTGTTTGTTTGTTCAGTGAAAGGCAGTTTTCGTTCGTAAGGTAATACTCCCTCTACAGTTTTCTTGTACTTAACCCTAGGATTATGGTATTTTTAAATGGCTTCTTAGACACATTTTTCTCAAATTTTTGCAAATTCTTTCACACATACTCCGGCTGAACGACGGTGAACTCGAGAGCTTATAACGTTAAAATTTTGGGATCGATGCCTGCGGTGGTACAGCGCAGATAATTCATTCTACAACTACGTGTTTAACATAAACTAGCAAACTAGACTGCTTTTTCACGAATTTTTTTTTTTTTTTGCGTTTGTTGGTTATACGAGTTAAACAGATAAATCTTTGAACAAACATTCCAACAGTATTATAGTTAATAACATTCCAACAGTATTATAGTTAATGCCAATAATCTCTGCTTGCGTTTCATCTAATGTCAGCTCTTTACACTGACTGATATGAGAGGCTGCAACAATAACGATACAATATAATGCATCCAAGCGGTAGTGAACACTATACAAACGTGCAGGTAACTTTAGGGTTAAGGTATCAATTATTACAGGGGAATTCATCTTTAAAGACACTGATGTTCGTTGTTAAAAAAGAATGTATTCATCAAGTGGAGTGGTGATTAATAAAATAATAGCAATAATTTGTCATGTAGAATTCATTCATTGTAAAAACTGTTAAAGGTATGTGTAACGTAGAGCATACAACATTATCTAAGGTTTTTCATCCTTTTGGATTTTGCAAATGCTTTCAACACGAGCGAAGCCTCCGCGCGTGAGAGGACGAACTCTTGTTGATCAAAAACTGTAGAGGCTACACTAGATTTTAAATTGAATACGAAAAAAATATTACTGTGCTTTCAAGAAACTCTTCCAAAATTATTTGCTAACACCCCCAACGAAGAACCCGTATGCTAAGCAAGAAAATTCTGCCTTTGTTTGAAGTTAAGCACAAAGCTACACAATGGGCTATCTGTGCTCTGTCCACCACGGGTATCAAAACCTAGATTCTAGCGTTATAAGTCCGCAGACTTAATGCTGTGCCACTGGAAAGTTGTGCTTTTGTATACCGTTTCTAAACGGAAATGTAGTTATGAATCTGAAAATCTAATCCGTGATGACAAGAAAACCCACTTGCAGATAAAATTATATATTTAAAATCGGCTGATATGGGTAGAGAAAGCACTAGTAAAGGAGCGAACAGCGTTTCGACCTTCTTCGGTCATCGTCAGGTTCAGAAGGTCGAGTACCCCAGCGGCTCAGCGCTATGTCTGCGGACTTATAACGCTAAAAACCAGGTTTAGATACCCGTGGTGGGTAGAGCACAGATAGCCCATTGTGTGGTCCTTTGCTTAATTCAAAACAACAACAGAAGGTCGAAACACTGTTCGCTCCTCTCCTAGTGCTTTCTCTACCAATACCAGCCGTTTTTAGATATATAATCTGAAAATATTTACGACTGTCTCGTAAAATATTTTCTCGTCTTTCAAGGAGGACAAGAGAATATTTGCGCCCTACCCACCACGAAGAATAGAATCCCTTATCTTAGCATTGTAAATTTGTATACGAAACGGCCTAACGAAACGTATATTATCATAGCATGAACGCTGCATGCGGCCACACACCTACACGTAAAAAGACACAAATCAAACCAATGGTTTTGGTGCTTTGTTTTTTTTTATACACATCACTCTATCTGTTACTGAACACGCTCTGCTTCATTTACTTTTATCCGTATCGGTCTAAAAAAATTGGTAAAAATGTGAGATATACAGTAGGTCATTTATATTTCATGAAGGTTATCTAATTTCCTAACAAAAGTGAGTTCTAAGAAAAGGAAGGTCTTCTGTGACTCGCCCTGTACACCAGTTTCATACTGCCTTACCGCGCGCGGCCTGTGAGAACTGATGCTACGTTGATACCAAAAGAAGATAGATCTTAAGATAAACATGCTGTAACTTTGAAGGACACTTGTTATCTACTGCTGTTTTTTTTGTTGTTATTTTAAAAACCAAAACTTTATTTTATTTGCAACTACACACAAGTACAGTGGCGTTGATTCTGTTTACATAGTGCATGTGTGGTGTCTTTAACCGTTAAAATATACGTATACCTCAGATAAAATTACATCTCTCACTATATCCATAATCATCAGGAACATATGCTGTCAAGACGAACACGTTATTTTCTTTATTTGTTTTAAATATTCGCCCAAAGGCTATTCGCATTAACCGTTTCTCATACTGAACCCTACGGAGTAGAAATAGAAGGAAACAAGCCAGCAGCACCCATCGCCAACTCCCAAGGTACTATAAGCGAATATTAAGATTTCGCTCTCATTCTTATAACGCACCTATACGATTTCAAAGTGTGGAATACCGCCTTACGGCTACGAAACACGAACAATGAATCCCCAGAAGATTATTTTCAAGTGATCGATTTAAAAACAGTGATCGTGCTTGATCAACACCAAGTAGTTCATTTTGAATACACTTCTAGAGTCAATGTTTGCTTGTTTTTGAATTTCGCGTAAAGTTACACGAAAGGTATCTGCGCTAGTCATCCTCAGCTTAGCAGTGTAAGACAAGAGGGAAGGAAGCTAGTCATCACCACCCACCGCTAACTCTTGGGCTACTCTTTTAACAACGAATAGTGGGATTGACCCTCACTTACAACGCCTTCACGGCTGAAAGGATGAGCATGTTTTGTACGACGAGGATTCCAACCCGCGACCCTCAGATTACGACTGGAGCCCCCTAACTATCTGGCCATACTGGGCACCTAGTCAGTGAGCATTTTGTAAACATACTGAAGAAATAGTAATATTGATCAGACAGCTCCTGTAAACAAACAACACATAACGAACAAGACACGCATGAAAACTCTATTTATGTTAATTTTCTTACGTGTAAAAGATGATTATACACTATCAACGGAAACCGTATTAGACATAACACCCTATTTTTAAATAGGATTGAACAGTAAGCTGCTTAATGAAGCTAGTGAAACATTGAAACAGTGATCAGTTGACTTCAATCAAAATTTCACTCTAAAAATGAAATCAAGCCACAAATTAAGGTCGTAAGAACTGTGCTTTCTGTTAACATAATCATCAAAATGAATCCAGTCCACATACTTAAGTAGTAATCAGTTGCCTTTAATTAAGAATGTACTCCAAAAAGTATATCATATCACGTATTGAAATAGTAATCAGTTGACTTTGATTAAGAATGTACTCCAAAAACTATATCATGTCACGAATTGAAATAGCAATCAGTTGACTTTGATTAAGAATGTACTCCAAAAAAGTATATCATATCACGTATTGAAATAGTAATCAGTTGACTTTGATTAAGAATGTACTCCAAAAACTATATCATGTCACGTATTGAAATAGTAATCAGTTGACTTTAATTAAGAATGTACTCCAAAACGTATATCATATCACGTATTGAAATAGCGATCAGTTGACTTTGATTAAGAATGTGCTCCAAAAGAGTATATCATGTCACGTATTGAAATAGTAATCAGTTGACTTTGATTAAGAATGTACTCCAAAAAAGTATATCATATCACGTATTGAAATAGTAATCAGTTGACTTTGATTAAGAATGTACTCCAAAAAAGTATATCATGTCACGAATTGAAATAGCAATCAGTTGACTTTGATTAAGAATGTACTCCAAAACAGTATATCATATCACGTATTGAAATAGTAATCAGTTGACTTTGATTAAGAATGTACTCCAAAAACTATATCATGTCACGTATTGAAATAGTAATCAGTTGACTTTAATTAAGAATGTACTCCAAAACGTATATCATATCACGTATTGAAATAGTAATCAGTTGACTTTGATTAAGAATGTACTCCAAAAAAGTATATCATCTCACGTATTGAAATAGTAATCAGTTGACTTTGATTAAGAATGTACTCCAAAAACGTATATCATGTCACGTATTGAAATAGCAATCAGTTGACTTTGATTAAGAATGTACTCCAAAAACTATATCATGTCACGTATTGAAATAGTAATCAGTTGACTTCAATTAAGAATGTACTCCAAAACGTATATCATATCACGTATTGAAATAGTAATCAGTTGACTTTAATTAAGAATGTACTCCAAAACGTATATCATGTCACGTATTGAAATAGTAATCAGTTGACTTTGATTAAGAATGTACTCCAAAAACGTATATCATGTCACATATTGAAATAGCAATCAGTTGACTTTGATTAAGAATGTACTCAAAAAACTATATCATGTCACGTATTGAAATAGTAATCAGTTAACTTTAATTAAGAATGTACTCCAAAATGTATATCATATCACATATTGAAGTAGTGATAAATTGGCTTTGATTGAGAATGTTAGAAAATTAGATGAAAATTTACAAAATAATCCACAGCTAGGGTTTATGATGGAATTAATTTACATTATTTTTCTTTCTGATTGTTATAAATCTGAATACAGTTATCTGTCGTTATAAATCTGAATACAGTTATCTCGTTATAAATCTGAATACAGTTATCTGTTGTTCATAATTCTAATAAAATCATACACCGAGACTGATACAAAGTAATATGTTGGGCTTAAATTCTGTTTAATGTTCAAAAAACTGTCTGTAATTATTTCTTTGACTTTGAATAACCAAGTAATTAATTATATCTTAACACCACTGTTACGTTTAACACGCCACTAAAAAGGACTTAAGCTTAAGCTTTATAAACTTAATAAAATATTGTAGACACGAGCAATATACAGTGTATCACAGCAAAACGTTACCATTGGATAGAAAATAATCGATCAATATGTCTACATAGCGTCCTTTGTTGTGACACCCTACGCGATGGTTGTATTACCTGGTCTCTTGCTGTGCAGGTCTACTATAGATTTAGGTCTGAGGATTTTGTTAGTTTGTATTGTTGAAATAGGTTTCGAGGCTCCATTAAGTATAAACGTGAAGAATAGATTTACGTATCTGTGAATGAGAATTAATAACAACCTTTTTAAAAGCAAGAATATCTTTCGGAATAAACCATAAACTATAAAACTACTTTACTAACACAACTTCTGAGAATTACTAATTACAGTGACTACCACTTGTGACCTTTCTCTCCATTCAAACATTGATCCAACGTTCTTTAAACAAATTGCTAGGATCTTATAAAATCTAGATGGTTTTCCTCAAAACTGTGTCTCAAGGATCATTCCAACACTTATCTATTCATCTATTAACTTGAAACCAACACTTCTTTGTAGCAATAAAACTGTCACTATATAACATAAGGACAGTCGAATTGTATTTTGTAGAAACTCGTCACCAAGCTTACACAGGAAGGACAGTTGAATATTTCTTCGTATTAATTCGACTCCAAGTTACACAGGAAAGACAATTAATGTTTTATTCATCGTAACTCATTACCAAGCTCGGACAGTTTAGACAAGAGAAACAAAATTATTTAACGCAAATTACTTTGGACTATAATACTAATTTATTGACTGCAGGGTGGTTCATTGATCTTGAAAAGTGTTTGAAATAGATTTCCCTGACAGTGAATTTCAAACTCCCTTAAAGCTCCAGATAGTGGTATGGAAGGGTAGAAAATAGGAGCTCTACAAATAATTAAGGTTAGGCTTAGTATATAATCCCCTAACGTCTTGGTATTTATGTGTGGGATGAGATGCTAATTTCAAGGTCAGCTATTCTGTCTCTATTATTGATAAATAGTACTTTAAGTATTATTTTTCTTACTATTTCTTTTTTTCTGAGGAACCACCTTCTCACATCTGACTGCAGACAGCGAAAGTTGGTAAGATGTGAGACATTGTGGACATCTACTTGTTTCCTTTTTCTTTTCTTAGCATGTGAGGTCGGTGAAGTTGAGGTTAAACCGCATAGATAATGCACCCTCAACGTAATTTGGGTCTTATTTCCGCCGGACACATGACCCATCCTATGATCCGTGCCCTGGTGTTGGACGCTTGTTTTGTAATTGTGTTTTGTTTTGTTTTTGTTGTTGTAGTTATGCTTTCTATAATTTTTTTCCCTATTTAAAATTACATTTAATTATATATTTATTTAGTTACAATTCATATTTAAAATCAGAAATATTTTTAAGGCAGAGCAACATTATGATAACAACTTTTAAGAAATGGCGTCATATTTTTATCCGTGTTCTTTTTTATGAAATACTTTACATAATATTAAGGAAGCCCATTCGAAAACGGCAATATATTTTAACACTTATATTGTCAATACAAATTTAAATACATTGCATAAATCTGTTAATTCGTGAAACATAAGTCGACCTTCTGTCAAAAAACGGGAACTAGTATGTAATGTAAGAAATACGACTTTTATAAATTATATTTCGCTTAATGCTATAGTGTGCTAATGATACGGTTTTTCTAATTTAGCGTAATGCCATAATACGCTAAAGATGTGGTTATTCTAAAATCTACACTTTAGCTAATACTATGAAATTTTAGAATACTAATGTGACAGTTAAAAGATAATTTATATCCGCTAACACTTATCTCATAGTCTGTTTCATCTGAAAAGTGAAACGTCAAGAAAAGCTCCGCCCACTTTCAAACTGTAAGTCTGATACCTACTTATCCTAGCAGTCACATCAACAAAATTATTCTTATCAAATACATTATTCAAACTGACTGGAAAAGGTTAGTTGTACACATATCAAACCTGATAATAAAAAAGCCTCCGCCTCAAAGGTAACAACAGTTTAAATGGTCTTTAAGAGGTGTGTATTTGGAAGCAGCTTATCGCACATGTCAAGCGTCAACAGACTACAGTATCTCCTAACATCAAATTCTCATATACGTACAAGGTTTTACCAAAGGAGGGATACCTTGATTTCTTTCAAATTAGTGAGGTGTCTGTTTGTTGTTGTTGAATAGATTCTATATTGTTCTGCGAAACATTTCATACAAAAATATGGAAGAAAAAAAGTGACGTCACCTTTTACAACGGTCATCGTTATCACAATATTACACTGGCTTAAGGCTATCTGATTTAAGGCGTTAGTCTTAGCTATAAACTATTTACATAGATTTTTCGTGTAGTCCATTGCCTCATTTCAAGTGTCTTATAAATGTAGTAAAACTGTCGAGTAAACTGCTTCACTTCAAGTACCTTATTTTGTGCAGTATTTTAAAAGTGTAATAAAACTGTCACGTAAACCGTTTCATTTTGAGCATGTTATTTATTTTCCTGTTACATGAAAATATTGTTCAGTAAAAGGTGAGGGCAGAATTATCTCAGAACGAACTGAACTACAAATCGAGATCTCTGTTTCTTTCACTACTTCTTTACCCAGTCAGCATACGTCAGTTTAAAATAATGTATATACTTCTTAGAGCCACACAAAAGTTGCTTATTTGCAATCATAAAACTGCAAGTAAGGCACATGAACTTTCAGTTTGTTTTATTGGGCTTAACTCATAAACTAGATCTGCTTAACGAAGATTAGGCTTAGTGACCTTTGCCAAAGATGTTTCAGCTTCCTTTGTGAAATCAATACAAAAGCTGGCTAAAGTTCTTCCTTCTTTTACCAACTCTTGTGTTAATTCCTATTTTCTCATTAAAAGGAAAATAAAAAAGAAAGACAAGTGTAAATTACAGTAGAAATACCTTTCTATGTAAACCCTCTCTCATTGTCATTCGGGAATACCTATTTTCAACGGGTTTGGATCCTCGTCGCACCAAACACGCTCGCCCTTTCAGTAGTGGGGGTGTTATAATGTTACGGTCAATCCCACTATTCGTTGGTAAAAGAGTAGCCCAAGAGTTGGCGGTGGGTGATTATGACCAGCTGCGTTCCTTCTAATCTTACACTGTTAAATTAGGGACGGCTAGCGCAGATAGCCCTTGAGTAGCTTTGCGCGAAATTCAAAAACAAACCTCTTTATAACCGTACCCTAGTGACACAGCAGCATGTCTGCAGACTTACAACTATAAAATCGGGTTTCGATACATATGACAAGCAGAGAACAAATAGGCCATTGTGTAGCTTTGTGCTTAACTACAAACAAATAAATCTTTTTTAACCACAGCAGTATAAGTAAGTGATTACCTGAGGAATGTAAATCGCCATAGATGTTTGTCGCTACTTTAGGAATAACTAAAGAAAAAGTTAGTTTCAACCAAGTTGGATTTCAAATATCTTAAATATTTTAACTAACATTTTCAAGATAAAGGATGAAGAAAATAGAGTTGGTTTCAGTAAAATCTTTAGTCACTAACATTTATGTAAAACTAAATATTTCACAACACACATCATTATTAAAAAAATAAAACTATAAACCTATAGCTTGAACTTTAAAGCGTTAGAAGACTTGTTTGTTTTTTTGTTTTGGAATTTTGCACAAAGCAACTCGAGGGCTATCTGTGTTAGCCGTCCCTAATTTAGCAGTGTAAGATTAGAGGGAACGCAGCTAGTCATCACCACCCACCGCCAACAATTGGGCTACACTTTTACCAACGAATAGTGGGATTGACCGTCACATTATAACGCCCCCACGGCTGGGAGGGCGAGCATGTTTGGCGCGACTCGGGCGCGAACCCGCGACCCTCAGATTACGAAGCGCACGCCTTAACGCGCTCGTTGGAAGACAGAAATTTATTTAAGTACAGTAGTACTTAATCTTAGGAATCGACGAGGTTTCCGAATAATTCACGCGCCGAAGAACCATCCTTTTGAATTCCTGAGTAGAAAACCGACCATTCACAGTATCGTTTACGATATTTTATGCGCATATATACATACACTAATAATACGCTAAGTAGGTAGCTAGCATTACCAGTATAACAATATCAAAAACTTCCTAAACAGTAACTTTTTCGTCTAGAACTTATTGACCTGATCACGTCAGCGGGGCTAGCACCTAAACGGCTTGAACCATCGTTACAAGGTTTTTCCAGCTTATTTAACTGCCCTTAGGTTTCTGCTTTTGGTATTCCTATAAATATATATAGATGCTTTTAATAAGTGGTAAACATGTCATATACATGCTTAACTATCTTTTCAACCCAACAGAGATGGATAGATACGCGACAGGTTCTAAAGGTAAAATATATACTTTATACAGGTATAACATAAAAAGTAAGCAAACAAGAGAATTGAAAAATTATAAATTTTAAAATGAAATCGGTATTCTGCAACAAAACGTAACGAAACAAGAATTAAAACCATAATAAAAATGCATAATATTTATTGTGTGTGTGTGTGTTTTCTTATATGAAAGTCACATTTGGCTATCTGCTGAGTCCACCGATGGGAATCGAACCCCTGATTTTAGCGTTGTAAATCCGTAGACATAATATTTGATTTATACTTTAGCAACTTTATGTACTTATCTGTAGGCCAAAGTAAGGATTTCATTTTATAAATTTGTGATTGTGGCTTTAATTCATGCAAAAGTTATAGCTATCAGGGAATATTACTATACTAATCTTTATAGACGTTGTGTCCATTCTATAAAAACCGAACAAATAAATAAGAAGATAATTTAAATTTGAATCTAAAGTAAAGATCTGTGGTTATTCGTATAATTGCTGTAAGAAATATCTAAAACAAAACAAACAAGTAAAGTAATACGTACTAGTTGGATAAATTCTTAAACGATCTACAAACCCTACTTTGGTTGACTAATTTATACTGCTTCATTTAGCTTTACAAATCACAATGAGAACCGCAGGGATTGAACCTTGAAATTTGGCGTTATAATACGTTAAGATTATAGATGAGCCACCGAAAGCATCTCTTTCATTACAGTTACAGTTGATAGTGTTGATAGTACAATGAAGTTATATAACATACGCACAAGCACCCCTTCACCACACTACACACACACACACCTACGAGCCCTGCGTAGCCAGCTGGTTAGGGCGCTCGACTCGTAATCTGAGAGTCGCGGTCTCAAATCCCTGTCACACCAAACGTGCTCGCCCTTTCAGCCCTGGGGCGTTATAATGTGACTGTCAATCCCACTGTTCATTTGTAAAAGAGTAGCCCAAGAGTTGGCTGTGGGTGATGATGACTAGTTGCCTTCTCTTTAGTCTTACAGTGCTAAATTAGGGACGACAAGCGCAGATAGCGCTTGTGTAGCTTTACGCTAAAATTAAAACGAAAAACAAAACAAACAGTTCACACACACACAAACACACCCTCTATGTAAATTTCTATTCGTTTTAGGGTTTACACATAAGTTCTGGTGTGTTCACGTTTTATCTGTTTATCCTGTCTAGAGAAGAAGTGTCACATGTCAAGCATATAATGGTATCTCTTCAGGTCTCTTGTTCTTTATGCCATTACTCACGCTACTGCTGAGCTCGCTGTTATTTTTGGTAGTGCTATTGTTGTTATTTAAGGATATTTCCTGTAGCTGGAACCGAAGTGTTACACGGAGCACTCGAAACGTGTACATAAGACAGTTCCGTAAACAAAATAAGAAATGTTGACAACTGTCCTATCTCAGTGCCATCTATTGCTTCTCTCTGTTCTTAAAGTGTTTACTTGTCGATAGAGGGCCTATTTATAGTGTTTTGTCACATTATATATCACGTTTGATGTATTCAAGTTTTATGTCTCTGCGTAATAATAATCAACACTTGGGTTAATTTACAAAAACGAGGTGTTGGTTTTATGAAGGCTTCTAAAGACAGATTTATGGAAGAGCATTTATAAAATATATAACGATGTAGCACAAACTCCACGATAAATCATTCATCTGTTTCAAGAAATCTGTTGATCTGAAATAATGTGAATATGCGTGGGAGGTATTGACCCGAGAGTGTGTGTGGCTAGAAGTAATATAATTGAACCCATGACCTTACAAACGTAAATAAGTCCGTGTATAATCCTACACAGAGAACAAAGTATTGAGTATCTATACGTTACAGTCATCTAATGACCATCCATTACTGTTGGGTAATTCCTGTTTCACCCTGAACTTGAGACACTTAAAGAAATACTAAATGCTTGTAAAAAAACTAGCTTCAAGGGCTAATGATACCATCGTTCGCATTAGAATTATGATGTTTTAGCTCATTAAAAATATCGAAATAACTTCAAAGTATCTTGTGCAATGCACAATAATCCATCTAGTTTGTTTGAAGTCAAACACAAAGCTACACTA
Organism: Tachypleus tridentatus; assembly: GCF_004210375.1. NCBI lineage: Eukaryota > Metazoa > Arthropoda > Merostomata > Xiphosura > Limulidae > Tachypleus > Tachypleus tridentatus. Next base: position 30,884,049 of record NC_134834.1, read on the forward strand.
TAGGCTATCTGTGATCTGCCTACCATGGGTATCGAAACCCGGTTTCTAGCGTTGTAAATTCACAAACGTACCATTGTGCCACCGTTTAGTCCTATGTCCAAAGCTTGGCCGTAATTGTTGTTCCCGTTTTTGCTATGGGTTGGCGGAATAATAATAATAGAAATGGGTGATTCTCTGGTGTTTAAGACAGTTTTTGCGTAATATATACTTGCATCAATCTGTTATTTTTTATCCTATAGCAGTCCAATTAACCACAAACATAGTGACTCGTATTGGTTAAATGTTTCTTCTTTTAATAAAAGGAACCGACCGCAGCTAGTATTAGTGTGCCCTGATTATATTTGGTCCACATTTCTAGATCGTGGCTACATTTTAAGAGTGACGGTCAAGACCCACTACTGAATCAATTTGTTTGTCACAAAGCACGATGCTACAGAATGGACTTCATGTGCTGCGCCCACAGTATGTATCGAAACCCAGTTTTTAACATTATAAACAATCAGACTTTCCGCTAAGCCACTGGGAGGGGAGCTCCAATTAGAGCTGTCTTCATTCTTCAGAATTAGAGAAGGTTAGCGCGGATAGCCCTCGAAGTCCCTCTGTGTGAACTCAACAAACAACAATGTCGTTAATGAAGTGGTTACACAAATTTTATGTCGAGGTTTGGATCTCAAGAGACCACTGTTAATTATTTATAACGAAATCTTGTCCAATTCATTTTATGAAATTAACTAATTAGAATGGTTAATAACAATCCTTATCCACGTGATAAATGACGAACACTTTCACTGGTACTGTCTAACCTTTTGCAGTGATCAAGTGGAACTTTCAAACAGATCCATCTTTTGATGAACATAAATATGAAGTTAATTTCTCTTTTTTAATTTCGCTTTAAAGAAAATAAGAGAGAGTGTGTTTTCTTGAAAATAAATTCATCAGTTCACCAACTTATAATCATCTCGACTGTTATACTTAAAAGCTTAAATGATAACGTACCAACTCTTATACAAAATTTAGAAATATTATTAATCAGACAACTATAGAATTAATTAATCCATTTAGTTATAATTCAAAAACAATATTTGCGCCTTACGAAGCAAAAGGCTAGACTGATATTTGTTATCTAGAAGCTAACCCTCGCTAATACTAGATCATTCATATGTTTCCGTCTGCATTTGATCATCTCAAAACATTCCTGATATGATTGCTTTCATCATGACCTTAATGAGTTTTGTCTAGACTTTGTTCTACTGCCCCCATCCTGCGTTACTAAGGATGTTGGTTCAATTACCGTATTCGAGTTCAGAAGTACTTCTCATTTGATGCAGTGCTACACAAATTAGACACACCCGTGGAGCCACGAGCTAAATAACCAGTTTAATAATGGCATAAAAAAACATGTTACTGATATTAATTTAAAGATGGGTGTTCCACCTCGTTCTATTCCAAGCCTTACTGGAATCATAATCGTTCAATAACTAGTAAACATATTTGAGCATAGTTCAATCAAAAGTTTATAATGAACAAGGAAATAGTAAATTAATGAATTTACGAAGTCTGAAGGAAAATTAAAGTAGTTTTTTTAAAGATCAATGGCGACTTTCCAAGCAAGAATAAAAAACACCCCACACGTAAAATACTTTTGAATAAGGCCAACATTTCACATGGAAAGAATACTTTTAAATAAGGCCAACTGAAGGTTGAAGTTTCACTCGCTTGCAAGCAGCATACGTGATTTTTTCTTTCTTTTAAATCTATTAGGATTACTTTTGTTAGGTGGCATTTGCATTCTCTGACTGTAACAATTCCTCTTGATCGTGTATTACGTTTGTATTTTAACCTATTAATTTTAATTAGTACAGTATAGAAAGTTTGAGTGAAACTTTGATGACTTATTACGGTTAAGAGTTGACATATTAAGCTTAAATAGCATACCGCAAGGAAAAATTTGACTTAATGTCGGTGACACATTGTGGTCAAAATTTGATTAAGCTTGAGAAATATTTAAACCTATGAGTACTGGTATTTGGTTTTTAAAAAAATAAATGTATATGATTGTTGTTTTTTGGCCTGGTATGACCAGGTGGTTCAGGCGATCGACTCGTAATCGAAGGGTCACGCGTTTGAATCCCTGTCGCACCAAACATGCTCGCCCTTTCAGCCGTTGGGGCGTTATAATATGATAGTCAATCCTACTATTCGTTGGTAAAAGAGTAGCCCAAGAGTTGGCGGTGGGTGGTGATGACTAGCAGTCTTCCCTCTGGCCTCACACTGCTAAATTAGAGACGTCTAGCGCAGATAATCCTCGTGTAGCTATGCGCGAACTTCAAAACAAACTAAGCCATTGTTTGTTTTTGCCGATCACTAAATTAAATTTACTTATAGTAAAAAAAACCCGATTACTTGTAAAGTAATGGAGGTTACTTAACACTGTCCAGAGCAGTTTTCTTTTTAAAATATTTTGTTTCCAGCTGGTACAGTGGTAAGTCTACAGATTTACAACACTAAAATCAGGGGCTCGATTCCCCTCAGTGAACTCAGCAGATAGCTCGATGTGGCTTTGCTATAAGAAAATACAAACACAAAATATTCTTCTAAGCTTGTGTGATTTATGGTTTTCTAAAAATTTCGTCAAAGCCTCCTCTACTCGAAAAGCCCGAAAGATGGAGGTACTGTTAAGTGAATAAAAATGGGATTTGTTAAGTTAAACGAGGCTGTTTCACCTCTTGTTGAAATATTTTTCTTTATTTTCTTGTAAAAAAAATATTCAGTTATGTTAGCAAGTTACTATTGGCTGCTCCATATCTTAAGCCTTTATCCATGTATTATTATATTTAAAGTTTCATATGTGCAGTATATGGCTACCGATCTAAGAATCTTCGAAATGGATCGTTAGCTCTCTACCTGAGCTTACGTATGTTATAGCATGAACACTAGCTTTTAAGCAAGTTGTCAAAAGGGCTATTAACATTTTAGAGGGTATTTTATCTCCATCAGACTTATAGTCTTAGTGTTCCCATGGTTACCCAATTTTCTTGGTATCAGTATTTTACACAGAGGGAAAGAAAATCGAAATGGACAAAGTAAGTTTCGCAATGCACTTCTTATTTCTGGCTTTTAAAACCTTTTAGAGCCACATGCTATGAGCTAGCGCAGTTGGTACATCAACACCTAATTTAGGTTGAAAGACACTACAAGGTGTTCGGTAACTAGATATACTAGAAGAGAAATGATTAAAAATATTTTATATTAGCGCAAATGGTAGACACTTGTACTCGCCTTTTATTAGCGCAGATAATAGACGATTTTCCTCGTTCACACGATGTAATATTAAAAGAACAATTTTTCAGAACTTTCTGTGAATTTGCAATCAACGACCTTAAAATATTTTTATTATGTCTGTATAAAGAATGGGGAAAACATATATATATTTATACACATACACAGTAATATCTAACTTTATTACAGCATCTCAGTAGTTATTTTATAAGATTTAAATAATTGTTTTCATATAGAATTTAATTTGTGATTGTAGTGACTTTATATTAGAATAAACTATTACAAAGTTAGTACACGTGCACGATGTATTTAAAATATTAATACTTGTCATGGCATCAGGATCACCTAGGTATCTTTGTGCCAATATACCTAAGCTTTCTTTCGAAGTTTCTAATGTAATTTCATTCCAATTTTTTTATTGGAGCAGCGTCCATGGACGTTATTTACAGATGATGCTTTGTCCAACAAGTAGTATTTTTGTTCTTTCTGGTTAATTAAGAACTGCACTTAGTGGTGGCCATTTCACTTGCCTGAATTTTCGTTCTTCGAGAAATAAGCTTGAAGTTCTTTGACAGACTGTTTAGGCAGAGTATTCATGGTGAAACTTTGTAGAATGGACAGCAACTGTCTGTTGTGGAGACACAAGTGTAGAGGACGACGTTTCGAAAGTCTTCCACCTGAGGACGAAAGGCGGAATATTTTCAAAACGTCGTTCTCTACGTCTCCATTACAGGCAGTTGTCGTCCATTCTACAAAGTTTTATCAAGCTTGAAGTTTTATTATGAAGTAATGTGTTTGGGTTCATCATCTTCTTGAGGAAATAAATTATGCTCATTGAGCTTCTTTGTAGAAGGTTTTTTTATTTATAACATCTCTTTCATTGAGCCTATTTTCCTATTCCCAGTCTTAATTGCCTGATGTTATAAGACTGGCTTCCTTTTACCTTTCTTATATGTACTTCACAGTTCTTGGTGAACAGCTGAGTTCCTTTATAGTTTATTTTAAACTTCAACCAACGTCATTTGAAGATTTGTCTCTTTCTAAGGACGTCAGACGTTTTTCTTTTGGTATTTTGATGGCAACATTTTAGAAAAAAAGGAAAAAATCAACCTTTAAACACCTGTAGTTGTATCTGCACGAAAACTGTCAAATTTCTGTCAGCGATGACGGCTACATAAACTAGTGACAATTTTGAATTCACATGAGCGATCTTGAACGACTTAAAAGTATTTACAACACTTAATCATTCGTGGCCGGGTATTGCTTTTATCTTACACATTTGATTAATTTTAAAGCATGCACAAATTAAAATAATTAATAATTTCCTTATTTGACGGTGTTTTTTAAAATATTTTCAAACATAATGGTTTTATTTTACATGTTGTATTTTGAGTTGTATTTTCCTCACCACAGTGAACCTATGTTTGTACAGAAATCACTCCAAAAATTCATGAAACCTAGTCTTGTGCCTTCGATTTTCTCTTGTCTAAGGATAACTGAAGAAAAGAGTGAATCCCCGAAACCGACCTAACTCAGATCAACAGAACTACAAATTTGGCTTCATATTTATTCCTAATTATTTTATCTTAAGGGCAAAACAAATTACAACTACAATAAAATGAGGTATTCTAATAAGTTTGCACATTAATGTATATATATATGTAAAATTCTCCATTTATATATGTTTTTTAAAAATCAAAGTACCAGTACTTTAGAGAGTTGCAGTTCCCATGGTAGCATTAGGATATAATCTAAATATTCCATTACAATGCCAACATTTCTCACAGTGAAAATGTTAAGACTTCACCTTAACAACTGAACCTTAAACCTTGTAAATGGTGTAACGAATAGTACAAAGAACGTAAATTTTTTGTTTCTACTTTGGGATCAGCTATAGTTTTAATTTATAATCAATTTTCTTTCGCAGTAACTTAATTCAAATAATAACAAAAATAATGGGCTTCTCTTACCTTTGGAATTGTCTTACGTGATTATTACCGTGTGGGGTCCACCGTTGGGACAGCGGTAAGTCTTCGGATTTACAGCGCTAAAATTAGGGGTTCAGTTCCCCTCTGTGGACACAGCAGATAGCCGAAGTAGCTTTGCTAAAAGAAAACAACACACTATTAGCGTGTGGGTGGGGTGTGTACCAGATTCTTATTTCAGGCACTGAAAAAAGAATTAGTCAATTTCCTGTAAAGCAGGAAGTATCTCAGAGCGACGCAAAGTCAAATACCGTATGTTTAAGGTAGATATCACAAGGCCTTCATCGGTTTGTAAAATTCTACACAAATTTAGATTTAATATTTTTCTATTACAGAAAAGATGATTCTGTTGCTAGGGTTCTGTTAAAAAAAAAAGATACGTAGCTTACAAGACTTCTGAGTTCTTGTGTCTATTTGTCAAAAGATTTGGTCATATTTCAGAGACAGAAACTATCGTCTCCTGTTTACTTAACAAAGAATTAGGCAGACCCACAGAGGTCGAAACTGTCGTGTCCCTACTTGATAGAAGATTAAAGAGTTTCACAAAGATCAGAAGTGTCGTGTCCCTATTTGACGATTAGGAAGTTCCCCAAATCCCTACTTAACAGAGGATTGGGAAGTTCCGCAGAGATCAGTTAATGTATTCACTGTGTCGATTGTTTTAGTTTCTTTCTGCTTTGTGTAGAGTTCACACATCCATTACTGTAAAACAAGGTACAAAAGGGAACGAGGTAAGAAAATTATTAAATACCGTTTTAATCTGCAGGTGACTCAAGCTGGAATGACCTGTTTTGGTTTAGGTTGTTTTGAATTTCGCCCAAAACTCTACGAGGGCTATCTGTACTAGCCGTCACTAATTTAGCAGTGTGAGACTAGAGGGAAAGCAACTAGTCGTCACCACCCACCATTAACTCTTGAGCTACTCTTTTACTAACGAATAGTAGGATTGACCGTTACATTACAACACCCTCACAGCTAAAAGGGCAAGCATGTTTGGTGTGATGGGAATTCGAATGACTTGTTATTCAATCTGAAGCATCTGCTCAAAATGGATCTAGAATCTATATTTCATTTTCTATAAATATTTTCTAGCGAAGCGTCCCTCATCCTAACAATGAAGAAATTGTTTTTCTAAGTAGAAATGTTAAGATATATTTACACATCAGATCATTTTCAAATGTTGTTGTTCTTTTTCTTTCCACAAAACAATAACAACCAAAGCTAAGCTACAGCAAGCAATTTTTACAAAACCCACAATCCTTTCATGAGCATGCGCACTTTGGTCTACTTTATTATAATTAAATATAACAGTTTTAGTGCGTGGGTCCACGAGGTGGAAAGCGTGTACTTGTAGCGTTTTATTGCTTTCTTAACTTTCCAACGAAAATATATATCATCCAGAGCAGTTTTAAAATATGCATTAGCGTTAAACAACATTATAAAGATAAAGACGCCACCAATCATTTTATGCCAATGCAATCTAGTAACCAGGGGAGGAAAAAGCTAAGTACAAAATCCATATGTAGGTGCAACAATTGCTTAGAAAATAAAATGCGTTTGATTGTGCCTGAATGACATGTCCTACGTGATCTACGTGCAAAAGACTACATTGTTATCTTTTTATTTTTACGACTGAGCAACATGATCTGACATTACACAAATAAAACCTTGTAGGCCTCACCTCATAGAGGCCGACACTAAAACAAAAGGTTCGTTCTAAAACCCTGCAGAGAATAAAGTCACTTTAGCTCTTATTATATAGACTAGAATTAATATATAACGACATTCTTATACTACTACAAAATGTTGAATTCCCTACCATTAAAACAGATATACGAGATGATGAATGTTATTCATAAAGTGTGTTACATAAATCCTAGATATTCCACGTAAAACTGAATAGTGCAAATGTATGGGGGGTCAACTATAATTACCGCCAATAAAGCGAATAAGAACAAGCCGAGTGCAAATGTGTTACAAAGCACCTTAAGCAGGAATAGAGCAACAGCAATTTGTATATCAGTTATGTTAGGTTGGGATTGTCGTATCAATCGTTTCATTTATGCGATAATTTGGTTTAAGATAAACACAGTTGCAATAAACATTATTATTGTTATTTACGGACTCAGCATGGCCATGCAGTTAGGGCGCTCGATTCGTAATCTGAGGGTTGAAGGTTCGAATCCCCGTCACACTAAACATGCTCGTCGTGGGGCGTTATAAAGTTTCGGTTAATTTCACTATTCGTTGGTGAAAGAGTAGCTTAAGAGTTAGCTGTGGGTGGTGGTGACTAGCTAGCTGCCTTCCTTCTAGTCGTACGCTAATAAATCAGAGAGGCTATCTCAGATATCCCTCGTGTAGCTTTACGTAAAATTCAAAACAAACAATCACATTTACACTTTGGAGGGAAGAAGAGGTAAAGATTGAATGTTACCCTCCCAGGTCCACCCAAAGGACCGAAATACCAACAATTAGAAACGGTGAACGTTTAGGAGTTTATTAATGGGATTATTGACTCGTACTGTTATAAACAGTTTTTAAATTACTTCACAGTTTTGTTCTTGTTGTTTTCATGCATTCATTAAAACATCAGACCAAAATTTTAGCCAACTTTCTATACGTGTTACGAAAGATGACCACATGGAAATTCCTTTTATGTTTACCACAGTTCTAAGACACACACACACACAACCATATTTTCTTTAAATAACTTTGCATGGTACAACATTTTTATTTTATTCCAGTTAATAAAATTTAATATAAAACCTGTGTTATTCTCTAGGTTTTAGATAATTTATTACTCTATCAAGTGCAGGACATATGTGTTGTTTCCTGTTTTGTTTTGTTTTTCTCCTATTTCAGTCATTTATATTAATACAATAAGATGTGTCAGCGGGGCGCAGTTGTCAAGTTACTATTTATCACATAAACGAAATTTTATAGAGAAAAAATATTACTTAGATAAGAGTTAATCCAAAAACAAATTTCAACTGTTTTGTTCATTGTAATTATAATAAAAAATGACCACTATAGCTATATCACATAACAATAAAACCTATAAATTCAACAGAGAGATAAGAAACAATATATTAATCACTACAGTTTTTTTTTTTGTTGTTAAAAGCAAAGATACATAATGAGCTATCAGGGTTGTGTCCACCACGGGTATTGAAACCCTGTGTTCAGAGTTATAACCCTTAAGACTCACAGCTGGTTTACCAAAATGCGCCAGTATAAGTAACTTAAGATAATAAATACATGTATATCTGAAACCTTACTAAAGCCATCCTAGTAAAATATTATGAGACACAGGTTTGTCATTTATTTCTTTGTTTATTCTACTCTATGAGCCGATCGTGAACTAGTGATTAGAGTGTTTGATGTGTTAACCCGAGTATTCATGGTTCTCGATCCATTTACATGAAAACGCGCTACACACGTTGGGGACGTGGCTGAAGAATTAGTTATGAGTACTTTTGATTAGGTTATCAATTATTCATCAGTTCAAAGTTAAGGACTTAGTGTATTACTTTTCCAGACTCAAAATCATTAATTTTGTAATATGTAATTTTCTTATTACTTTTTTTCTAATTGCTTGCATCCATTCGAAAGGATTTGATCGTAAAAGTTATCCCTCCATGGCTCATAACCATAAATCCGGGATTCGATTTTCCACGGTGGACATGGTATAGATAGCCCCATGGTGTTTATAGAAGTTCCAATACCAGATAATGTTTATGGTTTTTATTCATTTAATTATTTCTTTTAGAACTAGTAATTTTTTCTTTCTCGCATACTAATGCCATTAGATTAAACCTGACAGTAGTTCTGATGGTTAATTAGAGAAGTTTTCACTTCATGCGTCGTTATGGAGGTTAGAAAATCCCAACTAATTTAGAAAATGAATCACCTCACAAATTTGTGCCAGTTTCACTAACAGCAACGCATGATGTATTAATGATAAAATCACACTCATCTATCTCTGACTGGGACAACTTCCCGCAGTTGTCTAATATGTTCTCTTACCATCTGTCAGCGTTCTTACGGGAGCATATATCAGCTTTTAATTGCTGGTTTCATTTAGCTAAATATTAGAACTAACAAGAGCAAGCCGTTTCTCTGTAATATTAGAACAATGGTAAAATTTGATGAATTTGTAATGTTGCAGATATACATTTTTAACTTTGTTTAACCCAAACTGGAGTTTTTTTATGAGAAAATTCCATCAATGTAAACAAGATAACCACCAATAACTCCATAATCTATCTTTATTGGCTCAATATTTTGCGCTGGACCACCATGGCTAGGTGGTTAGGGTCCTGGGTTGAAATTCCCTTCACACCAAACATGCTCGCCCTTTCAGCATTGTGGGCGTTATAAGTTTCGGTCAATCCCACTATTCGTTGCTAAAAGAGTAGCCCAAGAATTGGCGGTAGGTGATGATGACCAGTTGTCTTTCTTCTAGCCTTACACTGCTAAATTAGAAACGGCTAGCGCAGACAACCCTCGTGTAGCTTTTCGCGAAATTCGGAACACAAACAAACTATATTTCGCACTCAAAACTTTATCAGAAGCTATCGATATCCTATAGGTTCGTTAATCCGATTCAAACATTGTAGGATATCTACAGTAAACTTGTAGAGTATCGATAACCCCTGAAGATCAAGCTTTAACAGAGAAATGAGTTATTTTATTCACATTAATAGAAATGTTTCATTTACATGTGTATTTCCGTCGAAACTGATGAACACTAAATCCGTATAAACAGTTTTCCAGCACTTTTCTTCCACTGTAATTTTATGACCGATAAACGGAAAGACAGAGACACTCTTGGATAGATAAACGGAAAGACAGAGACACTCTTGGATAAAAGCAGTTGTGTAGGTGAGAAATACTATCGACCAATAATGTACCCGCTGCCTCAAACCTTAATCACAAAAACGTTACAAAAAGTATAAAATTATCATAAATCAGTGTGTCACATCTTCAATACATTATAAATTACAATATAATTATATGAAAAGCTTCCTATCTATTCTACTTGTACTCAGGAAACCTGAGTCGAAATGGCGTTGAGGTCATTTTCTGGTTTCATATTTTGGATTACCTGACTTTCTAGAAAGATATTTTTTGTGCTGGTTAGAATTAAGCACAAAACTACACAATGAGCTAGCTGTGCTCTCTCCACCACGGGTATCAAAACCCGGTTTCTAGCGACGTGGGTCCGCAGATATGCCGCTGGTCCAACGGGGACTTCAGGAAAGTACACAAAAATATGATACTATGTGGCTTATTGAGTTCTACTCTATGTATAGTACCCCGATGGGAGAAAAATAAGTATACGGACTTACAACGCAAAAATCCAAGGTTCGATTCCATGCTGTTAATACAGCAGATAGCTCATTGTGACTTTATTTTAAAATAAACAAACAAACTACGTGACAATCTTCCCTGCAGATGAAAATACCAGTATTGGCCTTTACACTTAGTTACTAGTGGCGTGAAATTACAATTTTCATTGGCTTCCGAAACCGTCGACATTCAAATACACGTATGAATACTTAACAGTGTAGTTTAATTCTGCTGAGGTCACTAATTGTTTTTTAAATGTAATTATCAGATGGAGCCTAACATGAGTTATGCCATATTATTTTATTTCCAAATATACTAACAATGTTAACAAACAAAAACGAAAATATTAATATTATTTTCATTGGTATGAAACACAGGTTTCATGTGTGTAGCTTTTATACTTCTAAGGTAGCAAAAATTAACTTGAAACCTGAACTTTGCAATAAAAACGTAATGAACAGAGTGCAATAAAAACGTAATGAACAGAGTGCAATAACAAAGCCTCTCCCCAGTGTCACAGCGGTATATCTACGGACTCACACTGGTAGAAACCGGATTTCAATACCTACGGTGAAAAGAACATAGATAGTTTATTGTGTAGCTATGTAGTTAATTCCAAATAAACATATTAAAGCAAGAATAAAATCTTTATTTGATACGTACAGCAGCCGTGGAACACTTTTCATTCAACACTGTATATCATATATCATTTATAACTTGCTAACCAGACATCGTAAATAGAAACTCGAAATCTAGCGAGCTCAATTCAGAACCCACACAGAAAGAACGAAATCAACTAACGCCGTCTATCGGATCTGTTTTGTTTTTATTACCTTTTTCTCCACATCAGTGTGTATTGCCTGTCAGTATTTTTCTGCGCTACTATTTAAGCCCAGTATGTATTCGTATTGATGTCACTGGAACTCTCATGTCCACCCACCCTCCTCTTTCCCTTGTTTCGAAAAACTCAGTGGCAGCAGCAACGACAAAGTAAGTAGTTCTAAATCGGGTGAGGATAAGAATATTGGTTGGGAAGTTAACAACAAAATGCAGAGGAAGAAAAACGAATAGACTCTTGACAATTTGTCTGAAATATAGTACAGTATATTGTTTATACGAGCGTGTGAGGCGTAGAAAATTTATTTTAAATGAAGTTTAACGAGACATTTGCAACAGCTGAGCCATAAGTTGACAAAACTCTTTGCCTTTGTGTCCACTTAGTCCTGCCGAACCAATGAACTGATTCTCACCAAACCAGACATATATCCTAAAGTCTCTCTCCTCCAGGGAGTGACTGGAGAGGCTACCACTCGGATTTGACCCAACTATGTCATCTTTCGAGGATTTCATATACCTTCCTTTGCATTGTAACTGTTCATAACTGGGGAACTGATATCCTAATGATCACCAATCTTGAAGTGTGCCCTTAGGGGAACCCGTTGAGTAACACAGGTAGTAGAGGTTGGAAATTGGCGGCGTCAGCTAGTTATTTAATCAATTGGAACCAAGATGAAAGTAATCGGGATAAAGCAGGGGAAACATGCAATCACAGTGTGATGTCATTTTCAACACAGTAGATTATTGAGTTATAACAATAGTAAAATATTTTCACAAGTAACATAATCTTTTCAACTCAGTAGATTATTGAGTTATAACAATAGTAAAATATTTTTACAAGTAACATAATCCTTTTCAACACAGTAGATTATTGAGTTATAACAATAGTAAAATAATTTCACAAGTAACATAATCCTTTTTCTTTTTACTCTTATTATTCCCTGATTTAAAAAAAAATCAATTTGTGAGTAACGACTGAATTTTGTTTCAGCTCTTGTAGTGAGGTTTATCACCAAGCGCTTCATCTGGGAGTACGATCCAACACTGGGTAAGTGGAATCCTTATCTGGTAATACGATCCAGCACTGGGTAAGTGGAATATTTATCTGGTAATACGATCCAACACTGGGTAAGTGGAATCTTAATCTGGTAATACGATCCAGCACTGGGTAAGTGGAATCTTCATCTGGTAATACAATCCAGCACTGGGTAAGTGAAATATTTATCTAAAAGTATAATCCACCAGTGAGTCAAACTGGTTTACACATAAAGTTTCACAACACTTGAAACCATTGTTTCTTAATTCGAAATTAAAGTTTCAAAGACTAATCATTAGATATGTTATTTGACTACCCGTGTTTGATAACCGACGCTATCTATAAATCACGGTTTATCTTATATTCTATATATATATTATCATCTTAGTTTGTGAAAGTATCCAGTTCCTCTACAGTTGAAATGTTTAAAGTTTTCATGTATTATACACTGTTTGCTCAATGTTCCATACTTCTAGAATGTATATTTTGTTCATTGTTCGATTTTCATTACGTTATCTTTAAAGTAGCAAGTAAGTACAAACATACATATCAAATAAAAAAATCCATCGTTTAAAAAACGAGTGATCAGAACAACGACAACCCGACATTCTTTGTGTGGTTTATTTGCATTATTCGTTAAAGTTATCGTTTTCTAACTTTCAAAAGACGTTTCGTGTTTCATCATCAGCTTAATATGGTTTTGTTAAGTACAGTCATCGACATTAATGTCGCTAATTAGGAACACAGACACAAGGTTTTCCGAGTCGGTAACCCCAACGCTTCCACAGACTTCGTAAAGCAGCTTTTGTTGCGATTGATGTTTGTGCCGAGTATATGTGGTCAGTGTAATGAGACAATATCTATAAAGTTTTTATGGGTTTAAAGTCAAACACAAGTGACTTTAACAAACAATCCAGAGTAATGGGCTAACAAGTACTTTAATACAATACTAGGTCTTTATCGTTGTGGCAGCTGAAATGATACCGGGCTTGTGAACGTACTTAACATACTTATCTAGCATTTATAATTAATATTGAACCACGAAATGCATTTTCACTCAATAGAGAAACAAAACTATCAAAATTATTCAAATTCATAGCCATTCCTGAAAGAAAGCTACTAGAGTTTAAGGCAGCTAATGAACTGTACAATTCGCCAATTGTTTGGCTACTCATGTCTGGTCGAAGAGTGGTATTTGACAGTTTGACAGGTACTCTTATAGTTCATCTGTGGCCCCAAAGTGCAACGAACGCCGAATCACGAATTCTTGGATTCATATTTCCGAACTCATATATATGTAAAAATCGGCTCGTTTGGGTTGAGAAAATTTTTTACGTAGAGGAGTGAACAACGTTTCGACCTTCTTCGGTCATCGTCAGGTTCACAAAGTAGTTTTTACATAGTATAGACCTCAGTTTTGTGCCTGGTTTTTGAATAAATTTGGTATTAACTGGAATGTCATATATTATTAATAGTGTTTGCCAAATGTTGGTTATTTTTCTGCTGATGTCGGGAATATATGGTATGCAGCAGTATATGGTTTCATAATTTTTTGATTCGTGAGATATATTTACTTTTGTTGGTTGATTTTGCTTTATGTCTAGGTGTGTGCGTATAATGTTTTCTACGGTTTGTGGAGGAAACTTATTGATGTTGATGAAGTATTGTTTTATTTTGTCTAATTCATCGTTAATTTTATCTGGTGAGTATAGTTTTATGGCTGTGTTTATTTGATTTCTTAGTATGTTGAATTTTTGTTTTGTTTCATGTGCTGAGTCCCAAGGAATGTATAGTCCAGTATGGGTGATTTTCAAAAACCAGGCACAAAACTATGTAAAAATTACACTGACAAACATCACACCAACATTATTTATAAAACACAATGTGATAACTGCCACGACTTCTATATTGGAGAAACAAGTAGAAAAATGAAAACCAGATTTAAAGAACATAAAAAGTCACCTTCACACGTTGTTGAACATTGCAAGTCAAATAAACACAACATAACCATAGAAAACACTCAAATACTAAATAAAGAAACAAACACAAAATTAAAGAAACCTTACTTATACAACAATTTAAGCCCAAAATAAACCAATACAAAGGAACACCTTTATATCTATATTAAAATATAATATAATAAATATAATAAAAAATAATATAAAATTGTATATTCAAACAAATAAGCCCGCTCTCTACATTCCGACAATCATTACACAACCCCCTTTCAAACATGTGGTCAGCTTCCGATCAGTTACCTCTCTCTTTCTTTGTGAACCTGACGATGACCGAAGAAGGTCGAAACGTTGTTCGCTCCTCTACGTAAAAAAATTTTCTCAACCCAAACGAGCCGTTTTTACATATATATTTCTCTACAAGTGGGTTTTCTCGACATCACTGATTTCCGAACTCAGTAACCACTGGGCCACGCCCGGTCTCAATTTTACTTCAGCTAACCAGATGATTTCATTACTTTTAGAAAATGTCCAAGTCATACCGCCAGCGAGTGACAAGGAAACCATATTAATACTTTAAGTGTAATACATAAAAACGAAACTCTTACAAGTGTTCCTTCAAAATAAAACATACAGTTGCACATATATTGATACCATGTTTTTCATGTTCCTTTTTCTTTAGTGTGTGAAAAGTTCGGTGTTTGGTATGTTTTTACTTGAGCAGACACCTTCAGCCAGTTTATTAAATATTTCATAAGTTTCTTTTCTTGGTATATCTATAAATTGTTTGAAGTTTACTGTTCTCTATTAATGTTTTATACACAACAATACTTCATACTCAGTACTCCCCAAACTACACAACAAATAGCTTAGACAAACATACCACTATGTTATGAAGACCTTGAAGTGAAGTTACACTTTGTGATGTTATTATTGTTTCCTTTATATAATCGTGTAATTTACAGAATCACTTATCGTAACCATTTCTCCTGACGTAAACAGAAGTGCATGTTTTATGTGATTCTTATGTTGAAGCTAACCTAATAATCTCCTGTATATTTATAATATAAGAGACACCGATAACTGAATTTTATGAAAAAAGTCATGTAAGTTTTGTTTTCTATAACGGAAGGGCTTAAGTTTTATATGATCTGTATAATAAATGTCTATAAAATTTATGCACTCTACTGTGGAGAGTGAGTTTCATTTTTTATCATAATTTCCTGTCTGCTTCTATCTCGTAGTCTCCCGCTGGGGCAGCGATAAGTCTACGAATTTACAACGCTAAAATCAGGAGTTCGATTACTCTCGGTGGATACAGCAGATAGCCCAATGTGGCTTTACTACATAAAAACACACATACACACTATCTCGTAATGTTAGTGAAAATTTGCTATCAAAATTTCCATTTAATGTCAGCTTAAGTTTGATTTTTGTCTCAGGTTTTTCTCAACTGATCAGTGCTTGATACCAGTGTGATTATGTTTTTCCCAATTTACCATTTACCTTATACAAGTGATCTGTTAAGGTTCTAGCAATACATGAATGTATCAGGTCAACCCACAAGTAGTGTTCGAAATCTTAATATATAAAGTGCATGATCATTTCTGTCTTTGTAGAAGGCTTTAATGACTAAAATATTTAGTAGGACGTGTATAAAAATGTTCAGACAAATAAAAGAAACCAATCTAACAACACTTTTTCAGATCATTAATCAAATAAACCCTTGTAGAAATGGATGTATCTGAGTAACACATTAGGTATATAATGCTTTATGAGTTTAAAAAAGGCAATAGTGCAGTAGAAACTACACATTCAAGGTGTTTATGGTGTGGAGTCTCTCAATAGAAGGAATTGTCGAAGGTGGTTTCAGAAGTTTAGATCAGGTAACTACAGCTTAAGTAATGCGCCACGTTCAGGTTGTCCTGTTGAGTTTAATGATGACTTGCTGCTGGCTACACTTGATAAAGACTGTGCTGTAACAGTTGACAATCTAGCACAGGAGCTTAATTCAACAAATTCAACAGTTCACTGTCATCCTCAACAGCTTGGAAAGGTGTAAAAACGTAGAAAATGGGTTCCCTATGATTTGACAGAAGCCAACCTGAGAGGAAGAGTGGACATTACTTCTTTACACTCTAGTGAACGTAACCCACTTTTTCTGGACAGGTTAGTGACTTAAGATGAAAAATGGATATTTTATAAAAATGTTAAGTGCCGCAGACAATGGCTCAGTGCAGGTAAACTGACTAAAGCACAGCCCAAAATGGATGTCAACTCGAGGAAAGTCTTATTAAGTGTTTGATGGGATATTGATGGTGTGATCCACTGTAAGTTGCTGCCACTCAATGTAACAATTACATCAGACTTTTATCTTCAACATTCAAGCACTAAAAGAAAAGAAGCCTGCTTTAATCAATCTTAAACGTGTTGTGTTACACCAGGATAATGCACGGTCCCATACAGCAAGGATCACATCTGCACCAGGATAATGCACGGTCCCATACAGCAAGGATCACATCTGCACCAGGATAATGCACGGTCCCATACAGCAAGGATCACATCTGCACCAGGATAATGCACGGTCCCATACAGCAAGGATCACATCTGCACCAGGATAATGCACGGTCCCATACAGCAAGGATCACATCTGCACCAGGATAATGCACGGTCCCATACAGCAAGGATCACATCTGCACCAGGATAATGCACGGCCCCATACAGCAAGGATCACATCTGCACCAGGATAATGCACGGTCCCATACAGCAAGGATCACATCTGCACCAGGATAATGCACGGTCCCATACAGCAAGGATCACATCTGCACCAGGATAATACACGGTCCCATACAGCAAGGATCACATCTGCAAAGATTGAAGAGCTAGACTGGGAAAAACTTCCACGTCCTCCTTATTCTCCAAACCTTGCCCCATCTGATTATCATCAGTTTCGAAGTTTGTAGAACTATCTTGATGGAAAAGAGCTTGGAACACATGTAGATGTCAAAACTACCGTCTCTACATTATTTTCCTCCAAACCTCCAAAATTTTATAGATGTAGCATTCAGAAGCTTCTCAATCGTTGGCAGGAAATAATTAATAATAATTGAACATACATTATTGATTAAATAATATTAAAAGCATTTGAAGTCCTTTCTCTTTTTCTGAACCTAAAATTGAATACCACTTAAGGGATGACCTGATATTTGGTTTTCGTCACCCATTAAGATTCACACAATCCATCACTTTCGCGATTTTAACATTACTTTTAACGTTCAATACACTCTGTTGAATTTATTTAAATCAAAACAAGCGTCTTCAATAAATATTTGGTAAAACAACAGGTGAAGAGGATTTAAATCAAAGCAAGTTCTTGAAAGAGATAGTTGGTTAAAACAGTAGGTAAAACTGATTTTGTGATTAGGTTAAACAAAAACTAAAGAAAACTTTTTTAAATCGAATTTTGATTAAAACAGTAAAGAAAAGTGATTTAAATCGAAGCAAGTTTTATGTTTTGGTTAAAACAGTAAGAGATATTAGGTTAAACAATAAAGAAAACTTTTAAATCGAAGCAAGTTTTTATAAGAGATATTAGGTTAAAACAGTAAATAAAACTGATATAAATCGAAACAAGTTCTTGTGAGAGAAATTTGGTTAAAACAGTAAATAAAACTGATTGAAATCGGAGCAAGCTATTCTAGGAGATATTTGGTTAAAACAACAAATAAAACTGATTTAAATCGAAAAAGTTCTTTAAGATATCTTTGGTTAAAACACTAAAGAAAACTGATTTAAATCGAAACAAGTTTTTATGAGAAATATTTGATTAAAACAGTAAATAAAATTGATTTAAATCGAAGCAACTTATCGCATAAACTTATAATTAACGATGTTATAATATTAGTAGTTTAAAGCAAATGACGCCAGTTGAAGAAAATTAATACCAGTAACTCTTAGTTATTCTTGTCGGCTTGTTGACTTTCCTATATTTCAGAGGAAACACTAAACACTAAGTAACATAAGTGTTTGTGAAAACACAACAACAACCTGTATTTACATAACATCTAGTTCACACTTTCTAACAGCAGGAAGTGAGTGTGTAAAGTATATATATTGATGGTGGTATATAAATGCAGAGCCACGAAAAAGCCATTTCGTTAAATTTATTTTCCTGACTTTGATATCGGAGAAGCCTTGAAACACTTATTTATCGAAAGATTCTTAGAATAAGAGTTATAATGGTTTGAAAATCAGGATTGCTCTGACGAAGTTTCGCCACGTAAACAGTTTTGCATTCAAAGAAATAGACAAGTCAAGCAAAATATAGGAAACTAAAGCACGGTTTGTTGTGTAATTAATAATTAACAAATAACAAATTAGGGACTCTGTTTTGGAAAGATTCGTACCGTTATTTTATTAGTATAATTAGTCTGACGATTAAAGGATAGTTTAATGTTAATATTTTGTTTTCAAACTGTCAGTTATCATTGCCATTTCAGATTACATCAAAGTGTTATATGTATAATAAATATACTTTACTTTTGTGGAAACTTTCACATCGTCAGTGAAAGGTGTATTTTTTTAAGAATTGCAAAAGTATTCATTTTAATTGAAGTGAACAACTCTACAAATACAGTAAAACCCCTATGCTTTACACGGCCACAACTTTAAAGAACGTATTTTTTGTTTTAACATTCATTCATTTGTTTATTTTAACCAAAGTAAAGAACTCTTTGAAGCCAGTGAACTTTTTGAAAGATCACCATCCACGAATAAACAAAACGTATTTTTATCGAGTGCAAGTTTGTGAATTTTACCCAAGAACAAACTGTTCAAAGACAGTGAACCCCCATGAACTTTCCTTCATAAAAATAAAGAATTTCTGTTTTAATATTTGCAAACTTATTCGATTTGCAGATTATCTAACAATTAAGTAGACCATCTTAATAGTTTAAATTATCTTTAGATTAAAGAATAATAGTTTGGCCAATGAACTGAAATCGAGGTATCTTCAATTGTGCCACATTTTTTAGAGTTATGATAACGATGCGATTATCCATGACTTAATTTTTCACAACGTTATTTTTACGAGAAACCTTCACATCTTCACGTGGCACCTAACCCTGGAGCGCTCCCTGGTGTAAACTATGCATTTTAACTGTTTAAATGTTGATTTTATTTTATTCTTTTATTTTTAAAAGAATTCACATAACACTGAACTGCATAATCAATCTATTTAAATATGTTACAGCGAACTGTCGGTTATAACTGTGTGAATTCATATCTCCAGCGTTTTATTTGTTTGTTTGGAATTAAGTACAAGGCTACACAATGGGCTATCTGTGCTCTGCCCACCAGGGGTATTAAAACTTGGTTTCTAGCGGTGCGAGTCCGCAAACATTCAGATTTTACACAGTCGAAGAAACACATAATATTTCCTGTATGTTTTCTTCGAGAAATGCGAATTGTTTCGTTAAAATAATAGTTATTCACACACAACACTTATATTCAATCGTAGGTGGTGGTATCGAACTCAGGACCTTTCACGTATAAAAAAGTAAGATATATATATTAGGTTGCATTGGTTCATGTTCTGTTTCTACAAGAACGTATTTTGTGCATTTGGACCCCTGGTGCCTTAAGAGAGTAACTAATTATTAAATCAGAATATTTAGTTAGGTAAGAGTAAGTGAAGTATTGGCGGTGGATACTATTGATTATCTGTCTTTCTCTGGTCAATCAGCCCAGAATTCGGTGACGAATTAGTCCTTTTTGTAGTTTTGCGAGCATTTCATATTTAAAGAAAGAAAGAAATGCATGCTAGTTACACCTTCATTTGCTCCCCAGCGGTATGTCTGCGGACTCACGCTTCTAGAAACCGGATTTCGATACCCGTGGTGGGGAGAGTACAGATAACCCATTCTGTAGCTGTGGGGAGAGTACAGATAACCCATTCTGTAGCTTTGTTCTTAATTCCAAATAATCAATCAATACAACTGCTTTTACAAAATCCGTAATTTGATTTGAAGATTTAAAACCACTGACGTTATCTAACTGATCATATCTTTCATTTATAAAGAAGAAATATTTATACTCATTTCAGAATGTGTCTTCCTTCAGACGTTCGTTTAAAGACTTGTTTTATCAGTAAATTTCTCGAGGCAATGACTTTATTTTCTTTAAATTTGAATCTCATTTTACATTGTGTTCAGCACAGACTGTTCGAAACTCCCATAACAATTCCCTTAGAGTACCGTTGCCGTGAATTTGAAAACTCTGCATAGATTACCTCGCTGTGTTGCTTTTAAAGTCTCCATAGACTCCCGCTGTCATGACAGTTTTAAAGATCATCCCTAGAATGCCGTTGTCTTGAGTTATTATGCTATTACTACGTTAAGAACCTTCAATATAACGTGCATGTTTTCACAAGTATGAAATTGAGTGTTAATATGTCTACAATGTGGTTAACTGTTGTGAGGTCCATGCTTGGTACAACATGAATGTTTGGCATAATTTAGAAAAGAAATAGAAAGAAAAAAATCAATTTTAAGCTGCAGTAAGTAGTTCTTGGAACGAGCTCTCAAGTTGTGGTAACATTTATATTGCTGCAATACTTAGTGGGGGGTAAGTTAAAAAAAATAAGTATCATAGTGCAGTGAAACACAAAATCGTACCGACCTGAACATACCAAGAAACTTGGAGTTACTCAAAATCCCTGGATTTATTGAAACTCAGGGGGATTTTACATTT
The DNA here is from genome assembly GCF_004210375.1 of Tachypleus tridentatus. Lineage (NCBI taxonomy): Eukaryota > Metazoa > Arthropoda > Merostomata > Xiphosura > Limulidae > Tachypleus > Tachypleus tridentatus. The sequence continues at coordinate 30,905,243 of NC_134834.1, forward strand.
CGTAAATCTGACGATTTTCAATCATAGCAAGAAGTTCAGTTACTCTTAAGATATTTGTATTGGGCAATCTTTTCAAATAACTGTAATATTCCATTACAGAATTCTGAGTAGGCCATATTTTCAGATGCATAGTACATTCTACGAAACATTTCTGTAATGGCCTATCTTTTCAGATACCTAGTACATTACACTGCAGAATTGTGTAATGCATTACGCATTTTGTATTGAAGTATATTTTCAAATACCTATTACATTACACTACAGAATTCGTTATTGGACTATTTTTCAAATACTTAGTATACTACACTACAGGATTCTGTATTGGAATATCTTTTCAAATACCTACTGTATTATATTACAGGATTCTGTATTGCATATAATACTGACAGTGTTTTAATGTCTATTTTTATTGCTACTAGTTTTCCTGTTAAGCTACATCAATTCTACTAATTAATTCCTTGCTATTCATAATTTGAGAACATTATCCAAGTAATATATTACCCTGTACAATAGCTTGTATGTTGTTTTCTTATCTTAAAATAAAATATAAAAGTATGATTGCATTTTCCTAAATTTATTGTTAATTAGTTCGTCTAGAATCCTCATCTAATGTTGTATTGTGTTCGTGTTCGTGCAGATTCGTTTATCAGTTGTATTCGGTCGGGTGTGCGTTTTTCTTATAGTAAAGCCACATCGGACTATCTGCTGAGCCTACCGAGGGGAATCGAACGCCTGATTTTAGCGTTGTAAATCCGTAGACTTACCGCTGTATTAGCTGGGGGCGTATTTGGTCGATGTAAGCCAATTAATTTTTAGGTTTCAAATCAAACAACTGTTTGTTATGCCTCTTTGTATGTCTCTATACAATGTCATGGAAACAATCTTCAGTATTTTTATGTCTCTATACAATGTCATGGAAATGATCCTTACTCTTTGTTATGCTTTTATACAATGTCATGGAAACGATCCTTACTCTTTGTCATGTCTCTATACAATGTCATGGAAACAATACTTACTCTTTGTCATGTCTCTATACAATGTCATGGAAACTATCCTTACTCTTTGTTATGCCTCTATGCAATGTCATGGAAACGATCCTTATGACTAAGTTAGCTTCAAATCCAAATTAAGAACTATATCTTGATAGAGATGGTTCAAAGATTCCTAAAAAAAAAGAAACACTTCCTGATCTTATCTGAAACACAGATGTTTTGGTGAAAGGGTAAATGATCTTAAAATAGTAACACAGGTGAGAAAAACTCTCCAGTCATCCAGCATCAACTATTTTTAGACGTCTGAAACAGGTGCCAAACATGCCATGCTTGAGAAGTACAACTATTATGAGTACTATGTTTAGATGAAAAACAATAAGATAATACAAGCGTGGTAATTTGAGAGATTCAAAAACGTTCTTCGCTGTTTTAGTAAACTCTCTCTATGTTAAGAATACAATATCCCAGAGTACAGCTGAAAGGTTAAATGTCTGAATATTACCCAAATTCCTACCCAGCATCAGAATGATTTGTGCCTGTTTGAGGTTGATTTCTAACACATTTACAGTCAGCGTTTTAAAATATTCCGTAAGCAGCGACTAGGTAACATATTGAAGTGTGAATTTCCTAGTGTCTATGTTCAAATCTAATCACTTTTCATTGTATCAGTAGAAAAGCATCTCCATATTTGATTTTCAAAAATGTAAGTGAAAAATGAGATAAAAATCAAACTGTTACAAATAAAGGGGTTTTCCTTAAATGAATCTTTTATCCTACGTTTTACCATGTACATCAGGTTTAACATCTTAGTAGAGATGAACAATTTGGAATTGATAAAGTGACCATTAAAGATCTCCAAAGTACTGTGTTGCTCCTGATAAAATCGACTATTAAACTCTGTAATAGTAAAGAATGTTTAATAGTAAGGAACTGACTTTAAATTTAACTTTTTTCTTTCCCTAAAACTGAACGCTTAATCCAAGATTTCCGTCAAACAGCTTTCAGTTTTTACCAACTGACCTTAACACAGAATGGCTTCAAAAGCATGATGTGTATTAACCTAACTAACGAACCTCATTTCTGATCAGGACACAGTGAACGGTTAACGACAATTTAGTAGCAACATAGCTGATATAAACGATCGTTGACTTTGGCTGTGGCATCACTTTAACCAACTATACAGTTAACATACCTTCCCTATATTTCAAGCTCAAAATTCTATCAAAGAAGAGCGGAAGACGATTGCCTTCCTACATCTGTTAGTTATGGCTGGTTCATTTGATGGAGTTTCAGACGTTACTAAGGTCAACAAAACGGCAACGTGGAGTCGTTACTAAGCTAACAAAATAATAATACAGAGTCCCGTAATTGAGTCGAGCTGGGTTTTAAAACTAAGTTTTATTTTATTTAAAACTGAAAATCCAACCCTATTCTGTGACGTATGATACTCAAGTAGAGTGCTGAAATAAGCATTATATCTTGACCTTTGACATTTGCTGGCCTTCAGAAACGCGCGGAATAATATAAACAGTCTGTTTTTTTAATGAAATATTTAAGAAAATATGTTTTTCAGACAGTAGACTCAAACATAGTCTAGTGATTAACCTGCTCAGATTGTAAATGGGGAGATTCCCGGTTCGCGAACCTTTATCGCAAAATCGCAGCTTGGAAACTACGTTGCGTTATAAGAGTGACGTTAATTTCACTATTCGATCGAACAAGTGTGGTCTGAGAAATGACGATGAGTTCTATCAACTTTCCTCTAGCCTATCGGGTGAAAATTAGGGACTACTATTCATAGGTAGCTTTAATACAATTTGCTACTATTCATAGGTAGCTTTAATACAATTTGCTACTATTCATAGGTAGCTTTAATACAATTTGCTACTATTCATAGGTAGCTTTAATACAATTTGCTACTATTCATAGGTAGCTTTAATACAATTTGCTACTATTCATAGGTAGCTTTAATACAATTTGCTACTATTCATAGGTAGCTTTAATACAATTTGCCGGAACTTCTGAAACCAATGAACTTACTTGAGTTAAAAAAACAAAACTAAAATGTCTTCAGTCTATTAATAAAATCAATAAATTATTTTCACATAATGAAATCCTGTTTACAAGGATGTGCTGTGTTCGCTATACAAATAGATTTAAATCTCCAAGCTGTATTCCAACTGGTTCTTTATATCTGTACTTAAGTGATTTCGTAAGATTTATTGGAATTGAACACGATAAACATTAACATGTTTGATTGTGAAGTAAAGTTGTTTCTCTTGAAGAAGAAATCTGAAGAGTTTTGTTGTTGTTTTGTTTCAGAATGTACTTACCGACATTCAACAATGATAGACGACGAAAACGTCAGTATGGAGATCTTAGATACTGCTGGTAAGGTAGGTATTAAAGATGTTTTTCACCGGTTAAATGTGGTATCGTAGTTTGAACAACTGTAATGCGTACCAGTAACATCGTGTATTGATGTAATCCGGGACTTCACAGCTGCAAATATCGCTTATTGCAAGATGTAATAAAGTAGGGAGAATTACTTTTTTGTATCTAAGAACAGTCATAATATAATATAATCACCTGAGTCACAACGAGCTGTGTCGATTTTAATGGAACGTTCAACAGGTACAGTTTATTATATAGATCTTGAAAATAAAATAAATTCTGTGATGTCTTTGCTCTCGCGAAAAAACAAACAAACTTTTCTAAATAAAATTATATAAATTTAGGAATCTAAAAGGACTAAGACAGTGTAACAAAAAGATCTAATAAAACTGACTAAAGTCAATTCTCCGCACGTTCAGACGACTTACGCCATTGCATGAAGGTTCTTATAGCACGTGCAGTTTAAAAAATAATTTTAACTAACATAGTCCAGTCCAGTTTTGGTACTAAACGATTTGTTTATAGTTAAACACAAAGCTACACAATGGGTTATATGTGCTATGGCCAGATGGAAATCTGGTTTCTGTTAGTCTACAAACATATCTCTGTGATACTCGTAGCACACAAAACACAGAACTAAAATTATGTTTTTATACATCAGCAGTTCGAACTTCATAAGGAGCTTATCTGCAGTCAACAGTATTTTTAAATTACCTTAAATTATCTCGATATTTCATTAAATTAATCGTATGTGTCTAATTTGCAAATTTAAGTTTTATTTTATTTTGACTCCCAAGCAAAGCAAAAAGTCCCCCTCTAGTACAGCAGTAGGTCTACGGATTTACAACGCTAATGTCAGGGGTTCTATTCCCCTCGGTGGACTCAGCAGAACCTTAAAGTAGCTTTGTTATAAGAAAACACAAACACACACACAGTAAAAAAAAACTTTAATCTTTTCTTCACAGACAATTTTCATCTTCTCCACTGACAGCTGTATTCATGTAATAACTAAATATACTGAACGTATAAAATAAGTCCAGAATCTTAATACAGCCATTTTCTGATAGAACCGTATTATTATAGCTAACATAACATCTTGGAGTTCAATAGTAGGTCAGTAAGCTTATAGCACTAAAATTTTGGATTCGTTAACCGTTGTGGATAGAGTACAAATAGTCCATTGTGTAGCTTTCTGTTTACTTACACATAAAAATACTTATGTGAAGCTCACATTCAAGTACCAAAAACTAGTTTACAGTCACTGAGGTCCCATGTAGAAGCCTTAGTTGGGTCTAGTGCATTGTAGGAAATGTAGTTGTGAATAAAGTATATCGTCAATGGAAAAAAGAATTACATTTAAGCTAATAAATGTACTAAGGAAAATTTGTGACTATTCTGCTGTCGTTAAGCATCCTGGAAATGATTGGTGAACGATTTGTTATTTTATTCTGTGGTTAGTAACGCCTCTGGTAACACTTTGATAGATACTTTTATCTTAATGCAAGCTCTCCAAACTAATGCATAAGTTACCCTTACCTACTAACATTTATAGCTAACGTCTCCTGAAAATGTATTACATTAATAAATTAACAACAGCGTAACACCAGTTACTCTAGGTTTAGTTTGTTCTGAATTTCGCCCAAAGCTACACGAGGGTCAACCCTAACTTAGCAGTTAAAGATTAGAGAGAAGACAGCTAGGCATCAACAATTAACTCTTGGACTTCTCTTTTATCAAGAAATAGTGGGAGTTACCGTAACTTTATAACGATCCTACGTCTTTAAGGACAAGCATCTTTGGTGGAAAGAGGATTCGAATTCGCGACCCCTAAACTGCGAATCGAGCGCTATAAGTCCACTTGACCATGTCAGGCCTAGGCTATTTTTATGTTTTAGAAACAAATGATATTGTTTCTTTTTTTACGACAAAAGTATACTCTAACAAGACAATGTCGTTGTGGTCTACAAGAACAGCAGCGACTTAGTGCTTGTTTCTCTTGCATAATGACATAGATACATTGCGCAACAAAAATCCTGTTTCAATCGAGCAGTTGAATTCCTGAACTTAAAGCTTTAACACAGTCATATTCTCAAAACTTCGTTGCGTATCCACAACGTTTTTTGTTACCTTCTTGTTATTTCCATAGCGACACTCCCCTATACGACAGAGATTGAAACACACTCGTCTTTCACTACTCGTCTGTATGTTACCACAACACTTCTTGTCAACCGTACTTCCGGATATCAGTATCTGACTGATAGCTTTCAATTCTACTGTATATACTTGAATAAACTGTACAAAAGAAAAAGTGAGACACAAGCGTGTAAAGGGGCGGCAGTTTAGAAACAGCAAACATGATTTCTGCTTCAACGAATCTCTATCCTTCTACATTCTTCCACTCAAACTCGAGCCAGGGAACCGTTAAAACCGACGATCATGTTCCCCGTTCATAAAAAAAAAATACTACATGCCCGTGGCTCTTTGAGGATAAACGTAAGCGTTAGATTGTTGATAAGCTTGGTGCTGTCTTAGAAGCCGGAAAAATAAAACTGTAAGCAGTAGTTTTAAAATAGACTAACTCGTGCTTCCCAGGGCTTATAACGTGAGCTGGTTTTACCGAAAGATCATACTATTTTACTGAGGAATTTATGTTATTTGTTAAACATTTCTTACATTCACAAGAGCTGTTAATTTGTTAGTTGTTAATCTTAGTGATATTACTATATGAAGTTTCAGTCCAGCCTTCAACAGCTGTTGCCAGATTAAAACCGTAATAGTTTAAGGAATGATTTTAGAACAGATGAAATGTTCTTTAAAACTTTAATATTTTGAAGAGTCAAGAATCTAATTAGCAATAAACAACTTTTTGCTCGACTCACAATCTGAGGGTCATAGGTTCGAATCCCCGTCACATCAAACATGCTCACTCTTTCAGCTGTGGAAGCGTTATGGTGTTACGGTCAATCTCACTATTCGTTGGTAAAAAGGTACCATAATACCTGACTAGATGCCTTCCCTCTAGTCTTACACTAGTAAATTAAGGATGGCTAGTGCACATAGCCCTCACGTAGTTTAGCGCAAAATTAAAAAAAAAGCAACAACAACAAAAACAAAATATTAGGCTTAGTAAAGGCAAGGTTTTTCATCATTATTTGGTGGTGAGTGATGATGACTAGCTGCCTTCCCTCTAATCTTACACTGTTAAATTAGGGGTGGCTAGTGCAGATAGCCCTCGCTTAGCTTTGCGTGAAAATTTAAAAAAAACACAACAAACTTGTTGATGTAAGCACACGAACATACGTATCACTTACGAATCGCTTAAGCTCGTTTTCTTTGTCACCTCCCACAGGGTGAAAGTTTTCACCAAGAAGGTAACATCAACTGGGGAGAAGGCTTTCTACTCGTCTACAGCACGACCGACAGGGGGAGTTTCGACGATATTGTCAGTCTTCACCAACATATAGCTTCGGTAAAAAAAACCCAGAACTTTTCTTGCGTGATAGTCGGTAACAAAAACGACCTCACACACGAGCGTAAGGTCGGGCAAGAAGAAGCCGAACAGCTCGCTGTCGATTTGTCGTGTTGTTTTTTCGAATGCAGTGCCTGTGACGGAGGCGAGGCTGTCGACGAATCCTTCAAGGAGCTACACCGGGATGTTGTTCGGAGAAGAATGGTAAACAGTATAAGACGACGACGAAGTTCAGCCCAACAGGTGAAACAGGTGCTTAACAAGATGTTCACAAGAATTAACTCCTAACTGAATTAATCAACAGAACATAATTATGATTGAGAAGGTTGTTACTCATCTGAGGCATCATGGGAAATTTTCGAGACGGTTCTCGGAAGTAATATACGTCCATTTGTTGAATAAACATCAATATGCTGGAGAACGTGAATCACTTCACGTATACTTACGTCTGGTACTTTAAAGTAAGGGCGCGAATTGATTGTAAGGAAGGAAACTGTGATTTACGTGCTCATCTACAAGTTCAAAAAGTAATAGTTTGACTTCCTTAGCGTCAAAAACCAAAGATTAACCGCAAGGTTTTTTTCAACTTCCGCTTCGAAACGTAAACAACAAATTAGAATTATTATTAGATGAGTTGAACTGGAAAATAAACAATTTTAGAAATCAAAATTTACAAATTTTGATGTATAAAGAAATATCCTATATAACACAGTGTAGCATGTATTGTACCTTACCTTCACAGTAGCGTGTTGTTTCCCGCACAAAATCGTGAAAAACTCTAAGCTTACAAAAAAAAGTATTTTTACTGTCTTTTTATCCACAAAGGACGTGAACAAAGCTTTAACTAAAATGATGAAACAGACTATTTAATATCTTGTTTTGTTTTTACTCAGGTTTTGAAGAAAATAATTGTGTAAATTATTTATTAGAGAGAAACTTTCTGTAAGTCCAGTTTACGTGATATGCAAATCACAACACGATTCCCTTAGCCCATCAAGTGATACCTAACTATCATTAGCTACGTATATTCTGGACGTTTCGATATTTATAAATTACCCCTTTCCCTATATGTTGTGAACTACGTGTTCAATTTTAAACTTCAAAAAGTAAAAACGTGTTCTTCTTATTTTACCTGCAAAAAAATGTAAGATAAATAGTGTGTTTATCAGACTCATGCTGTTCTTCCATTGTAGTTTGCTGCTTTTGTCTAGTAATTTTAATAGTATAATTCATCGGTCGTTTTGTCCAGTCGATGGATTTTCCGAGGGCAGTTATTGACCATTTGAATCGCTATCATTGAATCGTTGGATACAGAACAAAGTGGCTTGGATAAAAATTCAAGAAAAGCAATCTATCTGTCAATAAATCCATACAATTGTTGTAAGCGACTACAATATGGTCCTCGAAAATTCATTTGTGGTAAATAATTGAATATTGTTCTGAACAACTTGAATAAATGTTTTCAAACACAAGCCTGAGTTTGATTTGTTATTTATTCTTTAGCATTGTATGGAAACTTTTGTGGATTAAAAAATACCAACAGAAAAAATCGAAATAAAAGAAATCCTATAACACGAGCTTTTTTGGAAGCCAGACCTTCCTTCGTGGGGGGTGAGCTTAATCCTGAAGAAAGAGAACACGTCTACCAATACCTACTGGGTTATGAATGTTTCTTTAATTCTATTATACACACTCATTCTTCAACTTAATAACACCCATAAGGCTTAGATTCTCCATAAAACAGTTTTTGTTTTCACTGTTTCGAAAAGTAAACTTATATACGAATGACCTCTCTGTTTTTTGTAAAAGCATAGCGCCACTTATGAATATTTTTATTTGGATAACAGTTGCTGATAGTAAATAGGGACGACCTCAAAACGTTTTAACGCAACTTTTGGAATCATTTAACTACTTTTTAATGGAATACAAAACTTCAATACTATTACAAATGTTATGGAAATATTTGATCACTATAGAATAAACACTACCACAATAAGAGCGAAATTTAGGTAAAAAACAAATCTAGTTAAAATAAGTTGGTTGTTAACAAAACAATACAGATGAACATATCTACAAAACAAAACCAAATAAAAACTGACTAGATTGCATCTTTATGTACCTTAAAATATCAACCAACGAACACGTTTTAAAATTTGAATGTCGCCAATACTACACCAGAATATCGTGTGTATTACATGAGGCTTATTGGTATATACTCAAATTCAACGTATGTAATCTTCACTGTTAAGAAAACATCACTGTCAAGCAGCTGGTACTTTAATATCATCTTTTATGGAATCAGCGACTGCCGTAACCTCCTTTCAACTGTGAGTATATTATAAAATCCAACCTTTATGTGTTGCTTCTACCACCATGTGAGTTCTCTTCTACTTTCGTTCTCTGTTTCCATCACACAATCCCTGATTTTCCATGGACTGTCGTTGTTACCTGTGGTTGGCGGAAGGCAGGTTCCTGGGCCGGCGTCTTCACATGGGCTTGCATTTCTTTAATAATCAGTTATATTTATGGCAAAAATACTAACATTACCTACTGCAATTCTTAATTTTGAACTACTAATTGAAAGGAAGACAAAGAGTTAACAGTACCCTATCATCCACGCTAACGGGATTGACTATCACTCTTATAACACAATTGCAGTCCAAAGTGGAAGGTACATTTTGGAGTTTCGCACAAATTCGAACCTGGAACGCCAAATAAAAAAATCCATATTTCTACCACAGGGCGAACCAACGCCCATAATATTAACAAATTTGATATTTCGAACCCACGAAAAACTGATTGTAAAATTGTATTTAAAAATACAAAATAAATCATGAAACTTTTAACTCGATAAATTTCAGAATTCTATTGCTAAATATACAACTTGGAAAATATTTTAAATGCTTTAAACTAATACAATGTGTTTTTGGGGTGAAGAGGCTCAATTAGATATATAGATATGACTGGAAGGACCTGGAATTACGCGTATTTTCATTACTTAGAAGGAGTCTCAAGAAATCTAGAAACTGTGTGAGATTTCGTGACTTCTCCTGCAGGAGTAGTAATGCTTGACCTGTGAATAGTAAAATTTATGGTTTGTGTCCCGTTGACACTCTGCACTTTGAAATCACGGGTGGGATATAAGTGTGACGGTGAAGCCCCATAATTCTGTCTTGCAAGAGCATCCCAAAAGTTGGCGGTGGATGCTAATAACCAGCTGCTTCCTCTCTGTCCCCCGCTGGTACAGCGGTAAGTCTTGGAGTTAAAACGTTAAAATCACTGGTTCGATTCCCCTCGGTGGACTCAGCAGATAGCCCAATGTGACTTTGCTATAAAAGCACATACAAACACACACACGCTTCCTCTGTTATCTATCAATTTGATGGCTTTATTCAGATAGCCCTTGGGTGGCTTTGAGCTTTGACTCTAAATAAACAAACAAACAACATTTTGTTTTGCTTCATGTGGACTTCAGAAGGTATTCGTTACTTAAATCTCTGATTACTTTTCTTGATGACTGTTTTATAAATAAAACATTGTTTTACTTATAAATACCAGCTGTTCTGAGGTACATTCTTATTGTTTTTAAAGGTTTGCAGCATCAATTTCGTGAAGAGCTCTGTTTAGAAAGGTATTAAAAATCAACTGAAAGAACATTACTCATTTGTGTTTGTTCGACAAACATCTTCACGCTTTATTAACCACCTAATTGTGCGTGCGTGTGTGTGTGTGTTTCGTATATCCAAATAGAAATTCTGATATGTTTACAATATCAACCACTGGTATGATAATATCCGAACAAGTCCAAAAGAAAGTTACTCGCTAATTAATTTCCTGTTATGGTAATATCTGAACCAATCTAAGACATTAATTAATTTCCTGTTATGGTAATATCTGAACCAATCTAATAGGTTAATGAATTTCTTGTTATGGTAATATCTGAACCAATCTAAGATATTAATTAATTTCTTGTTATGGTAATATCTGAACCAATCTAAGAGGTTAATGAATTTCTTGTTATGGTAATATCTGAACCAATCTAAGATATTAATTAATTTCTTGTTATGGTAATATCTGAACCAATCTAAAAGATTAATTAATTTCTTGTTATGGTAATATCTAAAACAATCTAAGAGATTAATTAATTTCTTGTTATGGTAATATCTAAACCAATCTAAGAGATTAATTAATTTCTTGTTATGGTAATATCTAAACCAATCTAAGAGATTAATTAATTTCTTGTTATGGTAATATCTAAACCAATCTAAGAGATTAATTAATTTATTGTTATGGTAATATCTAAACCAATCTAAGAGATTAATTAATTTCCTGCGACATTTATCTACCTACTCTTTGTTCATTTGCCTGAAGAGCTTTTCTTGCATGTCAGTTGCTATTTGTAACACGCAGATTGAGCATACCTTGACGGTAATAGATTCGCATATGGTGTGCACAGATATGTATCTGTGTTATACTTTCACTTTCACACCAAGATATTTGTTCTTCGTTTACATTTTGTCACGGTAACGGATGTACGTGAAACACCGTAAATAGTTTTAACCATTATCACGTCTTGAAATATGCAGTGGCCTATACATATTAGCGTGCAAATAGGTATACCAGTAATTTAATATGTTCTCTTTCTTACTTTTATTGTAACAGGTAGGTTTTTCGCAAAACACATTATGTTGGAATGCTATTGTTGTGTTAGTAAGTAGATGTAAGATTATTTACGCTTCGTGATTGAACTACATATACTTTATTAAGATTTTCTCTCAAAACTCTTGAAACAAATAATGTTTGTGTACATTTGATGCACCAGCGGAAATTTTAAAAATTTATAACCCAAAATATCGGGGTTCGATTCCCCGCAGTGAAAAGAGCGCATGTATCCCATTGCGTAGATTTGTACTAGAAACAGATCAACATACTTCTATACATCTGTTCTCGCTAAAATAGTTGAGAACGGATATTGGCCCTCACACAGACAGCCTAAAAAAAGAAGCTAATAAAAATTGGAATGTTTAAATACATAGAAGATAATGGAATCGTCCCTCGATAGTACAGAGATAAGTCTTCGGATTTACAACGCCAAAATAAGAAGTTCTCTTCCCCTCAGTGGACTCAGCAGATAGCCCAATGTGACTTTGTTATAAGGAAACACATACACGTATCGGTAGAAATGAGAGAGTATTTTTTAAAACTCCGCTTTGTTAATTTTCATAGATAAAGTTCGTAAAAATCAAGTTATAGCAATGTGTAACGCATAATATATTTCTTGTCATACAAAGATATGCGAAGATGAATACGTCATATTAAAATGATATTTGAGTCTCTACACGTCGTTACTGTCCATGTCGCTACGTCCGGTAAGGTTCTATCTAATGATCACGTGACTTAACCATAGTCCTACAGTGTAGATTCCATTACCAAAGCTCCGTTTGTAAGGTCATCATTGAAAGCACGCTACTCTTCCCTACAAGCTTTTTAAGGTCCATCGGGTTTATGAGGACAGTTATTTCCTATGGTCCGTTTCGACAATCATCAGTACATCGTCGTATGGAATATCATGAACACCCGTTCCATTTTTCCACTCTTTAGATATGTGACGGTTTAACAGATACTTCGTGAAAGCAACTTGTGCACACGTGATTTATTTCGACTTTCTGTATTAATGCTTTTTTTATTATACTTCGTACGGGCGCCTGGGGCATTTCAACGGCTTTTTCTATTGCTCTGAGCCTTCGTGGATCTTCACCTGTTAGAAGAAACCGCACTCTGCTTTCCAGGTTTTAAATACGACTTGTCGCAGGTCCGTTTCTGGTTGTTCCTTGTCCCCTCCCAAACTGATCCATATTCCTTTGTTTTACAATAACATTAAGTTCAAGGGATTTCCTCGTCTTCCTTTGAGCAATGTCAAAATGTAGTTCTAATAACATTTTATATTCGGACTCACTTTAATATGATGCACTCAGCCTTCTGAATAGTTAGTAAACAAGAGAGAATCCTCAACAGCCACAGCACCTGAAAGTTTACTTGGCAGGATTAGAGCAAATTATTCTATGAGAACTTGAGCGTGATCAAATATATCAGTCAAAAGGGTTCGGCCTCCTGAATCCAAAATTTTAACCAAATCTTTAATAGGTTAAGCGATGATTTGAAAAACTCACAGCCATTCTATGAGCCGCGGCTAAGACGAGTGTATTCATGTTCGTATGATATTTTACATATAAAATTAAGGGTTTATTTAAAGTGTAATAAATGAAGATTTACTTATGTGTTCTGACAATTAAACTCTTTTAAATCCATCCTTTTACAAATGGTTTCTTTGTTCGTTTTTGGCTCAATGATAGATACCATGTAAATAAAATGCCTTTATTACTATGTTAGAATATCTGGCTCAATTCTAATGTCATGAGTAAATCCACTAGTGAAAATAATATGTAGAATAAGCAAAGTAGAAAAAAAAACGTAAATAAACTTATGATTTACTTCTTACACATTTAATATGCTTAAAACGTAAATAAATTTTCTTTTTTTTCATTAAACTAGCCCGGCATGGCCAGGTGGTTAGGGCGCTCCACTCGCACTCTGAGGGCAGTGAGTTCGAATCCTGTCACACCAAACATGCTCCCCCTTTCAGTCGTGGGGGCGTTATAATGTTACGGTACTGTCAATCCCACTATTTGTTAGTAAAAGAGTGGCCTAAGAGTTGGGAGTGAGCGGCGGTGACTAGCTGCCTTTACTATAGTCCTATTGCTAAAAGCAGAGAGTCCTCGTGGTGCTTTGCGAGAAATTCAAAACAATCATTTTCATAAAAATTCACCGAAGGAAATACATTTTAGAAGAACAATACCAAACAACTTATCATTCACTAAAATGTATTGTTCTATTCTAAAGATGCGTATTTCTGGCAAAGTTTAGTTCTTAGTTTTGAGCTTCTAATAGGAGGAGAGGCGGTCAGTCAGTGGCATTCGACCAATCACATTCCACAGTAAGAGGATGAATGTGTGTTGAGGTATTTTATGAATTCAACTCCAGTTTGGCATCTCCGAATTACACAGTTCTACCACAGAGCTGATCCACGACCTTTAAGACGCTGATACCCAGAGCTTGAAAATACATTAACCATTTCGAATGTGATCAAAATAAAGAAAATAAAAATTAAAAACCCAAATATAAAACTCATTGTTCAATTACCAACAAATCTCTGCAGAACCGTGACCCTGATAAGAAATGTTACGTATTTCGTGATTCTCTTATTTGTTCACCATATCTAACAAATGTTTTCCAAGGTTATTGGCAAGGAATGATCTAAGTAACAAAGCTGCTACGGTTATTTTCCCTACAAACTAAATAGTTATTTACCACGAGATGTATGTATATTTAGGCTAATTTAATTGTCTGCAAAGTTTTATGGTACTAAAACGATCGAAAACCATTCTATCAATAAATGTTATTTGTAAACAATATTTTACTAGTTTATCAAGTTTTCTTTCATAAGAGAGAAAAAATATTTCCTATTTCAGTGAAGTAAATGTGCACGCGATGGATTACATGGTAACTGTGTAGTGGTGGTAACATGGTAACTGTATAGTGGTGGTAAACTGCTGTCTTATATCTAAGAATGTGTTTAGTTGACAATGAGAAGGAAAAAAATATTTATTCCCTCATAACACAAGAAATATATTACATGGTAACTATATAGTGGTGGTAAACCGCTGTCTTACATCTAGGGATGTGTTTAGTGACACATGAGAATAAAATAATGTTTTTTTCTCAGTGAAATAAATGTGCAAGAGATGGATTATACGGTAACCTTAGAATGTTGATATACAGCTGTCTTAAATCTAAGATGTGTTTGACACATGGGAAAAAAATCTATCATTAATAAATCGACAAACTTGTTATTCCATTTATTTTTGTCATCGTAACGCAACGATACACAATGGGAAAACTACGTTGTGTCGTCCGCAGGGAATAGAACCTTAATGTTAGCGTTATGACCTCATTATTACCGCTGATTACCCTCAAAATAGAACCTTAATGTTAGCGTTATGACCTCATTATTACCGCTGATTACCCTCAAAATAGAACCTTAATGTTAGCGTTATGACCTCATTATTACCGCTGATTACCCTCAAAATTACATCATTCGTTTAGATAAATATAATTTATTGTTTCAGTTATTTTATATTAATATATTTAGTATTTTATAGTGTTTGTTTTTCTTATAGCAAAGTCACAGCAGGCTATCTGCTGAGTCTACAGCAGGGAATCGAACCCCTAATTTTAGTATTGTAAACTCAAAGACTTATCACTGTCCCAGAGTAGGACGTATTTCATAGTAAATCTATAAGTGGAATAAGTAGCTATTATTTTTTCCAATTGAACGACATTTATGACAGTGGAGAACTTATAGTGTAGGTCAATCACTCAAAACTGTTTTATATACATATTTTTTTATCCCGAAATATCGGTTATTTTTTTAATAAGCTCTACATATAAAACCTTAGTAAAATACTAATATCAGAACATAAACATTTTACGTTGGGATCTAATAGTGCCCAATAAGATCACGGTTTGAGTTTCATTACGTTCATAACACGAAGCTGATCGCTTAATCAGCAACAGACGGGTTATAAATCAGAAGCAGTGAAAAGACGTTCACGTTATTCATTTAGAGCCGTAGAAGGTACTTCTACTGGTTATAAAGATGAAGTGCAGTGAAATAACGTTTGGTCATATCAGAAATATTGCGACTGCTGTTCCAAATGTGGTAAAAATCTAAACAATTTCAAATCTGGCTGAGATTAAAAATAGTCAGTCAGAACATTGATGAGACGGCTGTTCTATCTGTTATTATCCTTATTGAAGAAGTAAACAAAACAAAACAAGAAAACCTACTAAACAAAGGATTTGGTTTGTTTTGAATTTCGTGCAAAGCTACTCAAGGGGTATCTGCACTAGCCGTCCCGAATTCAGCAGTGTAAGACTAGAAGGAAGGCAGCTAGCCATCACCACCTACCGCCAACTCTTGGGCTGCTCTTTTACCAACGAATAGTAGAATTGACCGTCACATTAAAATGCTCCCAAAAATGTAATGGCGAGCATATTTGATGCGACAGAGTTTCGAAACCGCGACCCTCAGATTACGTGTAGAGTGCCTTAACCACCTGGCCATGCTGGGTTTCCGATATTAATTTGAACAAAGGTTTGACAACTATTGTCCTACATATGTCAATATTCTTATGAGCATTTATTGTTCATTTTAATGATGAACATCTCACTACAGCCACTGGGATAAAAACTGAAAAGGTGGGATAGCGTAGCGTTTTATTATGCTGTCCAAAACTAATATAAAAAAGAACGAAGATTTCACCAGTTGTCCCCCGCTAGGACAGCGATAAGTCTTCGAATTTACAACTCTAAAATCAGGGGCTCGATTCTCCTCGGTGGACACAGCAGATAGTCTGATGTGGCTTTGTTATAAGAAAACACACACATTTTCCCGGTTAATTATATTTATTTTTAAACATATTCACGTTTGTTTGTTTTTTACTTCTGTTGTGGTTTGGTTGTTGTAAAGCTCAAAGCTACTTAATGGGTTGTTAGTGCTCTGCTCATCATGGATCTCGAATCCCAGTTTTTAGCGTTGTAAGTCTAAAGACCTTCTGCTGAGCTACTGGAGAGACCTCTTTCTAAAATCACGTATGTGCATGACTATTCCATTTTTCCAACGCCGGCTGATTTTGCATGTTCAATAGATAATTACAGCATCAACCAACGAGAAATCGAACATTTCTGCAACAACGTTTTAAATAGCTTTGTGTCGTTGGTTTTTTTCTTTACTTACTGCATTCTACGTCATAAACCTTTTTATTCAATTACCATCTACAGTTCCCAGTTGCCTTTGGTCGAGATAATTTCTAATATTAGAAGACGTTTCCGACCATCTAAGTGACAGAACAAATTTACTGCTAAAAAAATTGGTTTTTTATATCTTATTTTAGCAGCTCTTTTTGCTTTACTTACAAAAACTTGGGTCGTTTACGTTAATTGTAGGAAACTGCAAACTCTGCTGCTAGGAAATAAGATGATGAAAAACGTGGTACTTCTTCAAAATAAATCACTTAAGTTCACTTCACGCTATTCACTGATGAGAAATAAATTAAAGAATTGTTCCATTTTTGATGCTTTTAAAAATTATCTATATTTGCATAAGTTTTATTTAAAGCTATAAAGTCTAACATTACGAACTAGCAATTCAGTAAGCAGGTGGGACAGCGGTGAGACGTGAACTTTAAAACACACACATACACTAACAATCCATAACAGGAATGTAGCGCCATCTCTTGGACCCTATAAACAGTTAACGTTTATTTATCTTCTAGCGTGGACAGCTCCTGACAAGCCATATAGAACCAAAGATTGAACAACTGAGCCATCGAAAGGGTCATATAACACCAACTTAAAACTTTATGCAAACATATATAGTTTCGAAACATACAGAATGGAAAACAAGTTTTAATTTATTCCTTATTAATGAATCTTGTAAATTTGTTTCACACAATAAACAGCGTGAATATTAGTGTATTTTTTCAGTAACTTAAAATATAGCAATTTTCAAAATTTTCTGTAAAATTATAGTTCTAAGAACTTACCAGTGAAGTTAAAGAAGAATGCATGACATATTGTATCTCTTATAATCGGTGCCGATGAGGTTTTTCGTTCGTCAGACCAGCTACTAAACGACGTATATGGTAGTGGTGTATGTGTGCTTTTCTTATAGCAAAGCCACATTGAGCTATCTGCTGAATCCATCGAGGGGTATCGAACCCCTAATTTTAGCGTTGTAATGGTATTAGTAAAGCGCTTTTATACAAGTAAAAAACTTGAAAAGGAAGTAAATGTTGGGATGGCTCATGTTAGTCCTTCAAAAACATTGTAAACAAGATAGTTTTTTAATTCACTTTTTCAACAGACATAGGAAGGTTGTATTTATAACTAAGTTCTAAATACACTTAGGTTCCAACTGTAATATTTATTGTTTATCTATTATTAGCTAGTAATTCCTGTTTCAGACCGTGCTTTTCGAGGAAACATAAATTGCTGTAAGAAAGCTAACTTCAAGGGGTAATGATAACGTCGTTTATAATGTAATAATAATTATTATTAATTACTACTAGTTATTAATAAAGCGAATACTATGCCACACCAGTGAAATTTTTTGACACCTATGTTTTGGCTTTTGAGTTTTCATGTAATAAAATAGAAGCAGAAGAACAATCTTTTTGTTATGATATTCATAGACATTACAGAACTTGTGACTTAGTCATTACATAGATATTGTTATAAAAGGAAACACTGTGTAGTATTGTAGAGTTCTGATGACCTTACCAAGAGATATCTAAAATACTGTTTCGATTAACAGTCCAAGCTATCCCTACATAAGCAATGCTGCCAACTACCATATTATTAAATTGAACAAGTAACTGTTCTGGTGTGAACTTGATTAACTTTGGTAATGTGTAGTTTCTATTCATTTTATTTCATAACAGTGTAATGTATACATTATTTTAACATCAATTATTTATAGAACACCTTTAAAACGTATGGAACAGAAGTTGAATTGTTATTTATTTGTTTTTGAATTTCGCGCAAAACTACAAAAGGGCTATCTGCGCTAGTTGTTCTTAATTTAACAGTGTAAGACTAGAGGGAAAGTAGCTAGTCATCACCACCCACCGCCAGCTCTGGGGCTACTCTTTACTAACAAATAGTGGGATTGATCATAACATTATAACGCTCTCACGGCTGTAGGGCTTTGGGCGAGATTCAAAGAAACACACAAAGCAGACAACCCTTAAGTGGCACTACACAAAAATTTGAAACAAAACAGAAATCGGTATAAGACTATGTTGTACAGTAGAATGATTAATGGGTAGACAAGAAAGTAATAACACTGAGCATTCCAAAATGTAAGTTATTTTAATATATCGTATATATCTATCCGAGTTTTAAACTTCCATACATTAAATAACCTTTCTTATTTTCAACGACTGAAATACTTTGTTTATTTGTTGTTTTGTTTTAGTACGATGACTCCAGAATGGTTCCCTCAGATTTTGTTTTTGGTCAGAAATGCTTTTCATTCCTAGTTTCATTAAACTGAAAGGGCGGTCATGTTTTTCCAAGTATCGGAATTAGCTGTTCAATGATCTAAATAGAACTAAAGTAATTTCATATTCCACGGAAGTGTTTGTAGACAAACGACTAAGTGATACGAAGCAATACTTCCCTGTTTCAATATGCTCTTTAGCAAAAGTTAACTAGGATTTACGTTTTTTTCCAGTCCTGATGATTTCGACCGAGAGTTTGGAAGAGTGGATTTTTAGAACTTGTTTATGTACTGCTTTCAAATTTAGTATTGTTTTTATAAATTCTTCCCGTTACGTTAACTTCATCGGTGAAATATTTACTGTAATGCTGAAATACCAGTTCAGCTTATTAACTGATTGCGCTTTGACACTCCACACGTTTAGATTATTTAACATATTACTGAAATACCTGCACACATATTGCTCGAAGAGAATGAAAAACAAAGATTGGATTACCTCTTACTGATATAAAATAACCACTTTTACTCTATGTTTGGTCCGGCATAGCGAGGTAGGGTAGGACGTTCGACTCGTAATCTGAGGGTTATGGGTTCGAATCCCCGTAGCACCAAACATGCTCGCCCTTTCAGCCGTGGGGGCGTTATAATGTGACGGTCAATTCCACTATTCGTTGATAAAATAGTAGGCCAAGAGTTGGCGGTGGGTGGCCTTTCCTCTAGTTTTGCGCTACTAAATTAGGGACGGCTAGCGCAGATAGCCCTTGTGTAGCTTTGCGCGAAATTCAAAAAACAAACAAACTCTACGTTTGGTTCGTTAAACTTGTCACTTGGTTTCATTGTTAATATTTTATGCACAGAGTAATTGATTAACTTCGTAACGTTGTTAAGCACGAAGCTACACAAAGGGCTATCTGTGATCCGCCCACCACGGGCAGTGAAGCTCAGTGTTTATCCACATAGAGTTTCGTTCATTAGGTCACTTTGCTAACCTTATCATTTACGTTTTATTGTAGCTGAAAGAAATGGGGATTTTAAGAATCCTTTCTTAACTCATAAAGTTGTCATTCGTTTGATAATTCGAGAAGTTATAAAAATTAGATTATTTCCCATTAATTCAAGATAGTCGTGAAAATCTGAAATCTGAGATACTTTGGTATTATTGTGAAATATTAAAATGCAACGAAAAGAGTTTTCCTTAATTCAGAATTTTTATTTATCCTGTCCCCTTTTTTATTGTTAAATATCTTATATAATTACAAATACTGAGCAAAAATAAACAAAATTATTAATAATTAACAAATTAAAAACAGAAGTACGTGCTGTATTGTACACAGTTTTTCCTGTAGAATATTTTTTCACAACACGTCCAACATTGAAGCAAAGAAATTAAAGATACGTTGGTTCATGAATAAGGTATGAACCTCTGAAAAATACGTCAGTTAGCTGTATAAGAAATCCAAGGAGAGGAATATTAAATTCATTTCATGACAACTAATTGTTGAAAGGTGGATAACAGTAACAAACAGCACGTGTTATATCGATTTTAGGGAAATAAACTACCAGGTTAATCAGGCCACTCTGTGTGTGTTTGAAACATTTTTTTCATATTCTAAAATGTATTAAATGTCGCATTTTAAAAAAAAAGTATTAAAAACATTGACTCTGAAGAAAAACAACATTTACTACGAAAAAAAACAGTAGAACATGTGTGTAGGTTCTGGAAGGTTTCTACACCTGAAATAACATTGCATACAACCAACGTTTATGTTATTTTTTAATAGATATACGATAAACCTGCGAAAGCCAAATTAAAAAGAAAAACAACTGATTAGTTTTTATGTGAAGATCAAAATTCCTTTTCTCTAAATACTCCACAAGAGTTGTCATCGCTACCCGTCATTTTTAATGTCTTATATTAAGAATGTAGAAACAGACCCATCAACTGTCGTCTTTCTAAAATATAAAGCAAGTTTTCCTCGACTACTTTATAACGTGTTCATAGATGAAATTGTTTAAACTTTAGAACTCATAAACATATGTGACAAAATGAAATATGTCTATTACCTTTCATTACTGTTTAGATATCTGTCTGTAATACAACAGTCAAGCTGTACTTCAACACACTGTGTCTACAACAGTCAAGCTGTACTTCAACACACTGTGTCTCTTAGATATATATCAATATGCTATAAGATATACAATATGTAGCTTAAACCGAAACCTTTGCTTCGATAACCATACTGAATTATCATAATATTGGCACTAAGAGTACAAACTAAAATTGCAAAAGACATATATATGAACATATATTGTAACACCGACGTTGAATTAAGCCCACATTCAAATGCTTTAAAAAAGGCTTTGTTTGCCCAACTTTCAGACTTCACATTTTACAACTTTCACATTTAAATATCTCGATCCTTTGTTCTCTCAGATTTCGTATTCTAATCACATGATAATCTGATAAGTTTATCTTTGTAAATTTTACATAAAATCTCTCGTGATGCTACAATTTTTCATCTTTAGAAATTTCACGGTCAAATCTTTTGACACTTTAATTTTTTAACATTATAATATACGCTGCAGTTACGTATATTTTATTTAGTTTTATTATTTTGCACCACAAAATAACTTCGTAACAATCTGACTCGGAAAACTATATGCTGTTAAATAGGCAATAACACTATTTCTATTATACTACATAAAGCTTGTGAAATACACTTTGGCTGTTTATTCTACATCAAGAAAAAAACAATTATTCGTTTTGTTGTAAAAAGTACAAATAACAAGACTGGGAGCTCATTTTTATATAATATTTCTTGAAACACTTTTCCATCTTTCTGAGCATCCGCACAGAGCATCCAAGTATTTAGTTATTTTCAGATTTGGTCTCCTACACGAGAACCACACTCTAGTACAACAGTACTCAACTTGTTTGGTTAATTTCAATCCTTGAAGAATCACATCTAAGTCCAATAATACTCACGAAATGTTCTCGAACTATCTTCCATAGCATGGCTGCCATATTCTGAATTTCACCTGCTTTATTGTTTTTCACATACCTATAAATCTTCACAAAAAAGTACATAGGCACATTATCAATCTGCGCATTTATTCACATAAGATTAAGTTTCCATGTGAAACTTACTTTACGTGAGATGTGTTAAGGTTAAAAAGAATATCATACCAGCAATAAAATTGTAAACTTATATTTACAACCCTTTATAAAAGCAAATGTCCCGCTATATTGAAATAGTAATATCACTAGTTCTTTGTTTTGAGAAATAAAATTGTATTTGGGGAAGAAAAGAAAACGATTAATTTCTATCTTTGTTTGCTATACTTAAACTATAATACTAACCACACTTGTCATTATTCTTGTCTTTTCACAAACATTAATCGAAGATTCTCCTGGAATAAAAAATAACATTCACATTACAGTGACAAAACGTGTAACTTTTACTGAATAATTTGTAAGCAGTTTTTTCAAAATAACTTATTATTACTTTTTTTTACTTGTCAGTAATTGTTTCTTCCAAGTGTAAAACTAATTCACGTTTACTAGTTTGTTTTTATTAATTCATGGCTTCACTTTTAAAAGAATGTTTTATTGTTAAATTAGTATACAGTTACCAGTTTCATATTGTACGATAGCTTTGTTTTTAATAAAATATATAACTAAAATATTAAAATAATTTCGTACTATATTATCCCCATTACAACTGAGCAAAAAAATGTGTATATATGTGTGCGTGTGTGTGTGTGCATTTCTCTCGCAATAAAGTATTACGCTATGTAACAAAATTTTTACTTTTTCTTGTTCCTGGACAGAAAGTGTTATTTCCCAATTGCTTATGCCTAAAGTAAATGGAAAAGACATATTTTTCTCTTTAAACTTTGCTTTTGTGATCTGGGAGCGTATAACAAAAACATGATGGGAGACTACATTTGGGGGCTGATACGTGAAAGTGATTTAGATTACAGTAGCAAATCTCGAAAAACTACTCACTTCTAAACATTTTTGTTCATTTTTGGAAAACTTTAGTATAAATACATGTAAATCTTGATTCATATGTTGTTTTATTCAAACTTTATGTAAATAAAAATGTGCAAATTTCCCCGTTTTTACATAGTAAATAAGTTAATTTCTAAATTTCATTATCCAGGTCACAAAGGCAAAGTTTGAAGGGAATAATGGTCATTTTCTGTACTTTTACAACATAAGAAACTAAGAAATAACACATACTATCCAGGAACAAAATTTGTGTTACATAATGATATTTTGTAACAACAAAAAAAAAAAGTTGGTCTTATATTAGTGGCCTGGCATGGCCGAGCGCGTAAGGCGTGCGACTCATAATCCGAGGGTCGCGGGTTCGCGCCCTCGTCGCGCTAAAACATGCTCGCCCTCCCAGCCGTGGGGGTGCATAATGTGACGGTCAATCCCACTATTCGTTGGTAAAAGAGTAGCTCAAGAGTTGGCGGTGGGTGGTGATGACTAGCTGCCTTCCCTCTAGTCTTACACTGCTAAATTAGGGACGGCTAGCACAGATAGCCCTCGAGTAGCTTTGTGCGAAATTCCAAAAAACAAACAAACAAACTTATATTAGTTCTATTAATAAACAAATATTCTTTGCAAATAAACAATTAATAACTTTATTGTAAATTTATTTTACTCCAAAATTTCATGAAATGAGCTTACGTCGGTGGTACTCATGGCGTTCCGAAGAGCTGCATTGGCAAAGGTCAAAGACATTCCAAGGAGTTTAGTGTTGTCCACCATTAACAGCTGGTCGCCTTTCTCTAGCTCCCCATTCAGAGACACAGCGCCCCCTTCCCACATGTCTGCTACCACTATCTTGCCATCGAATTTGGAGTTGATACCTCCTTCTATGCTGAGGTTTAGGACTCCAGTCTGAAATGTTTATTACAGTATATGAAGGTTTTTAAGACATGATTTGTTGTTTTCATAATATTCGCGGAAAGCTACACCATGATTATCTGTACATAACCGTCTCTAAGTTTTAAGAGATAAACAACACGTATTGAAACCTCTTGGGATAGTCTCATGTGATCAAATAGTGCAAAACGACTATCGTTTTAATTGTGAATTTACGTCTCCAAAGTAAAAAGCAGGTTTCATAGTTTGCCAGCTTTAGTAGCAAACGTGGTTAATATTCCAGTAAACGTTACAAAACAAATTAGTGTATAAAACTAGCAATGTTACTTTTAAAATTATCAAAATACTAAATTACTTTAGCAAGCCTTAAAAGTCGGACTTTTGTTCAGTTTGAGAAAAGAGATGAGCCTTACAGGTAAAACTAACACTTTAGTTCTAATGTTAAAATAAACAAAACAGATAACTGGGATACAGAATCAGTTTAGGGTTAGGTAGCAAATCCGTTTAAAGTATTATTATTATTATCTGCACTACATACCTAGAAGAGTACAATGGCTACTGTTGTCAGTTTATCAGGTGAAAAAAAAAGTTCAAAAACCTGGATAATGAGGTAAGCTTATACGGTTACTCTTACCCAAATCTATAAAACTTGTTGTACAGCTGAGATCGCGGAATACGTACATCTGCTTATCTCGAGCTTAAATACTCACTTTGCGGTACGCAGCCCAAGACGCTAACCGTTAGGCCAGGTTCCATGAAAGCTTATCCTAATTTTTGTTTCTAGCTCTCGCCAGTAGTAACTTAAATGCACATTTGTATTTCTAAAAGCTTACTCTTTGAGTAAAATAATCAAATAAGTTTTCGATTTAAAATATAAAATAAGCTGTAATATCAGAAGCTGTACTATTTTTTTCTACATGATATTTACTATTCAGTACGTTCTCTGAAACATATTCTCTAAAAAAATATAAAATAAGCTGTAATATCAGAAGCTGTACTATATTTTTTTCTACATGATATTTACTATTCAGTACGTTCTCTGAAACATATTCTCTAAAAAAATATAAAATAAGCTGTAATATCAGAAGCTGTACTATATTTTTCTACATGATATTTACTATTCAGTACGTTCTCTGAAACATATTCTCTAAAAAAATATAAAATAAGCTGTAATATCAGAAGCTGTACTATTTTTTTCTACATGATATTTACTATTCAGTACGTTCTCTGAAACATATTCTCTAAAAAAATATAAAAGAAATACATCCTTAAAAGGTAAAGTATTTTTAAAAACATTTCATGAAATCTCAAACAAAAAGCTTATTAAACAGTGATTTTTAAATTTTTGATTAACAAGTGAATTTTCATGCCAAAACTCAAACCCCTTAATTTCTAAATCTCTATTAAAAACAGGAAGGATCTGGGTTTGAATCCCACATAGTCCCAAAACTCATTTTCTGAAGAATTATAACACGTTGAATTGTTTAGCACCATAAAACTAATCCAATTAAAAATCATTTTATTTCTCCTAAAATATGTTGTTTTTCTATTATCAAAATATGTTGTTTTTCTATTATCAAAAACTATGGAAGCTCGGAAATTTTCACTGATCCACTGGAGGGAAGTTGTTTCTAAGAATTTATATAAGAATCAGATAATTTCCAAACTTTTCATTCATATTTTAATAAATCAAAACTTACATCTCACAGGTTCTGGGCCCTTCACACAAAACCCTTTCAGCTCTGGTGGCGTTATAATATAACAGTCAATCCCATTATTTGTAAATAGCCCAAGAGTGGGCGGTGAGTGGTGACGATTAGCTGTCTTCCCTCTAGGCTTACACTGCTCAATTAGGGACGGTTAGCGCAAAAATACTCTCGTGTAGCTTTGCGCGAACTTCAAACACAAACATAGGTTCTGTCATTGGTTCAAACTAACAAACAAAGACGATGCTACTCCGAAGTTTGTAGGGATTGGAAACTACAGATTTGAACTGAATAATTTAACGGATAATCAATCATACACTTAAAAACCCAAAAACTCAAAGCTTTTGTACGAAATTTAGGGTCTGTCCCAAAAAGGAGTTCTCAGCATTATGACACAAAAGCAAAACCTAAAAAAATTATTTTAAGAAATATTCTTTAAAATTATAAAATTTGTATCAGAATATACTGTTTCCTTAACATATATAAAGACAGAAAAAATACAATTACTAAGCAAGACATTTATTTTTGTATAATGAGTGAAATTTTACAAAAAATGTGGGTTATGTGTGAAGTATTTTTGCTTGTAATTTGGGATATTTCACACCTAAACAAAAGTATTATAACATATACAGATGCTCATTACTTTATTTTTCTACTAATAATCTTTAATAATTCACACACATCCCAATACATGTTTAATAACATATAGTTACGATATTTATTGAATTTTTTCTGCTAGTAACCTTGAATATTTCACATATAACTCAAGACACGTTTAATAACGTATAGTTATGATAACTATTGAACTTGTACTGCTAGTAAGCTTGAATATTTCACACATAACTCATGGTACGTTCAATAACATATTTTAATATTCTAACCTATAATGACTATTGCTGTGCATGACGTATATCTTGGGTTATATATGAAACATTCAAGGTTACTAGCAGAACAAATTCAATAATTATCAAAGGTCTTTTGTACCTGACCCTCCTGGGTACCTAAAATCCAACATACCCAAATACCCACAAGAACACGCAATAATTATCATAACTATATTGTAATTGTAAAACGGTTTACTGTAAAGTCGTTCTTACCTTTTTAACCACCAATGTTTTCACTTCCCTTCCGCCTGTTTCTTCTTCACTAAACTATAACGAAATAAAAGTGTAATAGTTACTAATTTATTGAAAGGTTTTCTTTTTAAACAACTAATGTTTCATCTAAGTAAAATACTAAGTTTCTGACCAGCATACTATCCTACGTTCTGCGTTCTGATGTCCTTATCTATCGTGTACGTTATCTGTAATAATAATATAAACAGAACGTTAGTTATTAAAATTACCCCAAACTCCCCTTCCAATATTCTATTTAAACTCACGATCTCACTCGTAACACAATCTATAAGAAAAAATTTAAAATATTTAAGTTTATTTCGTAATATCAAAATGTGAGTCCTTACACAACGACACAGAAGTAACGAATTACAGTAAACGTTGTGAAATATAATGAGATAGGAATGTTGATTTTATATTTGTCTAGAGACAAAGCATAACAAGCATGGGATATTCATGTGGCAGGCACATTGGGCCGTTAAAAAAAGTGCTTTGCTGTCAGTTATGGGCTTAAGTATTAGTTTCAGAATGGTATAGCGCTCTCTTGGAGTATGTGATCTACCAGGAGTTGTAAATAGTATTCGATTTTAGCTTACCTTCTTTGAAGTTGGCTTTTCCTCTATAGGAGTTGGAGGGCGCTGTCTTCGCCGAATCTTTAAATCTTCGGGATGAAGCTTTGAACTGCACAACAAATATACACTGGTATAGTTAAGACAGTTCCTTTAAACATATATAATATTTATGAACCTCGCTACTTCTGCTAGAACTCACAAACTCCTTCAATACAATCTAAACACCAGATTAATTGTACTAAAACACAGCAGAAACGTAGTTAGCAAAACCATTACAAACTATAGTGCCTTGAACCACGATCAGGACACTGCAAACTGTGTTAAAATACAATCAAAGTCAGATGAACCAGTGCCTTTCAACACGGTCAGGATATTCTGTTAACTATATTACAAACAAAACAAAATTTTTATTAGTAAGCTACCAATACGGTCAGAATTTTGAGTTAATTGTATTAAATCAACAAACAAAACACAATTAACGACTTCTTCACTACAATCTAAGAAACGTGGACCAGTGCCTTCCAACATGGCTAGGATATATAAATTATGTTAAAAACCAAAATCACAACTAAAAAAAAAACTTCACTACAATTTAAGTTATATCAACCATTGCCCTCAAACATGGTCATGATTTTGTGTTAATTCTAATTACAGATATTAACAATTTTAGTAATGGTTAGCTAAGACATCGTATAATTACTTGAAAACAACGTAGTAACCTGCTTTAAATCTTTAACAAAGCACGGTGTTTTCACAAAAGCTCTGACCTAACACTATTGTCGTTTCAAGAAAAAAATAGGAAAGCAACTGAAGAAACAATATTTCTAAGAATCCAAAACTGTGAAGTGCTTTCAGATCTATTTATATAACTCTAGGAATAAAGTTATTACTCATATATATATTCGGAAATTTAAGTCGATATTACTGACTCTTATAATCGTTTATCTATCCACACTGATATTAATACTTATTTGGCTCAGCCGTAAGCTTGAGGATATATAATTCTACAATTCGAAGTTCAGTCCTTACGGTGCACACGGTATAAATGGCCTACGGAACATCTATGTACTTGAAAAAGAAAGATATCAATACTGCTAGAGCGTTTAAAGTGGGTGCAAGTGACATTTATGGGTGTTTAGCAACTAAGTTTTCAATTCTAACATTTCATTGCTAGATTATTTGCAATTCTATTTTGTTCTCAATCGGCGTAATTTCTATTTTAGTCAACTGTAAGTGTCGTCTATTGGTTCGGATATATAACCTGAAAATGTTAAGTCACTGGTGCAGAATATGTTTGTTAAACAGTTATAAAAATGATGTATGGTCAGGACGTTCATTGATTTGTTTTCTAATCAAACATGCTGTTTCAGTTTTAAAAATCCCTTTACTTTATTTTTTACACGTGCTTGGCATATGTCTGGAAAATTACCTTTGGAAATTCGAAGTGATTTTTCTTAAGGTAGGGTGACCGTTACCATTCATGGTCAGTTTTCCAGAACCATTCGCCAAGTTCCCAGGGTCAGCAGGTCTATTGGTCACTTTTACTGTGACTGACGGTGGCCCTGAACTTTGATTCGATGAAACTGAATTTGTAGAACTAACCGGAGAATGCGGAGGAGTCGATCCGTAAGTACTGGAGCTTTTGGAACTGGACGTTTTCACAGTTATCTGCATCATTGACTGGTTTGGTAGGGGCGAAGAAGACACGCTAGAAGAAGAACTGGTTGATGTAGAATCCGGGTGCTCTTGGTAGGATTTCTTATCGTGCTTACAGCCTCCATTTTGTTGAGTGAAACGGTTATTAGACATAGGATTCCCATAGGAGTTGATTGAAACCAGAGGTTTTGGTTTCGTGTAGTCAAAATAAGTATCCGGGCACTTCGGTTTAGGACCTCTGCTGTCGGTAATAGCGGGTTCTGTTTCATTATGGGTTGAAATAGGAGGACAGAGTGCGGAGGTCAGAACTGGTTTACGGAGCTGAATTGAGACTTTAGTACTGTGGTCGTTAGGACTGGTTGTAGACTACAAACATACAATGCCACATCATTACTCACACATTGAAATTGAACTGTTTTCAAAAAGTATTTGTGTTTTTTATTCAAACCCATGTCACAGAATCTCAAAAGACTGAAAATAAAAAATGATTATTGTATTTTTTTAGATGCAGGTAAAACGTTAAACTCGATAACTGATGAAATAATTTTTCAAAAGTAGTTCAAGCTACATGTATAATAATACACGTAATAATGCTAATAATGATAGCAGTCTATTTCAAAAGCTCCTAGGACGAGTTTGTGAAACACGAACTTACAAACGTGCTAATTGTGGAAATTCAAGTACAAAAATAAAATACTAAGATTTGAGTAGTCGTTAATTTCTTTAGAAAATGCGAAACAAAAGTGAACTTAAAACCAAGCAGACATTTAATTATGAGCCGTATTATAATAAATTTATTATGCTCTCTCTATACCAATGTGTTTTTACAATACGGAGAACGAATCGGACAAGCAAAATTCAATAATATATAATTCATGGTCGTGTACTGTTTCTTGGTTTTACCACAAGGATGTTTAAAAAGTGCCTTCATTTAAATAGTGTTTGATATCAAAAGAATTAGATAAATACATCGTTAACATGTAACACTAATGGAAAAATACATTAAGTACACAAAGTGTTAAACTAAAACATCAAAACGTAAATATATACAAAATATATGTACAGCATTAACAGAAAACACCATTGAGTACATACAACGTTAAGAAGAAATACAAATGATAAACACATTAAAAAAATAAAGCGTTAACAGAGAACTATAATGGTAAATACAGTAAGTAGATACAGGGTCAACAGAAAACACTAATGTATAAACACATTAAAAAGCTAAAGCGTTAACAGAGAACTACAATGGTAAATAAAGGAAATAGCTACAAGGTTAACATAAAACAATAATGGATATATATAATAAAGAGGTACAGAATTATCAGAGAACTGCGATAGGTAAATACAGTAAGTAGATGCAGTGTTAACAGAAAGCACTAAAAGATCAACACATTAAAGAGATATAGTGTTATGTACAACAATGACAAACCTAAAACTACTGAAACAACTACTGAAAACTAATAAATAAAAATAAGCAAATCTACCTTGTAAGAAGTTGGATCGACAAACATAAATGGATTAGAGACTAGTGGAGGAACATACGAACTATAACGTCGCTCTCTCAGTCTGGCAAGCTCAGGACCTCTGGCATCAGATTCATGCTCTAGCTGTGAGAGGTTAGTGTTAGTAGAAACAAGAAAGTTAGATATAAGCTAGCCCGGTGCCCGCAAACAACCTGTTATATAAGCATTTATACCGAATTGATCATAATGTAAAGTACCTTGTAAAAACTAGAAGCGAACAGGCCTTCGGAAAACATGTTATTTAAACATTTATACCGAATGTAATTAAAATGATAGCACCGTGTAAAAATTAAAATTGAGCAAACCAGTTCGACGCAACACGGCATGCTCACCTATCAGATGGCGTTAAACAAATGCAATAGTTTAGAGTAAAGTTTCGAAGGTGCATTTTGAAATTAAAGTCACAGGAGCAAAACTTAGAAAGGTACTTTTCGCTTAAGATATACGAGAAACTCGTATATTGAAATTCTCTCTTGCAGTTTTCAGTGTTATTTGGGTTACTTTCAGTTACGTAAATAAACGTCAAGCATTGGAGAATGGAATTCGTAGAATATTGTTTTAACTGTTTATACACTTCATTAAGCTAGCACCAATGGCTTTAAGCAACCCATACCAAACAGAAAAAGGAAAAATCTTTTTATTTATATTATGCAGAACTAATGAAAACACGAACTCCCCTTTATATATTTAAAAACGGCTGGTATGGATTGAGAAAATTTTTTTTATGTAGAGGAGCGAACAACATTTCGACATTATTCGCTCCTCTACATAAAACATTTTCTGAACCCATACCAGCCGTTTTTACATATATATTTTTCTCTACAAGTGGTTTTTCTCGTCATCACGAACTAACTCCCCTTCAGTTTCAATGAAACGAACAGGGTGTCCAAGGTCATTAATAATGTCTGTCTAAACTGTTTCTTTACATTAACCTTTTCGTTAAAATTTACTGTTTTACATTCATAACTAGAACTGGACAAGCAAGTTACAATTGGACAAACAAAATTTACCAAGCATATGTTTTTCTTTAACTTTATAAATATATATATCATAGCAAGTTGATATAAATATGCGTTAGAATTCCAGTTTCGTTATTTGAAGCCAAATAAAGATCTGATTTCTGACATGTTCCAGATCAAGTTCATTTTGCCATTGTAATCTGGTCTGTTAAAGGAAAAGGAAATATATGCCCACTATCACCAAATGTCAAAGTGTCCACACATAAAATGAACCTAGAAAATGTTCATGTTTTGCACCAAACCATTTGGAGTTAAACAAAAAACTTTACAGGTTCGAAAAAAAATTAGTAAAAAAGGAAGACATGCAATATTTATTTCCTACACCAACAAGCGTATCTGCACTAAACCAACCTGCCATGCATAAGACATCTAAAATAATGACGCAAACCTGTGGCCTGTGGAGTTTTAATCCAAACATCAAAGTAGAGAGTAAAACCATTTCCAAGCTTATGATCTACTATATAAATATTTCAAAGCTTAAAATGTATTTCTTTTCACAAAAAACAAAGTTTCAGTCTTCCGAAACCATTAAATGTTAATATTGCATATATTTAGTAACAGTTGTTCAGTACAATGCTCGTATTAAACCTACTTGCTGTTGGTCTGTGTTTCCATCGGAAAGAATTGCCAGTGGTAGTGAAACTGAGTGAGTTAAGAATGGAGGTAGTTTTGTAAAGGTGTTGCTAACTTCCTGATGTTTAGTATGAGTAGAAATGCCTGCTTGAGATTGGAGCTATAAAAAGTTTTAATGAATAAATTCCCCATTGAATTTATTCAGTGTTTATTCTTTGTATCAATAACTACGACAAAACAGTTGTAAATAACATACAGTTTTAGTCCAAAATATATAATATTAGCTAAGTTACATTAGCTATGAACGATTTGCCGTTTTACGAAGATCAACCATACCTATAAATTATTATAGAAATCAAATTAACCACTGAAGTTTTGTTGTTGTTGTTTCTATATTTCTATTAATTTGTTCATTTCGTTCCAATATTGAAAAGTATAGAAATACAGCAGTAAACTTGATTTTATAATAAAAAGTATAGAAATATTCCAGTCAACCTCATTTTATAATAAAAAATATAGAAACACAGCAGTCAACCTGATTTTATAATAAAAAGTATAGAAACATTGCAGTCAACCTGATTTTATAATAAAAGTATAGAAACACTGCAGTCAACCTGATTTTATAATAAAAAGTATAGAAACACTGCAGTCAACCTGATTTTATAATAAAAAGTATAAAAACACTGCAGTCAACCTGATTTTATAATAAAAGTATAGAAACATTGCAGTCAACCTGATTTTATAATAAAAAGTATAGAAACATTGCAGTCAACCTGATTTTATAATAAAAACTATAGAAACATTGCAGTCAACCTGATTTTATAATAAAAAGTATAGAAACACAGCAGTCAACCTGAATTTTATAATAAAAAGTATAGAAACACAGCACTCAACCTGATTTTATAATAAAAAGTAGAGAAACATTGCAGTGAACCTGATTTTATATTAAAAGTATCAACCTGAAACATTGCAGTCAACCTGATTTTATAATAAAAGTATAGAAACATTGCAGTCAACCTGATTTTATATTAAAAAGTATAAAAACATTGCAGTGAAACTGATTTTATATTAAAAAATATAGAAACATTGCAGTGAACCTGATTTTATATTAAAAAGTATAGAAACATTGCAGTAAACCTGATTTTATAATAAAAAGTATAGAAACATTGCAGTCAACCTGATTTTATAATAAAAAATATAGAAACATTGCAGTCAACCTGATTTTATAATAAAAGTATAGAAACACAGTCAACCTGATTTTATAGTCAACCTGATTTTATAATAAAAAGTATAGAAACACTGCAGTCAACCTGATTTTATAATAAAAGTATAGAAACATTGCAGTCAACCTGATTTTATAATAAAAAGTATAGAAACACTGCAGTCAACCTGATTTTATAATAAAACTGCAGTATAGAAAAACATCAGCAGTCAACCTGATTTTATAATAAAAGTTTAGAAACATTGCAGTGAACCTGATTTTATAATAAAAAGTATAGAAACACTGCAGTCAACCTGATTTTATAATAAAAAGTATAGAAACATTGCAGTCAAACTGATTTTATAATCAAAAGTATAGAAACATTGCAGTCAACCAGATTTTATAATAAAAACTATAGAAACATTGCAGTCAACCTGATTTTATAATAAAAAATAAAAACATTGTCAACCTGATTTTATAATAAAAAGTATAGAAACACAGCAGTCAACCTGATTTTATAATAAAAAGTATAGAAACACAGCAGTCAACCTGATTTTATAATAAAAGTATAGAAACATTGCAGTCAACCTGATTTTATAATAAAAAGTATAGAAACATTGCAGTCAACCTGATTTTATATTAAAAAGTATAGAAACATTGCAGTGAACCTGATTTTATATTAAAAAGTATAGAAACATTGCAGTGAACCTGATTTTATAATAAAAAGTATAGAAACATTGCAGTCAACCTGATTTTATAATAAAAGTATAGAAACATTGCAGTCAACCTGATTTTATAATAAAAGTATAGAAACATTGCAGTCAACCTGATTTTATAATAAAAAATATAGAAACACAGCAGTCAACCTGATTTTATAATAAAAAGTATAGAAACACTGCAGTCAACCTGATTTTATAATAAAAAGTATAGAAAACCTGATTTTATAATACTGCAGTCAACCTGATTTTATAATAAAAAGTATAGAAACATTGCAGTCAACCTGATTTTATAATAAAAAAGTATAGAAACACAGCAGTCAACCTGATTTTATAATAAAAAGTATAGAAACATTGCAGTCAACCTGATTTTATAATAAAAAGTATAGAAACACTGCAGTCAACCTGATTTTATAATAAAAGTATAGAAACACAGCAGTCAACCTGATTTTATAATAAAAGTATAGAAACATTGCAGTCAACCTGATTTTATAATAAAAAAGTATAGAAACATTGCAGTGAAACTGATTTTATAAAAAGTAAAAGTATATTTTATAATAAAAGTATAGAAACCTGATTTTATAATAAAATGTATAGAAACATTGCAGTGAACCTGATTTTATAATAAAAGTATAGAAACACAGCAGTCAACCTGATTTTATAATAAAAAAGTCATATAGAAACACAGCAGTCAACCTGATTTTATAATAAAAATATAGAAACATTGCAGTCAACCTGATTTTATAACAAAAAGTATAGAAACACTGCAGTCAACCTGATTTTATAATAAAAAGTATAGAAACACTGCAGTAAAGATTTTAACACACTGCAGTCAACCTGATTTTATAATAAAAAATTGTATAGAAACACAGCAGTAAACCTGATTTTATATTAAAAGTATAGAAACATTGCAGTGAACCTGATTTTATAATAAAAAGTATAGAAACATTGCAGTCAACCTGATTTTATAATAAAAAGTATAGAAACACAGCAGTCAACCTGATTTTATATTAAAAGTATAGAAACATTGCAGTAACCTGATTTTATAAATAAAAGTATAGAAACACTGCAGTCAACCTGATTTTATAACAAAAGTATAGAAACACAACAGTCAACCTGATTTTTATAATAAAAAGTACAGAAATATTGCTTTTGCATCAATCTGATTTTATATTAAAAAGTATAGAAACACTGCAGTCAACCTGATTTTATAATAAAAGGTATAGAAAAACAACAGTCAACCTGATTTTATAATAAAAAGTACAGAAATATTGCTCTCAACCTGTCAACCTGATTTTATAATAAAAGTACAGAAACATTGCAGTCAACCTGATTTTATAATAAAATTAGAGAAACACTGCAGTCAACCTGATTTTATAATAAAAGTATAGAAACACTGCAGTCAACCTGATTTTATAATAAACCTGAATAATAAAAATATAGAAACATTGCAGTCAACCTGATTTTATAATAAAATTATAGAAACACAGCAGTCAAACTGATTTTATAATAAAAAGTATAGAAACACAGCAGTCAACCTGATTTTATAACAAAAAGTATAGAAACACTGCAGTCAATCTGATTTTATAATAAAAAGTACAGAATCATTGTAGTCAACCTGATTTTATAATAAAAGTACAGAAACATTGCAGTTAACCTGATTTTATAATAAAAATTACAGAAACA
The DNA here is from genome assembly GCF_004210375.1 of Tachypleus tridentatus. Classification (NCBI taxonomy): domain Eukaryota; kingdom Metazoa; phylum Arthropoda; class Merostomata; order Xiphosura; family Limulidae; genus Tachypleus; species Tachypleus tridentatus. Next base: position 30,940,889 of record NC_134834.1, read on the forward strand.
CTGTAGTCAACCTGATTTTATAATAAAAAGTATGAAAAAACTGCAGTCAACCTGATTTTATAATAAAAAGAATAAAAACACTGCAGTCAACCTGATTTTATATTAAAAAGTACAGAATCATTGCAGTCAATTTGATTTTATAATAAAAAGTATAGAAACATTGCAGTCAACCTGATTTTATAATAAAAATTATAGAAACACAGCAGTCAAACTGATTTTATAAAAAAAAAATAGAAACACAGCAGTCAACCTGATGTTCTAATAAAAAGTATAAAAACACTGCAGTCAGCCTGATTTTATAATAAAAAGTAGAGAAACACTGTAGTCAACCTGATTTTCTAATAACAAGTATAGAAAACTGCAGTGAACCTAATTTTATAATAAAAAGTATAGAAACCCAGCAGTCACCTGATTTTATAATAAACACTATAGAAACACTGCAGTCAACCTGATTTTATAATAAAAAATATTGCAGTGAACCGTACAAGTCAACCTGATTTTATAATAAAAAAATAGAAACACAGCAGTCAACCTGATTTTATAATAAAAGTATAGAAACACAGCAGTCAACCTGATTTTATAATAAAAGTATAGAAACATTGCAGTCAGAAACACTGCAGTCAACCTGATTTTATAATAAAAGTACTATAGAAACACTGCAGTGAAATTGATTTTATAACAAAAAGTGTAGAAACACTGCAGTCAACCTGATTTTATAATTGAAAGTATAGAAACATTGCAGTGAACCTGATTTTATAATAAAAAGTATAGAAACCCAGCAGTCACCTGATTTTATAATAAAAGTATTATAGAAACACTGCAGTCAACCTGATTTTATAATAAAAGTATAGAAACACTGCAGTTTTATAATAAAAAGTATAGAAACAAGTCCTGATTTTATAATAAAAAAGTATAGAAACATTGCAGTCAACCTGATTTTATAATAAAAAGTAACCTGATTTTATAATAAAAGATAGAAACATTGCAGTGATTTTATAATAAAAAGTATAGAAACAACCTGATTTTATAATAAAAAGTATAGAAACATTGCAGTCAACCTGATTTTATAATAAAAATAGTATAGAAACAAAAGTATAGAAACAGCAGTCAACCTGATTTTATAATAAAAGTATAGAAACATTGCAGTCAACATTTTAGAAAAGTATAGAAAACATTGCAGTGTCAACCTGATTTTATAATAAAAAGTATAGAAACATTGCAGTCAACCTGATTTTATAATAAAAGAAACATATAGTAAAAACATTGCAGTCAACCTGATTTTATAATAAAAGTATAGAAACATTGCAGTCAACCTGATTTTATAAAACAGTAAAACATTGTAACCTGATTTTAAACATTGCAGTCAACCTGATTTTATAATAAAATAGAAACATTGCAGTACAAAAAATATAGAAACAGCAGTCAACCTGATTTTATAATAAAAGTATAGAAACATTGCAGTCAACCTGATTTTATAATAAAAAGTATAGAAACATTGCAGTCAACCTGATTTTATAATAAAAAATATAGAAACATTGCAGTCAACCTGATTTTATAATAAAAAGTATAGAAACATTGCAGTCAACCTGATTTTATAATAAAAAGTATAGAAACATTGCAGTCAACCTGATTTTATAATAAAAAAATAGAAACACAGCAGTCAACCTGATTTTATAATAAAAAGTATAGAAACACTGCAGTCAACCTGATTTTATAATAAAAAGTATAGAAACCTGACACTGCAGTCAACCTGATTTTATAATAAAAAGTATAGAAACATTGCAGTCAACCTGATTTTATAATAAAAAAGTATAGAAACATTGCAGTCAACCTGATTTTATAATAAAAGTATACATTAATAAAAGTATAGAAACAGTATAGAACCTGATTTTATAAAAAGTAAAAAGAAACACAGTATAGAAACACAGAAACACTGCAGTCAACCTGTTTTAACCTGATTTTATTTTATAATAAAAGTATAGAAACACAGCAGTCAACCTGATTTTATAATAAAAGTATAGAAACACAGCAGTAAATCTGAATTTATATTAAAAAAAGTATAGAAACATTGCAGTGAACCTGATTTTATAATAAAAACTATAGAAACATTGCAGTGAACCTGATTTTATAATAAAAAGTATAGAAACCCAGCAGTCACCTGATTTTATAATAAACACTATAGAAACACTGCAGTCAACCTGATTTTATAACAAAAAATAGAAACACAACATTTTATAATAAAAGTATAGAAACACTGTATAGAAACAGAGAACCTGATTTTATAATAAAAGTATAGAAACAGTCAATCTGATTTTATAATAAAAGTATAGAAACACTGCAGTCAACCTGATTTTATAATAAAAGATATAGAAAACAACAGTCAACCTGATTTTATAATAAAAAAGTACAGAAATATTGCACCTGATTTTATAATAAAGTCAACCTGATTTTATAATAAAAGTATAGAAACATTGCAGTCAACCTGATTTTATAATAAAAATTAGAGAAACACTGCAGTCAACCTGATTTTCTAATAAAATGAATAAAAACACTGCAGTCAACCTAATTTTATATTAAAAAGTACAGAATCATTGCAGTCAACCTGATTTTATAATAAAAAATATAGAAACATTGCAGTCAACCTGATTTTATAATAAAATTATAGAAACACAGCAGTCAAACTGATTTTATAATAAAAAGTATAGAAACACAGCAGTCAACCTGATTTTATAACAAAAAGTATAGAAACACTGCAGTCAATCTGATTTTATAATAAAAAGTACAGAATCATTGTAGTCAACCTGATTTTATAATAAAAAGTACAGAAACATTGCAGTTAACCTGATTTTATAATAAAAATTACAGAAACACTGTAGTCAACCTGATTTTATAATAAAAAGTATAAAAAACTGCAGTCAACCTGATTTTATAATAAAAAGAATAAAAACACTGCAGTCAACCTGATTTTATATTAAAAAGTACAGAATCATTGCAGTCAATTTGATTTTATAATAAAAAGTATAGAAACATTGCAGTCAACCTGATTTTATAATAAAAATTATAGAAACACAGCAGTCAAACTGATTTTATAAAAAAAAATAGAAACACAGCAGTCAACCTGATGTTCTAATAAAAAGTATAAAAGTATATAAAAAAAAGTATAGAAACACTGCAGTCAACCTGATTTTATAATAAAAAGTATAGAAAACTGCAGTGAACCTAATTTTATAATAAAAAGTATAGAAACCCAGCAGTCACCTGATTTTATAATAAACACTATAGAAACACTGCAGTCAACCTGATTTTATAATAAAAATATAGAAACATTTTATAATAAAAAGTATAGAAACAGTCAACCTGATTTTATAATAAAAAGTATAGAAACACAGCAGTCAACCAGATTTTATAATAAAATGTATAGAAACACTGCAGTCAACCTGATTTTATAACAAAAAGTATAGAAACACAGCAGTCAACCTGATTTTATAATAAAAAGTATAGAAACACAGCAGTCAACCTGATTTTATAATAAAAAGTATAGAAACATTGCAGTCAACCTGATTTTATAATAAAAAGTATAGAAACACTGCAGTCAACCTGATTTTATAATAAAAAGTATAGAAACACTGCAGTCAACCTGATTTTATATTAAAAGTATAGAAACACTATAGAAACAAAAGTATGAAACAGTGAACCTGATTTTATAATAAAAGTATAGAAACACAGCAGTCAAGTCAACCTGATTTTATAATAAACACTATAGAAACACTGCAGTCAAATTGATTTTATAACAAAAAGTGTAGAAACACTGCAGTCAACCTGATTTTATAATAAAAAGTATAGAAACATTGCAGTCAACCTGATTTTATAATAAAAAGTATAGAAACACTTCAGGCAACCTGATTTTATATTAAAAAGTATAGAAAAACAACAGTCAACCTGATTTTATATTAAAAAATACAGAAACATTGCAGTCAACCTGATTTTATAATAAAAATTATAGAAACACTGCAGTCAACCTGATTTTATAATAAAAGAATAAAACACTGCAGTCAACCTAATTTTATATTAAAAAGTACAGAATCATTGCAGTCAACCTGATTTTATAATAAAAAAAAGTATAGAAACATTGCAGTCAACCTGATTTTATAATAAAATTATAGAAACACAGCAGTCAAACTGATTTTATAATAAAAAGTATAGAAACACAGCAGTCAACCTGATTTTATAATAAAAAGTATAGAAACACAGCAGTCAACCTGATTTTATAATAAAAGTATAGAAACACAGCAGTAAACCTGATTTTATAATAAAAAGTATAGAAACATTGCAGTCAACCTGATTTTATAATAAAAGTAAAAACACTGTAGTCAACCTGATTTTATAAAAAAAGTATTGTGAACCTGATTTTATTTATAGTAGAAACACTGCAGTCAACCTGATTTTATATAAAAAGTATAGAAACACTGTAGTCAACCTGATTTTATAATAAAAGAAAAACACTGCAGTGAAATTGATCACAGTCAACCTGATTTTATAATAAAAGTATAGAAACATTGCAGTCAACCTGATTTTAGAAACACTGCAGTCAACCTGATTTTATAATAAAAGTATAGAAACAACAAAAGTATAGAAACAGAGCAGTCAACCTGATTTTATAATAAAAAGTATAGAAACACTGCAGTCAACCTGATTTTATAATAAAAAGTATAGAAAAACAACAGTCAACCTGATTTTATAATAAAAAGTACAGAAATATTGCTGTCAACCTGATTTTATAATAAAGAGTATAGAAACATTGCAGTCAATCTGATTTTATATTAAAAAGTATAGAAACACTGCAGTCAACCTGATTTTATAATAAAAGGTATAGAAAAACAACAGTCAACCTGATTTTATAATAAAAAGTACAGAAATATTGCTGTCAACCTGATTTTATAATAAAGAGTATAGAAACATTGCAGTCAATCTGATTTTATATTAAAAAGTACAGAAACATTGCAGTCAACCTGATTTTATAATAAAAATTAGAGAAACACTGCAGTCAACCTGATTTTCTAATAAAAAGAATAAAAACACTGCAGTCAACCTAATTTTATATTAAAAAGTACAGAATCATTGCAGTGAACCTGATTTTATAATAAAAAATATAGAAACATTGCAGTCAACCTGATTTTATAATAACAATTATAGAAACACAGCAGTCAAACTGATTTTATAATAAAAGTATAGAAACACAGCAGTCAACCTGATTTTATAACAAAAAGTATAGAAACACTGCAGTCAATCTGATTTTATAATAAAAAGTACAGAATCATTGTAGTCAACCTGATTTTATAATAAAAAGTACAGAAACATTGCAGTTAACCTGATTTTATAATAAAAAGTACAGAAACACTGTAGTCAACCTGATTTTATAATAAAAAGTATAAAAAACTGCAGTCAACCTGATTTTATAATAAAAAGAATAAAAACACTGCAGTCAACCTGATTTTATATTAAAAAGTACAGAATCATTGCAGTCAATTTGATTTTATAATAAAAAGTATAGAAACATTGCAGTCAACCTGATTTTATAATAAAAATTATAGAAACACAGCAGTCAAACTGATTTTATAAAAAAAAGTATAGAAACACAGCAGTCAACCTGATGTTCTAATAAAAAGTATAAAAACGCTGCAGTCAACCTGATTTTATAATAAAAAGTATAGAAACACAGCAGTCGACCAAATTTTATAATAAAATGTATAGAAACACTGCAGTCAACCTGATTTTATAATAAAAAGTATAGAAACATTGCAGTCAACCTGATTTTATAATAAAAATAGTATAGAAACAAAAAGTATAGAAACAGCAGTCAACCTGATTTTATAATAAAAACACTAGAAACACTGCAGTCAACCTGATTTTATAATAAAAACTATAGAAACACTGCAGTCAACCTGATTTTATAATAAAAGTATAGAAACATTGCAGTCAACCTGATTTTATAATAAAAAGTATAGAAACACTGCAGTCAACCTGATTTTATAATAAAAGTATAGAAACATTGCAGTCAACCTGATTTTATAATAAAAGTATAGAAACACTGCAGTCAACCTGATTTTATAATAAAAGTATAGAAACACTGCAGTCAACCTGATTTTATAATAAAAAGTATAGAAACATTGCAGTCAACCTGATTTTATAATAAAAAGTATAGAAACACTGCAGTCAACCTGATTTTATAATAAAAGATAGAAACTTCAGTCAACCTGATTTTATAATAAAAGTATAGAAACATTGCAGTGAATCTGATTTTATATTAAAAAGTATAGAAACATTGCAGTGAACCTGATTTTATATCAAAAAGTATAGAAACACAGCAGTCAACCTGATTTTATAATAAAAGAATAGAAACACTGCAGTCAACCTGATTTTATATAAAAAAAGTATAGAAACATTGCAGTCAACCTGATTTTATAATAAAAAGTATAGAAACATTGCAGTCAGCCTGATTTTATAATAAAAATTATAGAAACACAGCAGTCAAACTGATTTTATAATAAAAAGTATAGAAACACTGCAGTCAACCTGATTTTATAATAAAAAGTATAGAAACATTGTAGTCAACCTGATTTTATAATAAAAAGTATAGAAACATTGCAGTCAACCTGATTTTATAATAAAAATTATAGAAACACTGCAGTCAACCTGATTTTATAATAAAAGTATAGAAACACTGCAGTCAACCTGATTTTATAATAAAAGAATAGAAACACTGCAGTCAACCTGATTTTATATTAAAAAGTATAGAAACATTGCAGTCAACCTGATTTTATAATAAAAAGTATAGAAACATTGCAGTCAACCTGATTTTATAATAAAAAGTATAGAAACACTGCAGTCAACCTGATTTTATAATAAAAAGTATAGAAACACTGCAGTGAACCTGATTTTATAATAAAAAGTATAGAAACACAGCAGTCAACCTGATTTTATAATAAAAAGTATAGAAACACTGCAGTCAACCTGATTTTATAATAAAAAATATAGAAACATTGCAGTGAACCTGATTTTATAATAAAAAGTATAGAAACACAGCAGTCAACCTGATTTTATAATAAAATGTATAGAAACACTGCAGTCAACCTGATTTTATAATAAAAAGTATAGAAACACTGCAGTCAACCTGATTTTATAATTAAAAAGTATAGAAACATTGCAGTGAACCTGATTTTATAATAAAAAGTATAGAAACCCAGCAGTCACCTGATTTTATAATAAACACTATAGAAACACTGCAGTCAACCTGATTTTACAACAAAAAGTATAGAAACAGAGCAGTCAACCTGATTTTATAATAAAAAGTATAGAAACACTGCAGTCAACCTGATTTTATAATAAAAGGTATAGAAAAACAACAGTCAACCTGATTTTATAATAAAAAGTACAGAAATATTGCTGTCAACCTGATTTTATAATAAAGAGTATAGAAACATTGCAGTCAATCTGATTTTATATTAAAAAGTATAGAAACACTGCAGTCAACCTGATTTTATAATAAAAGGTATAGAAAAACAACAGTCAACCTGATTTTATAATAAAAAGTACAGAAATATTGCTCTCAACCTGATTTTATAATAAAGAGTATAGAAACATTGCAGTCAATCTGATTTTATATTAAAAAGTACAGAAACATTGCAGTCAACCTGATTTTATAATAAAAATTAGAGAAACACTGCAGTCAACCTGATTTTCTAATAAAAAGAATAAAAACACTGCAGTCAACCTAATTTTATATTAAAAAGTACAGAATCATTGCAGTCAACCTGATTTTATAATAAAAAATATAGAAACATTGCAGTCAACCTGATTTTATAATAACAATTATAGAAACACAGCAGTCAAACTGATTTTATAATAAAAAGTATAGAAACACAGCAGTCAACCTGATTTTATAACAAAAAGTATAGAAACACTGCAGTCAATCTGATTTTATAATAAAAAGTACAGAATCATTGTAGTCAACCTGATTTTATAATAAAAAGTACAGAAACATTGCAGTTAACCTGATTTTATAATAAAAATTACAGAAACACTGTAGTCAACCTGATTTTATAATAAAAAGTATAAAAAAACTGCAGTCAACCTGATTTTATAATAAAAAGAATAAAAACACTGCAGTCAACCTGATTTTATATTAAAAAGTACAGAATCATTGCAGTCAATTTGATTTTATAATAAAAAGTATAGAAACATTGCAGTCAACCTGATTTTATAATAAAATTATAGAAACACAGCAGTCAAACTGATTTTATAAAAAAAAGTATAGAAACACAGCAGTCAACCTGATTTTATAATAAAAAGTATAGAAACATTGCAGTCAGCCTGATTTTATAATAAAAAGTAGAGAAACACTGTAGTCAACCTGATTTTCTAATAACAAGTATAGAAAACTGCAGTGAACCTAATTTTATAATAAAAAGTATAGAAACACAGCAGTCAACCTGATTTTATAATAAAAAGTATAGAAACACTGCAGTCAACCTGATTTTATAATAAAAAATATAGAAACATTGCAGTGAACCGGATTTTATAATAAAAAGTATAGAAACACAGCAGTCAACCTGATTTTATAATAAAATGTATAGAAACACTGCAGTCAACCTGATTTTATAACAAAAAGTATAGAAACACAGCAGTCAACCTGATTTTATAATAAAAAGTATAGAAACACTGCAGTCAACCTGATTTTATAATAAACACTATAGAAACACTGCAGTGAAATTGATTTTATAACAAAAAGTGTAGAAACACTGCAGTCAACCTGATTTTATAATAAAAGTATAGAAACATTGCAGTCAACCTGATTTTATAATAAAAAGTATAGAAACCCAGCAGTCACCTGATTTTATAATAAACATTATAGAAACACTGCAGTCAAATTGATTTTATAACAAAAAGTGTAGAAACACTGCAGTCAACCTGATTTTATAATAAAAAGTATAGAAACATTGCAGTCAACCTGATTTTATATTAAAAAGTATAGAAACACAGCAGTCAACCTGATTTTATAATAAAAACTATAGAAACATTGCATTGAATATGATTTTATAGTAAAAAGTAGAGAAACATTGCAGTCAACTTGATTTTATAATAAAAAGTATAGAAACATTGCAGTCAACCTGATTTTATAATAAAAGTATAAAAACATTGCAGTCAACCTGATTTTATAATAAAAGTATAGAAACAAAACCTGATTTTATAATAAAAAATAGTATAAAAACCCACCAGTCAACCTGATTTTATAACAAAAAGTATAGAAACACAGCAGTCAACCTGATTTTATAATAAAAAGTATAGAAATATTGCGGTCAACCTGATTTTACAACAAAAAGTATAGAAACATTGCAGTCAACCTGATTTTATATTAAAAGGTATAGAAACATTGCAGTCAACCTGATTTTATAATAAAAAGTATAGAAACATTGCAGTTAACCTGATTTTATATTAAAAGTATAGAAACATTGCAGTGAACCTGATTTTATATTAAAAAGTATAGAAACACTGCAGTCAACCTGATTTTATAATAAAAAATATAGAAACATTGCAGTGAACCTGATTTTATAATAAAAAGTAGAGAAACATTGCAGTCAACCTGATATATATAATAAAAAGTATAGAAACATTGCAGTGAATTTGATTTTATATTAAAAAGTATAGAAACATTGCAATGAACCTGATTTTATATTAAAAAGTATAGAAACACTGCAGTCAACCTGATTTTATAACAAAAAGTATAGAAACACAGCAGTCAACCTGATTTTATAACAAAAAGTATAGAAACACAGCAGTCAACCTAAATTTTATAATAAAAAATATAGAAACATTGCAGTCAACCTGATTTTATAATAAAAAGCATTGAAACACTGCAGTCAACCTGATTTTATAACAAAAAGTATAGAAACACAGCAGTCAACCTGATTTTATAATAAAAAGAATAGAAACACAGCAGTCAACCTGATTTTATAATAAAAAGTATAGAAACACAGCAGTCAACCTGATTTTATAATAAAAAGTATAAAAACGTTGCAGTGAACCTGATTTTATATTAAAAAGTATAGAAACATTGCAGTGAACCTGATTTTATATTAAAAAGCATAGAAACATTGCAGTGAACCTGATTTTATATTAAAAAGTATAGAAACATTGCAGTGAACCTGATTTTATATTAAAAAGTATTGAAACATTGCAGTCAACCTGATTTTATATTAAAAAGTATAGAAACATTGCAGTGAACCTGATTTTATATTAAAAAGTATAGAAACACTGCAGTCAACCTGATTTTATAATAAAAAGTATAGAAACATCCCAGTCAACCTGATTTTATAATAAAAAGTATAGAAACACTGCAGTCAACCTGATTTTATAATAAAAAATAGAGCTGTTAATTTCCAATAATTTGCTGACTTTCGATGTTTAAATTGAAAATCGTACCTACACTTATATCTTTTAAATCGCAAGCCTTACCTATTCTTAATATCTTTTAAACCGTTAAGCCTTACCTATACTTATATCGTTTATGATCTGCTTAAAAATGGGCACAAACATTTTCAATAAAATTTTATTGTATATTTGTTTTGTTTATGGCAAAGTGTCTAAGGCCATCTTTAAATTTTAAACTGCTGATCAGAAGAAAGGCAACCAGCTCGTAGGGTCCGACGCCAACTATTGGGCTACTATTTAACAACTAACATTGGCAGTTACTGCCACTTTAAAACGCTTCCACGGTTAAAAGGATAAAAATTAGCGTCAGGTTTCGATTTCAAGATACAGATATCGCGCTTCGAGAGCTATAACTACAAGATATTCGTTCAAGATATTCTGTTTGCTAAAATTTTAGCGCTATTTATACGTCAACTGTTATTCGTCATAGTTTCTGAAATGTGAACCTATATCTTCACTCTAAAGAAAATATCGCTAAGCTGAAATGTTTCGATTTTCTCAGTGGTTGGTTGGTTGTTTTTTTTGTGTGTGTGTTTAATAGCATGAAGCAACTAGGCTATTTGCGCCTAGTTTTCTGAGTGAAACCCCAGTTTTATTTTCTGATGCTCAGAAATCTCACTAATCATGCTCCCCCTTCTAATGTTACGGTAAATTCAACTATTCATTGGTAAAAGAGTAGCCCAAGAGGTGACGGTGAGTGGTGGCATGACTACGAGTTATCTTACACTGCTAAATTAGGGACGGCTACTGCAGATAAAACTCGTGTAGCCTTGCGCTAAATCCAAAAACAAATACTATTAGTTATATAACAAAAATAGACGAATTAAACTTATAGAATCAACAAAAAATATGTATATATCGCAATATTTCAGAAGCAAAAAAAATTTAGTTTTTCTACATTTACGTTAAACTGTTATTTAAGATTTACAACATGAATAAACTAACCTGCGCACTATTTTTTTGCTGGGATTTGCTCTCGGGCAGAATCCCGCTGTCTGTGGTTCCAAACATCTTTTTGTGAACAATTCTAAATTCTTCCATTAACTTTTCTACAAGGTGATAAAAAACACTTGACAGTTTAAAGGAAAATTAAAAAGAAAACATCTCAAAGTTGATACGTTTTTATATTAAATGAAGACTTAAGGCTTAAGTACTAGTATACCTTAATGAGATAAATAACAATAAAAAGCAACAAAAAGAGTGGCATGTGAATTTATCCTTATCAATACATTGTTGAAGAAGGTCAGTGTTCCATTTTTATCCATGGACTACAAGGTATTGTGTCCCCTTTAAACTTATTCTAATAGTTCATGAATAAACTTGTATTACAATATTTTATTAACACCAACAAAAATAGACCTTTAAGTAGTAGTGGTAACTAAACAAATTAATCGGTCAATGCATGTGTAGTATACTTGGATCGAGATAACTTTTACCATAGTGATATAACTTCGTTTTAGTAAATTATAACAGATATAGAATGTCCGTCCTTTGAAGTCAGTAGCACCATTCATCAGGCCTCATTGCATCACCCCAGTGGCGGATTAACACACTTCAAGCCCAGAGACAGTGAATAATATGCCACCCTTTAAGTTTTTGGTTGCTGACGTTGTACAAGAAAAGTGTCACTTCACCGTTAAATACACATCTTGATCCACTGATATGCATTTGTGTATTTGTTTTTTGAATATGTACAATTTTAATTGTTATTGATATTTTAATAACACAAATCTCGCTCGAAAAAATGATTTATTCATAGCTATAATTTCTAATAACACTCCCAATCTAAAAGAAACATTCTAAAAAGAAACTCGTTCCCTTTCTAATAATTCTTCCTTTCTCAATTAACACTCTTTACGTATAGCCTAAAATGTTTGAGGCCCCTCATTTGCCTCGGAATTCCCTGAACAGCAGTCACGTCTATCCCTCCAGGTTGGACCTCCGCTTCTCTTCCACTGTTGCAATTAGCTAAAAAATGTTTTTTTCTCTTTTAAAAAATGTCATAAATTAGTAATTTGATACTTAATAGAAATTACACACTCCTTACCATGTTGCTTCTTCCTAATAAACTGTTCTTCAGATTTCTTGTTTTCGACTGTAAAAAACAGTTGGTGTTTATAGTTCTTACTTTTCGCTTTAACAATCATCACCATATAATTTTACACACTTATAATACATTTAATGAAATCTTATTATTTATTAGCATTGTATTATATATATATATCTTAATGGCATCAGTCAATCGGATGTTGTTTTTTTAATAAATGATTGAAAACCAAAATGTATTTACAAGTTCTACAACAAAACTTTCAATAAACTTCAATAAGAACGTATGTATACGTAAAATAATGTTTCTCTTTTACACTATCAGAAAACGTGTAAATACTTATAAGACACTCATGATGGTCCCATGATGGTACAGCGATAAGTCTATGGATTTACAATTCTAAAATCAGGGGTTCGATTCCCTTCGGTAGACTCAGCTGATAGCCCGATGTGGCTTTGCTAATAGAAAACACACACACACACTTTGATGTTAGAAAAGCACATAGATTCAAGATGTCTTGATAACATTGCATAAGAACCTCATAATCCAAGTGCTTTCGAAAGATGGATCTTTTTTCTGCAGGAGTAAACTGGGAATGTTATGAGACACAACCGTGACTTTCAAGTGAAACAACTGACTCATTTCCAATGTGAAAAATAGAAAAAAAATTAGTGACCCAAAGTTAAACCTGATACATTTACAAGGGTATTTATAACACAATCGCGAACACGATGCAACTAACTATGCAAACACGGGTTTGTTTTAAAATACTTTAAAGTCAATTGATTTTAATAGTTGAAGAGTCCAACTTAAGATTCCCAATGAATAATTTAAAATTTTATCGCATGTTTATATTAGAAAATATATTTATAACCTGACATTAGCCAACAGTAAATGACACACACAATCCCATTTTCCTTAATGATGGTTCAATTGAATTTGGTTATGAAATCACCAAAGTATTTTGTTGATCATCAGAGGCTGCTATCAAATTGTGAATTTTTGTTGATCATCAGAGGCTGCTATCAAATTATGAATGGCTATTCCTGTGATTATTTATGACTCAATTGATGTTATTCGCATGCTTAAGGAAATGAGTACCAGCACAGATTCTCCTCCTTCCTATTAGGGTGTCCCTTTACAGCACGTTTGTTAGAGTGAATTCAAGTAGTGTTGAGTCTTCCCTAATTCCGAACCATTTACCACCAGGAGGTAGTCAGCAGACAGATACCACTTTTACGTTATACTATGTTATAATGTATAATTGCATATTTTATTGTTATAATTTTTAATTTGCAAAACCAAATATCCAATGCAAACAAAAGTATTTTTTATACTGTTACTGTTATGCGTTTGAGGAAATGATCGAGTTTTAGTACGATTACCTTCACAATAATAAACCTCTCTAAAAAAAAAAAAAAAACCGGTAATTGAAAAAGTTCGAATGCTTTGGCTTGTCATTTATAAAAAAAATAATAAATTCATAAACTAAAGTCGTAATGGGGATTCAAAGAAACCACTAAACCTAGTGTCTTGTGTTGTACACCTTGAAATATGTTGGGTATTTATTGTATTTTTCATTCATAGCTGTATTAGCTCTTACCTGGAAACTGCTTTGATCTCATTTTCCAATCTGGGGAACTGGTGTTACTCGTATTTGTACTATCCGTGCTTTGTCTTCTTCCTGCTAAGTTATTAATATCTGCTAAGAATGGTCGTTTTGGCAATGATCCTGCAGCATCAAAGCGCTTCTTTTCTTCCTCTAGTTTTCTTCTTTCTTCTGCTATTCTCTCCGCTTCTAAAAGCAGTTTTCTATGCTCTTCTTCGATTTTTTGCCTTTCTTTTGCCAACTTTGCTTCCTGGTTTTTTATTGTTTGTTCCTCTTCTTGTCTGATTGATTCTCTTAATCTGTCGATATCAACTCTTTCGCTTAGATCCAGAGAGCCGTTGGAACTGGTATTAGAAGACTGTTTACAAACGTCACTGTGAGATCCAACCAAACTTTGGGCTTCTTCTAACATTCTGGTATCTTCTTCAGCTTCTTCTAACATCCTGGTATTTTCTTCAACTTCTGCTACCGAGAAATCCTGCTCTGACTCTGAGGTGAATCCGTTGATTCTATTTCTCGAACTGAACGAACTAGAAGGACTGCTCCAAGCCTTACCATTCAAAGAGCTTTGCCCAATAACACCAGAGTCCCTAGAATAGAGATATAACTGTTCCCTTTTAAAAAATAATTTATTCATCAAGAAAACACTCGCTAATAATAAAATGTTGCATCCGTCAAAATTCTTTATCAAATTGAATTTTTATATATATTTTTTTATCTTAAAGATAATTACTTTTATCAACGCCTAATAAACTCGTAATAATATCGATAATATTTTTAATTGTTATTTAACTTCAAACCTATTTCTTTGTTTATTTTATTTTCGTTCATTCTTTTAGTTTGCAAGTTTGAATTGTTTATTTAAAAAATTGTAAAAAGTTACTGATCAGTAATACCGATCGGATAATCCGTCTTCTTCCTGAAGAGAAGACAGTTTCGTTATTTCGTCCTCTTTAAGCTTGGAACTGCTACCATAGTGTGGGTACCTCTTGATTTTTTCGTCAGGAAACAAGTCTAGGCCTGCCCCCTTGCGAACAGTTAGGTCCATCGTTTTACTAGACTTTAATAAAGCCACGGCCTATAATGATGTAAAATAAATAGTATGTTAACTTGAAGATACGTATTTTACCAGTATTTCTCTAACTAGACGTAATAGATTTCTTGTCAAAAAATAAAAGTCGTTAGCCAAATATAGTGTATCTGAATATCTCACTTTATAAAGTTAAGTTCACAAAAACGCTTATTATTTTACATAATAAAACAAATCAGAAACCTATAGAACGATAAAATTCTTATCTAAACTTCAACAAACGCACTGTAATAATTTATTTAACAATCTAAGACATTTTAAACCACCAATAAGTAGTTTTTTAATCATTATTATGATAGAATAAATAATTTTAAAATATTATCAAGTATTGTTCAAACATAAATTTCTCAGATATTTTATAGCTAGTTACATCTTTCTGATTATTAACAACTGGTGCCTTGGTTCACAGTATAATTTCTGTATACCAATAGATCCTCATCGTTACTGTATCGACGTTTCGTCGTTGTGCGCAACCTGGGAGGATCAGGTTTATATCGAAATATAATATTTTGTTTGTTTCTTATGAATTTTGCGCAAATCTACTCGATGGTTAGTAGTGGTAAGACTTAGGGAAATCATCTAGTGAATACCACCCACCACAAACTATTTTACCAATGAACAGTGGGATCGACCATCATCATACGTCCCCACGACTGAAAAGGCGAGCATGTTTGGTGAATGGGGTTTCAACCCACATCTCCCAGCCTGTGAGTCAAGCGACCTAACCACTAAGTCATGCCATGCCGAAAATAATACAATTTTTATTAGAGAGCAGTAGCGTCTAATAATATAAAACTGTGAATTATTTTAGTATAGAAATGTTACAATATATATGTTTTTCAATAGGAATCGATTCATATCTATCTATACATAAATATATACAGTTAAACTGGAATTGTTTGAAAACGTTAAATTACAAATATAAGCCACACATAACATCGACAGTTTTATAGGTTTTGTACAGCTATATTTTTTCAGCTCAATTTCTCAGGTCTTTATTAAGAATTATCAGAAAAAGGCTTAATTTAACTTTATAACCAATGCTTTATTGCCTTGCTATAACGCTTAACCCACAATGTACTTTCAAGTGACAAACGTCCTGACAAATAATTTTTAAAAAATGATCAAAGTGTTATAAAATTTGAATCACAATTATTCACATATGTCTACACATTTTAGTGATTAGTGCTGCAACAACGGTTTTTGTTTGTTTTGCATTTCGCGCAAAGCTACTCGAGGGCTATCTGCGCTAGCCGTTCCTAATTTAGCAGTGTAAGACTAGAGGGAAGACAGCTAGTCATCACCACCCACCGCCAACTCTTGAGCTACTCTTTTACCAACGAATAGTAGGATTGACTGTCACATTATAATGCCTCCACAGCTGAAAGATCAAGCACGTTTGGTGCGAGGGGGATTCGAACCCGCGGATTACGAGTCGAGCGCATTAACCACCTGGCCATGACGAGCCACAACGGTTTTTAACTTGTTTCTAAGTTGAGCTAAATAAAGAAACAAAGACGGTTTTAAATACGATAATTAGGCTTAGCTGAGTATCTCTATATATCTGTAACTAAGTTTAGCCTATTTTATAATCGTGACCGTTACGCAAAAGATTACATATTTTTATACTGTGAAGCATTTATATTAACCTTATTCCATGGTTCCTCCGAATTAAAGAATTGTTTTCAAGGCAGAGTGAATTATTTGAATAGTTTCTAATAAGTAATTTAGTTATTATATCTTGGTAAAATCTATGCAGTATCTGCTAGTTTTGAAATAAACCATCTTATTACATAAATGAAAAAGAATTATTATTAGATTTCTTTCTTTTTTTCTAAATCTACATACTTCTGAAAATTTAATATTTAAGAAGCTGTCTTCGTTCATTTCTATTATCTGGTCGCCAACCTGCAAGCCTGCTTTTTCTGCCAACCCCCCTGGTTTTACAGTCTGGACATAGATACCTGGCATCTCTGGAGGTCCCTTCGCGATGCTAAAACCAAGAAACAAAGGCTTAGTAAGAGAACTTTTAAACTTCATAAATCCAGATATTGTGATATTAAAACATTACAGATATTACAAAATTATTGGATAATAATATCGTCTAGAGTTAACTATTATGGACAGCAGTAACTAGTAAAGTTTACTAATATTTATTATTTCGTGGTTAGATTGACCAGAATAGTTAACAATTCCTGACCTGCAACCAATCCCTGAGGCTCCTATGGACGTCAACTGAATGTTTGTCTCCTTTGTTTCTTCAAAACTAGAATTACCGCTACTAATAGAATGCTGAAAAGAGAAAATTGACAAGTATTTATAAGTCATAGAAAAATGCTGAATTTATTAACTTATAAATAGTAGAAATGATTGTGAACTTGAATAAAATTGAAATATAAAGTTTTCTAACTGCAGAAAATTAAAACTGAGAAGACGACTCACAGATCCATCTAAAATTGATCCACTTGGCGAAAGTTTGGGATTGACTAGCTTCCAAGTCAAAGGGTCTTCTTTATTGCTAAAAAAAAAGTATAATATTAGTTTAAACTTAGCAAAAGAAGGAATGTTGTGTAAAAGAAAGAAGAAAATAGAGAAAAATAATCCAATGGGCCCGGCGTGGCCAGGTCGTTAAGATACTCCACTCGTAATCTGAGGGTTATGGATTCGAATCCCCGTCACACCAAACATGCTTGCTCTTCCAGCTGGGGGAGAGGGCGTTATAATGTGACGGTCAATCTCATTATTCGTTGGTAAAAGAGTATCCCAAGAGTTAGCGGTGGGTGGTGATGACAAGCTATCTTATCCCTTGTCTTACACTCCTAAATTAGGACGGCTAGCGCAGATAGCCCTCTTGTAGCTTTGTGCGAAATTCAAAAACAAAACAACAATGATCCAATGAAGATTTTTAAAATATATATATCCACGTGACATCAACATTTTTCAAAATCATGATCTATAAGAAAATGCTAGTTTTATCTTCGTAAATATACTCTGGCAGGGTATTCTCATTTGAAGATGATAAGATAAAAGTAGTCTTACTGTATTCCAGAGTTCGAAAGACATACTTTGAATTTCAAATATTTTTATTTTTTATCAGAATTTCAGGGAAAAGCTATACAAGGTTACCTCCAACTTTCGTCTGATAGACTTGTGGAAGACTGACTGTTACTCTTACAACGTACATCCACGTCCCCAAGTTGCGGATCGTAACGGATCGCGAACCATTGGATTTACAGTCCGAGCTCGTTAACCTCGAAGGCCTTTTGTTCTTTACTTATCATAATAAGAAAAATTAATTTTTTTGCAAATCAAAATATAAAGTTATTGGTTCAAACAGCAGTTTAAAACCTTTTTTTTAAAAAAAAAAGGAAAATTGCTACATCAAAAGTTCTTAAATTGATTATAAGCTGAGATGGGTAGAGAAAGAGAAGATGATTTTATATACGATAATTAGGCTTAGCTGCGTGTTTTTATGTGTCTATTGAATTTGGCCAAAATAACTTGAGTGTATATTTTCGTGTATTAATCAACGGTTTAAATACATTTTTAGGAAATCTACAAAACATTGTTTTGCTGCATGTATCTTCTGCTGTTTGATATTGAGCTAAAAAGCGTTCACCTAGAATACAGAATTTTTTTATTATTATTATAGAACATCGATAATAAATCTTAAAATATAAGAAAGGTTGTAAAGATAATATATATATGTGTGTGTGTACATATTATCAAGCAGTTATAAATAAAACTAGTACTGTAAATGCATTACGATATCATTATAAGGTACGCCGCCTGTAAACAAACAGGAAAGGGTGAGATTAATTTATCAATTACTTTTCGACGCTTATTAACAGATGGCGCTTTGTTCATATGAACCATTTCACAAGGTAAATTATTACCTTTTCAGATATAATTGTTATTGTTTTATCAATACAGTGAAACAATATTATATATATTATAGAAAATAATGTATTGTTTTAGAAGTCCCCGATATTGTTAATTTGGAAGGTAATTTATATTTCAAATTACACTAAAAAACTCATAAGTATGAAAAATAAGCGAAAGATTGCTTTAGGAACTAGGTCATGTATAGCAGAGCACGCTGATCCTAAGGCAGTTGTTAATTATTAAAAAAAAAAAGAAAATCTTAACAACTACGACAAGATAGTTTATGTGACACTTACATGCATAGTAATAAAAATTAGATTCAGGCTATACTGGAGATTAACTCTAGGCCCTTTATGACAATCCTTTTATTAAAGAACGTGTTTTGTAAGGCAATATATGGCATACTAAATGCACACCAGAAAAAAAGAAGGAATTCGCACTACATTTCTGAAAGAGTAGGAAACATGTACGATTATCCCGAAGCATTAAGGTTCAGTTTGAGCGCAATATCATGTTATACATTTATATAAGTCATCGAGTAGCGGATTTTAAATTCTGTGATCAAGATAATCAATTTCGTTATTTATTATTTTCAAAATTTTTTTTTCTAAATTAAACCACATTTTAATTTAGAACTTGAATTCGTAAGCTTGGTATAAATATCGTGCAAAGCTCCACGAGGGTTATCTGCGCTAGCCGTCCTTAATTTATGAGTGTAAGACTAGTGGGAAAGCAGCCAGTCATCACCAACCACTGCCAACTCTTGGGCTACTCTTTTACCACTGAATAGGGGAGCATGTTTAGTGTGACAGGGCTTTGAACCCGCGATCCTCAGATTAGGAATCGAGTGCCTTAACCACCTGGCTATGCCGGGCTGTTTAATGATAAAACAGAGTTTGAATACAAATAGTTTGCTATCTATAATTGTGTTAATTTCATAAAAATGATTATATTTTGTTTAGAAAGTACCCATTCTACAACAATAAAGAGAAAAACCAACAAAATCAAAATATTGTATTCTCTATTCTGCATAAAGCAAAATGATAAAGTAATCCTTGCCTGCTCTCTTTATCAGACTTAACTACAGTAGTTACTGTTACTGAACTCGAAGCCTCTGTTTTATTTTCTATTTGCTCATTGTTTTCACATTTCGATCCTTGAAGCTGTTGAGTTTCCTTAACTGAGTTTACTTTCCCTGTTTTGCTAACTTCATTTATTCGAAAATAATTGTTTGCTGAATGAACAATGGATGATGAACTGTTTTGGTCACCAGCCGGATAGGTTTCATTACAAATTGAAAACCTCCAAGTCTCCCGATCATTTGGAGCAGATTGGGTTCTTCTTAACCTCTCTTGTTCTCTATCTTGGGAATTCTCTTGATCTTCGTCAGACTCTTGCTCTGATAGTTCCAGAATCTCATAGAGAGAGGTCGCCATAGAATAGTCTTCTTCTTGCATGATCTGCTTCCCTGGTAAAGAACTGCATCGCTTGTGAAAAAATTGGTAAACGTGATTTCTAGAAAGGTAGTCATTGGATTCACCTTTCTCGTCGAGAGATACAGAGTAGCTTCTGTGGAATTTTGAGGGAAGAGAAAACCGTCGGACTGAAGTGTGTATGGGGAGATGAGTTAGTGGGATATGAGATGACCTGGTCGAATTACGGGTTAAAGGTGAATACAAATACAGAATGATAGGTAACATGCAAGAAGAGAAAAAAATATTTAATAGATCATGCAATTGAACAATGAAAACCATAATTAAAATCCATCCATATAAAGATAGAATAAACGGAAATATATCTCAACATTCAGTAAAGATAAATACGTGAAACAGGTTAAAAGTAAAATGAAAAATGGGGATAAAGATAAAAAATCAGTTTACTACACATTCCAAAGTCCCTGTGATGGTTAAACTTTATTATAAAAATTCCCTTAAACGCTAAAAGAAGAAAACAAAGTATCTAATTTCAAAAACCAGTTTAAACTACATATTAATCAGGCTTTTAAAACATTTGGTAAAATGTGAACATTACCTTTAAATTTTGACCATTATCAAATATAATAAAAAACGTATAATGTTTACTTACTTTTTCACTGGAATCATTCCCACACCTACGTAAACAAGAACGTACTGTTTAGAAACAAGACAAAAACGTGTGCACGAAACATAAACATTATCTTCATTAAATACGTTGTTCTAAGCTCTATAAATACGTTGTTCTAAGCCTGCTCTATGAATCTAAAGCGTTTCTTAAAACATACTATTTTTTCAAACATTTTGATTCCAACAAATGTACATATTTTTAAGTGTTGGTTATCTTCACGAAAATTTTATATCGATATAATTAAAAACCTAATTATAGCTTATGACATCACAATAGAAAACAAACTCTTATTCATGTCAAGATTTTGTTTGTTTGTTTAGTTTGCTCTCAAAGCTGCGCAGTGGTATGTCTGTGCTCATTGCAGATATCGAATCCCGAATCTTAATGTTATAAACCCTTAAAGTTACAGCTGAACCACAGGGGTCCGTTCTCCACTGAGTCAACGGTAAGTCTACGGAATGACAACGCAAAAATTAGGGACTCGATTCCCTAAAGTGGTTTTGCTATAAAAAAATAAAGGGGGAACGACCTGTGTGTGTGTTTGAGAGAGAGAGGGAAAATGCAGCAGAAATCGCTTGCGTTACAGTAAGTGATTTTTAAGATGTATACTGTGTTGCAACAATGCAGGTGAGTGATATTTAGTTCCTTACAATTTATTCAAAGCAGTATTTACAATTAACAGTCAAAGATCCCTGATAAATTCTAACTACACTCTAGTTGAATAAAACAAGCAAAAAATTCAACTGCTGTTTAGATGTTTTGTTTGTTTTTTTGAATTTCACGCAAAGCTACTCGAGGGCTATCTGCGCTAGCCGTCCCTAATTTAGCAGTGTAAGACTAGAGGGAAGGCAGCTAGTCATCACTACCCACCGCCAACTACTCTTTTACCAACGAATAGTGCGATTGACCGTCACATAATAACGCCCCCACGGCTGAAAGGGCTAGCATGTTTGGCGCGACGGGGATGCAAACCCGCAACCCTCAGATTACGAGTCGCACGCCTTAACCCGCCTGGCCATGCCGAGCTGTTGTTTAGAAAATAAGTTAATTAACAATAAATAAAGTTAACTGTCAAAACTTAATGGAAATTAAACATATTTTAAGAGTAATATTCACGAGAGAAGTACAGCGGTAAGTCTATGGATTTACTACTATAAAATAAGATGTAAGATTCCCCTCGGTGGACTCAGCAAATAGCCCGATGTGGCTTTGCTACAACAAAACACACACACACACGAGAGTGAACAGCTCATGGCTGATACTGAGGACTGTTTTAATAATGAGAACTGTTTTTATTGATTTTACGCAACCGGGAACATGAATAAATTAAAGCAAATAGCAACCAATCATGTTTCTAAAAGTATTAGCTCGACTGAAAACATTTGTAGCTCACGTATATGTTAGTTGGAAAAGCAAATACATATATGTGTGTAAAAATAAATCCCAAATAAGGAAATGATATATCCAGGCTACTTGTTGAATCATTAGAAACTCAATTACTAACATCCATGGATAAGTAGAAGAATTTATATTATAATTAGATTTTTTGGAATAATGAACTCATCTATTTAATTATACTTTACATTTATAAAATGTCACATCAACACAGAAACCTTTTATGCAGAAATATTTAAAAACTTTTAAAGCAAAAACAGTTGGAGAAAGTTGAATAACTTCCAATAATGTCATTTAAATATCTCGACAAACTAGTAATAAAGATATGTTTAACTTGAACAAGTTTTCAACATTATTAAGGAAACTAAAGCTAATAAGTTACTGAGACTTACTTTTAACTCGCAGAAGTAGAGTCTTTTGTGAGCGCAACAAGGCATAGACTTCTTCATGTACAGCTTGATCAATGGTATAGCCATTGACGCGGATCAGCTGGTCTCCTACCTATATAACACAAGTAAGCCGTTAATTAATTAGAGTTAGGAAGATAATAGCATATAAAAAAGTGAATTACAGTTCCCAAAAACTATTCTGGCAGATTCACGAATTGGTTTGTCACTGCAAATATAAGTTGTAGCGCTACGAGCGACATATATCCAGTATCCTTCTGTTTGGTTAACGTCTATTTTCTGACCTTTCGATAGTGCAAAATCACGAAGAATAAACTTATGGCTGGATGAATTAATGTGAAAATTCTCTACGAAGAAAAATGTTCATAAAGTGAGAATGTTAAACGACATAAAACCGAAAAAACACAACAGCGTTTTGAACAACAAGGAAATCTTCAGCGAACGAAACCAAAACTCAATAAAACGCAGATTATGGTTACAAAGAATATTCTTCCAACCAAAACTTTTGAGATCTCATAACACTGGTATCAAGGTTCAATACCCTCAGTTGGCACAGCTCAGATAGACTATTATATAGATTTGCGCTTGAAAGAAAAAAAAATTATACATATACATAGACAACTGTTGGTGATACACTGTATCTTACACTTACGTTCGTTTATGAAACTAGCACAACATATATACATGGAGTTTTAACAACTACATTGTATCTTACACTTACTCCTGTTTGTGAGCCCGGCATGGCCAGGTGGTTAAGGCACTCGACTCGTAATCTGAGGGTCGTGGATTCGAGAAAAGGCAGCTAGTCATCACCACCTACCGCCAACTACTCTTTTACCAACGAATAGTGGGATTCACGGTAACATTATAACGCCCCCACGGCTGAAAGAGCGGATATGTTTGGTGAGACGGGGATTCAAACTCGCGACCCTCAGATGACGAGTCGAACGTCTTAACCCACCTGGCCATGCCGGGCCTAGATGGCTAGAGACCCTATATATTCTGATATAAAGCAGCCAAAAGGGTAAATTTAAAAAATTAATCGGAAAACATTAACGCTCACTAGTTGAAACGTATAACCGCGAATACACGAGAAAAGCTTTCTTAATTATGTATTGAAAATGAAATACATCAATTTCCTGCGGATGTTATGGTTTACAGCTTTCGTCACTCGATAACACAAAAATGGAATATAGATGCGCATGAGTTTGCTTTTTTTTTTTTTCTCTGATCACAGAACCCTGAAGTTTATGATATACTGGACCAGACGAACTTACTAACTGCACTCGTAATAATCCAAGTGGCTTTGATATATTATTCTACTTTGACAGATTAAAATGGTTATAACGGGAAACATATTTATTTGCGTTCCCATTTTGATAGTACTTATACATATATCCAGTTATCAAATGATAAATGGATTTTTGTTAGTCGAAAAATTTCTCCATGAAATATTATGATGATTGTGTCAGTATACGATAATAATAAATCCTAAAGCAGACTTCTAATCTGCTGATTTTAATAGATATTTTATAAAAGCAGAGAGGCTGTCTTCCATTTTAAATCAGTGCTAGGTTGACATAGGTTTTCATTTCAATATAAATACTAAAATAAATATTCACTGTGTAATACTAACCGACTAAGTTATCCATCTTTCTAAATTCATGTCAGAAGGGAATAATAGAAACTTATCGTGTTATTCGATAGAATTATTCGCAGTTGTTGTGAATTATTTTAAAATTGTTTTTTGAAACATCGTATTTCTCTCGAATAAATAGACCAATGTCCGTATCGTTTATTTTGTCTATTGAACCTGCCTGTTTATATCACAGGAAGATGTAACATTCTTTTATTTGGTTGTGGAGGTATGGAGAGAGAAGAGTGAGACAATAGATATGCAGGGTTTGGGAAGCCCTATTCACCCATTGTTTCCTTAACATCCCTCGTCCTCTGTTTCCTGAGTGTCAGCTGTCGCTTGCTGACGGTCGGAAGGAAGCCATGTGTGTTAAGTGGCCAAAGCTTCTGACGTTGGTTTTCCACATGAACATCCCTAATGACATCAGTCTTGTTCCTTGTTTATTGTTCCGCACAGGTAGCCCGTGTAACATGTGTTGATTTTTAGTTTTGGTTTCTTTATCAATTTTCATATTTATAGCTTTGGTAACAAAAATTTAGGATGATTGTTTGTTTTCGTTTGAATTTTGCGCAAAGCTACACGAGGGCTATATACGCAAGCCGTCCCTTTTTTTTTTTTTTTGCAGTGTAAGACGAGAGGGATGGCAGATAGTCATCACCATTCACCGCCAACTCTTGGGTTACCACAACGTTATTTTTACCAACGAATAGTGAAATTGACCGAAAAAGTATAACGGTCCCCCGCGGCTGAAAGGGCGAGCATGTTTGGTACGACGGGGATTTGAACCCGCGACCCTCGAATCACGTGTCGGACGCCTTAACCCACCTCGCCATGTCGGGCCACTTAGGATGAATACTACGACTCGTGTTCACGTTTAATGTCTGTCGATACAACTTGATATCTCAACTGGTGAGCCAGTCAATAATTAATGCCGTTTGCTATCTGGCATGATGTTTCAGACCCACCATCCATCTTTCTAATCTCCATACAGGCCCAGCGTAGCCAGGTGGTTGGAGCGCTTGACTCGTTATCTGAGGGTCGCGGGTTCAAATCCCTATCACACTAAACATGCTATTCCTTTCAGCCACGGGGAACGGTCAGTTTCACTATTCGTTGGTAAAAAATGTAGCCCAAGAGTAGGCGGTGGGTGGTGATGACTAGTCTTCCCTGTAGTCTTACACCACTAACTTAGGAACAGATAGCGCAAATAGACTTCGTATAGCTTTGCGCGAAATTCAAAAACAAACTAATCAATCTCCATGAAGACGCTGTTAAGGTGCTTTGACCGTCTCTTCTGTTTAAAGCTCTTACGCCCCCCAGTGGCACAGCGGTATGTCTTTGGACTCACACCTCTATAAACTGGGTTTCGATACCCGTGGTGCGCAGAGCACAGACAGCGCGTCGTGTAACTTTGTGCTTTACTTCAAAACAAACAAACAAACAAAGCTGTTACTGCTAACTTGGTTGTTGAAAGGGGGAATTTAGGGAATAGAATGCAAAAAATATTTTCTGTTTTGTTGGTTTTTGTAGTATTCCTCATTTCACATTTTTCGCGGTGTTTTATCTACACGACGTGTTCTTGGATTCTGTTTCTGTCATTGTGATAAATATTATGATCGTCTGTGAAGAGAAGTTCGTTGTTTTCCTCTGGATTGGAATTAACTTGTTAGGGGTATTCTATCCATATAGACAGGGACTAGTAGAAAGAACAATCCTTATATCACTCCTGATATTACATGTAACAACCCTTATCTCTCTCTTGGTGTTACTTGTAACAACCTCTATCTGACTCCTGGTGTTACTTGTAACAATCCTTATCTGACTCCTGATGTTACTTGTAACAATCCTTATCTGACTCCTGATGATACTGTAACAATCCTTATCTGACTCCTGGTGTTACTTGTAACAATGATTATCTGACTCCTGATGATACTGTAACAATCCTTATCCGACTCCTGATGATACTGTAACAAGCCTTATCTGACTCCTGGTGTTACTTGTAACAATGCTTATCTGACTCCTGATGTCACTTGTAACAATCCTTATCTGACTCCTGATGTAACTTGTAAGAATCCTTATCTGACTCCTGATGTTACTTGTAACAATGCTTATCTGACTCCTGATGTCACTTGTAACAATGCTTATCTGACTCCTGATGTTACTTGTAACAATGCTTATCTGACTCCTGATGATGCTGTAACAATGCTTATCTGAATCCTGATAATACTGTAACAATCCTTCTGACTTCTGATGTTACTTGTAACAATGCTTATCTGACTCCTGATGATGCTGTAACAATGCTTATCTGAATCCTGATAATACTGTAACAATGCTTATCTGACTCCTGATGATACTTTAACAATCGTTATCTGACTCCTGACGTTACTTGTGAGAATCCTTATCTGACTCTTGGTGATACAGTAACAATCCTTATCTGACTCCTGATGTTACTTGTAAGAATCCTTATCTGACTCCTGATGTCACTTGTAACAATCCTTATCTGACTCCTGATGTTACTTGTAAGAATCCTTATCTGACTCCTGATGATACAGTAACAATCCTTATCTGACTCCTGATGATACTGTAACAATCCTTATCTGACTCCTGATGTTACTTGTAAGAATCCTTATCTGACTCCTGATGATACAGTAACAATCCTTATCTGACTCCTGATGATACTGTAACAATCCTTATCTGACTCCTGATGTTACTGTAACAATCCTTCTGACTTCTGATGTTACTTATAACAATGCTTATCTGACCCCTGATGATGCTGTAACAATGCTTATCTGAATCCTGATAATACTGTAACAATGCTTATCTGACTCCTGATGATACTTTAACAATCGTTATCTGACTCCTGATGTTACTTGTAACAATCCTCATCTGACTCCTGATGTTACTGTAACAATCCTTCTGACTCCTTATGATACTGTAACAATGCTTATCTGACTTCTGATGATGCTGTAACAATGCTTATCTGACTCCTGGTGTTACTTGTAACAATGCTTATCTGACTCCTGATGTTACTTGTAACAATCCTTATCTGACTTCTGATGATACTGTAACAATGCTTATCTGACTTCTGATGTTACTTGTAACAATCCTTATCTGACTTCTGATGATACTGTAACAATGCTTATCTGACTCCTGATGATACTGCAACAATGCTTATCTGACTCCAGATGTTACTTGTAACAATCCTTATTTGACTCCTGGTGTTACTTGTAACAATCTTATCTGACTCCTGATGATACTGTAACAATCCTTATCTGACTCCTGATGATACTGTAACAACTCTATGAGTATCATTCTTGTTCTGGCTATCTTTGTAAACGGTTCTACTTTGTTGACCAGTTCTCCCTTCATATTCTAGTCCTCTTGCACAAGACAAAGATTTTTTCTGTCCACCCGACTGAAAACGTTTTATTTAAATCGATGAATATCATGGTTGAAGTCAGTAGTTTTCTCACAAAGCTGTTGTAATACTACATTTACACATCACGATCCTCTTATAACTCCAAACTGAGCCTGTATTCAGCAGCATGTACTCATGTTCGATTCTTAATAATATAGACAACAATCTTTGTTCATGTATCAAATATGTCAAGGGTTCCCAAGCTGGGATATACAGATGTTTGGGAAATAATAGGAAACTTTCAGGTGGGTCGTAGCTCATATACGATACTGTCAAAAGACTTGGTGTATATAGAGATACACTTGGGAGAGCGGGAGACTCGTTCAGAATGGGGAACGTTCTGAAGTGATCCTGTTTTGATCAACTTTAGGAACAAACGAATTAAAACGTTATGACTGCAGTGTTCATAAATACCTATGTGTAAAACGTTTCAGACAAAAAACCATTTGTTTTTTATCACGAGACAAACGTATTTTTTCTAACTATGCAATTTTCATTCTGTTCATCTTGTAATCTAATATGTGTTTTTGATTAAATTAGTACTATTAAATCACATCAAGTGACAGCGAAACTGCGAAAATACAATGTGTATACATGATGCGCGTGTTTTTATTGTATTCTTCTCTTTTTTTTTGCTTTTTTTCCACCTTTAATTTAAAAACACTCGTGCAAATTTAAACATGTGGTTGGCTGTACTGTCATGAAGTCGTGTAACATGTCAAACAGGTGCTAGACGCAAGGTTTCTCGAGATAATACTCAACATGCTTAATCGCACGGAGGGTGGCGAACAAGCACGTGCGACCTCACTTTTAATGTTTTTTATCAAAATATCTCTTATCTCGCTCACTCCCCCAGTTCGGTCCGGCATGGCCAAATGGTTAAGGCACTCGACTCGTAATCTGAGGGTCGCGGGTTTGAATCCCCTTCCCATCAAGCATGCTTGTCCTTTCATCCCTGTGGACCTTATAATGTGACGGTCAATCACACTATTCCTTGGTAAAAAAAAATATCTCAAGTAGTTGGCGATGGGTGACGATGACTAGCTGCCTTCCATCTAGTCTTACACTGCAAAATTAGGAAAGGCTAGTGCAGATAGCCCTCGTGTAGCCTTGCGCCAAATTGAAACCAAATTCCCCAGTTCTTTACTCAGCTCTCCCCCTCCCCTAACACACACATTTATCAAAGT
Source organism: Tachypleus tridentatus (assembly GCF_004210375.1). Classification (NCBI taxonomy): domain Eukaryota; kingdom Metazoa; phylum Arthropoda; class Merostomata; order Xiphosura; family Limulidae; genus Tachypleus; species Tachypleus tridentatus. The sequence goes on from NC_134834.1 coordinate 30,970,154, forward strand.
TAGACGTACGTGAAAGAGTGAACCTTGGCATTCAAAACAACTTTTACCATCAAGATGTACTCGGTTCCCGTGCGACAGCCTTAAACTGGATTTAACTATACACATATGTTGTTCCACCACTGGACAGTCAATTTTACAATTGAATGATCATCCGTTCAAAATGAAAACGTGGAACAGTTGAAAATATTAACTTGTGTTGTGTATTTTTTTTATAATGATAGTGTCTTACTGTAGCTGTCATGCTTCCTTCTCCTTCAAACAGAATGATGCTTCCTTGACATCACTCTGTTCTTCCTTTCTTTACAATACGAACTGACTGTTTGAGGACTTTAAAAATCCTAACATTAAATATACGTCATCACCTTTTTTTTTCTTTTAAAGCACAAAAAGTTAAAAAGAATATTTCTGGAGACCAAAGTTTGACTGACCTCTAGTGTGAAATAAATTACGTAATAAAATATATTTCTTTTCTCCCTGTAGAACCTTACAAGGCAACAACACGTTTCTTTGAAACAAGGAGAACAACACGTCCTACATCAACCGGGCCCCCTTTTTAATACAGACATATCAATCTGAAAGTCGTGGGTTCGAATCCCCGTCACACCAAATATGCTCGCCCTTGCAGCCGTAGAGACGTAATATGTGACGGTCAATCCCACTATTCGTTGGTAAAAGAGTAGCCCAAGAGTTGGCGGTGGGTGGTGATGACTAGCTGCCTTCCCTCTAGTCTTACACTGCTAAATTAGGGGCGGTCAGCACAGATAGCACTCGTGTAGTTTTGCTCGAAATTAAAAAAAAAAAAAACATTCATTTTGTTTGTCATTGGTTCGAAATAAGAAACATAGATGAAGCCACTCTGAACTTCCTAAGGATTGAATACTGTGTACTTAGCAGTATCCTAAATTTCCTAAGTTGGTCGAGACTCGTAGGTGTTATTAGGATTATGGCAGAAAATATCGTTAACAGTGAGTTTACCCAAGTGATGAAATTATATACTCTAATTTTCATAAGTATAAACAGAAAAAAAAAACATATTTGACTAACTATAGTTATTACCAAGTTGATTTTTAGTTTCTTATAGCTCGCTCTGACCAAAAGTTCATATCAATCTAAGTACGATAACGTGGAGGTAATAAATTATTTTATTGAGTTATAGGGACAAAAGGATATACAACTATTTTAAGGTAATACTTATTGAAATAGAAGATACACGAACAAATATTAAATATACAGATATTAATTTGGAATTCATCACGGAGGATAAATACATAATGATTGGGTTTATTAATACTGGCTGAGGGTACCCATTAAGGAAACAAAAAGTGTATAACGGACAATGGAAGATAATTTATTTATTTAACCTACTGAGTGGCCAGGTGGTTAGGGTTCTTGACTAGAATCTGAGGGTCGTGGGTTCAAATACCAGTCACACTAAACATTATCGCTCTTTCAGCTGTGGGGGCGTTATAATGTGATGGTTAATCCCATTATTTGTTGGTAAAAGAGTAGTACAAGAGCTGGCGGTGGGTGGTGATAACTAACTCCCTTCCCTCTAGTCATCACCACCCACCGCCAAATCTTGAGATACTCTTTTACCAATAAATAGCGGAATAAAATGTTACATTATAATGCCTCCACGGTTGAAAGGGCGAGCAAGTTTGGTGTGACAGGATTCAAACTCGTGAACCTCAGCTTACTAGTCGAGCCCTCTAACCACATGGCCATGCCGGGCCATCTTGCGACAATGGAACGCGAGCCTTTTACTTTTGCATTCTCCGACTAACACGCTAACCATGATGGTACGCTCGGCACACACACGTACAAAAAGGTTCCGACAAACATCGTTTCAAAGTAGATGTACACGCTAAACTATTTATCATTTCAAATTACACAAAAATCCATCAGGTTTCTGTTGCGCTCATTAAATTTTGAAAAACACAAAACAAAAAATTTATACTTGTACTGATACACGTTCATGGTTGGTCTCTCGTGCTTGAACAAAAATTTGGTGTTGTTCACAAAGAGATCAGATTGCCTTTCTAACACCTTGGATACGAGTAAACTACAACAGACGAATGGTCCTGTTTACTGATCGCTATCTGTCCACTGCTCCTAGAACGTAATAAAAACGCAGATCCTGTACTGTGTAGCAGTGAAATTACTACAACTGAGAAAGTTAAGTGGGCATTCCTTTCCCATTTCCCAATTTCCAGTGTTAGTTCAATAATACTTCTACCTTTTTTTTACTATCTACATTCGGTCATCTTAAGGGACGTCTGTGTGGATAACACTTCCAGGCAACAGGTGTTCGTATAGCAGCTGTACACAGTTATATTCATACCTCAAATTGGCACAACAAAGATTGCAAGTCGATGAAAGTAAAGAAAGCATTATTATTACTGGAGATCATGAAGAAACGCCTGATAGCCTACATCCTCAGCACTTTCTGTTACGTTAATTAATAGTAATCTATAAATAGGTGGCAAACAGCAAGTAAAGTCTCACTCATTCTAAACACCCTTTATATGAAAGAATCGCACCATAACCAGATTAAAACTGTTCTACCAGCGACTTCAGTTACATGGTGAATTTAATGTGTTATTATTAGTGTTTCTGATAAAAACCTTAAGTGTTCTACTATTATTTACTTTAAATAACATAAAAACAAAAGAACTTTTTCTCTTCACTCTTAGTTTCGTTGTGATCGAATCGGTGTCATTTTAATTGGTTTTTGTTTGCTTGTTGTTAGGCGTAAATCTGCACAATAGACTACCTGTGCCATATCCACATCAGATATTGAAACTTGAATCTTAACATTATTGAAACTTGAATCTTAACATTATTGAAACTTGAATCTTAACATTATTGAAACGTCTGAAGATTAATCAGTTTCGTCTGCAAACACGTAAATAAAGAGATATTTTGAATGACCAACCTGAAGAATAATTGAATAAAATTAAAGGTAGAGCCACGAAAAAGCGATCTGTCGACGTTCAAACTAGACATTTTGTTTATTTTAGAAACGTCATTTTTAAGGAACTTAATATTGCGAAACGGGTACAATTTCACGATAATTGCTTCGAAAATATTTTCACGTTTAAATCTACAAAAAAAATCTACAACTTACATTCTTTCTTTTTTTTTTTACTTGTAACATCTTAAATTAGAGAAACGAGTTTGTTCCCTGTTGGAAGTCGAAACTCCTTTCTTACAGACTCAGAAACCTTACCAGTCGGGTCAAGCAACGTGCTATGCATCAGCCGGAAATCCTTGTTTTGGTTATGTGCAATTAGACAAATGTTATGCTGCACTGAACTTTCCACCCACGGTCTCTCGTACAACAAGTTGGTTTTCTTAACCTTGGATTCACTGTCCATGCTCCTGATCTTTATCTATTTAAACCATGTATTTTATAACAAGCTAAGTGTCTGAAACTTTGGCTTGTAGAAAACATCCTTAGTTATTTAGCGCAGTAGTTCACTAAACCTCGTAACCAGAACCGAAATAACTATTAAAATAATTGTCATAATAAAAGAAGACAAAATTATCACGATGTTTTAGTAGCAAATATATAATAAAGTCCACCACAAAATGTGAACCCAAACCCACGTAATATGGAGTGTTTAACTTTTTATGCGCATGTCTCAAGCCGAAGAACAATTTCAAGTTATTTTTTGTTAAGCCTTTATTACGTTAACACATTAAAAACAGACCTACGTTTTCGTGCGTTAAAATAAATAAGTAACGAGCGATACGATATTTGGCCCAGTTAATTACATAGCTGATTTGATTAATGCGCACTTGAAGTTCTTAATTACGAAAATTCGTTGATTATTTTAAAATCATTTAAGAATGTTGTGACAAATCTAACCTTTCTTGTAAACGTATTATTTATGTCAAAATATTTTTAAAGAAAACAGAGATTTTATAAAACTTCGACCAAAGATTCTAAAAATTAATTTGTTTCCTCTTGACAATTTTGGGTTAGTATTGCAATACACGAAGAAGTTCACCAACTCATATTCAAACTTTGAGAGCATTGTAACACTGTATGGTTCAATACTTCTAAATTTATTTAACTACCTAATTCATTCTATCAGAAATATGTTAAATAATGGGTATTTTAACAGTAGAAGATAAACAAAACAATGGACATATCAATACTCAGAAGTATGTTAAACAGTAAGTATTTTAATACTAGGACATAAGCTAAACAATAAATGAACTTCTCAACACCCAGGAATAGGCTCAAAAAATGGATAATTATCAGTTACAGCTACTCTATTTAAACCCAAGCAAAATATTTTAAAATAACACTAAATCTATTTTTATTGAATATTAGCAACAACCAATACAAAATGCAACTACATACATCTCTGGTGGGATTTAATAACATGTTTTTCATATCAAAACTTAAAAAATAAACATAAATAGAAATATAAAAATAAAAGCAATTAAACACTTGAATAAAGATAAATTAAAAACAGCGTATCAAAGTAGTTATACAAATTTGAGCTCGTTTCAGTTCAATTGGGATATGTACTATGTCTACCGCAAGGAATCGAACTTCGAATTTTAGTGTTGTATGTACACCTACCGCTTTCCCACCAAGAGATATGAATGTGAGATAAAAATCAAGTAAACTGAAGATACTCCCTCTTCCGACATTCTTCCTAATTTGTCTATTTCGGATTTAAAATCAGGAGCTTACGAAAACGACATTTCAAATTTATTTATTGTTTCCAACAACTCACAAACATCTCACTTTACGTGATTTTAACCATAAATTTAATCCCATTTGTTTCTAATGCTTCGACAGCTTTCGGCTCTTAAACAATAACTTTTAACAGTTTAAATACTGTAAAATATTACAATACATATGTTTTAACAGTTTAAATACTGTAAAATATTTCAATACATATGTTTTAACACTTTAACTACTGTAAAATATTACAGTACATATGTTTTAACAGTTTAAATACTGTAAAATATTACAGTACATATCTTTTAACAGTTTAACTACCGCAAAATATTACAGTACATATGTTTTAACAGTTTAAATACTGTAAAATATTACAGTACATATGTAAATATGTAAATAGCGTTCCAGAAACTCATTTGTCATTTTTAATCCTGCTCAACTGTTGAATGTTGTTACTAAAGGAAAACCTGAATGGACATTAAGCTGTGTGTTTCTCATGAATTTCGCGCAAAGCTACCGAGGTCTATTTGTACCAGTCGTCTCTAAGTTAGCAGTGAAAAACTAGGAAGAAGGTAACTAGTCATCAGTACTCACCGCCAACTCTTTTGACAAGGAATGGTGGGATTGACCGTCGCATTATAACGTCTTTACGGCTGAAATGGCGAACACGTTTGATAGGACGGTAATACAAACCCGCCACCTGCAGATTGCGAGTCGAGTCCCCTAAACACCTTGCCAGTATGCTGTGAGAAATAAAATATAGATCGGAAATGCTGTTTTTATATGTCTCTGATTCTGAATCCGGAGGAAGGTGTAAAAAGTGAGAGGAAGGTGTAAAACTCGCCTTCAGATTGCATGATTTTGATCAAAATCTTAAGTCTATGGACTTCTAATACTTCGTCAGCTTTACCATCTAAACCGTAATAATAATAATAAAGAATGATTACGTAAATTTATTGTTATATGTGTCTTAATAAATATTCTTCCCTTGTATACTGTGTCAGTGACTCCTTGGACAATAAAACTGTCGAGTGTATGACGAAGGCAAAGAAATTAGACTTGAGACAATGAATATAAGTAGGAAGGAGGTGGATGTTTGAAGTTGTAAAGTATGTTAGACTGGGTATTAGAGGGAAAGAAAGACATTAAACTAGGTCATGAAGTTGTGTTACTATTCACTCATCCATTACTGTCGTTCTTATTTAAATCCAAAGTGGCATCGCCGCAGTTAAAAGTATAGCAACGTATATACGTAACGTTTGCTAAAACATAACGTTCCTTGTAACTTGATCAGATATAAATGTGTGCGCGTGTGTGTATTTTATTACAGCAAACCTACATAGGGTTATCTGCTGTGTCCATCGAGGGGAATCGAACCGATGATTTTAATGTTTAATATCAAAGACTTACTGCTGTCCCACTGGCGGAAAGATATGAGTTAATATCCAATAATATGTCGCTCTGAAGACGCTAATAGTATGCATCAAACGTTCTTTGAATCACGAACTGCGACAACATCAGTTTTTCAGATACTTCTTTATATAAGTAATCTCTTAAACAACGAACATAATAATGAAGCACAGCAATAACAATATTCACAATTGTTCCTCTTAATGTAATTGCCCGGCACGGCCAGGTAGTTAAGGCACTGACTCGTAATCTGTAGGTCACGGGTTCGAATCCCCGTCAAATTAAACATGCTCGTCCTTTCAGGTGTGGGGGCGCTATAAGGTAATGGTCAAACCCATATTCGTTGGTAAAAGAGTAGCCCAAGAGTTGGCGGTGGGTGGTGATGACTAGCTGCCTTCTCTCTAATCTTACACTGCTAAATTAGGGACGGCTAGCCCTCGAGTACCTTTGCGCGAAATTCAAAACAAACCAAACTTAATATAATCAAGAACAGGAAACTAAAAAGAATTAATTACATAAGTTAAAAACAATTAATATATGTCTAGATAAAAGTGCAATGAAGTGCATAAGATATTATGTTGAATGTATCAGTATAACCAATTAATCCTGAAAACCGGCTCCCAGGTGCAATGGGAGGTATATGACCTTGACTATGACATTCACTTTAGGACCATGGGTGCGTTATTATAAGAGTGACGGTCAAATTCCTCTATTCAGTCTGGCAAGAATAACCCAAGTCTAGTCCTAAAACGTCAGAATCATTTAGGGCAGACAGCTCTCATGCAGCTCTGTGCATAACCTAACAAAACAAACAACATGGTCACATGAATTCCCACAAAACTAACATATTGTAAGTTGCTCAGTAGTTTCCATATCTAATAATGATGCTTCTCATGCACATGTTCGGTTTCTTAGTGACATCTGCAATATTTTCAAAATGTTTGAAAGTACTCTGAAAGCATTTGTTTCTAGAATTTACAAGCAAAAATACACAGGGGCTAATCTGCTTACATCCGTCCATAATTCTTAGTTGAACAAGACTAAAGAGCTAGTGAATAGCGTCTGACAAAATGAAAGATTCTTTGTCATTCTTACAAAGCACAACAAGTGAATGGTATCAAAATGCACAATGCGTGTTTTTTTTTTTTCTTGTGGCAATGATACGCCAGGCACGAATTCTCAGTTTCACATTTTGAGCACAATAACGCTAGGCTACGCCCAGCTCTATATAACCTATATATTATAACAGTAATGCTTCCTTACCCGTAATCCTTTGCGAAAAGCTTCTGAACCAGCTTGCACTTCTGAGACAAAGATACCGGTCCCATGTTCTAAGCCTGTTTAAAATAAGCACACAGGTTTTATTTTCCAGAACAACATACTTAGAGGCAACGAATATAAATCAAATTAAATTTTCTATCCAAATTATCACGTGTTCTGAACCTATAACAAATAATTACATTACTTTCATAAAAAGGAAGGCTTACAAATCAAAGAATGTGGCCATGGTAATGGATTAACAGTAATCTTAGATTATGTATTTTAAAGAAAAAATAATGTTTTTTCGATCTTTCTAGGAATTAAAAAGCAACTATTCTCCTTTAAGTTTTGACATTTTAAATGGCTGTTGTAGCTGTCATAAAAAAGCCTTTTACCAATTCAATATAGTTCCTATACTTCAGAAGTGTCTTTCTTCCTCGAAACTGTACATTCTAGTTATTATTCGTTTTATCTCAAAAATATTTATCAATATTTCATATTTAACAGGATAGCCAACATGCTAAACTTCAGATTTTAAGCTAACCCCAAATATGATCTATTTCTTAAATTATGCTTCGTTTTTGTTTTTTTTTTGTTGTTTTTTTTGGGGGAGTACCTAGCATACAAAACTTAAGACTGTAAGCTAACTCCATGGGTGATCTATATACTTAAGTTACGTTTCTGTTATTTGTTTCGCTTTTTCCAGTTTAGTTTGTTTAGATTTTGTTGAAAAAAATACTGTTAGAGAATACTTTCAAAGCTGTTTTGTGTTATTTTTTCTTATTTATATATACATGAATTTAGCCATTATTTTTAACAGAAAAGTTAAGCCTATAAATAATGAAATACTATTTAATTATTTCCATATTTAAAAGTTTGTTTACGAACTCAATAAAGACATACAGTAAACAGTTGTTTGTGAAAGCATCTTCACCGTAATCTTATTTTCCTCTATCAGAAAATGTGTTGAAAAACTAAATCTTTCCAATAAAAATATTAATGGTAAACTCACCACCTCGTATAGAGAATCCAAATGAAGCATTTCCTCTGCGCCTCAGCTGTACCATTCTTATGTGGTTGTGGACATACGGCGTAACCAGTTTATATTTAATCTGCTGGTCATCAGAAATGTGATTGCTGGAATCCAAGAAAGAGATATGTTATCACAACACCATTCCAGATATAATCTGTTTGCTTTGTAATTTCGCGCAGATCTACACAAGGGCTATTTGTATTAGCTCTCCTTAATTTAAGACTAGAGGGAATGTAATTAGTCATTATCGCCCACCGCCAACCACTTGGGATATTCTTTTACTAACGAATAGCGGGATTGACTGTCATTATAACGCCCCCATGGCCTTCAGATTACGAGTCGAGCGCCTTAATCACCTCGCCATACCAAAGTGTCCAGATATAAAACTTAACCATCTTAGATACAAGTTTGAAGTTCATATAACGAAGATATATATCTCATTCATTTTGGTTTGTTTTTCATTTAGAGCAAAGCTATTTGTGCTGTGCCCGCCACGGGTATCAAAACCTAGTTTTTAGCGCTATGAGTTTGCATACTTACCGCTGAGCCGGTGAGAGAAGTCATTTTGATTATAAATTTTGACTTCATACGACAGAAATATAAAGCGGAACCTTACTAAATATAAATATGTGGGATATAAAATTCAACTATCTTGCAAACATAAATGTAAGTTCATAAGTTCGACCATCTTGAATAGAAATGCGAGGTTCACATAACAAAGATATAAAACTCAGACATCTTTGAAACATAAATGTGAAAGTTATAAGCTCGACCCTCTTGAATTTAAACGTAAATTTCATATAATAGATATAAACTCAACCATACTACTTATAACTGAAAAATTTATTTACAAGTGACGGTAGAGTTATTCGATATAATTAGCTCTTAAGGTGTTAGATACGACTAACATAAATAACATTGTTGAGAAATATGCGCCTGATCTTCGCTGAGATTCTTTAAAACAGACTAATTAGGTGATAAAATTTGCAACTGCACAACTGCTGATGGATTTATTCAAGCTAATTAGCGATGTGGTAAAATCAACACCTGGTGGCGATTTTATTTAAAATGGCAGAAACGTCTATATGAACAACTGGTGGTCACCGTGTTTTCTTCGAGCTGATAAAGCACGAGGTAATACATACCTATTCTTGGTATATGGTTTCATTTAGATTAACTACCTATATAAGGATAGTTAGCTACGATGTATTACTATTTGTGCAACACGTTACATTGTATATAACATTTCAATTAAATTTGTCTTTATAGCCCCTTACTCCAAACAAAGAAATATCCTACAATTATTGGCGAAAACCATTTCATGCACCAAGTATGTCACCATTTCTCTTTTATCTATATACACAAATATAAAAATTTTAAATATAACTTACATAACAGGGTCATTCACGTAAATGTTTCGTATTCAGAAAAAATCATTCAAAAACAGCTTTAAATACATTAAAAAAAAACTACTAATATTTTATTCCTATTTTTACACTTGGAGTTCATTTGACAAACTGTTAATCTGTGTTTGTCGTGTATTATTTACGACTTTGAGAGATCATAAAATGTTCCGTTAACAACGACAAAACCGAGAGTTCCATAACGTTACCGAGTTGGAAATCAAAATACAGTTCGTATTTGGTCACACGCTTAAATTGCATGTAAGCACCTTGTTTTCCATACCGTCGTTCGTCACTTTACTGTCCCCCCGCTGGTAGAGCGGTAAGTCTACGGATTCATAACGCTAAAATCAGGCGTTCGATTCCCCTCGGTGGACTAAGCAGATAGCCCGATGTAGCTTTGCTATAAGAAAATACACATGCTCGTCAGTTTACTTCAAAAAAAATATTAATAGTATTTGTTTTGTTTTGTTTTTTCGCTTCATTTATATTTCCAAAATAACTGCTGGGTAATTCATATAATGAAATCATAAGATTTGTTTGTTTGAAGTTAAGCACAAAGCTGCACAATTGGCTACCCAAATCACGTGATACCAGTATTAAAAAAAAGTGACAGGTTAGTAGACGTTCCTGCTCAGTTTACCGACATTGTTTAACTTTTTTATTATATAGTTATGGAAGATGAAAAAGTAAAATTAAAAGAGTTGTCAAAAAATCTTACTTATATAAAAAAGTGTAATATCTATATACGTATGTGTGTGTGTATATATACGAGAAAGCTATAAAGTGCGAAGAACTAAGTGCAAGGTCTCCCCCCCTGGTGTTTTATTGGATGAATGCCTTCATGCAATCGCTTTACTGTATAATAACAGGATGATAAGTGAGTGGGTAAAAAGTGTGTTGAGAAACTTCCAATGTGAAAACACAGCGCTTGAACGACATACCTTTTCGCCAAGACCTGAATTAATTGTTGACTGCAACGTATACTTAGGCCTGAAACACATGATCGCTGGTGCTAGACCGTCTGCACAAAAATGAATGTATTTACTTAAATTCCTTGCAAAACACCTGATGTTCCTAAGTTCAAGGGAAAGTTGTGGAAAACAAACCTGTGAGTCGTCTACATATACACATGATGCTAATGGGGTGTATATAACATACGTGCTTTTCGTACGAAAAACGAGACGAGGTTTCCCATGAAGAATAGTTTTCAATATCTTGTTCAACCTGCACATTAATTTACCAATATCCCTATCAAATTTTATCTTTCTGGTTGTCCTGTCAACCTATATATTTGCTGTTTATTAAATTATATGATAACTTCCTTGTCAAAATCTGGTCATAATATCGCGAAGAGAATATTTTATGTTTTTCCTGAGATTTAAAATTCAAAATAATATAGAAACATCAAACAAATGTTAGGTTTATTGTGTGCTATGCAATACTTAATAGTCTGTACTTCAGTCTACCAAAGCCCGTTATCTCTAAATCACAGTTCTCTCTTGATTTATAAGATACACAGATAATATATGAAGTATTTTGAAGGTTGATATTGATATACAAACTAGCTTAGTCAAACAACAGTTAAGTCAGTTGGGTTACAAATTTTAAAACAGCAATAATTCGAAAAACTTGGAGCTAAAAAAAAAATTAAACCACGATCACACTCGATACACAAACAGGAAATACGTTCTTCTCAATTAGTGAAATTAGGGTTAAAGTGATAAAGTATGCCTGCTCTAATATATGCTTTAGTGAAACAGTTGCCAAATATAACTAGAATTTTAATTCTAGTTGTTTCTTCGGAGCAGAGGTTACACAAAAAACTAAGTTGAGAAAACTGTTAGCTTGTGCTTGAGAGATGGGAGACTTGCACGTGTCTTAGTAACTGGATGGCGTACCATTTATGTACCATTTATTTGTACCATTTATGCAATGGTGAGATCACAGAGTGTGAACAGCGCGTGTCTTAACGCTTCAGACATTCAAAAACATGTTAATAAACTTGTTAACATGATGTCCTGACTTGTTCATTCAGTCACTTAATCAAAAGTTTCTTCATTTTACAGACTCATACGTACGTACAACAGTTTCTATTAATTAATCTAATTGACTAAGCCTATATAACAACCTCGATGACAATTTCGGGGTTTCCCCGTCGCACCAAACATGCTCGCCCTTTCAGCCGTGTGGGCGTTATAATGTGACGGTCAATCCCACTATTCTTTGGTAAAAGAGTAGCCCAAGAGTTGGCGGTGGGTGGTGATGACTAGCTGCCCTCCCTCTAGTCTTACACTGCTAAATTAGGGACGGCTAGCGCAGATAGCTTTCGAGTAGCTTTGCGCGAAATTCAAAAAACAAAAAAACAAACAAACAATTTGGGTGTGAAATTCACACCCAAAAGATTGAATCATACAAGTAGTTTAATCGATGAGTGGAAAGAACGTTGTTTATATACAATTAAGAACAATGCTTAGAATTAGGGTTGTTGTTTGTCGTGTAGCTTTGTGCTTAATAACAAACAATAAAGTTACACAAAGGGCTATCTGTTGTTTGGCAACCAGGGACATCGAACCCCCGTTTCTAGCACTGTAAGTACGTAGACATACCATTGAGAGGCTATAATTAGGGAATTTATCCCTTTTACTCACACACACTATCACATATTTATATCTAAGTTTATCTTAAATTCAATGACGGCCGTAAAGAGTTGAAAACATGTAAAACAAATAAAACTTTTTTCATTTTTGAAGATAACGTGAAAAAACATTTCGTAAACTGATTTATGATTTCAACAAAAGACATATACAGAGTAATGATCCATACTATTAATTGGCGTCATAAAGTAATAAGATTTCTACTTAAAGTTATAATGAATAAACCGTGGTTTCGATGCGATAGTAACGCAAAATTGTCAGAGTACACATGAATCTAGAACGATATGATTAATCATTTGAAAAAAAGAGCACCGGCGGTTACATTAAGGACATATATAACTTACAAGGCTCATTACATTAAGGACATATATAACTTACAAGGCTCATTTTGCTCTGTGGCTGCCTTAAGAAAGCTAATCAACAACTACGACATGTTTGTTTGTTTTTGAATTTTGCGCAAAGCTACACGAGAACTATCTGCGCTAGCCGTCCCTAATTTATTAGTGTAAGAAAGGAAGGAAGCTAGTCATCACCACCCGACGCCTACTCTTGGGCTACTCTTTTACCAACAAATAGTTCAACTGACTGTCACAGTATAACGCCCCTACGGCTGAAAGGGTGAGCATGTTTGGTGTGACGGGGAATCAAACCCGCGACCCTTGGATTACGAGTCAAGCGCCTTGACCACCTGGCTATGTCGGGCCGCTACAACAATGTAAAATTAATTAATTTACCTAAGTAAATCCTTATTAAGCACTTAAATTATTATATTTCACAGTTAATTTCTTCACTAGGGAGACCTTACATGGCATAATGGTTAGGGTGTTCAACTCCCAAACTGTATTACATTGGTTCGAATCTCAATCACACCAAAAATGCTTGCCCTTTCAGTCGTGGGAGCGTTATTATGTCACGGTCAACCCCACTATTCTTTGGTAAAAAAGTAGCCGAAGAGTTGGTGGTGGGTGGTGATGATTAGCTGCCTTCCCTTTAGTCTTACACTGCTAAATTAGGGACGGCTAGCGCAGACAGCCCTTGTGTAGCTTTGCGCGAAATTCAAAACAAATAAAAATATCGTAGGTTCGAATCCCCTCATCGAATATGATCTCCTTCTTTTAACCGTGGGAGTGTTATAAAATTACAGTTAATTACAATTTTCATTGGCGAAAGATTTACGGCAGGTGATGTTAACTAGCTAACTGCCTTCACTCTAGTCTATTACTTCTGAATTAGGGACGACTAACGCAAGTAGCCCTCGATTAGTTTTATAAGAAACTAAACAAACAAACTTTTTCAATCGAAACAGTTTTGATACAAAGTATATATTGCTCTATGTCAAAACTGTATAAACTCTCTATATAACTCTCTAGACTTATCACACGTGTTAACATAAATTGTATAATTCTTAATATCAAAATTACGTATAACTCTCTGGACTTACCAGGCGTTCTTAACACAAAATTTGTACTGTTTCATGTTAAAATTTTGAAAAACTGCAAAGCATTTTCTTACGCTCATCACATTTTAAAAATATCAAACAGTTTCTTTAGCTCATCAGTCATGATGTGAAATATTATAAAACATTTTTAAGCGCATCAGACATGTGGAATATTACACAATAATACTTCAAATCTCGTCCGAGCTTTATTTAAATACTACATAAAGTATCTTAATCTCATCAGACACTTTTAAAATACGACGTGTATGATTGTATTTTCTAACAGCAAAGCCACTTTGGGCTATCTGCTGTGTCCAAGGAGGGAAATCGAAGATTTTAGCTTTGTAAATCCGTAGACTTACCGCTGTCTAATTTGGGCACAAAATGTTACAAAATATCTTAAAACTCATCACAACTTTCCTGAAAGTTTACTTTCTAACACTTTGAGCGATCAGATGTTTCTAAACGTAATAAAACTTTTCTTTCTGTTCACAAGATATCTTTTGAAACCTTGTATATTTATTCTTAAGATTCAACAAATATGATTCTCTTAGTGACTCAGTGGTAAAATTCGAGGCTTACAACGCTAAAATTTGTGGTTCTATGCCTGCGGCGAACACAGCGAAGATAGTCCATTGTGAGATTTGTACAAAATCTTTACTATATGAAAACCATCACATACACTTACCAATGACAAAATTATTTTGAAATAAATATATATTCTGCCTATACTGTAACGTTTAATAAACAAACAGGCATTTGATATGTTGAAAGAAAAAAAATTCATCTGATGAAGAATGTGTTATGAAAGAGCCTTCAGACTATGATTGATGTCTTATCACAAAACGAGTGCCATAAAGTGTTTTTGTTTCTTTCGATAATCGTTAAAAAATAAATACATTATTTGTGTGACTATTTAGAATACTCTGAAATAAACTAATATTTTCATGTCTTCGACTTTTTAATACTAAGGGGTGATAATCAGATCATATCAAATAAAAACAATCTTCGTATCCCTAGATTTTTCTTCATTTTACACTCAACTGATATTGATACAGAATTAACGCCCGCCGCTAGTACAGCGGTAAGTCTACGGATTCACAACGCTAAAATCAGGGGTTCGATTCCCCTCGGTGGGCTCAGCAGATAGCACGGTGTGGCTTTGTTGTAAGAAAAAGACACACACTAACTTAAATCTCCCTCGCTAGTACAGCGGTAAGTCTACGAATTCACAACACTAAAATTAGGGGTTCAATTCCCCTTGGTGGGCTCAGCAGATAGCACGATGTGGCTTTGCTATAAAAAGCACATACATACAGAATAAGGCTTGAGGTTGAAAGATATAAATAAAATACAAGTCTTTAAACCTACATAAAACTCTGAACTGACACCATGGATAACTTAGATTGAACACGCCTAGTAACTCCGCTTGTTTACAATAGTCTATAGCGATGTCAAAACCTATAGTTTTTGTGAATAATATATATATGTTGAATTTATGGCAACGCCACTAAGACTATCTGCCAGGATCCCGATCTACTGATCAAGGGAGCGACAACAGGTCAACGCTATCCTAACACCCACGCTAAAAAATTAACTGTCACTTTTATAGCATATGAACAGCTTAATGTCCGAACAATATGTTGTGGTATCGCACAGTTTCAAACCTGGGTCATCAGCTCCGAAATCTACATTTCTGCCATTGGGCCAATTCACATCTCGTGAATAGTAAACAGCGTGTGATTTGTTATGTAGAGTATTGCTTCAAATGAAAACATAAATAAAAACATGATCAAAGAATCGTACCCTGGAAGATAATTGACGAGACTAAAGTTGGTAAAGCTTGAACTGTCCTGCTTCTGGTATGGTAACGGTGCTAGGTGGTGTTTTACTTTTTCTGTGCTACTAGTTGATAAAACGCTTGCAATCCCCCTTTCTCTCGTCGCTAAATCCTGAGAAACGGTGTCAGTATGGACATAAATAATAGGATGAGGTGCGTCATCACAAGGAATCTTTTCGAAGCTAATTATTTTTTTGGTAATTTCTACCTGACTGGAATCTCTGGCCTGCACAGTGTTAGAAGCAATTCGGTCATCATCTAAACTCTTGTAACTTATACAGGTAAATATCTGTGGTTTTTCACCAGCAATCCATAATGTCTTTGGTATGATTCTAGTGTACTTAACTTCCAAATCCGCCACGTCTGAATTACTTTTCGAAAATTTTTGGTAAGCTCCATTTTTTATACTATTTTTATCATTTCTTTTAGAGCCTGTTGTACTGGCTTCTCTGCTACCGAGTAAGTCAAAGGGCGTCCAAGAAAGAATGCTAACAGTCGATTTTCGTCGTGGCATATTTTAGGTGCCTCTCTCAACAGATTTAATCTTTCACTTAATAACAGAACTCTTCAGATTCAAATACATCCAATAAATATTTATCTTATGCAACACTAAAGAAATTTTAGGCTTAGCGAGAATAAAACGAATTGATATAGAAACCAAAGTCACTTCGTGCGCCAAGCCAAGCACGATTCACACTAATTTCAATCTCACTTTTAGATCTACTGCATTATAAAAATTCATGTTTTCGCCCACGAAAAAAAAAAACGTTTTAATTATTAAAGAAAAAACATTTGGTTCACTATCCACCCTGTTTCAACCTTCTCACGCGTAGAATAACAGTTAAGAAATAGGGCACCTCATCCCAGATGGATTTTCTAGCACATGGCGTACACGCACTCATACCTGTTACGTTTCAGTACCATCTGTTACAACACGAAAAATGCACTTGCAGACTTCCATATTTTATTACTTACGTGGCTGTAATTCGGTAAACTTGAAACGGTTTATTTCAAAAGCGTTGTATTATGTAAATTTTGTTTCGGCTCTTTTAACAGAGGTGCAAAAAAATTAAAATATACACAGTGGAATGTGATAAACGTAAAAACTGATACCAAGAATACTTCATTCAAATGAAGAACGAGAGTCAAAGAATATTCTAAGAATAACAACATTCGGTTGTACGGTATCGTTTGTGTCAGGTAAGTCCTATACAGAAATTTAGTATCCACAAAAGATGTATATGGTCAGTATGGGGGTGAATGACACTAAAAGACAAGGGGATCGCCTAAGGCTTAGGGAAAAAATATGAAAAGCTTGTTATAAATAGAAGTTCAGTACAGGAAACAACGTGTGTTATTCCTGCTAACGGACCGCAGTGCCAGGTTTTGTCACGAGACAGAAATACTTCCTGTCGAAAGAGATGTATCATAGTTGGCTCATTTTTTGATTGGTTGAACGCCTATAACGCAACACCAAATGTGACCAATACATTTTTTAAATGTTTGTTTCTTTAATTTCGCGCAAAGTTACACTCGAGCTATCTGCGCTAACCGTTCTTAATTTAGCAGTGGAATACTAGATGGAAGGTGGCTAGTCTTTATCATCCACCGCCAACTGTTGGGCTACTCTTTTACCAACGAACAGTAGGATTGACCATAACATTATAACATTACTACAACTGAAAGGGCGAGCATGTTTGGTGTGACGAGGACGCGAACCAGAAACCCTCAGATCACGAGTCGAGCCCTAACTATCTGGCCATACGTGGCCACATCTAACAGAGTCGATACAATATTGAATTAACGTAAAAATATAGAAAGCGCATAGTTTATGAACCAAAGAAATATAGCTTACACCGAATCTTTAATTATATAAATGAAACTAAAGAATATTTTAGTAAATACAACTGTCTCTTTCTTCCTAGGTTTTAAGTGATTCTGAGAAAGTGAGCAACACTGAAAATGAACTTTACTTGTAAGATTGATGGGAAGCATCAGTTTGTAGTGAAACGACGGTTGGAATGACGATGCGTCGACACTGACTGAAACAAGTATTATATATAACTACAGTATTCTGGAGAAAGGTAACCCTGATCAAAACAAACATACATTATATACAACTACAGTATTCTGAAGAAAGGTAACCCTGATCAAAACAAACATACATTATATACAACTACAGTATTCTGGAGAAAGGTAACCCTGATCAAAACATACATACATTATATACAACTACGGTATTCTGGAGAAAGGTAACCCTGATCAAAACAAACATACATTATATACAACTACAGTATTCTGGAGAAAGGTAACCCTGATCAAAACATACATACATTATATACAACTACAGTATTCTGGAGAAAGGTAACCCTGATCAAAACATACATACATTATATACAACTACGGTATTCTGGAGAAAGGTAACCCTGATCAAAACGAACATACATTACATCCATCACAAAACAGGAAGTCCTGCATGGCCAAGTAGTTGGAGGAGCTCGACTCGCGATCTGAGGGCCGCGGGTTCGAATTCCCGTCATACCAAAAATGTTCGTCCTTTCAGCAGTAGGGACGTCATAATATGACGAGCAATCCTACTTTCGTTGGTAAAAGAGTAGCCCAAGAGTTGACAGTGGATGGTAATGACTAGCTGCCTTCCCTCTACTATTTTACTGTTAAATTAGAGGCGGCTAGCGCAAATAGTTCTCGTGTTGCTCTGCACGAAATTCAAACAAATACAAAACAAGATGGAATTTGTTTAATAATAACAGCAAATGATCCCCAACATTTCAGTGGAACGTAACGGCATCGAACACATTGCATCCAGATCACCGTGGCTAGATTTAATACATTAACACGTTGTTTATTTCCGAAAATAAGCAGTAATAACTGATTGAATTTAAGATACGAAACTGAGTAAAATGAATATATTAGGTGCAACATAAAGAGTCTTACTCTTGTATCTCTGACTGCTGTAAATTCCGTTCAATGTCCAGAAGGAGGTGTGGCATCTTTATATAGCACAGCTACTTCGAACAGTACTGGTTTGATGAAGTATACAAACAAACTAGCCTCGTCCCCAGTCATCGAAACCAATTATAAACATAGTCCAGCCTAAGCAGTAGGCTTATCTCGAGATGAGATTTCGGGCTAACAATGTAAGGTTAATGTTTTAAAATAAAAGCAAGTTAAGATTTACCCTTTGAAGTAAGGGCATTGCTTAAACTTAACGAGGACTTTGTTCTTCTTGAAACTAGCAAAGGTCCCGCGGAAATATAGATTTGTAGTAACAAGACGACGAAACTGGACAAGGACAAAATGATACTGTTCCGTTTATTTTTCACAAGGAAACGACCTCATATGTTAGTTGAAGTGTATCACCGGAGTTAGTCAACCAAGGTAACCATGGAGGTGTAACGTTGAAGAAGGTAACGACTGTAGTCTTGGAAGAAAAAAATATGCAACTAGAGCATGAGATCTCGCTTTGATATTGATGAAATTCAATTACTAGCAATAAACGTACTCTTCAGACCATAAAGAATTTCCATCAGAAACACCAAGCGACACGAAGTTGCAAGAAGCGCTATAGTTTAAACCGAATATTTTGTTTTGAGCTTGATTGATTGTTTGTTTGTTTATTTATTTAAGCACAAAAATACATAATAGGCTGTACCCATAGCAAGAATCAAGCCTCATAACTTAGCATCATGAGCTCCCAAGTTTACAGTTGAGCCACAGTGGAAGAGGGTTAATGTATTGTTTGACCATATCGCTAATTTATTTTACCACTATTGGTTGTCTAATAACAACAAATTACAAAACAAGTGGGAAAGGCTATTCGTCTTTTTGAAACATAGCCTGATGGTTAGGATGCTCAATATGTAATATGAGGGTCACGGAATCGAATCCCTTTCATCGAACATGCTCGCTCTTTCATCCGTGTGAGGATTATAAAGTGACGATCAATCCCACAATTCATTGGTAAAAGAGTAGTCCAATTAGGGACGGCAACGCAGATAGCTCTCATGTAGTTTTGCGCGAAATTCAAGAGGAACCAAACAAGCAAACCAAATATTTCATGATGTACAAAGACTTGGTACGTTATATTAAACCAATCTTAGGGCCTTGCCACATTTGATCATGTTCTATCTGAAGATCATGCATTTTAACAATAGCTCTAAAACGTAATTTTTATTACTTAATAAGACTGTCATGTTCAAAGCACACCACTTCAACCTGCGTATCTCCATAACCTATCTAGAGTAAAAAAGTGATGGTTTCCTTGCATCCATTTTTAACAATTCGAAGATAAAGACATCCGCAGGTGCTAAATCCAACAACTGTGCCAGTACATCTTCGAATGAAATAGCAAGAATGCCCGTTTTTTCCTCTGTTTGCTTGAGGGTATGGCTGGAATTTTTACCTTTGTTTATTTGTAATTAAGCACAACACTACACAATAGGCTTCCGGTTATGCGCCCACCAGAATATCGAAACTTCTTACTATATTGTGCTGGTTCCCCGAAGTTAATCCATATTTCCTCGTTTTCCAGTGCCATTTAGTCTATGAATATTTTGGGCCGGAAAATCTTTACTTGTTCACTTGTCAATTTAATGTGAAGCTACTAATTTGAAAGGCATAAATTAGAGAGAAGCAGCTAGTCTAGATTAGTGAATACTAATTTTTTTCTTGGGCTATTTTTACCAACTAATAGTAGGACCTGAAGTTATATTATATCACCCCTACGTAGGTGATTAGAGGATTATAATTATACTATCCTAAAGCCACATAATACTCTACGGCGGATAGAGTGAAATATATTTGATGCCGTGATTCTAATTCGTGACCCGCACACTGCGAATTGAGTACCTAATCAATTTGACTTGTTTATTACGTAACAATACTCCATAATATACTAATAAGTGAGTAACTTATCAGATTTTAGTGGTTTAAAGAACAGTCACAGTTAATAGAAGTTTCGTTGAAAAGAAATATAACCACAACTGGTTCGACTCTTTTGTCTTACATGTTTACCCAGAGGATTTGTTTTCAAAAGTATTGTTTGGGTTAAATACGATAAAACAGGTAATATATGTTTATCGTTTTCTAGAGTTCCTGACAAAAATACCTAGAGAAGCTACGGATTACAAACTCCATGGTTCAAGCTGTGGTCTGCCTCTGAGCATAATCAGCATTTTCAGCTGTGGGGTCATAAATGTAGTAATCAGTGCGTAAGTGTGTTTCTTATAGCAAAGCCACATCTGACTGTCCACCAACGAGAACCGAACTCCTGATTTTAGCGCTGTAAATCTGTAGACTTACCGATGTCCCAGCGGGGGACTGTAGTAATCAATCCCACTGTTAGACTTACCGATGTCCCAGCGAGGGACTGTAGTAATAAATCCCACTGTTAGACTTACCGATGTCCCAGCGGGGGACTGTAGTAATCAATCCCACTGTTAGACTTACCGATGTCCCAGCGAGGGACTGTAGTAATCAATCCCACTCCCAGTGTAGTAATCAATCCCACTGTTAGACTTACCGATGTCCCAGCGGGGACTGTAGTAATCAATCCCACTGTTAGACTTACCGACGTCCCACCTGATGTCCCAGCGAGGGGGACTGTAGCGGGGACTGTAAATCAATCAGACACTGTTAGACTTACCGATGTCCCAGCGGGGGACTGTAGTAATCAATCCCACTGTTAGACTTACCGATGTCCCAGCGGGGGACTGTAGTAATCAATCCCACTGTTAGACTTACCGATGTCCCAGCGAGGGACTGTAGTAATCAATCCCACTGTTAGACTTACCGATGTCCCAGCGATGGGACTGTAGTAATCAATCACACTGTTAGACTAGACTTACCGATGTCCCAGCGGGGACTGTAGTAATCAATCCCACTGTTAGACTTACCGATGTCCCAGCGGGGGACTGTAGTAATCAATCCCACTGTTAGACTTACCGATGTCCCAGCGGGGGACTGTAGTAATCAATCCCACTGTTAGACTTACCGATGTCCCAGCGAGGGACTGTAGTAATCAATCACACTGTTAGACTTACCGATGTCCCAGCGGGGGACTGTAGTAATCAATCCCACTGTTAGACTTACCGATGTCCCAGCGGGGGACTGTAGTAATCAATCCCACTGTTAGACTTACCGATGTCCCAGCGAGGGACTGTAGTAATCAATCACACTGTTAGACTTACCGATGTCCCAGCGGGGGACTGTAGTAATCAATCCCACTGTTAGACTTACCGATGTCCCAGCGAGGGACTGTAGTAATCAATCCCACTGTTAGACTTACCGATGTCCCAGCGGGGGACTGTAGTAATCAATACCACTGTTAGACTTACCGATGTCCCAGCGGGGGACTGTAGTAATCAATCCCACTGTTAGACTTACCGATGTCCCAGCGGGGGACTGTAGTAATCAATCCCACTGTTTGGTTAAGAGTAGCCGCATATGCAGTGAATGCTATTGATTAATTGCCTTCCCTGTGGTCAACAATCCTAAATTATGTATCTTTTATTTTGTTGCTTTAGTCCATATGTCGCATCAAGTGCCATTTATTTTATAAGTACCATCACAAAGCAACATACCATACGCAATTCACAGCCCCCCTTACTTCCACGGAAAATATGGAAAAGGAGAAAACACGATGGCGCCCCTGTTGGCAGTATGTGACAACTTTGGTATTCACATCTACTTGATAGCCTTAGGACATGTAATCAGTTTCACTCTCCTTTGCAAAATAAAACACGATGAACTACGAAACTTTCTAGAAAAGTACACCGTATACATATTGATAATTAACTTGCCAAATTTTGGAAAATAACAAGGTCTGCTATATTTAAGATATAATGATTAATTTGAATACTTTATTAATGACACTTTGAGATCAACTTAAACATTGCACGGGGATAACAGCTCAATAACATTCCTGTAATTATTACACCTATAACACCGAAACTTGATGAAGAAATCGTTATTCACATATATGTTCTATATTTTACACAACACTGAAACTTCATGGAGTCATCATTACTAACTATATGATTTACATGTTACATATATAACATCGAAACTAGATGGAGAAATTCTCACCTCATATGGTCTGTCTGAGGACACTTATACCTTCGTAACTTGACATCACTTAAGATTTCATAATATCTGTATCTTTGGTCTTTAAAGACATAATATTTTCAGGTATAAACAAAACCAGCGTTATAATTTATGTACCTCATACATTAACTAATACTCTGAGGACAACTACTATTGCCCATGCAATATAATTATTTAATACGTTGATAGAAAAAATGTTTATATAAAGTGACGGGTGTTTCGGTTCAATAGTTTTGTATTCTGAAAATACGATCGTTGAACGCTTCGTACAGATCTGCAGTGGAATGTTTTTTTATATTTTAATGTAGATTCTTAGAAAAAATTTTAAAATATTTTTAATAAGCAGAGAAAAAGAAGCCTACAAACTGTTTCACAAACACGGGCGGGGTTTGTCGAAGTCTCGTGAATCTTGAATATAAAATGTTGTACCACCTAAACTTTCATCTTTTAGCATATAAATATTACACCTATTTTATTTTCTCGTTTCGCTCTCCTTTACATTTATCTTCTTTCAAATTTAAACAAATTACATGTCTACTTGAAGAAGAGGTACATAACGCTATTATAAATTCAAACATTCATGAATTGTTCAGTCAATTCAGAGTAGTCTTTCATGAAGTGTCCAGAGTCAATTCAGGATAGTCTTTCACAAATTGTTCAGTGTCAATTCAGGGTAGTCTTTTACGAATTGTTCAGTGTCAATTCAGAGTGGTCTTTCAAGAATTGTTCATAACTCAATTCAGGGTAGTCATTCACGAATTGTTCAGGGTCAATTCAGGGTATTCTTCCACGAATTGTTCAGAGTCAATTCAGAGTAGTCTTTCACGAATTGCTCATGAATCAGTTCAGGGCAGTCTTTCACGAATTGTTCAGAGTCAATTCAGAGTAGTCTTTCACGAATTGTTCAGAGAAAATTCAGAGTAGTGTTTCACGAATTGTTCAGGGTCAATTCAGAGTAGTCTTTAACGAATTGTTCATAACTCAATTCAAGGTAGTCTTTTACGAATTTTTCAGAGCCAATTCAGGGTAGTCTTTCACGAATTGTTCTGAGTCAATTCAGAGTAGTCTTTCACGAATTGTTTATGAATCAGTTCAGGGCAGTCTTTCACGAATTGTTCAGAGTCAATTCAGAGTAGTCTCTCACGAATTGTTCAGTGTCAATTCAGAGTGGTCTTTCACGAATTGTTCATAACTCAATTCAGGGTAGTCATTCACGAATTGTTCAGAGTCAATTCAGTGTAATCTTTCACGAATTGTTCAGGGTCAATCCAGGGTAATCTTTCACGAATTGTTCAGAGTCAATTAAAAGTAGTTTTTCACGAATTGTTCATGAGTCAGTTCAGGATAGTATTTCACGTATTGTTCAGAGTCAATTCAGGGTAGTCTTTTACGAATTGTTCAGTGTCAATTCAGGGAAGTCTTTCACGAGTAGTTCATGAGTCAAATCAGGGTAATTTTCCACGAATTGTTCAGAGTCAATTAAAAGTAGTCTTTCACGAATTGTTCATAAGTCAGTTCAAGGTAGTATTTCACGTCTTTACGAATTGTTCAGGTCAGGGTAGTCAATTCAGGTCAATCCAGAGTAGTCTTTCACGAATTCATAAGTTCAAATCAGGGTAATTTCCAGGTTCAGAATCAATTCAAAGTAGTCTTTCACGTATTGTTCAGAGTTCTTTAGGTTATCCAGAAATAAATGTGGGAATTCTCAGTAAGTTTTGTAACCTAAAAAGTGCCCTGGTCAAGAAGGACTTTCGTCTGATTTTCCTTTACTACTTTAAACTTGGACAAAAACATCAACCAGGCATTCGGCCATGGGTCTGTTACTGAAGGTACAATTTAACGTAGACTTCAAAGGTTTCGACATGGAGATGAAAGCCTTGAAGTCCACGAAAGTCGTGGGAGGAAGACATCCTTAAATGAAAACACATTAAGGGAAGCAGTTGAGATAGACCCTCGCACAACAGTATTTGTGCTTGTAGAAAAGCTAGACACAAGCAAATCAAGCCTTGCCAGCCACCTGAGTGCGAATGGAAAGAAATGAAAGTTGGATAAGTGGGTTCCGCGTGAGCTGGCTGAAGATTAACAAAATCGGCGTCATGAGACCTGCCAAGGATGACACTCTAGAAATTGAACGAATTGGGAATAGAAGTTATGCCTCATCCACCCTATTTCCCAGACATTTCCCCTACTGATTTTCATTTTTTCAAGTACTTTAACAACTTTTTGAACAATAAATGCTTTCAAAATCAGGCAGTTTCAGAAGTAGTTATCAGGGAGTTCACTGACCGTATAAACTCTGATCTCTACAGCAGGGGCATAAACAACAACGTTACAGATTGGCAAAAGTGTGTCGGAGTAAATCATGCTTACTTTGATTAAAGCATATTTTACAACACTGGGTTATATG
This sequence comes from Tachypleus tridentatus, assembly GCF_004210375.1. Classification (NCBI taxonomy): domain Eukaryota; kingdom Metazoa; phylum Arthropoda; class Merostomata; order Xiphosura; family Limulidae; genus Tachypleus; species Tachypleus tridentatus. The sequence continues at coordinate 30,995,429 of NC_134834.1, forward strand.
TTTCCAAACTTCGCAATTCAAACACGACTTTCTTTCTGGACATCCTAGTATTTTTACTTCTCTATCATCGTCACATTCTGCAGTAGTTCAATTCACTTCCTTTGTTTAAATAGCAGAGCACTTGCTTTAAATTACTCATAACTGACTTCGATCTCGATACAAAATTTCTGTGGCTTATTTTCCTAACATTAATGATTGTTTAACCTCAGCAATTTTGTGGAATTCTATAATTTATGATCACGTTAAAACGTATATCGCTTAAATAGACATGCTTAAATATTGAAGTGAAATGGTCCTTATGCAATGTTAAGTTTTCGGTGACATAATTTTATCCTTAATGTCATTCAGGTTTTGGCAAGGATCTCATCTGGCAGCAATTCAAGTTTTGAAGATACACTGGACTCTTGATTTAATATCAAATTAATTGATCTGATTACTATATAAAAATATTGGAGTAATTTAAAATGCTGCCAAATGGAACAAGTAACACATACTCACAATAGCTTTCAACCAACAAAACTTCAGAATGATATTGTTTGAGTATTTTACAATGATATAGTCTAAACATTATACAATGGTATTGCTTAAATATTTTACAATGATATTGTTTAACTGTTTTACAATGATATTGTTTAATTATTTTATAAAGATATTGTTTAAATGTTTTACAATGATACAGTTTAAATGTTTTACAATGATACAGTTTAAATGTTTTACAATGATAATATTTATCTGTTTTACATATTAATGTGGCAGGACTTGTATTTAGCGCACTCTGACGTAGTTGTGGTCCTTCTTTCTTAACCTGTTTGTATAAAAAACGTTTGTTCAGTAACATTGTGCTCACCAACCATACTCACTCTTTCAGCCGTGTGGACGCTATAATGTACAGTAAATCCCACTATTCGTTGTGAAAAGAGTAGCCCAAGAGTTGGCGGTGGGTAGTGATGACTACCTGCAGGTAGTCTCTAGTCTTACACTGTTAAATTAGGGACAGCTAGCTCAGATGGCCCTCGTGTAGCTTTGATCGAAATTCAAAACAAACAAACAAAGCATTGCGCTCCTCGACTTTCCTGCTGGCAACACACAACATGAAATTGTTTAATTTTCGACGAGTGCTATTTGCTTGATAAAGCAGGCTAGGTAATATAGAAATCGGCATTTGCTCGCCGGTCGCAAGTTACTGGGATTAGGAGGTCCACCAAACTATGTGAATGTAACGTAGGTAAACATCTACGTAACAAGAATTCGACTTGGGTACCCTTGAGTCGCTACTTTCACACAGATGTTGTAAATCAGTATTGTTTATAAGTTGTGGTATCAACAGTTCCTTGCCCTCAGCGATATCGAAGCAACAGAACAAGTCGAAATATTTTTGTCTGTAAACCGGTTTATCGATGCAAGGCCTTGAACTTGACCAAGCCCTAACTGTATATAGAAATGTTTAGCGAAGTATGCCAGGGTCTAAAGTTCTATTTAACCTCTGGATAAGAGAAGAATGAATTCTAAACACAAACTGACTTCTTCAATAAAGAATAATCACGTATAATGTGTGATATTATAGACTAGCGTGAGGTTAGGAAACTGAAAGTTAAAGCCACTAAATTCTAGTAGGGCAGTGACACGGAAATACCAAATACATTTTGTGGAGGACTCGGTGGACCGTGATGTGCAATTCTAAATCAGATAGTTATGAATGCAGTTGCAAGTAAATGAAAACTTGTTTACATGTATGTATATGCATGTACATATAAATATCATATACGTATAATTATATTCCTTTCAAATAAAGGATATCGATTTCATACACACGCGCGCAAAATTAGAAAATAATAATAATTCGTTTCGTGAAATAAGAATACAGATGCATCACGCACTACAGTTCTGAGCTTCTATAGTGGCAGTTGTAATTTAACTAGAACACAATTCAATAATTAATCTTATTGTTGCCAAACAATCTAACAATTTTCTTATATCTGAAATAAAACTACGTACGATTAATTTTGTTACATTTAAACATGTTAAAATTTTAGTATCGCTTATGAAAGATATGTTATTAAACATATTTATGCAATTTTGTCGATGTCATTTTGTTTACACAGTTTTTACTTTTGTTTATATAAAAGCCTATTGGCAAGGTGATATGTTTTCAGACTTACGATGCTAGGAACCGAGTTTCGATACTTATGGTGGGCAAATCACGGTTAACCCTTTGCGAATTTTTGTGTTTAACTTCAAACATTTAAATATTTATATAAGAACATTCATTGTTAAATTCATTATATTTAAATAATTTTTTATATTACCATTCATCTAAAAATAATAATTCTTATCCAATTCGTTGTTTCTACACAGTTTTACGGTTTTCTTTATGTAGATATAAATATTTGTCACAGATGTCACTGTACCTAAACAGTGTGATACTTTTAACTTAAGCCCGGCATGGCCAGATGGTTAAGGCACTCGACTTGTAATCTGAGGATCACGAGTTCGAATCCCCGTCACACCAAACATGCTCGCCCTCCCAGCCGTGGGGGCGTTATAATGTCAAGGTCAATCCCACTATTCGTTGGTAAAAAAGTACCCCAAGAGTTGGCGGTGGGTGGTGATAACTAGTTGCTTTCCTTCTAGTCTTACACTGCTAAGTTAGGGACGGCTAGCACAGATAGCCCTCGTTTAGCTTTGCACGAAATTCAAATCAAACCAAACTTTTAACTTGATCCAGAAAGTTAATTGCGTTTGCTCTCCTTGTTTCGAAGTGATCTGGTAATTTTAATTTCATGTATAAAATATATTTATGATTACCTCCATTGTATTTTAAAAGTTAAACTCATCGTACTTTAACAGTTTGACCTTTTTTTAACCCTGTCCACAGAGGATCATACTATTAACCTCTTTATTTCAATTCTTCGATATTTTATCATTTTACGGAAATATTTTCGGTCAGACTCTGTGTCCTTGTAGGGAGTGGTGGATTTAAGATTGTGTGGGCGCAGGGCCTAATAATTTTTTGTGGGCTCTACATCCAATGTAATTTTACATTGAATAAAATTATCAGTGGGCCCCATTAAGGCCATGGACTCTGGGACTGAGTCCCCTTTAGCTTCTACCTAAACCTGCCACTGCTTGTAGCCTCTGTAAAATCATTTACGTGGGTAATTTGGATAAAATATATGGTATCATTGATGTTATTTTGCCTTCGTTGTTTCTTTTGAAGTTACAGAGGTAACCATTTTGTCATTATTTCGCATTAACATTCGTTTATATTTTCTAATCGAAATAAATTTCCTTTGAAAAGTTTATATTCTTGTTTATCTTCCCTTCCACGCTACTTTTTCATTTTGCTGCAATAATATATATATATATATAGTAGTCGTCTAATGATGGCCTATTTACACTTGTGAGCTTACGAAACAGATTTATTCAAACACAGAAATGTATACAAAAAAACTACGCAGTTTACTCCCGCGCCTGCATATTTTTTAAAAAGAAAACGCGCCAGCACTGACGGAAAATATTTTAGAACAAAAACAGCTCATGATGGACTGTTTATTATACAACTCGTAATATCATTGTCAGTAAGTAACTAAATCTGAAACGACAAGAACAAATTGCACTTCAAGAAACGTAAATAAATGTAAACGGTATAGACTTTGACTTATCTTTTATTACTACGCGTTTTGTTGTACGCAATAAATTCTGTGAGACTATTGCACTCTGATACCACTTATGACGTATCCAGCAATGTAGATTTCTTTCAAATAGAAAAGTCCGTCTATTTCACACACGTACGCGTCGTGAAATAAAAATATATGTATGTAGAAGCATCCCGCACTAGGTGTTACGTTTTCGACTTTCGCTGTCTTATGACAAAGATGTTACAATTCACAGACATTCCAAAGAGACATTTTCGTTGCCAATGAGGTATTAATTATATTATATATCAAACAAACTACAACATTTTTATCATTAAAACAAACACAAAAATGGCGTTTATTCTAAAAATAACATTTCGCAGATTTACAGTTTAACAGAAGGCAATTTGAAAAAGAATTAAACAAAAGGTTACGTGAAATTGACGCTGCTAATTCATACCTGTACATTACTGTAAGAATAGATGTTAAATATGTTGTACAAGGTAGAGTGAAACTCACCTTAGTCCGTTAGGCCTCATGACTGACAATGATTCACTGTGAATAAATACAGAGAATATTATTTATACAAAGACCACGTGGTTTTCTTGTTTTCCCACTGTGGATCGTAATCGGATCGCTGGAAGTATCTGTCGAAATGACTACTTGTAAAACAACAATGAACATGCCAAATTCACAGTGAAAGGAAGGATCCTACTGCTAAAATATGAGAATGAAATCACCTCATTTCGTATGTACGATGCGATCTTCTGTAAAAGTTTATGGTTTCTTCAAAACTGGCTGGAACTGGTCCAGGATGAGTCGAGTTCTCGATCTTAGGTCAAACCTACTCACAAGAAGTCGAAAAAATAAAGTTCTAGTTAACCCCACATTATGCCCGCGATGATGGCATGGAACAAATGTTTAGGATGGTGCCGATCAGCAAGCATTTATTTGTCCCTACGGTCATGTCCGAACAACTAACCCATGTAACTCTGGCGAGACGAGAGTTGTGTAGATCCTGCCGCAACGCGGCGCCTTTGTTTCTGTTGATGGTTTACCTGTCCAGTCGCACCGGATGTCATTTTGCAGACGTTAATATACGGTGGCTCAAATGGATTACTAAACGCTACAAATACACAGCTTAGTCCCAGCATTACCAAACCTACTTTCTACTGCCACACTAAAACTGACATTGTTTCAATGAGCGTATAACTCTAGAAACAACAGAAATAGTTTCAAACTAAGTTGTTTCAAACTAATTTCTTCTATGCTAGATTTTACTAAACTTTAAAGTAATTTAAATAATAGGCCATAAAATTGTTGAAACCTACTAGTAACATGTTTCCCGACAAACACGTACATGGACTGCCCATCCTGTATACAGAAAACATCATATGTATCATATGATGTTTAATCTTACAATATTATTCGGCGAAAAATTGCCCCCTACAGTGGCACAGCGGTATGTTTACAGTCGTACACTGCTATAAACTGGGTTTCGATACTCGTGATTGGCAGAGCACATATAGTCAATTGTGTAACTTTGTGCTTGAATACAAACAAAGAAACAAACGGTGAAAATTATCCAGTATATAAAAATGCATGATAATTCATAATACCTTTAAAATGTTTCAGAGATGTGTTTTCAACTATACTGAAAGAAACGAGTAAAATAAATAGTACTTTATACCTGAATAATAAAATCCAAGTTAATGAAAGTTTCCATTTAAAATATGTCTTCCATCAACAATGCAGCTGAGGGTAATTTTTTGTTCATCCAGTAGATGGTATACATTTCCATTTACCATGACGGATGGATATATTTCTTTACATCAACAACCACACATTTTAACCAAGTTCGTTGTTTAGCCTCCACTAGAAAGATTTGACACTTTTTACTGCGTGAAAAAAAAAGAAAGTTACTTTTACCTTTTGAAGTTTCTAGTTTTCCACCAATACGAGAAAGTGATGCTATTGCTCAAAACGGCGTACACTGTACGAACGCGTTACAACATATACAAATGTTTTTTTAACAGAGTAAAGTTTAATTATTAAAAATGAGTGCTGTCGGAGTAGCACAAGGAACACCGATATCTGGAAGTCTTCTCAAGGTAAACAACAGAGATGTGAAGCCTAAAAGGAAAGTAACATAATTACAGTTTTTCTTTAAACAACGCCGGAACTCTTTCGCAGATATTACTACTCTTTTGTTTCCTTCTGTTTCCGTCAGTATTTTTAATCAGAAATTTCTTTTTTTAATTATTGAAGAACTTTATAAAAGAAAGTGTACTTTTGAGACAAAAAGCTACAGAATATTATTCAACATTAAAATGTCATTATAAGCCACCGTAGTTTTTGGTGTGTTTTTTTTTCTTTTTTTTCTACGGGAAGCAGGTGTGGGCAGGTTGAAGTGGCCTGTTTTGTAGACAATATGTGATGCCGACACAACTCCCTACCACCTTCAACACAACCCTCACTTACAAAAAGGAGGTCATATGGAACCCATCGCGTGAGAATAATTTTAGTGAGAAAGTTCACTTTTATTAACTCAACTTGCCAACTGAGTATATTCATCCTGAAAATATAACTTTCTCAACAGCTTAATTCAACGCTCCGTCGACTGGATTAGTTTATATATCTTTCATTACCTTATATAAACACCTACTTAAAAATATTATATGCTTTCTTATAAAAGTGGAGAGCTGTTTTAGTGTATTTATAAAGACATAGGCGCATACGAAAATCAAGCAAACCTTTGTTTGTATTTCTTTAGTATAATTAAAAAAATATTATTTGTAAAAATTACTTCTGGAATATTACGTTACTCTATAATTAATACATTCCGTACACACATAGGTTTCCAAGATATATGATAAAACATGAAAAAATTACGTGCTAAACAAAGTATATGTTGCTTTAACGTGTTTGTGCTTGTTTTACGACTGTGTGTTCTACAGACATGAAGTAACAACAAAAAATAAAACAATATTTACCAGACAGTTTCCGTCTACAGAAAACACAGCTAAAGTTAAAGGGAGGGGAAATCGCATAAAATATTTTACGCACATTAACTTTATTGTGAAAAATATATAATTTTAAAACGAATTTAGTATTAGTATATTCCACTTCGCTGTTTTAAGTTTTTATTTTATACTCTTTTAACTGTTTAACGGACTGTTTTGTAGATATCACATTTAACAATAAGCCTGCAGTTATTTCCCATACAAGAAACACTCTGTGCACAAAGAAAGACTTGCTGAGTCAAGCTTTGAATATTGTATGTCTCACTGGTAGTGTTAGTGACCTCTGGAAATGAAGAAGTGAACGTGAATATGGCTGGGGGCACGTTTATCTAATTCTTTAGTTATAGGAGTTTCTCTTGAATAGTGTTTTAATTGTTTTGAATTTCGCGCAAAGCTACACGAGGGCTGTCTGCACTAGCCGTCCCTAATTTAACAGTGTAAGACAAGAGGGAAGGCAGGTAGTCATCACCACCCACCGTCAACTCTTGGTCTACTCTTTTACCAACGAATAGTAGGATTGACCGTAACATTATAACGCCCCCACGGCTGAAAGGACGAGCATGTTTGGTGCGACTTGGATTCGAACCCGTGACCCTCAGATTACAAGTTGAACGCCTTAACCCACCTGGCCATGGCGGGCCCCTAAAATTGGAATGGAGATTCAATAGATCCATTATGGAGTTCATACAAATGTTCAGTTTTTCATTTTGAGTGTTTTTTTAACCCTATCTTAGCAATTGTTGATGGATCTTCACCAAATCTGGCATAAAGGCTTGTTGTATTCATGCGGAAATACATTTAAACTTGCGGTTTCGTATTTTGTTTTGCAGCTTTTTTTTTGTAAGCGTTTCTGCTTTTACTTTTTCTGTAACTATATATAAAGGAAGTAACTTTCCATGTCCCAAGACAACATTTCATTACACATGAATCTGCATAACTTCCGTCAAAGGTTTTCTGAAGTTCTATGATTAATTCTCTGAAATTATCTTTGTTCGTTTTAGAATTGGTCAGCCTTGGTTTGGCCTTCCCTTAGTCTTACACTGTGAAATTATGGACAGCTAGCGCAAATAGCCTTTATGTAGATTTGTATGAAATGTAAAACAAACTTTGGTTTGTTCCCTCTATGAGGCCCTCAAACGATGGGAGCACGAGGCACGAGGTAGAACCCGACAGTATATAGTAGCGGTCACTTAGATCAAGGCGAATTCAAAAGGGTAAAGGCAACAGTTGTGAGGAAACTCTAAAATGACCGGTCTCTGCCCAGAGTGGGGAAAAAAGTGTCATTTCAAAACATATGTATTACAGGCCATTTTCAGGCTCACAAACGCCGAAATAACTGAACATTTTATATTTGATTTCGAGAGGCAACTATTATCATGATGGATTAAAACGGGTACAACTAAATTATACATATAAGTAACAAATGTGCCTGAGTATTTTGAAGTTTCATTAAGTTAATTACAATTGAAAATAAACAGTCTTAATTTTGAGTAATATTTTAGTATATGTATTACGTAATTCCGAAATCAAGTGTTTCTTTAAACAGTGCCCGTGAAAATGGCTCTTAAGTTTTCATCAACTTTCAACCAATGGAATACACACACAAGTACAAACATGAAATGTAAAGGAATTTTTGGCACATGATTATCTCCGCCCAAGCCCAGTGATGCTGCGTAACGTATTTAGCCACGATAATTAATAATAATAATAATAATAATCAAGCTTTTTTGTAGAAAACTATTCAAACTGCTTTTTATGTACAAAAACATATTTAGACACACACGAACACGGCAGCAAACTACACCTGTTCGTAGAACACAATTTAGAGCTCAACCTAATGTTTTTCAAGAACCAAACCACATCATTGTTTTTATAATAATACTTATTTCATCATTCCAGTATCAATAATAATCTAATTTGCAAGCGGACAAGGAGTAATGACACATCATTTAATGCTACAACTTTTGTAGTTTGTTTCTTTTATAGCATAATAACAAGTACAACATTGTTGGAATAGTGTAGAGGTCGAAAGAGTTGTTAACCTATCAGACACACACACTCGCTTTCATGCATAACGAGCTACGTATGTTGTTATAGCAACGTCCAACAACCACGTAAATTGTGAATTAAAAAGGATGAGAAAATTGCTTAGAAAATTGAAGATGATTTCGCGCTCATACAACGCTTTTTGATCTACATGATTGGCCCGGGCATGGCTGAATGTTTAACGTACCTAAGCTATGAGTCTAGGGTTTCACGAGTCGCGTCCCTGTTGCAGTTAAAATGCGCTCCACACTTTCAGACTGTGAGCATGAAATAAGAGTGACAATTAAATCCTACTACAGGTAAGAAAATCATAGCCAGAAAGTTAGAGATGGCCGTTGTTAAGTATCTATTTCCTTCTAATGTGTCAGCTCAAAACCGGAGGCCCCAGGCATGGCCAGATGGGTTAAGGGGTTCGATTCGTAATCCGAAGATCGCGGATTCGAATCCCCGTCGCACCAAACATGCTTGTTTGGTGTGGGAGCGTTATAATGTGACGGTCAACCCCACTATTCGTTGGTAAAAGAGTAGCCCAAGAGTTGGCGGTAGGTGATGATGATTAGCTGCCTTCCCTCTAACCTCACACTGCTAAATTAGAGATGGCTAGCACAGATAGCCCTCGAGTAGCTTTGCGCGAAATTCAAAAAACAAACAAACAAAATTGCAGACGACTAAGCGTGGATAACCTTCGTGTAGCTTTGAGCAAAATTTTCAAACAAAAAAGCACTCATTCAGTGTAATAAGATAAACCGGGTTATCAAAGACCCTGCAACTTATAGATAAAACTAAACGTTTCTTTTTCAAGCCTACCATTTAACCTCACATTTTGTAATTTTTTGTAGTCTTCTTCTCTGCTACTTTCATACTTCAATAGGCAACCAATCAAACACGATTATTTAATGAATTGTCAAAGGAAGTTAGGCTTAGCATTCTTCACAGGTCACATACCGGTACCGCATTTCCGCCGTAACGCTTCAGTAACTCATTTAAAAGCCAAACTCTACCAACGTCCGTCCACTCCTGACTTTATTTCTTCAGCATAAATCATGTTACACCGGAACTAAAAACCCTTCTGGCGATTTCTCGCTGAACATACACTCATCTATTAAATAATCTTAATAAATATCTTCTACCTGATCATTTTTGTTCTTAGTTTTTGTTTTTTGTAAATAACAGTCCAGCTTACAGTATAATTTTGCAAGGATAGGTCTCCAACTGTCTGTTTGCAACTAAGCCTAAACTAAGTATTAAAATAGATACTCCAGTTGTAATCTCAATAAACATGCATCTTTATTCGACTACAATTGAGCTCATTTCCGAAAACATCACGATGATTTTATATGTCATACCTCGTTCTCTCTTAATAAGACTACTGCTATTTTAATGTAATACCAGGTCCTTCTAATAATGAAACTCGTTTTTATATCTAATACTGTCAGTTACGTATATCGCACTTTATAAATATATTTATTATATAAATTTAGATCATTCTTTAAAAAAATATATAACGAGGAAGAATTTGAAGTGACTATGAAGAGCAAATTGTTTGATACTTTTTTAGGATGTGGGATAAGTAATTTACCAAAGACAAAATCTTCAGTTAAGGATGTTGTTTTTTTTGTGAACAAATATTCTAGCTGCTAAGAAATGATGAATATATACAAAAGGGAAATGTTGTGCTTATTAGTTATCGAAACAGCCTCTTTCTAGAATAAACGCAATATTTTAATCGGCAAGTTACAAATATTTTAACGCAGTTATAAATAATTGTTGTTTTATCTAAATAAACTATTTGAAATACACACTTATTAATATCACTCAGCGCATCGTATATCACTGGTATATATAACAATGAATATTATAAAAAAAGTTCCTGTACCACGACAGGTTGGTTAGTAGTTGGTTTAAGGTCTTGCAATGCTGAAATGTGGGGTTCGAATCCCTGCGTTTAATAGTCTGGATATATATAACTCATTGTATAATGTTATGCTAAAAGAAACGAAATTTGCTCCTGTTCCCATGTTCTGGACGAGGTGCAAGAGACAATGATCAAAGCATGTAGCTCGCAAACTAAATTACTCCAATATTTTAAGTTAAAATGTCCAACATATTCTCTAATACAGTTTATGAAACATAAAGAATGCTGTACAACATATTTTATCAAAGGTCAAAATAATATTTTAAAATGTTGCTTATAAACCAAAAAAACCAATAAACAAAAAACCTTTTTTTTTTCGAATACAGTGCATCAAGAATACTCAAGCTCCAGATGGGTGATCGAGAAAAAAAAATGTGATATTTTAGTAGTTCCATCTAATATAGAAAACAACATTGCTCCAGAAATATCATTTTTTTGCTTATAAATTAAAATGTGGAGTAGGATTAAAAGTATTTTGTTTGTTTGTTTGTTTTTGAATTTTGCACAAAGCTACTCGAGGGCTATCTGTGCTAGCCGTCCCTAATTTAGCAGTGTAAGCACCGCCAACTCTTGGGCTACTCTTTTACCAACGAATAGTGGGATTGACCGTCACATTATAACGCCCCCACGGCGACGGGGATGCGAACCCGCGACCCTCAGATTACGAGGTCGCACGCTTTAACACGCTTGGCCATGCCGGGCCGGATTGAAAGTAACGAACAGAAAAAAAAAATCAAATGCAAAAATTACTTTTGTGATAAAAATAAAACTGTGATTTTCTACCAGTTCTACTTACTCCAGGTGTCTCAGAGGTAAGTCTGGGAGTTATGTAGCTAAAAAACGAGTTTCGATACCTGCAGTGGACACTCTGCAGATAGCCCATTGTGTTACTTTTTGCTTAATAACAAAAAACAAACAAACTTCACTTGGTAGGAAGTAAATTTGTTGGAAAACCGTTTTGTTGTTTGACTAAAGAATTTGTTGCAACGTTGATACAGTACAGAAGTATCATTTCATGGTTAGATCTGGAGGACTTCACTGACCAAATCAGACACTTTAACAGTTCTCTCATGTAACTGCAAGAGCTTCATTGCTGTGACGTAGCGCTAGTGTCATGTTTGTAATAATGTTATCTTCACAGAATTCCTACTTTAAAAGCAAAAATCAAAGAAAGAAGTAGCTTTCAACAGAGTGACTTGGGTAACTGTATCGAAACGTTCAACAGAAGTATTTTAACTCTAAAGAACTTTCAACAGTTCTTATAACTCTTTGTGAATGTTCAACAGAGTTTTTCTGGTAACTCTGTCGAAACTTTTAACAAAGTTTTTTTTTTTTTTTAGTGACTCTATATACCAAAATTCTCGAAAGAATTCTTTGAGTGATTTTACTCGGGTGTTTTACGGAATTAAGGGGTGGCTACACCTAAACATTCAAAATGAGTTATTTCAGAAACTACACTGGAAAGCTCAACAAATTTCTTTTAACTGCTGCAGAATGTTTAACGGAATCCTTCTGAAAACTATATCAAAATGTTAAAGACAAATCTTCTGATGACTGCATCAAAACGTTCAAGACAGTTCTTTGAGCAACTGTGCCAAAACACAGTGGATCATTTTGAAAAGCGAATCTGGTCACTTAACTCTAATTTTATTTATTTGAGAGAATAAAAATATTCTAAAAATTAAATTCATCCAGTACGAAGTATTTAACTTTAGTCAAACTGGCCTTCTTATATTTCATACCTCCTATGAAACTTTCCTGAAGTTAAGTGAAGCAAAATGCTCATGAATTTCCACATGAGAAATTTATTTGATTTCATTTCCAAGACTGATATGGGCAGCTGCCAATGTATCCATGTTTGGAAATCAGTGTAAATGTTTCAGAGATGTAAACGTAATTCCAGTTTCAAAAATTCAAAAAATAGTGGAAGTTATTTGCAGCAATTCATGGATGTTCTAACTGGGATGTAAATAAATTTAAACAGTATACACGGCTGTTCAGCTGAAACAGTGCGTGTTTGGCTGTTTGCCAGTCTCTATCGTGCAACAATCTCACGATTAAACCATCACAGCCAAAAGGAAAACTAGTTCCACTTCCAATTACTTAGTCCCACTTCCTTGGTGATTATTTTGAGAAGTACTTTTGAAGGAAACAGGTTTGGTTAGAGTTGTTGTTTTGTTCTAAACAGACTTATGTGTTTAATATATATATATATTATTTCATGATATTAAAGAGTCTTTCGTAGTTTGACACACTGAAAACAACTTTCTTAAACATAATCGTAATTGATTGAGCAGTTAACATAGTTTTAAACAGAAAGAAATTTCATTGAACCAGTAAATATAAAAAAACAAGTTGAACAGTTTGTTGACTTTTCTATTCATTCCTGTTCTTCATTTAAAAATCGAGAACCGATAACTTATTCTCGGAAAATTCTAACACAATCATGGTAACATATACGAATTTGATATACAAGGACAATAGGAGGAGCGTAATTGGTAACAACTTAATAAAGGAGTAAACTACTGGACACGTTTATTGTGTGTTTGTGATTCACGTTTTATTTAGTGGTTTAGAATCAAAGAGAAGCCATCGATCATAAGATCAGCTTTTCACTTACAGCGTGGCCCAAATCTCGGATATTTATTAATGTTTTTAAATATTTAAAATATTATCCAATGTTACACTCAACCTAAACCATATTAGGAATGTTTAAAACGTGCTTGATTTAATGAGATTGTACCAGTTTGGGGAAAATAAAAATTTATACAAACAGTATTACTGAATATATATTTATACATTTTACTTTTTTTTTACTGATTTTGTTTGAAATTTTCTCCACGTAGTCTGGAATAAGAATTCTAAATTTCGAGTTTTATTACGCACGTGTCAAACATAAAGGTTTATAATACGAAAGTTGGTTTTAGTACAGAGGCTAAAAGATGTTTTACGTATTTTAGAAAATTAATTCTAAGACGTCTTAAAACATAATTTTTAACACAGAGAATTAACAATATTTTGTATCCTCAAGACCAAGAATTCTAAAATGTACATCTTGACATACACTTCTTAGAACTCAGACTTAAAAATACTCTGCGTCTTTAAGATTTCTAAAACATAAATATTAAAACACAATTCTCAACACACAGACTTAAGGACGTTTGCATCCTCCAGACCAAGGATTCTAGAACATAGATCTTAACACACACTTTTTAGAACTTAGACTTTAAAATGCTCTACGTCTTTAAGATTTCTAATATAAATATATTCTCTTATAATTATAAGCACGCAGGTTTGTAACCTAGCAATTTTGCATTATTATTTGTTAACATTAACATAATTTATGATAATGTCATCTAAAATCTCGAATCTTTAAACCACACCTAAATTTATTTTGACAACTAGTTCTGAAGAGAAAACTAGAAACAAATTAATTTAAACCTTTTTGTACTGTTTTATAATAACTTTAACTGATACTTAATTAAGGCCCTGGTTGGCCTTGTGGCAAAACCCTACATTTTAGCTGGCATACTAGATTCGAATTCTTACAATATCGCAAAAAAGTTCACTGCACTTTAAGCTGTGAGTGCACCATAAGAGTAAAATTCAATCCTTTATCCTGGGTATACTGGTTGTCTTCCCTTTATTCGTCTGCTTGAAATTAGGGACGGCGGCAATAAATGTCGTAACTTTAAAGTTTCATTCGATTTAAGAAAGTGTTTACCTAAAATTAAAAATTAATCGCAGCTGATGAGCATAAGATTCATTGACATTTTGTTGAAGTTATTATTTGGAGCTCAGTTATCATTTTGGAATCTAAGAAAGTAAGACTTCATTTTAAAAGAACAATCAGAAAAGAGAGATATAACCGAAAGCTGATTGATTTAACAACCGCTTTTGATAACACTTTAAGAAATTGTATATTTATCTCCTAGAATATAATGATAAATCATTGGTGAAAATATTTGGTTAATAATTTATAGTAAGGACTTCATGTGGTTAACTGCTGTGGTTAGAAATGAAAAATATATGCATGCACAGGACGTAAAATGCCAAGATCCGTCGAGAGGCAGCAAGAAATTACTCCAAAAACAACTTTATAATCAGTAGAGCCTGTGATAACTGAGTATTATCTATCCGCTGATAAACACACGAAAGAGTGTAACATACCACAATATGGAAAGTTTATTAACTGGACAAAGTACAATCCTTAAGAACACATAATATATAATTACATTAATTCCAAACATTGGGTATATGACAGCATATATTAAAAAAAAGAGAGATGACGAAGGAAGGTCACATTGACGAAGTTGCAGAAAGGTCATATTGACGAAGTTGCAGGAAGGTCACATTCTGCGAACTTGGTTTGATTTCCAGTAGAAGAATTAACTGCAATTTCGAAAAGTAAATTTTCTTTTTTATATACATACTCATTACCTCTCTCTTAGCACCTTCATTCTCTTATCTTCTCGATCACGTCCAATCTTCTGTGAGTTTACGATATCCTCATCCTTTAAAGTTGGTGTGGTTTGTTTTAAATTTCGCGCAACGCTAATCGAGGGCTATCTGCGCTAGCCCTCTCTAATTTAGCCGTTTAAGACAAGAGAGAAGGCAGATAGTCACCACTACCCATCGCCAACTCTTGGGCTACTCTTTTACCAACAAATAATGGGATTGATCGTAACATTATAATGCCTCCACGGTTGAAAAAGTGAGCATGTTTGGTGTGATGAGGATTTGAATTCGCGACCCTCGGATTACGAATCAGGCGCCCTAACCACCTGGCCATGCTGAGCCCCTTTAAAGTTGTTTTGTTTGTTTGTTTCTGGTGGATTTTACAAGAAATAGAATCATGAGATTGCAAAACCGAATGAAATTCGAAACATTGAAATAATTCAATCGTAACAATACCCGTAGCTCAGTGGTAAACTTCATGGTGAGTAGCATTAAAATTCAGGTTTCGATACCCCATTTTACTTCAGTAACGTTCTTTCCACTTCATCGACAGCCGTAATTTTATGGACTTATAATTCTACAATGTGGGATTCAATTCCCTAGTAGACGTAGCAAATAACATAATCTGGCTTTTCTCTAAACCAAACAACCATTTTCTTTGAAAATAAAAATAAAAATTGCATGTGCAATAATGGAAGCTGTGTTTTATGTATAGTTGTTTAATTACATAGTGTAGTTAAATACATTTTGACTTTGAGAACTTATCAGTCACACATGTAAAAATATTACAGTAAACTTAAATAAATATAAATTTAATACTAATACTAATACTGGTACTAATTTTAATACTATTAAAAGATTTATAAATTTCCCCTGAAAATACAGTTTGGGAAAAATTAGGCATTTCACGTTGTTGTGAAAATAAAAGAGGGAGAATTAATTTGTTTTAAATGGAAGGCATTTTCAAGGTAGTAATATAAGCAATCAGTCGAAAGTTTATGCTAGTGTCCACGTGTCTAAAACATTCCAAAAAGTAAATAATAATAGTAACAAATTACAACTTACCGAAGGTCAATGTAGATGGATTTTTGCTCATTGGACTTTAAAATTTCTTTTAAATTTGTTATTAGATAACCCAAGTTCTTCGTCCTAAAATACAGACAGAATACATTGGTCAAATACTAAAATAGAGAAAATATGTCTTCGATATTGAAATAGAGAGAAAACTATAAAGTTTTGCTATTGAAATAAGAACACAGGACACAAGGTTTTAGTACTAAAATAGAGAAAAAATACACGGAAAATATGTATACAATATTTTAATACTGACATGAGATTAATACGCAAGGTTTTGGTACTAAAACTTAGGAAATCACAGGAATTTCTTTCTCTTATTATTGCAACGCCACAGGAGAACATGTTTTAGAGGGATGTTACAATACAGCAACAACGGTTAAAACAAGAACCTTATACACAACTAGCAATATTTTTATCGAATTCTAATGATATTTAACTTTCAAGCGTTACAAAACGTAAATGAATGTACTTACAAAGAATAACTCTTCAAAACATCGAATAATTGTTTTCTTTCAGTCTCATTTGGTATAAGAATTTCTGCCTAGAGAGGAATATCAACAATATATAAAATCTATGTATGTATATATGTATGTGAGCATTAGCAACAAACTTATTATTAGTTTAACTATACATTGGAAGAAAAGCTTTAAAATAAGAAAGATATATGAACTTGAATTACTTGAAGCCGTGATAAATATGCAACACCCATTTTATTATTAGGCCCGCCATGGCCAGGTGGATAAGGCACTCGATTTGTAATCCGAGGGTCGCGGATTCGAATTCCTCTCATACCGAACATGCTCGCCCTTTAAGCCGTTGGGTCGTTATAATATGACGGTCAATCCCATTATTCGTTGGTAAAAGGGTAGCTCAAGAGTTGGCGGTGGATGGTGATGACTAGCTGTCTTCCTCTAGTCTAACACTGCTAAATTAGGGGCGGCTAGCGCAAATAGACTTAGCTGTACGTGAAATTCAAAACAAACCATACAAACCCTTTTTATTACTAACGTGAGATCTCAGAAAAAAACTAAAAATATGTCAAATGGTTTACTCTTGTGCATTAGGGATTTAACATTTAAGTTCTCCAGAGATGAAAGAATTCAATCAAAATTAATCTTATTTCACATTAGAATCTTTCTTTTTGAAGGTAAGTTTCAACAGTTAGTTCGTTTATAATTAAGGCACGGCATGGCCAGGTGGGTTAAGGCGTTCGACTCGTAATCTGAGGGTCGCGAGTTCGAATCCCCGTTGCACCAAACATGCTCGCCCTTTCAGCCGTGAAGGCGTTATAATGTGACGGTCAATCCCATTATTCGTTGCTAAAAGAGTAGCCCAAGAGTTGGCGGTAGGTGGTGATAACTAGCTGCCTTCACTCTAGTCTTACACTGCTAAATTAGGGACAACTAGCCCAGATAGCCCTCGTATAGCTTTGCGCGAAATTCAAAACAAACCAAACCTGCTATATGGATTATTTGGTTTCAGATGAGTGATAAGGACCCAGATTTTTTTAGACTTAATTAACCCCACCACCCTTTTCCCTAGATATTCGCACAACTTATTTCGCCTTCTTTCAATTGCGCTATGTTCTGGTTCAATAATTTGGCGCTGTTTTCTAAAAACGATGTCTGACAACTGCATTTCTGTATAAACTTTTTGAATTTTTAGAAATCTCTTTCTTACTCACAAAACCTAACATATTAAATATTATAACTTGAGGCCATGTTTATACATCCAATGAAGCTGTGGTCCCAATTTCAGTTTTAAATTTAACATAATGAACAACACATTTATATCTTCAAGCGAACAATTGAACAAACTTACAAAATCACAATATGGCAGCCATCCCAGCTTTATTTTTGTTCACATCTCCACTTCTAGATGACATTTCAGACTGATTTAAAATTGTAAATTACGATTTTTAGGCACAGAGAACGAGCTGCAAGAACGCGTAATATCGTTACACATACTTGTTTTGTTGTATAATATCAAAGAGATGATACCTCAGACAGTTAAACTGTCCACAGCTCGTCATGATACCTCAGACAGTTAAACTGTCCACAGCTCGTCATGATACCTCAGACAGTTAAACTGACCACAGCACGTCATGATACCTCAGACAGTTAAACTGTCCACAGCTCGTCATGATACCTCAGACAGTTAAACTGTCCACAGCTCGTCATGATACCTCAGACAGTTAAACTGACCACAGCACGTCATGATACCTCAGACAGTTAAACTGTCCACAGCTCGTCATGATACCTTAGACAGTTAAACTGTCCACAGCTCGTCATGATACCTCAGACAGTTAAACTGTCCACAGCTCGTCATGATACCTCAGACAGTTAAACTGTCCACAGCTCGTCATGATACCTCAGACAGTTAAACTGTCCACAGCTCGTCATGATACCTCAGACAGTTAAACTGTCCACAGCTCGTCATGATACCTCAGACAGTTAAACTGTCCACAGCTCGTCATGATACCTCAGACAGTTAAACTGTCCACAGCTCGTCATGATACCTCAGACAGTTAAACTGTCCACAGCTCGTCATGATACCTCAGACAGTTAAACTGTCCACAGCTCGTCATGATACCTCAGACAGTTAAACTGTCCACAGCTCGTCATGATACCTCAGACAGTTAAACTGTCCACAGCTCGTCATGATACCTCAGACAGTTAAACTGTCCACAGCTCGTCATGATACCTCAGACAGTTAAACTGTCCACAGCTCGTCATGATACCTCAGACAGTTAAACTGTCCACACCTCGTCATGATACCTCAGACAGTTAAACTGTCCACAGCTCGTCATGATACCTCAGACAGTTAAACTGTCCACAGCTCGTCATGATACCTCAGACAGTTAAACTGTCCACAGCTCGTCATGATACCTTAGACAGTTAAACTGTCCACAGCTCGTCATGATACCTCAGACAGTTAAACTGTCCACACCTCGTCATGATACCTCAGACAGTTAAACTGTCCACACCTCGTCTTTCAAGCGTTGCCAACTCTTCTGTTTCTTTGTTTGAGTTGACTGTTAATCTAATAACGCATACACGGCTCGAAACCAGAAGCTAATGACAACAGGACGTGTGTGTGTATGTTTTTTTATTGCAAAGCCACATCGGGGTATCTGCTGAGCTCACCGAGGGGAATCGAACCCCTGATTTTAGCGTTGTAACTACGTAGATATACCGTTGTACTAGCAGAGGACACGACAGGACGTGAATCATGGATCTTCAGTTTCACAGTTCGGTACGTTTGGCCAATAATTTATATAAGATTCTCTTATAAAAGGTCTCGGTATTTACAAAGTTATCAAACTATAATTTCTTGGAGTGCACTTTTTTTATTAAACACAATAAAAACTGACAAATGTTTTCTAGTGTGTAATTTCAAAAGAACTCGAAAGAATTCACACGGTGGGAGGCGAGAGAGGTAACGTTCCATTCCACTGATGTAAAGTTTCAACATGTTATTAGCATATTTTACTGCAGTATTTACCAAATTATTAGACCATTTTCCCTCTTCGCTAGAATTAAACAAGTAAAATATAAACAGTTTGTTTGTTTGTTGCAGTCTTTATCCAATCATAAACCATCTTCATACACGTTAGTATTAAAATGAGTAAAATATACGAAATACGGTTAGGTTATTTGTATGTTGTTAAAAGCGCAGAGCTACACATTTAGCCAGATATCTATGGAAAACAAATTCCTGGTCGCTCAGCCATCAGGAGACGACAAAATAAGTGAAATCTGTGTGGAATGGAAAACAATATTTTTGCAAATATGTACGTCATGATTATAAACTGTAAGCTATTATATGAGATAAAAATTGGAATACGGCTTAAATGGTCAATGAAAAAGATTTTATTACACAAATAGCCAATCGTGAAGCTTTGTTATTAACAACAAAAAGTACAGCACTTGATTAACTTACTTTAAAAAGGATAAATTATAAACACCCTACGAAATTGCGCTCCTCATGTACCAGCCTTAGAACGTATAACACGGACATAGCGCATATAATATATTATCTTACGTAGCACTAAACCTTAATACGTTACGCTAATAAGAATAGACATTTCAAAGAAATCGAAATTCTTGTTGTGACCTCCTCTCAACAAAATTAAGTTAAATTTTATATTTAAATGTGGAAAAAAAATGTTGTTATGGTTGATTTATTAGCGCATAGCTTCAATAGACTATCTTGTACTCTGTCCACCCCAAAAACCTATTGCTAACTCAAGGAGAGAGAATATAAAAAGTTACATAACCAACAAAATAAATATTAGGTGTACTTGTGAAATAACACAACAATGAAAAATAGGGCTTATGCAATAAACCCCCCTCCGAAGTGGCACAGCAGTATATCTGCTGACTTCCAACAATAAAAACTGGGTATCGATACTCGTGGTGGACCGAGCATAGATAGCCTATTGTGTAACTCTGTGCTCAATTCCAAACAAACAAATAGAAACAATAATATAGAGTTTGTTTAGCGATGAGTAAGCTGTACGATGACGAACTTAAAATGACAAAATTTGACGCTCGATTCCCCGAGATGGACAGAGCGCAGAAAGTATATTCTATACTTCTGCGATAAAAAAAATAATACGAAGAGAGTTCAATGGCATCTTGAAAGAATGTTCTACATAGGTTCTATCTATTAACTAGTAACGTGTTTTTACTTGCTTAAGTTTCAGAACCTTCTTAAATCAATAACGAACTAATTGTTCTTATCATTTGTTGTATAAAGTTTATACCTAGACATTTTGATAAATATCGTTGGAGCTAAGTAAAATCTTTGTGTGTATGTGTTTTCAGAGGAGATAAGAAGAAAACCCAAACGATACTTTTCAAATCTCTGGGAAACGCGGTTTATTTATCGAAGTCGACTCGACTACCTTATAAACCTCGAACTAGAACTCTCGAAGACGGATTGCAGACAAATTCTGATAGTAAAATTATTAGTGACTAAAGTATAACTATTTAATTACTAACAACTATGTCAATATTGCATTCCTCGAAATTTACAAGATGAAGTGGCTAAAGAAAATGTTTTTGAGACAGCTAAAAGTCGTTAAAAATAACTGTTTTAAGGAATTACGTAGAAAGAGTTAATTTATTTGTACTGACTTGAAATAATTAACGATTGAATAAGTGTTCGACCTGTTGCTCTTCTTAGGCGAACAATGGGTTATCTGTTCTGTGTTACCACGGGTATCGAAATCCGGTTTCTAGCTTTATAAATTTGGTTTGTTTTGAATTTCGCACAAAGCTACATGAGGGCTGTCTGCGCTAGCTGGCCCTAATTTAGTAGTGATAAACTAGACTGAAGGCAGCTAGTCAACACTACTCACTGCAAATTGTTTAGCTACTCTTTTACCGACGAATAGTGGGGTTAAACGTCACATTGGAAGGTTTTATGATTCCACCTTTTAACATCTGCTGTATTTCGGTGCTACCTATATTCCTACATAGCAGTTATTGAATCAGACTCACATTGCTCTTTCTGTGTGGTGGCAACTGGTTGCAGCTCTATTCAGTGAATTCTCTGGTCCCTCAAATACATCGATGTAGTTAACCAACTGGTCCATGAGACTTTGTAGCATATTAAGCCTGTATGACTGCACAGTCCTCAACTATAGCCTCAGATGGTAACCAAGTATTCACTGCTGGAATTAGTCATCTTCAGTTTGCTAGTCTCTCCAATGGAAAGCCAAACTTTTAGTTGTCCTTAATTGCTTAGCAACATCAAAATTCCATTCCCTTCATCATTTTACCGTATCGTCTATTATTCATTTCTTGCACAGATAAACATGCTACAGACCCATTCAAAACGATGAATTTCCCACGAAAACTTAAATCTTATTCCATGAGTGACGTTTTCCTTTTGTCTGTATGGAATTAGGAACAAAGCTACACAATGGACTGTCTCTGCTCTGACCACACAGGTATCGAAACCCGGTATCTAGCGGTTGCTCCCGCAGACATACCTCTGTGGTACTGGGGAAACACAAATTAATTTACGGAAAGCTTCTAAAATGATACCCTTCATTCTGTAGTTTATTTATTCTAGTAACTATAGATGTGCTTTTCTATTCACATCTGGTGTGCCAGCATTTGTCATAATGCAGTGAGTGTTCACTGGCTTGAGTGGTGACTTTACTTGAATTGTCTGATACATGGAGATATTAACGAGTGTTCTTGCATATCTTACGTCAACCAAAAACTCCAGTGACCCACCATGTATTCTTACTTGCATGTACCAATCATTACTCAACCATAAAAGAGCTTAACTGATTGTGACAACCTTCAGAAATAATTTTCTGCTGTCCGTATCTAACTTTGGTTCCTTTAGTTTACAGCCTGAGTGACAGCTTGCTGCCAGTCCTCCTACACTTCTTTTGCAATATGTTGGTCAGGATGGAGGGATCAGTCTATCTTACTAGGTGGTAAGATGTGAACAGTTTGCACGAAAACACCCTTGCAACCCAACCAACCAGAATATATGATTGAATCCTTTCTTCTGGAGATATATTGAGAAGCGGTATTGGCTGCATTTGTTATAGTGCGAATATCAGAAGAGAATTTCAATTGTTCTATGTAGTTGCTGGAAATCAGTTCATCTGTGCCATAACTCTAACAGATAATGGATTAAGCTACATTTTCAATGGATGCCAACCTCAATCATAATCACCAATTTTAGCGGAGAGAATCATATTCAGAGGCACGATAATAATCATTTTCTCTTCTAAAATTTGTTTGGGGTGATTACCTCAAACCTCATTGCCACAGATACAACCTATTTAGGGAACAAATATCTCATAACTCTAGACAATGAAACAAAGTCTCACCCAGATATTCTTCAACAAAGATGCCCTTGAGAATTTCCATTACCTTTACAGCGTAATCTTTCCCATAAAACTTTTGCAGGTTGTCTAAGAAAAAAATCTAATTTATTAAAGACATCCCTTCTTCATACCTTTAACTCAACTCGATGGATAACTAAGTTTTCTTTTAAGTCCAACTATTCGAAAATATCGATAGTGACTCAGTTAACATGGTGTACTACCATCAGGTATTTTACAGTATCAAAGAACAAAATGAGACTCAAGATCAGATGTTGTATCATCAGATCTAGGCAATCACGTGTCTGAAATGTCTCCAAACTGGTTCAGGTTCTCCTTGACTGCCCATTTAAACATTAAGAAAATAATGTGCTTCATTCCCACTATATACAGTCATGTAAAAAAGTTAGAACACCCTATGAAAGCCTGTGTATTTTTGTAACATTTTTGAATACATAGATATTTAATCTCGATTTTAACAATATTGAGAGATTTTAGGGATATAACTAAACAATTAAAACTGAAAAAAAAGACTTTTTAAGATCTTTTGTAAATGTCATGCTACAAAAATGCATATTCGAACTGAGGAACAAGTTAGGACACTCTACCCCTCAATAGCTAGTGTTATCCCGTTGGCTTAAATAACTGCGGCGAGACGCTCCTTGTCGCCATCTGCCAGTATCTGACATCGGTCTGAAGGAAGTTTGCCCCACTTCTCAATGCAGAATTCTGTCAGCTGTGAGATGTTTGAGGGGTTTCTTGCATGTACAGCCCGTACAATGGAATTAAGATCTGGGCTTTGACTCGGCCATTCCAGGACTCTCCATTTCTTAGTTTTCAGCCAGTTCTTGGTGGAGTTACTTGAATGTTTTTGGGTCATTGTCATGTTGCAGGGTACAGTTCGGCTTCAGCTTTAATTTTCTTACACATGGTTTCACATGATCCTCAAGCACCCTCTGATACGCATAGAATTCATGGTGGATTCTATGATTGTGAGCTGTCCAGGTCTTGCTGCAGCAAAGCAGCCTCAAACCATGCTTCACAGTTGGTATGAGGTTCTTTTCCTGGAATGCTGTATTTGGTTTACGCCAAACATGTCCTCTATTCTGGTGTCCAAATTATTCAATTTTGGACTTATCTGTTCAAAGAACATTAATCCAGAAGTTCTAGTCTTTGTCTACATTCTCTCTGGCAAACTTCAGCCTGGCCTTGATATTTCTCTTAGAGAGCAAAGGTTTCCTCCTTGCACACCTCCCATGCAAATTACACTTGTGCAGTCTCTTTCTGATTGCAGAGGCATGAATTTTCACATCAACAGTAGCCAGAGCCTGCTGTAGGCCCCGTGATGATATTTTAGGGTTTTTGGAGACCTCTTTTAGCATCTTGCAGTCTGCTCTCGGGGTGAATTTGCTTGGACGACCATACCTGGGCATGTTGGCAGTTGTTTTGAAACCCCTCCACTTGTTGACTACTTTCCGGACAGTAGAATGGCTGATTTCAAACACTTTTGAGATCTTTTTAGATCCCTTACCAAACTCATAAGCTGCTACAAGTTTCTTTCTGAAGCACTCAGACAGCTCTTTTGCTCTCATCATGGTGCTCACTCTCACTTAAACAGTCAGGAGCACACCAAACTAAATGTCTGAGGTTTAAATAAGGCAAGCCTCATTCACAATGCTGAGTACGATCTTCTAATCATGTGCACTTGGTGTAATACACCTATGTGTGAGTTGAGCCATTTTATGTGGGTATAAATGTGGAGGTGTCCTAACTTTTTCCTCAGTTCGAATGTGCATTTTTCTAGCATGGCATTTACAGAAGATCTTGAAAAGTCTTTTCTTCAGGTTTAATTGTTTAGTTATATTCCTATAATCTCTCAGTATTGTTAAAATTGAGATTAAATATCTATATATCCAAAAATGTTACAAAAATACACAGGCTTTCATAGGGTGTCCTAACTTTTTCACATAACTGTACATAAGTTGTTTGGCACAGATCTCCCCCAT
The DNA here is from genome assembly GCF_004210375.1 of Tachypleus tridentatus. NCBI lineage: Eukaryota > Metazoa > Arthropoda > Merostomata > Xiphosura > Limulidae > Tachypleus > Tachypleus tridentatus. The sequence continues at coordinate 31,020,445 of NC_134834.1, forward strand.
TTGAGTTCATGTTCAACCCAAGCTAAACAATATGGTATGCTGAGGATAACTTTGAGTAAGCTACCAATCCTAGAGTTATAGAATGATGAGATATTGGCTGCATCTTATTTCTGGCTCCTATCAAATTCCTGATCACCTATGTTTACCTCAATAAGTCGATCCTCTTCCTAAGAAGTGTCTCTGTTGCCTCACATTTCGTCTTTCTCCTCTGCAAGTACCAGTTGCATCAGTAGTTGGTGATGCAACTTGCAATGATGGACTTTATCTACCAGTAGTATTTTGCCCTTGACTTTCAGTGTTTGCTAGACAACGCCTTTTATAGAAAGTCTTTCTGCTGCTCCACCAATCACTAGGTTTCTTAGCTTATATTTACTGTATCGTGTGTCAGCAACATAGCTCATGTTGATGGAACTCATCCATGATCAGCATATTACTTCTTTTTTCTAGTCCTCAGCAGCCTTTGCTTTGGATCAAGATTAACTATTCTCCAAGTTGTATACCCTGTGCCCTGCGGGAAAAACCTTTTCTATGCAACAACAGATTTGAGGTAAAAATCAAGGCATTGGAAACTAGCACAAATTTCCACAATAGTAATATCTATTGTCACATCATAATAATTTATCTTTCCCTACTACTCTATGATATCAACAAGTAAACAAATTCCCTGCAGAACAGTTCGTTAGATACTTTGTCACAGAGTGTGTGTTTTTGCTTTCTTTCAAATTTTGATTGAATTTACCGTGAAGAAAATGTTGATACAATGTATATAACAACAATCAAAGTTACAAACACGAGGCAAAATGAAGGCTTTTTTTTTTTAGAATGAGTGTGTTAATCACGTAAGAAATGAGTGGAAAAGATTTTTCTTACCATTCTAATGTAAACTACCCCTGTAAGCGATCCTAAAAAGAAAGGTTATTGTAAATTAAAATGATCCATGCTAAAATTAAACAACGAAAGGAGTCTTAAGTTTAAACCCTACAATGAATCTAAGCAAAGTCTTACTCAAACCTAAGATATTTGAAAATCTGCCTAACAAGCGGTATCATGGTTTTAAATACTAAATATAATAATATTAACAAAACCACGTTTTCACATTACACTTCAAACATGTAATCTTCATCTACTGAGAGCACAAGGTTGTGACATCTCTTGGCCATTATCAAATTAGCCAACAGAAAAGAGAACCATCTATTTCAAGATGTCATGAACTGTTTTTCCTGCAAGAAAACATGTCTAATTGTCAATCAGTTGATACCCCTGTCTGTGCATCATATAAAGAGAACTTGGATTCTTTACTTGAGCAACTATCTGCATTGAAACTGTACTGAAATAAAATATGAATATTGTGAAAAAAATACAAATTAACTAAGAAAGTGGCTAGCACATGGTTTAGTCCTATACCACAATCCTTTGTTTCCTGAGAAGCATGAAGTTGTGGCTGTCACAAAAAAGTAACCCTGAATTTTAATATTATAAGCCCTTAAACATACTGTAAGCCCACCGAGAAGGAGCATGTATTTGTAGTAGAAAGTATGGTTGACAAAAATCTTTTAACACACATTTAATAAATTTTGCCATTTTTATACCATCTACTTTACTTGAGCAAGTATTAAGGAAATGGTTTACTTTTTGATGGCTCTCATGTGTTATTTTATAATTATTAGAGAAATTTATCGTTAAATAAATATAATAGCTAGGTAGTACTACCTACTGAACTTGAGAAAAAGAAATCAAACACAACAGGAATGGAAGTGGACATATGACACGATCCAGCTAACGATCATATAACAGACTAAGCCGTCTTGACTCTACATTGAGAATAAGTATCCTACATTACTGGCTTTCCAATTTTTCTTTTCGAAAAACTTGGTATTTGGATAGAACCTCAGCTTTTATAATTATACTTTTCCTTCAGTTAGGCCCAGCATGGCCAGGTGGTTAAGGCACTCGACTCGTAATCTGAGAGTCTCGGGTTCGAATCCCCTTCACACCAAACATGCTCCCCCTCTCAGCCGTGGGGGCGTTATAATGTGACGGTCAATCCTGCTATTCGTTGATAAAAGAGTAGCCCAAAAGTTGGTAGTAGATGTTAATGAATAACTGCCTTCCCTCTAGTCTTACACTGCTAAATTAGGGACGTCTCGTGCAAATAGCCCTCGTGTAGATTTGCGCGAAATTCAAAACAAACAAAACCCAATCCTTCAGTTAACTTTAGAAAACTACTTGTATGAATATTTTACAATTGGAAAAAACTGGATATATTTGTTTTGATTCATTTTTTCAAGTTCAATTGCCAATTTTTACAGTTATTTTATTTAGCGATAAATGTTTTCTCAAAACTTATTTGTTTACTTTTTGATATGATGGCGTGTGTATGTTATTAGGTTATAGAGAATATTATAAGTCTTTATAAATTTTGCATAGAATAATAATAATTATGCAATAAGTGGTCAAAGACTGTGAAGATTGTTTTGCTCTATGAAATTATGATAAATTTGTTATAGTTGCTGCTAGAACTAGGTAGGCCTGCTAAAGAAAGATAGGATAATAAATGAAAATAAACAGTTTCTGTTTCGGCTATTAGCTCGTTTTCGACTTTAGGACACTCTGATTAGCTGAAAACCGGAGATAGAGCAACTGAGCCAGGTAGCTCTTAGTATTTAGCTTCTGATTACCTGTAGGAGCATTTTTTTATTATTCACTTTATACACAATTGTATAACACACAAATAAGAGTAATCTGCATGTTACGGTCATCTAATTTTCGTTTATTATTGACTGGTAATTTTTGTTTCTCTCTATACTTTATCTTTTTAATTAAAGGAACACCATATTCATGTAAGAAAGCTAACTTCAATAGGTAATAAGGTCGTTCACACTAGAATTGTGTTTTATCGTGTATTTGTTTTTAATTTTGAACATAATAATAATAAAATAAGTTGTTAAAGATCGTGTAGACAGTTTTGCTCTATGTAATGATCATAAAATTATAGTTACTACTAGAACAAGGTAGGTCTCGCGCCTGCTGAAATATAAAGATGTCGGCGATGAACGGAAATAAGAAATATCGGTTTTGGCTATTAGCTCGTTTTCGACGTTAGGTTACTCTGGATAGCTGAAAAGCTGCATATACACCGAAAAAAGAGCGACTGAGCCAGGTAACTTTTCATATCTATTTCCTGATGATCTGTAGAGGGGTAAAATCAGATGACTTTTGTACTCCTTTTAATACAAAAATCCATACCATCCCTACATAAAGAGTGTTAGCACACTCTCCGATAACTGGCCCCTAATCCCTTAAGTACAGCTGATGCCTACATTGGTTTTACAGGGTGTGTAAAATTATTAACCTGACCTGAAGATAAGAAAGAGAGACATACAAACTCTGAAATTCGGAAGAGCTGCATATTAAGTACATGAAGTCTTATATATACCCCTTGAAGTCGTCAGGACCGAAACCTGAAGGATATGAACAACCTTTACAACGTTTTCTTCCTCTTTAAGTTTGTTTAAATTGGCATATATTTTATACAAAGAAATTTCATTTTAAATAATATTTATTAAGAAGTGCTTTTGAAAAGCGAGATAACCCTACAGATAATAGCTAACAAGTATTAAAGAAATTAATGAATTCACTTTTACATAGCGAACATTCTAGAATTAATACATAATGTTATAAATCAACACACATAAAATTAGAATATATATAACGGTTAGAATGAATTGAATCTTCAGTTCGCTACCCTTGTTATTAACGAAAACTGAATAATACCTCATGAGATTCAGTCAGCCTAAATATCTAGTTAGTGTAAAAATTAACAATAATAAATATAAATATTCAAATTATTTTAAGCACTATAACTAATTATATTAACAAAATTAGTTCAAAAGAAATATAAAGTATTTCGTTACTCATTTTAATAACAATTTGACGCCATCAAATGTTGATCATTTATTACCTTAAGGAGTAGTTGGCAATCATATTCCCACGTAAACATATTGGCGGACCTGTGGTTTAAGATATTAAGCTATCTTTGCACTTGTGCTAATTAACTACTTCACCAACATAACATTGGGTTCAACTTGCCTCCCGAAATATGTGGTGTTTCCATGTAGTAACGTTATCGGACGTGACGCAGCAAACGAATCAACCATTATAGATAATACATGATAGTAAAAATGATATCAAAGTAAAAATAGCTTTCTACCCAATAGTCAGTTATGTTGTAAGAAACTTGTATAGAAATGCTATCAGTTTTTCTACGTCTTTATTTTCAGAGTAGATAGGTAAAAATTTGGAGGAAGCTAAGGTCATGAATGTCAAAAACGTTGTAACAAAATTGCTCAGCTCCAAAAGTGCGAGGAACTGGTGTCACTGCAGAACAGTGGTGCAATATCAGTAATCCATATTTTAATGCAGTATAAAACACTAGTGAAGATACAGTAACACTAACATAAGAGTTAACAAATGATCTGGTTTCATCTTTCTTAGCATCTCTACACGTTTACTGAAGCCAATGTCTTTTGAGAATTGTTGCAAAATTAGACATCAAACCACTTTTGACCCTATTTCGTTTTACCTGAAATCATAATATGTTTATTTTATTTAGGGCATCTTTTCTTAAAGCAACTTATTACACATAAGTTCTATGCTTATTTGATCTGTCACATCTAAGATGCCCGTCTCTAATTTTGAACTGACAGATTAGAAGAGAAGGCAGACATGTTAACAGTACTCACAGCTATCTCTTAACATACTCTTCTCAGACCAAATAGTGGGATTTGACAATGGTTAAAATACAACTCATAGTGTGGACCTTAGGCTTAGGTAGTGGGTACTTCATAGGAGTTACAATCAATCTCTGAGCGTGGATGTTGGGTTATAGGGTTCTCCAGACTAGCTGCATTCACAATAGACAGTAGTTTAAAATTACGAATAGTGACTTAAATTTAGTAGCTTCGCCATGAATGCAGAAATAAAGTAAAACAAGTAAAAAATTAACATATCCGGTAGATTTAAAACAATTAAAATATTTAACTAAGCGTATATAAAAATTAGATTTGTTTTGTTTTTGAATTTCGCGCAAAGCTACACGAGAGCTCTCTGCGCTAGCCGTCCCTAATTTAGCAGTGTAAGACAAGAGGGAAGGCAGCGAGTCATCACCACCCACTGCCTACTCTTGGGCTACTCTTTTATCAACGAATAGTGGGATTGACTGAAACATTACAATGCCCCCACGGCTGAAAGGGCCAGCTTGTTTGAGGCGACGGAGATGCAAACCCGCGACCCTCAGAGTAGGAGTCGAGTGCCTTAAGCACCTGGCTATGTCGGGCATAAAAATTATTTTGTGATATAAACTGGGTAAAAGCATATGAGTGTGTGTTTTCTTATACCAAAACCTCATCTGGCTATCTACCGAGCCCACTGAGAGGTAACGAACCTCAAAAATTATAGGAAAAAGAGCATTATGACAGTGCATCTAAAATCTAAATCAGTTATAAATAAAGCTGATTACAAGACAAAAAATAATAATGTGATACAGGCTTTTAGTAAAATGTAAAAGTTTATTAAACACAGAAAGTCAAGGCCGGCATGGTCAGGTAGTTAAAGCACTCGACTTGTAATCTGAGGGTCACTGGTTCGAATCCCTGTCACACCAACCATGTTCGCCCTTTCAGCCGTAGAAACGTTATAATGTGACGGTCAATCCAACTATTCTTTGGTAAAAGAGTAGCTCAAGAGTTGGCGGTGTGTGGTGATGACTATCTGCCTTCCCTCTAGTCTTGCGCCGCTATATTAGAGACAGCTAGCGCAAAGAGCCCTCGTGTAGCTTTGTGCGAAATTCAAAAACAAAACAATAAAATAACCTGAAGATGACCTAAGAAGTTCGAAACGTTGTTCTGAACTTCATTTTAATTAACGTTTTAATACTCATACCAGCCGTCTTTAGTATATATTTTTACTTTAAGTTGGTTTCTCGTTGTCATGGGTTAGCAGTAAGTTTACTGAATTAAAATGCTAAAATTCAAGATCATATTCCACACTGTAGACTGATCTTGACTTTTGTTAATTTGTTAAGCGTATTTATCGGAGGTAATATAATATTTGTTGTTTTTTACCCCATCTTGATCTTTTCTATATCTGACTGGAATGAACGAAAATTTTAGAACACAAAATAAAGATTAGTATTATATAATTGGTTATACTAAGGAATTTCAGTAAACGAAAGTAAATAATTTATAAAAAAAAACAAAAGTTTGTGTCAGTTATTAGTGTTAGTGGTTGCGTTTAATTTATGTATATATAATCGTTTTTTTACTACATGCCCTTAAAATAAATGCTCATAAATTTATTTTTACTTTCCATAGAGTCTTAGAATCTGCCTCATAGATCTAAAATGTTGCAAAATCAGATCAGGCCTAGTCCTAAAATTTTTTGTAGGACTATTTAAATATTAATTTTTAACAGTTTTGTTTCATTGTGAAATACAATTTTCAAGAAGTTGGTAAGGTCTCAGTAAAAGCAGTGTGTATCGTTAAGGTATATAGAATTTTAAATATTGCTGCTTTTAATACTAATAATAGTATTAGTTATTACTTTTAAATTGAAGCTTGTGAGGTTAACTTAAGTTGCATGTTAATTTGTTAAAATGCCTTAAGTTAATGTAAATTTTAGTTGTAGGCAGTTACTAAAATTAGAGATCCTAACCGTAATAATAATTACAAAACTAATATTTTAAGTTTAAACTTCAAAAAAAAAAAAAGATTTCAAACCAGTTACAGACTACGTTAGTTAGGCCTAAAGTTCACGGTACTGAACAAAATTTGTAAATGCAATAAGTGAAAATAAAATCTTGAACTTCAGTATTTGCCTTTCATTTTCAATTAAACTAACTTTCGAATTAAGCTTAATTACCTTTCAAGATTCGAGTAAGATGTATTAGTACTTTTACAATCGGAGAGTTTTAAATCTAATTATTTTAATTTTTTTTGTATATCTGTCATAAATAACTTGTAAAATTGTAAAAGAAGACTAGTCTTTTTTATAAATATTAACTCTTATTGTCACAGTGAAATAAATGTTTTAAAACTTGTCATTGTATAATGTGGCTGATTTTAAATTCTAATATAATAAAAATTATCAAACGATACACTTTAATGTAGAATTTTTGTTTTTTTTTATTCACGCACACTTTCATGTCTTTTACATTTGCATTAGTGGGCATTTAGCTTCATTACATTGATAATGTAAATGCTGAAAATGAGATCCAAAACAATTGGAGATTAGATTACGTGTTAACTTGTTATATGGACAACAAGTAGCCATTTGGTCCTTTGGAGTTGCCCCCAAGTATTTGAAAGCTTATAATGCTAAAAATCAGGTTTTGATATCTTTTGTGAGCATGGCACAGATAGCCCATTGTGTAAGTTTGTGCTTAAGAAAGAAATCTTCAAAAGTTTCCTTGCTTAATCATTTCTGATTAGTAAAATAAAAAATTTAAATCCACTTTCTTATTTTTTAAGGAATTCATCAATTACCCTCTTGTACGACTGTGAGTTTTTGAATGGTGAGATGCCAAATGATTGGGAGTTAGTCCAGGTAACTATAGAGCTCTTAGTCTTAATAAATAGTGGCAAACATTCATGAAAGGCTGATAAAAATGTTTTTGTAAACTTATTTAAACATTTTATTAGGTATAAAACATTTTAACAGATTCTACTCGAGGAGAGGAGGGTAAGGGTATGGATTTTCAGCATTAATTGACAAGTTGCTATATGAAAAACTTGTTTATAAAATATTTCTGTAGGCATAGGGGATAAGCTGAATTTAGAAATGACTGCATGAAAAAAAGCAGAAGGTTTTTATAAATGGAATTTAGACAGATTAATATCACAAGGGGAGTAATTGGGGAGCTGAATGCAAGGATCTTTGTTCTTTACATCAATGCTGTTTTAACTACCCTTTATTCATCCTGGTGAGTTATTATTACAATTTTGCTGCATGTCTTTTAAAACTTTACCTTTTGAAAATGGCCATAATGACACAACCTGGAATTGGAAAGGCCAACTTCAGGTGAGTGACAGTGGTTCTTGTACTTACCTGTTAGTCTTCCTGGCAGGTTGTGATAATTACCATTATGCTACAGAAAGTCCTCTACAACTTTGTTACTGTAGTTTCTCTCTTAACATTGTAGACCGGATTTTAACATTGGTTTTATGCTATTTATATTTTGTAAATGATGTTTTGTTTTACCTTCATTTTCTTTTATGAATTTTATTACATTTACTTTAGTTTTACCTTTTTACCAGACGTTTGATGCAGATAGCCTAGCTGCTTTGTGCTATAAAATACTAAATCAACCAACCAACCAAATCTTTACATCAATAGCATAGATAATTTACAAAAAAAGATTTATTTGTTGATTGAGCAAATAAATAACAAATGGCTTTAAATGCAAAGTAATACATATGAGGTAACATAATTATAATTTTCAGGGAAATAGCATTATTAAAGTTGTGGAAGAAAAGGATCAGTGTTTTTGTTGATCAGTGTTCTCTTAAGCTGTACAAACAGGCTGCTGTTGCAAGGGATGGGTAAATTGAATTTTAGTTTGTATTTAGAGAAGTATTGAATACAAGTCTAAATAGCATATTATTTCATTGTGTAGCTCTCTGGTGTATAGTTTTCAGTTGTGGGCCCCTTAACTTAAGGTCAATGAATATTTAGGAGAGGTTCAAAGGAGGGTTATTAAGATGATACTGGATGGAAAAGTTGTCATAAACAAGGAAAGATTAAAATTCCTGAAGGTGTCTTTTATTTTAATAGGGAGTTGAGGTGTTTAAGATTAAGGAAACTGATAGTTTTGAAGTTTGTTTTTTTTAATCATCATATTTAATGGTGAAAATGGTAGGAGCACACGCACACACACGCATGCACTCCTTTATTGGAAAGGTAGGAATCATTTTAAGCTAAGAAAGTTCAACTTTCCTAACAGAATTGTTATTGTTTAACCCTTAAACAGCAGGAATGTTGTAGGTAGTGTCATCAGTTTATGATGGCCACTGTTTAAGGGTTAAGTGAGTTTCCTTTAGATGTGGTGGATCTAGTAAGTTTAAGAATGTTTGGTAAATATTTGAATGTTAATAGCTGACTTTAAGTATTTTATAGTATATGGATTGAACTAGATTAACAATAGGTTGCTTATTGCCTCTGAATTGTAAATTATCTTGTTCTCAGTAATGACGTGAAAACCCATTTATAGAGAAAAAAATGTATGTGGTCAGCTATCGGTCAGTTACCTCTTTCTTTCTTTCTTTGTGAACCTGACGGTGACAGAAAAAGGTCAAAACGTTGTTAGTTCCTCTACATAAAAAATTTTCTCAATCCAACCAAGCCATTTTTACATATTTTTACTTGTGTTCTGTGTTAGTAATTAAAAGACCAAGTCTAAATTTTTAGGACATACTTATCTTGCAGCCTAACCATACCTTTGAAATTGGTGTAAAGCACACATCTCCTGGTGTTGGCAGAGTAAATGTTTAACAAAACATTTTTAAGTGTAATAGTGTAAAAACAAATAAACTGTATCAAAGATAATGCATAATTCGTAACTGTGATACTTTTGTTTTAGTAATAAATAGTAACGTAACATGGTATGCATTTAGTGACTTGATAGAGTAAGATTTATTATCATATAAACATTTTAAACACTCATGGATGCTCATAATTATTTATGAAAGCCTTAAAAGTAATTTTATGAATTATAAAACCGTAATAAATAGAAATAAGACGAATCCTCTAGGTTTGCATAATTTCCATTTTTTTTAACCATTTGAATTCCATTATCTTGTTTTTGATATATCCCAGTGTTTGAAGGTGATTTTTGCTATTGTTATTTTTCTTTGTTAAAAACAGGATTGTTAAGATTCAGAATTTTTAATTTTAAGTAAATAAATAATTCTTAAAATTTTTTTTTATTCAATGCCATAGTTACTTTTAGTTTATTTGATACTACATGAGACATTATCATTATTTTCAGCCTCTAACCTCTGTAAAACGATGGTGGTAGCAGACCAAGGAAATTGGGTGGCAGATGTTGTGCTTGTGATTGAGGGAACAGCAAACATCAGTCCTTATATTGAAAGTTTAAAAAATAATTATATTGTTCCAACTCTTGAGTAAGTAAGAACATAGCTTTAAATTGCTTTATATCAAGTTAAGATTATAGAAATCAAAATGGATAATTTGTTTAAAAACATATTATTTAACTGCATTATAACTATATTTTGTTTTAATTGGTAATTTTTCTCAAAGTTAATTGAGATCACACAGTAAACATAGATAAAACTTAAATTATCTTATGGGAATAAAAATAGTTTTGTACTTTCAATTCAACTGTAATATCTTTTTTTGGTATTGATACATTATAATATGTAATACAAGTCGTCTAATTTTCATTCTGAAATGAATTGTTTTGTTGGGCAAAAATAAATTCAGAAGTGTTTTTTTTTTTTTTTTTTTTTAGAATAATAATCCTACTTTTTTCCATGTGATTATTTTCAGGTTATAACCTCATACTTTATTATTGACCAGTGTAATGCTACAAGCCCATGGTAACCATCACAATATTTTTTTTTTACCTTTTTAAGCTAATAAAGTTTCAGAAAAATTTATAACTGGTTTTGTTGTTTGATTGTAATTTGTATATATGTTTGACAGACATTTTAATGGTGGGCCTTCAGATGACAGAGACTGTGGATGTGATGTAAGTTCTTGTTAGTTTTTTTTCATTTTACAATATGAAGAATTTTGTATGTAATATGTGGTTCCTACATAGACATCAAGATGACAAGTATTGTTTACGTGTTTATTTTTAATGCCATAATTGTTTTTAACTTGACCTAAATATAATTTACTGGTTTTTAAAAACTATAAATTTTGTTTAGTATGTACATCTTATCAGCTAATTTGTCTTTTGACAAATATGTTTTATATGATAAAATATCTAAATGAACCTTTAGCTGCAAATGTAACAGAATTTCATATAAACAGATGATTATGTTGCAAAGAATTTTATTGTTTTGTCAAATGTTTGACTGAATGAAAATAATTCCTTTTTATTAGTTTCTTAAGATATATAATTAGCTGACATGAAAACTGAAGTTCTTTTAACCCATTCACTGTGGCTAACTTTATATATATATTTCCCATGTATGCAATATGCAAGTCCCAGCTGCAGCGAAAGGTTAAAATTTAAAAGATGATTCTGTATTGGTATATTGCTATACAAGTTGTTTTGTAGATGTAATTTAGTTGGTTTCTATGTATGACATTGCATGGCAATTTCTTCTTAGAGCTAAATGATTTACAGCAACGTATACGAATTTAGTAATGACATTTTTATTAGTGTCTATTTTCATTATCTATTAAGATTAAAAATATATCTAATGGACTTGTTTCCAGTGATGACGAGAAACCCACTTGTTGAGAAATTTATATGCAAAAACGGCTTGTTTGGGCTGAAAACACACTTTACATAGAAGAGCTAAGTTCGCTCTTCTATGTAAAGTGTTTTCTAAGCCGGACTTGTTTCCATTTAGAATTTGGTTAAATAGTCTAAACACTAAGTAACCAGAGTGATTTGATAGTGCCTGTGTGACCAGGATAATAGTGTACTAGCTTTTTGTTTAAGCAGAAAACTACATAAGGGACTGTATGTTCTGTACTTGCTGTATAAATCAAATTCTAATTATTTTAAGTAGCTGATTTTGCATTTAAGTTTTCATCTTTGAGTCAGCCTAGCCCAGTGATCTGGGGTAGGGTGCATGTACATCTTGGGTTCAATTCCCATTTTCACCCAACCTACTTGCCCTATCTTTATAATAACCAGGTTACTAAGGCTGTCTGCTGCTACTACTATTGCTGTTGTGAACTGTTAACTAAAGGAAGGCAAATGGCTGGCAGTACCTGCTGTGATTGATATTTGAGGGGGGATGTAAACCATGGTTTGAAGAACACTGCACTAATCAGATGCAATCACTTTATGGGTCTATCATTTAGTCAATTATCAAATATTGCTAACCACCCAGATCTACTGTTAAAACTATAAAATCATCATTACTTTGATATTCTAAAGAAGAGTTAACACTAGTTCAAGATTGTAGACTGTTATAGAATCTAAACAGTATGTCACTGCTTTCAGGTGTATCTGTACCATGTTTGACAGGTTGCATAGGATCATACACTCAATGTATATTACTGCTTCACATAACTGATTACAAAAGTGCTTAACCACTTTGGTCATTCATTGTTATAGTCAGTCATGGATCCTATTTCTGTCATGTATTCATCCACATGTTTAGCACCCTTTAAGACTGTTTTGAAATTATTTTTATATACCTTTTTGTTTTTTCTCCTTGTAAAAATTGTGATGGAAAATACAGAATTCTAAACATTTCATTTTTACTTTTCCTTCAGTACAACAGTACGTTATATACCTTAGTGGTTTTCATGGCAGCTGACTGTGCTCCTGAACCTTCCACAACATGTTTTTCTCCAACACCAAGCACTTTTAAGTTCATATCTTGGCTAGATAAAGTGTCGTAAGTTATTTAGTCTTGGTCTCCACAAATTTAAGACTTAAAGAATTTAAATTGTACAGTTAAAAACAATGAGAGTCTGAGAAGTGGGAAATGTGCTTTTTAAAATGTAATCATAATGAGAATTCATGTGGAAGTATATACTGTTGACTGTGATTTCGTTATTTCTTGTATAAAACTGATATTCATGGGTTAAATAACTTGTGTGTGAAAGTATTTTTTAAGTAACAAAGTAATTTCACTTGTGGGTATGAATAGTGAAGATAAATAACTTGTTCTCTATTGCACTTTCTTTTGGCAACTCATTGTTGATACCTAAAATAGTCTGATATTGTTTAGCTAGGCACAAACTGTAGCAAATATATGGTTCTTGAAACAAACGTACACAATCTTGTTAAACAGCTTTATTGGTGGTGGTGGAGAATCTTGCAGTAATATAGCTGAAGGCCTAAGCACAGCACTACAGGTTTTTGATGATTTTAAAACACTGAGAGATCCAGGGTAAGTTACTATTTACTATTGTAGTGTTAGCTTAATGCTAATTTGAAAGTTTATGAAGTTTATCATGTTCATTTGAATTATTACTTGTATTAAAGTTAATTTCCAGATTAAGGAATCACAGTAGAGTTAGTTGGAATATTAAAGTATCACATTTGAGTTACTTGCAATATTAAAGTATTACATTAGAATTTTCTGTTCTCAGACTATTCTATATACTTGGTTTTTGATTATAGTAGCATGTTATCACAGCTGTAAATTGTATTCAAAAAGGCTTTTATTAGAAATTCTGTTTTAACTATAACTGTTATAAATAGCATTTCAACTGAAACTGTATTGTTTCCCACCTCGTGTATTGAGTAACAGATATTGGTGATGTCATGATGGCATCAAGTCGTTCTTGGAAACATGGTAACATCAAGTAGTTACTTGATAACCTCTGAGAAATAGTGGCAATAAAAGAAAGATTTATATATATAAAAAGAAATCATTCTTAATATGATTTTGTATCAACAACTGTTTACTTTCCCATCAGTTTACTTGCTGCATCCTAAGTTTAGTATCATTTCATTGGAAATGTGATACCTGCCTTAAATCCTACTGTATCCTACTCTGAATTGAGTATTTTGATGCATTTTTCTTGTATTCTGTATGATTTTTTTGTTGTAATATTGTTTCTTAGGGTTACCACACAGAAATATTGTATACTGATCTGTAATTCTCCACCATACAATCTCCCAGCTTTGGAAAACCCTCCCTATTCTGGCCTGATGGTAGAACAACTTGCATCAATAATGTCAGAGGTAAATTGTTACATTCAATTAATACTATAAGGAATATAAGATACCGTATTTTCTGCCTAATAAGCCGAATTTCTGGCCCTAAATTTTGGACCTGATTTTTGGGGGTTGGCTTATTGGCCGATCACTCCTTTCGGAAATTTCTTCTTCTTAGGAAATGTTTTTCTTTTGAAAATTACCATAGGCGGTAATTTTGTCCCATCAGCAAAGCACGTTAAGACTACAGTGAAACGTTGTTTCTGGAATTTCATTGGTTACCTAATTACAGTGAGTGGAGCCAATAACGAATGACATATTGATTCCATCTCTGTCTCAATACGACACGTTCTGCTTTACTACAGAACGCCAATGATCACACACAACATGCATGCTGACGTCGAAACGAGACTAAGAAATCATTTTGAAGAAACTTGTCACTTCTTAAAATGGCCCGCTTATTGGGCGGTAATAAGCAAAAACCCTCATTTTCAGAGCTGAAAATTGGCCTCGGCGATTCGGCTTATTAACCGGAAAATACGGTACATACTCCTCTTTTTATTATTTGAAATTTTCTTGCTGTTCAAAATAATTTCAAATTATTTTGATTGATCACACACGCTGTCTCATACCTTTTCATTTAGTAAATTGTAGATAATTAATTTTAGTCTTTTACACTTTTAATGAATGTTGTTATTATGATCTGTAATTTCAGTACGTTTATGTTTGAAGAATTTTTTTCTTTTTCTCACTTTTAGAGGCAAATTAATTTAAGCATTCTCTCACCAAGAAAAATTCCTGCACTGTTTAAGATATATGAAAAGGTAAGATTTTTTTCAAATATATATTTTTATATTGTGACATGCACTAGGTTACATCATAACCCTGTTGTCTTTTGGCATATTTTGTTAGATTTTCAATCTGTTACAATACAGAAACTATGTTTGAGGTTATATAAATGGATTTGTTTAAATATTTTATTTATTCCTGATACTATTTGTTTTGTTCATAAGTAGGTCAGTAACCAGTGTCTTTTTAGTATTATATATAAAAATTTTGTACTTCCATTTTTAGGCAGGTGGGGATTTACAACTTGCTGTTAACAAGAATTATGCCAAAGATCGACGACACCTAGTTTTGCTCAAAGGTTACCAGCTACAAGGTACTACTCATATTTGTGTATTTCATGCCTGTCAAAGTAACATTCTGAGAAATAAGCACTTTGTTCTTCATTACTGAAGAATACAGACTAACTCTCATTTTAAATTTGTGTAAATTAAAGTTTCAAAAGTGCTCATTTAAATATTTACAAAATACCCCAATTCCAAATACAAATAGATAATATTTTGAAGGTTTTATCAGGTCATCTCTTAAGTAATGTCTGATTTCAGGTTCAGAAAAAGAGGAAGTATTTCAAATGCTTTCAGTGTTATTTAACAATGTGTTTCATTATTAATTACTTTCTGCCAATGATTCACAAGCTTCTGTTCCTCCACTTTCTTGGCCATCAAGACTCGGGCAGAGCATTCACCTCTTTCTTTTCAAATTGACTGTCTCTGTGACTATAAGTGTCCCTTCAGTGGTCTGGCAGTACATTTGTTGGACCAGATGATGTACACTGACATGCTGTGCCATCTATCTTCTGCTTCTCTTGATATTCTTCTGATTGTTTTTAACCGGATCTGGCAGGAGAATATTTTTCCTAATGCCTGGTGCCAGGCTATTATCTTAGCTTTTTGAAAGCCTGGGAAAGATCCCAAGATCCCTTCAAACTACTGTCCAATTACTTTGTCGAGCTGTCTCTATAAGACCTTAGAGAGGATGGTTAATGCTAGTCTTGTTTGGTTTCTCGAATCAAACAACTTCCTCTCGCTCAGTGTGGGTTTCGATGACAACACCCCACCATGGACCACCTGCTTTGACTTGAAACATCAATCAGAAGCCTTTCTCAAACGACAACATCTTGTATCAATATTTTTTGATACTTAGAAGGCTTGTGACACAACATGGACGTATGGTTGTGTGTGTGTGTGTGTGTATGGGTTACATGGCCATTTACTCATTTTTATTAATTTTTTAATGGACAGGAAATTTTAAAGTTTGTGCCAGTTCAACACTTTTCTATACTTTTCTGCAGGAACTTGCAGTCCCTCAGATCTGTGTTTTTTAGTGTTGCACTTTTCATTATAAAGATTAATGCCATCACTGAAAACTCCCTCACTGTTGCAAATGGGCTCTATGTCAACGACTTTCACATCTCGTGTCAGTCGTCGAACATAAGATATATTTAGTGGCAACTACAAACTGCCCTCGATCCTGTACTGAAGTGGACCAGGGCAAACGGCTTTAATTTCTCTCTCTCTCTCTAAAACCGTTTGCATGCACTTTTACTGCCAACGGGGTATCCACCCTGATCCTCAACTTTGTATCGGTTAAGTTTCACTGCCTGTGGTCCCTGACACCAAATTCTTGGGGCTTATCTTTGACTATAAGCTGACCTTTATACCACACATTAAGCAGCTATGGGTCAAATGCACAAGAGCACTGAACATCCTCCGTGTCCTCTACCACCAGTTGGGGAGCAGATCTGTGCTTAAGATATATCATGCTCTTATTCGATCAAAACTCTACTATGGATCACTGGTCTATGGATGCTGGACCCCATTCATCATCAAGGACTTTGACTCTGCACTGGGGCTTTCTGCACCTCCCCAGTTCAGAGCTTATACATAGAATCTCATGAAACTTCGTTCCTTACCAAAGCATCCTGCTAGTGGTTGTGTTTTCCCTTCCTTGATGGGCCATACTTTTTCAGAACAGATGATCTGCCATTGCTCCTTTTGGCCTTTGCGTCCAGGCACAATTGGATGAATTGGGTCTGTTTTTGGATAACATTGCAGTATCCACTGGTCAGCCCATCCCACCATGGCTTATTACAGTCTCCAAATGTGACCTTTCTTTAAGTCATCTGAGAAAAGCAGATACTCCCAATTGGAAATACTGTCTTTTCTTTACTGAACATCTTTCGAACAATCTTTCCATTCCAATTTATACGTATGGTTCCAAATCGGGTGACTCATTGGACTCTGCCATGGTTTGTTGCGGTTCTGTGGTTGTACGCAGAATTCCCTCTACAGCTTCTGTGTTCACTGCTGAACTGTATGCCATTTAACTTGCCTTGGATCGTATTTAAGCTAAGCAGTACTCCAACTGCACTATTTATACTGACTTGCTTAGTTCTCTACTGGCCCCAGGATTGCTTCATGTTGATGTTCAAAACTGACTGGTCCATTTCTCATTAACATCTACTTCTATCCAGTTTTTTGGATACCACGCCACATTGGTATTCACGGGAATGTGTTTGCAGACACGGCAGCTAAATCTATCTGCTCTGGCACTGTCACCACTGTGCCTATTCCATACGTGGACTGGACTATAGTCCTGTATTTAAGGCTCAGCTCCATACAGCAAGTCATCATTAAACTCAACAGTACGACCCAAACGTAGCACATCACTTGTGCTGCAGTCACTTGATCTGAACTTTTGAAACCACCTTTGACATTTTCTGTTACCAAGAGACTCTGCACTGTAAACACCTTGAATGTTTCTGCTGCACTATTGCCTTTTTTTAAACTCTTAAAACATTGTGTGCTTAATGTGCTCCTCGGACACATCCATCTTCATAAGGGTTTATTTGATTAATGGTCTGAAAAAGTAGAGTTGGGTTAGTTTCTTTTATGTCTGAACATTTTAATACGCGTCATACTACATATTTTATTCATTAAAGCCTTCTACAAAGAAAGAAATGATGTACTTTTTGTATTAAATTTTCTGACATTACTTGTGTGATGACCTAATACATTATGACTGTTTTGATCTAAAAACAAGAAATTTTTCTAGCACATAAAATAATGCTTTAAATAAGAAAAAAAAATCTTAACAGTATGTTTACTTTTTAGGTCCAAAAGCTTAATTTGCCCACCTTCCAAAAACCACCCATTCAACAGCAACAATTGGATGTAGCACACTTTATGGCAGTCAGTATGTGAAACTAAAATAAAAGTGTTCAAATTTAAGAGACTAAACAGTTTACAGCAATTATATATGTGCTGCCTTAGTTCAAAACTATTTTTTTCATAATTAGAAATGTATGTTTACCTTGTAAATAATTGCAACAGATTAAGGTATCACTTTATCCCTGGTTGCATTATTTTTAGTATATTTTTGTGATACAGTATGGAGCAGGCTTTGATTATAATCGTTCTAACTTTATAGAACTATGTACTACTATCTGACATTTTCATCATATACTAATATTTTGTATGATACATTTGAATTCTAAAAACGTTTGTAGAATTTTCATTATCCCTCAGTTAAAAATATTTATGCAGAATCAGATACAACCTCCTAACAGTTGTACAGTAGATTATAATAATAATTTTGTTTATTTTAAAAATTGGTGAACTGTTTTGTTTAAAGAAAAAGGTTATTGAAGTATTATAACATACAAATTATAGACATGCACATACAGTAAATTCCGGCGTATAAGTCGACGTGGCGTATAAGTCGAGGTCTATAAGTTTGGCCTAAAAATCATGATTTTGACATGTACCTGCCGTATAAGTCGACCCCCTTCTCTGGCTCAAATCGCTTGGTCGGAATATTTCAGTCGGCATCAGCGGCGAGGTGTAGCTAAGGAAGTGATATTCAATAATCAACTGCGTCATCAGCAGACTTTGTCAGACGGCGCCATTTTCAAGAATTCTTATTATCCGCTGTGACTAGCTACGCCTCGCCTCTGGTCGGCATAAAAATAACAGATTTGCACTTTACAATAGAGAGCAAAAGTTCTGTCACTACATGTTCTGAGAATTCATTTTTGCTGACTCATTCATGCACTTCGCCGCACTTTCACTCACGTGACGTTTCGTTTGCCAAAGTAAAGTGAGAAATCTGCATTGATTGGCCAACATGACATGCTTGCTCGACATATAAGGCTTTCACTAAAAGAAGAAGTGTCACATTTTATGCACCTTACGGTATTCCTGTCTAGACAAATTTATTGATTTTCTTTTATCTGGTGTGTCTAACCTTGCTACGCTTAGCTAGGAAATTAGCTGACCAATCGGCTCTGAATGAATTTTAACTGTCTATCCAGTTTCAATTTCCAGTTTCAAAATGTCAGTTACAAATTTCAGTGACAAATTTTTAAATAATTATAAATTGTTAAACAAGCAAGATGTCCAGTCAACCACGAAGAAGGATGAAATATGATGCAGCATTCAAGATAAAAGTCGTTCAAGCAGCCAAAGACAGTAGCAACAGCACAGCAGCTCGACACTATTGCATAAGTGAAAAATTGGTCAGAGATTGGAGGAAGGCAGAAAACACTATCAAAGAATTGCCCTTAACCAAATGTGCAAATCGTGGTCAAAATCAAGAAAAATGGCCAAGATTAGAGAAGGAAATAGCGACATGGGTGTTATCTGAACGTCAATGTGGCAGAATCGTAACAAGAGCCCTTATCCGACTGAAAGCTTTACAATGGGCAGCTAAGAATAAAGAAGACAGCATGGATTTTAAGGCAACAGTCAGTTGGTGTTCTCGTTTTATGCATCGTCATGATCTGGTCATTCATCAAAAGACAAAATTGCTCAACAGCTACCGAAAGATTTAGACTACAAGATCACGCAATTCCAGACCTTCACATCAATCAAAGAAAACGAAATGAATACGATATGGCTCACATTGGAAATATGGACGAAACACCCATGTTTTTTGATGTCGTCGGCAACACTACAATTAACAAAAAAGAAGAAAAGACAGTTCTGGTGAAGACCACAGGGCACGAAAAACAACACTTCACCGTTGTATTGGCCTGCCTCGCTGATGGAAAGAAACTGCTGCCTATGATAATATTTAAAAGAAAACGATGCCAAAGACAAGTTTCCGCCAGGAGTCGTGGTTCATGTACAAGAAAAAGGATGGATGGACGATAGTGGATGTGTCAAATGGATTAACGAAGAGTGGGCCCGTCGGCCAGGTGCCATGCTTAAACCCAAATCATTGTTAGTGTGGGACATGTTCAAGTCACATTTAACGGATACTACGAAAAAAGCATTAAAATCGAAAAAAAACGGATATGGCGGTGATTCCAGGTGGATTAACATCTGTACTGCAACCTCTGGATGTATCGTTAAATAAACCATTTAAGGATTCTATGCGCACCAAGTGGAATGAGTGGATGGCATCGGGTCAAAAAACTTACACTGCTGCCGGAAATATGCGTGCTGCATCTTTGCCTACAGTGTGTCAGTGGGTAAAAGATTCCTGGGACTCTTTTGATCTAAAAATCGTTGTCAACTCATTCAAAAAATGCTCAATTACCAATGCGATGGACGGTACGGAGGATGATATGTTATGGGAAGAGGATGACGATATCCTCTCATCATCAGTGGAGCATGACATTATTCCAGAAGAGGATCCTTACGATGACCATTTGAATGGTGAGGAATGGGACTTTGTGTTTGATCGATCTCATGTTGAGTAGGATTACTAGTATTTTACTATTTTATAAATAAATACCTATATATCATATCATATAATTTTGATTTGCGATGGTTTTCTCGAATCTGAATTTACTAGAATTCATGTCATGAAAAACGTCACCGCCGAATAAGTCGAGGATGGATTTTTAAACTTGAAATTTGGTGTTAAATTTTCGACTTATACGCTGGAATTTACGGTATGTGATTTTTGAAGTAAATCATGGAAACATCATATGCAACCTTCATTGCACAGATACTTCATAGTGTGATGTGTAGTGTAAATAAATGGAGCATGAATTTTCTGCAGATTCCTGAATTTCTAAGTTTTTCTTCAATGTTTTATAAGCAAAGTGTTCAACATTTAATTACAATGCAACTTTCTCACTGGCTGGTGTCCATGGAACATTCCACTACACATGTACTATGAACTGTAGTTACAACTGCTTCCAAGGAATCATTCCCATATGAAAACAGTAATTTGTCAGGTAAAGATAATATAGACTCTGTCAAAATCTGTCTTTATAATTTGCTATCCAATATCAAAAATGCAATCAGCAGACCACCCTTTATCCTAAAAGGAGCTGTAAGACTTGAATGAAAACACTGTTGGACTTTTCTTCATTCAGCTATTCAGACATGTTTTGACACCTGCATGGAGCTATTCCAACCACATGTCATGTAAACAGACACAATATCTTTGAGATAAAAATGCGTTGATCTAGAGGGAATAGTTTTATTCTGAAAGCAGAAAAATTTCAAGTTTGAGCTGCAACTTGGCTGACTTCATGTTGGTGATAATATGGTTATTTACTACCTTAGTGAATGCGACATTCAACTATGTTTTTGTTAATGGGTGATGAACTAGAGTAGATAACCCCTTTACTGAGGAGAAATGGTGAATGTTTAACAGGATACAATGCACCAGAATTGCTCTGAGAGCACTTAATTTTAAATATTTTGGATAGATGTTTGTATAAGTATTGTCTTGTGGAAATAGAAAGCGTATCAGAATTGGAATGATCCTATAGATATTCTGATTGCCTGAAAGGAAACATTAGAAAAATTCTATTGAATTTATTTTATTTACTGGAAGTAAGATTAGGAAATTACTTAAGTAAAAACAAGTATATTGTTTTAATTGAAGGTCTGTATAGCATTGTCTTTAAGATTTTATATTAAATTGTTTTATAAAACTGTCTATTGCATTCTAAGAATATGAAAAATGTACGTAAAGCTTTGTTAGAAGTAAACATTTTTATACACTTAAAATATCAAGTAAGGGTGTAATACATTAATTGTAAAATAATGCTGCTTTATCACATACTGTGGTTGGAAGTGTAAAACCATCCAGATGCCAGGTGATAGGTATACAGAGTCCATGATTAATATTAGGTTAGTGGACCTGACTGCCTTTACCCTTTTGACCAACAGAAGTTCATGGCTTACTACTGGCAGAGTATCCTGCCATACTTTCTGAAAACCTGAGTCGATTTTTCTAGGATATCCCAAAGTGCTTTTGATAGGATTCAATTCTGAACTGGCCATGCCATTCAGCCAATGTCATTATCTGAAAACCAGTGTAGCAAGGAGCCATATACCACTGAAAGAGCAAAAGTCTATTTCTGTAAAACTACCAGAATGCTGGAAGTCCTACACTTTGTGTTATTCAACTACTTCTTAGCAGTAAGATTCCTTTGACAGTCAAATCCATAACAGCAGGAAAACTAACATCATGATGGAGTTGTCTGACTCCTTTGCTGCCATCAGTTCAACATAGTATCGTAGCATCTACATGGTTGTCCCCACATCAACACATGCTCGTTGATGAATTTTTGTTTCATATGTTCAGGCCTCATATTTAGCATCTAGTGCACCTCCTAGGTACTTCAGTCTGTTGGTCAATATGATGATAGATTAGTTGACTGAAGCATAACTATAGAAACCCTATTTATGCAACCTCCTGTGTACACTTTTTGTGCTAATTAAGTTCCAGTCAAATGACCAACTCCTGGTTGGTCTGGGCTGATAAAGCTATGATCAAGTTGTAACTCAAATTATCATATTTTGCATAGTATGTATAAATATGTCCAGAATTAATTAAATCTGTCTGATAGACTTTCCTGATGAGTGGCAGCCAATGTGTTCCTTTTTGTAATGTGTTTAGCTCTTGTCAATTCAACATAATACTAAAGGCTGTTTCCGAAGCAGTTCTGATGGCTTTTTATACATGTCACTTGAAATAATGCATAATTACCAATAACTTAGTGCATCACAACTTCAGCTAATATTGTGTGTAGTGTATTAAAATGGGCTAGTATCACCTTTTGATTTGCAACTATGTATTTGAATTATAATGAAGTTCAACTCAAGTTTTCTTTGTTTTTTAGTTACCAAGTAGGTGATAAATTGTTAATTTTGTAACAAACTTGTTAATACTGTCAGTGTTAAAAAAGTTATTTTGTTTCCAACTACATTTTCTATTATAAAGTTAACCCTAGTCATATTTGAACATGTTAAAATTTCTAAAATTTGTACAGTTATGCTAAAATCTAAGTCATATGTCCATAAACAGAACATCCTCTCAGTCCAACTTCATTAGAATCTAAACAGAATGCAGAGAGTCCAGCATCTGTGTCAGCTCCAAGAAGTCCACAAACTGCGGGACAAAAACGACCTGCAACAAGCTCTCCACCAAACCCTCGTGAAAGCACTGGTTTCAAACAGCCTGCTTTAGCTGGTAAAAAAACTTCATTAATTTGCATCTGATGCATGAATAAATTAAGGGGAATAGTTGATGATACTTTCACATTTACAAAACATGGAAAGATTTAGTAGAGACTGCAAATTTTCTCACAGATATCTTGTTTTTTGTACAAATTTTTTACAGTATTGTTTTTCTGTGTCATTACCATAAATAAAAATTAAATTTTTCTAGTTTACTTTTAGTTTTTGGAGTTCATTTAAGAATGTATAATGTTGGCATCAAGTCTGTTATGAGTTCCTTTCTGAAATATATATATATATTAATATTGAGTTGTCATTTTCAGTTTTGAAAATATATTTTATAAGCATAGGTGTATAAGAATGACGTTAATGTGTGTGTAACTGGTATATTTTGAGATATTCGTTAGATTTAATAGTGTCTTAGTTGAGTAATTGAAGTTTTTTTTTTGTTTAGTTTTGTTTGTTGCATAGGTACGCGAGTATTTTGGGTTGTTTATCTTTAAACATAAGTAAGAAGAAAACATTTCAGGAGATTTTAGTGTTTTGTGTCTTAAAGATAGTTTCAGTAAGAGATGTAACAGTTTAGAAATTTGAATAGTTAATAAAACTCTAGTGAAATAATATGTAAATTGATATGTAATCAACACTATTTTAAGTTAATACTCATTTTGCAAATTCTTGAAATATTTTATGAATTTTACAGAGCTAAGGATATGTACAGATTCTCTTTTAATTAGATTAAAAAGGTGTATAACCCTTTATACCTGGACTTTAATAAAATGTTCACTTTGATTTAGAGGAGTTGGGAAAAGAGTAGATTGCTGAGACTGTCATCAAAAGATCATAAAATTTCAAATTCAGGACAGTTTAATTACTTAATGTTAGTCACAAAACAATGGTTATTATATTCATGTATAGAAGATTGTTTTGGCTGTGGTATTTTATATTTGAATACATGAAATTCATAAGAGATGTATGTAGTTCCACATACTTAAAAGTACTTAAAACAGTTAAGTGACCTTTCAACTTATATATGAGGTTAGATACATATAGTTCTGAACAAATCTAATAGCCATATGGGCATCTCGCTGACTACAAAGTTAAACCTGTTCCACAACATGATACTCACCAAACTCCTCTAGTACAAAAAGACTCTTTCAGCCTAATCTTTTGAACAATGACTAATCAATCAATGTACAAGAGACACCAGCTCTAGCAAAGTTTTCAGTATTAAAACTACACAGGGTGATGGTACTTATATTCTGGATTTCTATAAATAAAGGAAATTTTTACACACTCAGCTATTAGAGATTACAGATACATTCACCAAATCTCTTTATAATGTACAATATTAACTTCACCACTCTTCCCTTGTGCATGTAGTAATATCATCCACACTTTCCTACTCTTAATCTCATTTTTGCATAGTTTATTGAAATTTTAAACTTCTTAAGTACTCTTGTATATTACTCTTTTAAATCATGTAGATAATTTTTTAGAAATGAGATATAAAAATTTGTTTTAAAGATTCAGTTTCAATCAAATTTAATCAAACACAGTAATGATCAGTTTCTTCTAGTACCAGCAATATCTAGAAAAAAAACAATTTAACATAGTGATTGATGGTATTATTAGAACAGGAAAATTGTCCCACAATGGCTTCTCAAGAAGCTGCATGTGATTTTTGAGAAGCTAAATTCATGTGCTATGTTGGTATATATTGCATGCTGTTCTGCTAATCTGGTAAGTGTGCTTATTGATTTTTTTTAAACTTGATCTAACATGATAAAAACAATTTGATATGTGATGTCGTGGTATACTTCATCAGGGACTTCACGTCCTCAAACACTCTGCTCACAACATTTATGCATAGCTTGAGTTTCTTGATGGGTATGGCAGTTTCTTCACTTCAGATTTTATCGATGCTTTAGTGATGCAATTGACTGTACTAGAAAATTTCTATACAAAAAAAAAACAAAAACGTTTAGATACATGCAGAAATGTTTTTTTTTTTTTTTTTTGTATGCTGAACATTTGATAGAGTGAGTGTTAAGAAATTTGTCTTGAATGAAATAAACTATTTGCTATCTAGAAGAAAGTGTTTGCTAAATGTCTTCTGGAAGTTATGTTGTTTGATTACATCTCCAAACTCTTCCATTCTAGCAACTAATTTCTATCTCTCCTGTCAGCATTTGTTACAAAGAGTTAAATGAAAAACATAATAAATGAAACAAATATTCATAACTAAAGAATGTTAATGGAACAGTGTCTGTTAGTATATAAAATAGATATTCAGTTATGTCATACAGATCCTGTATGTTATTTCTGTTTTATGTTTCAAAAGATAAATATAAAATTGTCACAGAATTTAAATATTTACAAACTGAGATACGTAGAATACAGTAAATCAAGCTTGCCATTAGAGAGCTTCATAAGGGTAGTTCTCTTGTTTCAAAGGTACTGTGACCAGCAGCATGTCAGCTACCCCTGCTTCAACCACAGGGAATATATTCCCACCTCCAGCTGGTTCTTTTGTAGACCAACAAAATAACCAGATCCCTCAGCGACCAGGAGTTCCTTCTTCCTCAACCTCTAGTCTGGGATCTATGAATCAGGTACAAGTTTCTTTTTTATATTAATATTATAATAATTTGTTCAATGTATGTTTTTTGTTTAATTGCTTTTGGAACAAGACTGCATAAAAAGTAAATTTGGTCTCAATACAAACTTTTTATATATATAAACATAGACATAATTT
The DNA here is from genome assembly GCF_004210375.1 of Tachypleus tridentatus. Taxonomy (NCBI): domain Eukaryota; kingdom Metazoa; phylum Arthropoda; class Merostomata; order Xiphosura; family Limulidae; genus Tachypleus; species Tachypleus tridentatus. Next base: position 31,046,351 of record NC_134834.1, read on the forward strand.
AAAACTGTCTTAACAGATACAAAATGCTAATTTTATTGTTTGATTTATAAAGTTTTAAACAGATAATACATTTTTAACAATGTTATTGGTTTTTGATGTAAGATTAACAATAAATGCATAAAGTACTTAAGAAACTCATGTTTGAGAACATTAAACAAATAATGAACAAGGAACAATGATTTTAATTTTGTGAGTAACATCTATGCTGTCACTCTAAAAAAAGGAACTGAAAATTTTGTCATCAGTAAAAACAAAACGTTATAACTTTGTAGAAACTATGGTTTAATTTAAAAAGTGATTATCCTTCAGAAAGATATACATAGTATCACAAAGAAACACCATTCTGTTTTATCAGACTTTGATATACATTCTGTAAAATCCAAAAACGTATGACGCAAATTATTTTGGATTCCCAAACTGTATAAAAAAATACATATAAATATAGGTTTGATTGTATTAAAAAAACCACATTTTAAATAAATACTCTAATATCAAATGAAAAACACTTTTCTTCATTAATGTCAGATATATTTAGTTGTGTTCATTACTAAATGTGTAGTTCTAGTCTCTGTAGGTAGCTTTCTTTGTTTAGAAGTTGATTATTTATTCAGTTTTAAAATGTAGTTTAATAAGTTTGGTGGTTTTTAATACTTAACTTTTCATTTTGGGTCCTGGTCTTCGGGAGGAAGAACTTGAAAAATACTGATTTTTGCTAAATTACTTTCGTAACATTTCTAATTATTAACAGTTTTGTATTTAATGATTTTCTTTTGTCATAGTATTGTTTTGTTCACATGTGAATTATTGGACAACTAATTAATGAAACTCGTACATTAATGCTTACTATGTTTTTCTGTAAGAAATACTCCTAATGCATCTTGAAATGTGTACCAAGAATACTGACACACTGGAGCCATTCATTTGCAAATATAACCAATTCAAACAGTGTAGATTACCTAAGTCCACAGTAATTTTGTTGTCTTGAAATTTTTACGTTCTACTGTAATTCCTATATGTTGAATCGGAGAATATCCATTTTACTTCATTACATACAGATGTTGCACTAAATGTCTTATGTGGGTTTACATGAATGAATCATTTTCCTTGAAATTTGGGCCCAGGAAGGCCAGGTTGTTAAGACACTTAACTTGTTATCTGAGGATTGCGGGTTCAAATCCCCGTCAGACCAAACATGCTCGCCATTTCAGCTATGGAAGCATTATAATGTGATGGGCAATCCCACTATTCATTAGTAAAAGAGTAGCCCAAGAGTTGGCAGTTGGTGGTAATGACTAGCTGCTGTCCCTCTAGTCTTACACTGCTGCATTAAGGATGGCTAGTGCAAATAGTCCTCGTGTAGCTTTGTGCGAAATTCGGAATCAAACCCCGAAATTAAGCAACATTTTGTTATGCTCAAAATGTTGACAACCACTGGCTATAGATTTCTTTAAATCGGTGACGACATGAAAGTCTTATTGATTGTTCTAGAACCAACAAGAAGTACACCACTAATATATAAACTGTTAACAAGCAGAGTAATGTCATCTCGATAGCATTTGTTTGTGTGTGCACTTTGACATTATTTTTTATTTTCAGTATTGTTTATTCATTGCTACGACAACAGTATGTTATGTAAGTGACCCAAACATTGTTATATTTATGGTAAACTTGTTGTATAGAAGCAAAGGCATTACATTATTGATCGAAAAAGTGGAATAAAACTTGGGGACAAATACAAACTGTGGGCTCTGCAAAGAGTTTACGTCATTTGTTTCAGTGTTGAAACAATGGACTAAAGGTAACAAAAGCATTTGCCTTTTGGAATTGTAATGGTCTGGTGTGAGCTTAGAAACCATACAGGTGACTACTATCTTTGCTCATGTAACATGCAAGGCTACAATGCCTAAAATAAAAAGGAAATTTGTTATCCAAACCTTTAATCTGCTATTAGACCTGTTGCTCATGGATCTGATTATTTGTTTCTACTACATTGGAAACTTAATACAGTTTCATCTGAATTTGAGTCTGTTGTAAATAGAAATGATGACAGAGCTTGTTTTCAACCTAAAATGTCTGGTGAACCACAACTTTTTTACCCAAGGTGAACTTAATGATTTGGTGAAAGATTTGGGCTTTCCAAAGGGCTCTTCAGAGGCTTTTGGGTACAGACTTTGAGCTAGGAACTTACTTTCTCCAGGGATGTTATTTTACTGGCACAGAAATTATAAGGAAGAGTTTATACCATACTCTCTGCAAGAATATTCACTGGTTTATTGCAACAATATTGCTTAATTAAATCGGTGCTAGAAGCTACAGTCTATGAACCACGTGATTAGCAATTGTTCATTGGTTTCTTTAAAAAAAAAAAGTCTAAAAAGTGTTCTTCTTCACAATGGTAATACACATGCCTTTGTTCCTATTGCTCATTTGATTCACTGAAGGAAATGAGGGCTGCAGGCTTAAATCCCCATCACACCAAATATGCTTGCTCTTTCAGCCATGGAAGTATTATAATGTTATGGTTATTCCCACTTTTCGTTGGTAAAAGAGTAACCCAAGAGGTGGCAGTGGGTGGTAATGACTAGTTGCCTTCCCTCTAGTCTTACACTGCTAAATTAGGTACGGCTAGCGTGAATAGCCTTCACGTAGGCTTGAATGAAATTCAAAACAAACCATTGAAGGAAACATGAAAATCTCAAACTTTTTAAGGCCAAATACAAATAACATGGATGACCACTTTGTGGAGACTTGATTCCTTTGAATGTTATTTGGTCAACTATCCAATTAAATGAAGTTTCCATGTTTTTTGTGTGGATGGGACATTGCAGCACAAAAACAGCACTGAATAAAGAAGCAATGGTCATATGGAGGTAACCTGATACCAGAATTGAAAAACATTATGTGAGAATTTGATTGACATAGGAAAGACCTATTACATTCTCTTTGCTTAAAACTGGGCTTGATGAAGCAGTTAGTAAAGGTCTTGGACAAATATTTTTGTTTCAAGTATCTATGTAGGAAATTCTTAATTCTTTTAGAAGCAAACTTGGAAAAGGGATTAGGAACAGTTCAAAGGGACAATGAGGAAAGTTGTAAAAGAAGCATGGATTGCCTTAAAAATGTTACTGACAAATTTTTAGGAAGTGTTACAGGACCCAAATTACAAAAATACAAAAATAACTTGCTAGGTAGATGCAAAAGGTTGGTTTGTAATATGAGCTTGGAAGCCTATTTTTTAAAATTTATATATTACCTAGTTCCCAGAAAGTCTCGGTTCCATCAGCAAAGAACAAGGGGGGGACAGTTTCATCAATACATCAGAGATATGGAGAAGTATCGGGAAAGGTGAAATAACATTACTGCTGGTCATTGAAATGAGATAGTTCAGATTCAATACATAAAAAATAATTACATAATTTTAAAACTAAAAGATGTAGGTGCTTATATATTTAATTATTTATAATTTTTATAATTAGTGTTTTAAATTGTATAGTTTTTACCTTTTTTATATAAATCATCTTTTCTAAAAATAATAGTTGGTAATGTAAATATCTATTGTAAAAAACTTGATGGCAAACCTTTATTTATGTAAACTATATTTATGAAATGAGATTATTACCTTGTTTTATGGTATGTTGTATAGTGAAACATTAAATGTATTTTACTTGTGTTCACAGGCATTGTTACAAAAAATGTGATCTTATTAAACTTTATAACATTTGTCCATTCTGCATCATTATTGTGTCTCTCTCCCTCTTTTTGATTAAGATTTACCTGGCTTTATTAATCATTTATTCAACATTCTTTAATTTATACTGGACTTTTTTACTTTCATTTTGATTTTTTTTATGAGGGCTTGTACTATCATTTCATGCTTTCACTGTGGTTTTTTCTTACCAATTTTATAATCTTTTATTATTATTATTATTATTATTATTATTAAGGTTGGACTTCTTTGCTATGTAGTTCTCTTGTTATGTACTGGTTTCTCAGTTAAACATTTCCCATTGTTCATTTTCTTACTTTCTTCTCTTTGGTTGAAATTATATTACAAATTAATAAGCCATTTAGATTAATGTTAAGAGACAGGAATATAATTATAATGGAGAAGTTTAACTTACAAAAAATTGTATGTTGATATATTATTTCACCATTTATTCTAGCCAAATCCTCCAAATGTAACCATCACCACAAAGGCACCACAGTTAAGTCAGATAGGTGGCAACTTACAACCAGAAGTGGGTTCACGACCAACGAGAGGGCAATCTCCTGTGTCTGTTGGTAAGTTAGATGTGTAGGTAGTATTTTATTTCTTTTACCATTTTGGGAGTTAATATTTTATTACCTTTCTGACATGTCTTTTATTACTTAAAAGCTAAAACTACAATTTATAACTTTGTTCTTGGTTATTGTTTTTTTTTTTCAGTTGGAACAAGAATGCAATGGTCTCACCCCATCATTTCATCATCTGCATCAGCCCCTCCGGCTACAACTTCAGTATTAGCCAGTCAACTGGCTATGGCACCTGGTTCATCAGCCATCCGACATGTTGCACCATCCTCACAGAATACTAATTTAGCTAATCTTGTCTCGCACACTCAAGATGGTGTTGCTGCTGGTTTGACAGTGTCTCAAACAGATAGAAAAGGTTTGTAGAACTAACTTTAATAGTGACATTTTAAGTTCAGGCTACATCACTCACCTTTGCAAGAAGAAAACCTCAGTACCTCAGCAATAGTGCCAAAAAGAGTTTTTGCATGTTCCAAACCATTGTAAGAACTCTCACCCTTATCCATAAAAACATGAATTATGCCAATCTTTTGTTGTTAGCAGAAGACATGGCTTAAGTATTTTTGCCTTCTGCACTCTTGTTGTTATTGTTAGCAGGTGTAGTGATTTGTATTTCCATGTCTCTTCTTTCCAAGATTTGGACTCTCCTGGGAAAGTGATCAGATGTTTATCGCTTACACTTCATTCAACTCCTTTTTATGATTTTTCAGACCCAAATCATCTTCCTTTGCTCTGTATGGGCAATATCTTACATGCACAACATTCTTTAGGAGAATTTGAAATATTTTCATATCACAAGATTCCTCAACTCTTTAGGTTTCTCCATTTTGGCAGAATGCATTAAACAACTTGTATAGTTTGTCTGTTACTCCATGGAAGTTGGCAGTTTTCTTCATTTTTTTATGGCATGTTATATATGTTTACTCTTATTCATGGCTTTTGACCTCCTCTGAATAAAATCTTGTAGGCAAACTATTACCTTTTATCTGTAAGAGGAAAATATCAGCATCTTCCTTTTTACATAGTGTATTGTTTATTAGCAGTAGCACCTGTCCCAGAAGTTGTGTAAATTCATAGTTAATGAAAGGTTACCTCAGGACATGTAAAGTTGCTTCCATTTTATGTAATTATGAAAAATGCCCATAAAAACTGGAAAACAGAATGTGAAACCACAAATTTGCCCATATTTTTCCATGAACTCATCAAACCTTCATACTAAATTTGGTGAAGATCCATCCTTAGAAGGTGAGATTATGGCAAAAAACATCCATATAAAGTGCAAAACACAAAATGCAAAACTGAGAGTTTGAAAATGCATCCTCATCCTGTGAAGTAGTTACATGGACATCAACAGACAGTACTATTATATTTATATAGACAAAGCAATGTTTTCCATGAGAAAGCAAGCAACCCGATAAACAAATGCCCCCGAACAACAGAAAACCACTAAAGGAAAGATTTAGCCATGTTCCATGACAATGTTTTATTGTCAAAATGAAATGCATACACACAGCCAGTAACATTATATACAAAAGGTTAAAATTCTAGGTGAAGATGAAGTATTCTTTCTAAACTAAAAAATGACAGGAAATATGCTTTACATACTATAACACTGAGACTTGAAGTGTACTATGAGAGCAATAGTGTAGCACTGACAGTAAGTATTATAGTATAGAACTAAAAGTAAAGTGTATTAATTTCATAACAGTGTCCCTTGGAGTGTGAGAGTGTAATATTGATGCCTCAGTGTATTCCTAACAGATTTTAAAAAAGCTATCAAAGGCAAGCATTTGGAATACTGACAGTAAACTTCCTAGTATTTTGCTAGAGTAAGTACAGATGATTTCATAATGTTCTATCAAAGAGAGAAATAGTTACATTAAATTTTATAATACTGAACCTGAATCAAACATGCAAATGATTAAGAGAGTTCAGTACATTATATTCAAATATTTCAGTATGCAAGTTAGTCATATAACAGCCACATCAAGAATAAAGTTGAATGTAATGTATGAGAACTAAGTTTGATATTTTCATCCACTGAAAAATAATTGCTTTTGGAAGGGTATGTAACAGCTCTTTGTGATGTAAAATGTTCATATGCTTAAATCAAAATAATGTATTCATATTAGGAATTTCCCTTGAATTTAATGACCCTAAAAATCAAAATAATATAGATTAACTTTGGCTGCCACAACTATACAGTAAACCCTGCAACAATCCTATGCCAGTCATATTAAGCAAAGTGCTTGGTCTTATAACAGATGAAAATCCATGAACACAAAGGTCAGTAGCATAAGCCATACACGTACCAGACAACAATATGCAACATAACCAAGGAGCTACATCTGAAAAAACAAACCGGTCTCCTGTATTCAAGTTACTTGTACAACATTTTCAGTCAAACTGTTGCATATCTCAAGCAACTAATGTCAAGTTGCTATGTACAACACCTATGGGTGTCTGTGTGATTGAACTTTGAAACAAGAAATGGGAAACTATTGTTCTCATAAATGAATTATGGAAAGCAAGTGGTATGTAATCCGATATGCATTGGTCAAGAGAACTTTACAATGTAGCCTTTTGCTATGGAAACTACACGCATTGCAGGCTTACATTCAAGTTGCATGGCTATCAGACAGCCTACGACCAGATGTGGCAAAGTGTACTGTGTTGACATAGTAACTCTCTAAAATCTTTGCAATATTCAATCCAAATAAGAAACACTAACAAGTCTAATATAGTACACAGATTGATAAAAAAAATTTTGACCAATTCTTGGTTTCCATTCAAATAAGTTGTAGTTTTTCAAATTAAACTTTGGGAATTTTTTAACAGTAATCACAAATGTTACAATCAACTAAGAATAACTTTTAAGTCAACTTCACTTTCAAGTCTCCAGTTTCACTAGAATTATTAATTATTTTTTGAGCACTGGTCCTGGATTAGTTCAGTCTAGTGTCTCCGGTTTATGACACTTTGCACAAATTTTACCAGTATCAAGTAGCATAGTATATATGTTGTATCCTAAATAGAAGTAGAGTTAATGTACAGTCTTGGTCACAAAGTATTTTTAAATAAGCACAGAGAACAGGTTTTGCATAATCCCAGCTTAATGTGGAAAATTTATTAAACATAGGTCTGCTTGTCGTGTGTGTGTGTATATGGATAAGTTAGTAGAAATACATTTTTTCAACTACTTTTAAAAATTTGAAACCATTTTTTCATTCTTTTGCAAAATTATATCAATAATTAGTGTACAAATTAGATTTGTTTTTAATGAACATTTATCAGTTCTCTTGTGTAGCGTGAAATAGTACCAGTGTATGAATGTGGAAAATGGAATGTTGGTTTTAATTGTTTACCCAAAGGGTTTTCTCAACCTACTTAAAAAAGAAAAAAAAATGTTTTTGTTTGAATCTGTAGCAAAGGTATTTAACTTTTGATGTCATTTCTTTCATTTTTAGGGGTTATGACTCAGCCAGCAGGAACTGGACTTCGTGGCCAAATACAAACTGTGGGAATGAGGATGGTAACACCCCAACAGCAGCAGGGAGCTACTAGTGGTCAAAATACAGTGAATATCCAGCTAGGTCAGGTATCATCTGTTGGTCAGCAACAGCACACAGCAAGTGTCACCCCAATTCAGCAAAATGCTGGCATTCCAGTTCCTATGCCAAATCAAATGGCCAGTTCCAGCAGTACAGCCCCTATTCTGATTTCCCAAGTTCCAATTATGGCCACAGCACCTTCAGGAAATATTCCTAATTTAGGAATTGGAGGAGCCACTACTACTCAGCAACAGGTAAGAGAAGATGAACCATCAAATTTTGATTTATTATACTAATTATTGAGAATGAGAGCTTGATATGGCATCATATTCACTATTTATTCTACTGCAACTCTGTGCTAAAAGAAAAAGTTTAAGTGACTTTAAAATTCTGTGTGATTGCACATTTCTCTGTAGACAAACTTAAGGAACCCAATCAGTAAGTAGGGGATTGATTAATTGCAATACTGACAATATATTTGTTCAAATTTTTCTGTGTGACATTTGTGTTTAGACAGCCTGTAACCAACAAAAATTAATATTAACCACAACCAACTTGTCATAAATACTTTTAAAAAATCTGATTAGAAAGTCAGTGCAAACTCTTTCAATATTTTTAAGGTTAAGTGAGGTGAGCATATTACTTTGTTACCACCTGAAGCAATTTTAAGAATATTTTGTCATAGCAAAAATGAATTCTGATCATCAGTGGTAGAAAGCATTGAATTTTTTTTAATTTGTTAAATTTAAAACTGGATGTATTGAGAAGTAAAAATTTTTGTAATTAGTGACATGAAGGAAGTTAACAACTCAATTTTGTGTAATCAAGCTCTGTTAGATAAATGAGGCAAATATTAAATTGTATAATCCTTTTTGTTTTTATATTGAAATAATAAATGCTCACTTTTGTATCTCTTAGTCCTTCATGGTTTTTAATACTTTTAACATGTTAAAATGTGAACAAGTTTTTTCTAATATCATACTTACCTCTTCTCACAAGATTATTTATTCCTGTTCAGTGTTGTTCTCTCTGTGGAGAATTTTTCTTTATGCATGCCACAATCCTTGTATCCCCCTCTTTTTTGGAGTTAGTGCATTCCAACTTTGTGCATGTGACTTCATCTACTGAACCTCCACTTCTCATTCAGCAACTTTTGAGTACATTTTCTTTTGTTTTGTGATTTTCATTTCAAGTGGTTCTATTTTCTTATACGTTATCACATTTCTCCCAGTTTATTATCATCGCTTTTTTCTACTAGACAGTTTTGTGCTGTTTCTGTGACTTATGAATTTTTAAATCAACATTACCACTTTAGAAGTCATACCAATGACCAATCTTATATCTAAGTTTCAGGCAATCTAATCTTGGTCTCTGAATTTATCCACTGGGAGATAGAATGCTACTTGGGTCACCCTCTATCCCTTGGTGGGTTCAAATCCCCGTAGCACCAAACATGCTCGCCCTTTCAGCCGTGGAGGCGTTATAATGTTACGGTCAATCCCACTATTCATTGGTAAAAGAGTAGCCCAAGAGTTGGCAGTGGGTGGTGATGACTAGCTGCCACCCCTCTAGTCTTACACTGCTAAATTAGGGATGGCTAGCACAGATAGCCCTCTAGTAGCTTTGCATGAAATTAAAAAAAAAACAAATAATCTGTTCCTTGACATTACCAGAGATCTTTCAGATTATTAAATATTCAGCATGACATCAATTTGTATCTTTTTTCCTTCTCCCAAATTTACTGTTTCTTCCCAGTTCCAGCCTGAAGAATCACCTAGGCCTTTCTCAGCTTTCATGAATTTTATATTTAAAGTGTGTAATGTTTTATCTTTTCCCTGTTTCTTATTCCCCTTATTTTTTGTTACATGAACATTCTTCTCAACCACTTTTGGTTTTCACATTTTTCTCTGTCTCACTTTTCTTTACCCCATTTACTTTCCTCTGCCTTAAGATCCTTTGACTCGCCAGCATTTTTCAGTGGCAGTTTAAGGTTTGCTTTTACAGTAGGCTATGTTACCAGTTGACCATCTCGTACAGGGATTTTTTTTGTCTTTTTGTGGTCCCCCCCCAAAAAAAAATAAAATTGGGGATTTGCAGCTGATCTTCAGTTTGTCATGCCCACAACAACTTCATTGCACTCCTAAGTTCACTATAAATCCTTTTCTCATCAAGAATTGTGGGTGACAACAGTAGATGTCTTCAGTGCCTATCTCCACATCTTTTATAGCCCTTTAATCATTACTATACCTTTTTTAATTTGTTCAACTCTGTATGGTTTACCTATTTCAGGCTCTTCCCTTGACTCCATACGTCATTTGTCATGTCATTTAGACCTTTATACATCGCATCAATGTTCTCGAACTCATAGGGTTTAGTGGGTGTTTTCTCACTCATCACCATCTGGTGGTGGTTTATTCTAACAACCCTATGATGATGACTCTCTTATCAACCATCAAGGAGGCACCTTTTGGGATTCTCCCCAATTGGATGCATTTGTCACATATCTTAAAGTTGCTCCTTTTTTGGTTACCTGTCCTGCATACTTCACCCAGGATTGATCTTGCAAATATCTTTGTATTCCCTCCCATCCATTTTTTTTTCATCAGGTGATTTCTCCAGTACATTCCATTTCTTGTTAGGTCCTCTGGTTTACACCCCATTGACCAGAACAATCCTGTTTCCCAAGGATTCAATGACTACTCCTCTCACCACCTGTCCCTCCTCCTTTCACTGTTTCCCTCCCTTCTGCTTAAACCTTAGTTCCTTGCTTTTCAGCTCAATCTCCCCATCCTGTGTCTTTATGCTTGACTTTTGTCCAGTCCTTGGCAGTTAGATCTGGTTTCATGCATCAAGTTTCCTCCATGCTAGCTACTTCCATTTGTTCATCTTCCATGGAAGTTAACTAGGACAACTGACGGGTCCTTTACTATTGATCTGCTGGCAAGGGATATCTTGCCACCTATCCTTTAGTAGCTTGAGTAGCAGAATTTCTCACCTGGCTCTTCAGTTGAGGATCTTCGTTCTTTTTGAATTCCTGATATAGGGCAGCCCTCTCCCATACTTTCCATTTCTTCAAATCCAGTAGAGTTTTTACTTCCCCCATTCTCACTGTGGTCCTGCATTCCTTCCAAAAGTCTCCCAGACATTCTTCATTTCCAGATTGGGGCATTAATGTAGTTCTCCATTTGGACCACTTTTCTCATGCTCCTTGTTTCATTTATTGCTATTCTGAGTTATTTACAGTTGACATTTTACATACCCTTTATCATCCTTGTTTTCTCCTTTGTTTTGATTTCCTTTTTTTTCTCAAGACCATTATAGCTGAGGAAGGTTGTTCCTCCTTTTCTCCTATCTGTCTGCCTTCCTTCTCTCTCCTGTCATTACCTTCATTTAGACCTCGATAGACTGCTGTGTCCTGTGTTATGTAGCACATACAGCTACCCTTATGATTGGAGTCCACTTTTTCATCCTTTTGGCCTACCTTCCTTCTCCCATCAAGTTTGTCATCTCACACTTTCCCTTGTTTCCCATCCTTGTTGTCTGCTGGAGGAGATTCTGCAAGCTAGAATGTAAACCAGGCCCAGTACTTTTGTCTCCAATTATCTTCATCACATCACGCTTTTGTCGTCATCTGATTTTTGTCTTCCATCATTAGTTGTGCTCCTGACTTTGATGCAGCTTTAACTGGTAAATTTTGTTCCTTTTCCTCTTTATAGGGGCCTTTTTTCTTCTCTCTTTTTTCATACAGATCCCACTCTGTGGCATGTGGTGCTCGATCAGGTGTTCTTTAACTTACAATTTGCACTATAAGCCATGTTGACTCATGCTCTCTTATCCATGGCTATGCATGTTCACTGTGGAGTTGGGTATACCACAAGATTGCTAGAAGGTTATCTACTTTGCAATAGTTTCTTTGTCTTTTCCAGATTATACCACTCATGGACTACATGAATAAAGTTACCAATCCCTGTCATGCCTTAAATGAATAACTCAGTATAGTCTGCTTTTCAAAGTAGGATATCATGGTCATCTGGTAATAATGTTCTTCCAGACTCTCCAATGCATTCTTATTCCCCTTTTTCAAAATGGAATACAAACAAGTCTTTGTCACTTTCAATTTCCAAACTTTCATGAGTGATTACCCATGGAGGCACCCTCCTGAATGCATTTCCATTGAAATGTTGGCTACATCCCATTTAGTTGAGAGTAAATTGGTGGTGTTCTGCTGGTGTAGGTGTGATATGCCTTCCAAAAAGTATCCATAACCACTGGTGTTAATCTATTACCTTACAACCTAATGTGGCCTCCTACAATTTATTTACACATACAGTTGAGTTGATCCATCATCTTGATGATTGATGTGGCCTACCTGTTAAACATTCCATACCACCTGGAGTTGATCCATTGTATATGCAGTTCATCATATTTAATTGGAAGTTTTCATCTAACATTACATGGATATCAGATTCCAATATTGAAGTGTTGAATTCAAGTGAACTAATCAGTACAAGTCTTCACACAAGTTGAATCCATCCTCTCGGTGCTGGGTGGCCAATCCTGATTTGCTTTAGTGTGTTGATCCTTATGTAGTACAGAGGAATTGAAACAGATCTTGATACCCAGTTCTTGGGTTTGGCGTGAAGACATTATGATCTTTATCCTACTACCATGCAAATGTCATTATTTCATAGAAGTGGTTTTGGATGTAAGTGACTTGGTGGGTATGATTCAACAAGCCCTAGCCACTTTTATACCTGGCAACTTCCACTCTTGTGTTTTATAAACTATACACAAGGATGAAGAGCACACTTGGCTCAGAAGTGGTGTACTTCCTTTCCTTTTATCTCCAGATTTTCTATTGTGGTCAAGAGTACCCTGTGATTGCTTTTAGGGGTGCTTCTGTTATTCCTTTACACCGGTTCCTCCTCATTATTAGTGTGGGATTCTAGCTAATTTTGTGAGTGAAGGTAAGTATTAGAAGTTATAGTTTTCCTATACTGAAAATTGTAATTCTCATAGATACTTACTCTTCTCACACTTCCAAGTTTTCTGGTGTGTACACCTTCTGCTAAATTTCAAAGTGAAGGTTCAGTAGAGAAGTATAGGAGTAATTGCATGTCCCATGAGCATAGTATGCTGCTATTTGTTAATAGATGACACATGATAATTTGCATGACAGACATGTTGGGATGTACTAATTCCAACAAGGAGGGAGTACAAGACTTGTGGGATACATATTTTGTATATAAAGGGCAACACTGAACAAGAATAGCTAACCTTGTAAGTAGAGGTAAGTACCTATCTGAAATACATTTCCACTTTAGAAAAAATTAACTTTCAGATTTTGTTAAAGGAAAATATACATTTATGAACTTCTTTAGCAACCTCAAGGAGGAGCTCCATCACAAACTGCATCTGGTGCAATGAAGGAGAAAAAAATTATTTGGCAGGGGATATTTGAGTATTCAGAAAAACAGGTGCCAAACAACCTTGGAACTAACACAGCAGCTCGCATCTTGCATCCATTACATTGTTCCATAGCCAGCTTTGTTGTAAATGGGGAAACGGAATTGTAAGTTTTTGTATAGTGTGCTATTTTATCTTATTCTCAAACACAGAGACCTATAATTTATGGAATACCTTCATTTATAAACTCATTAGTTGACTACTAATTTTAAGCAAGGAGAAGATTATCTTGATGTTAAAATAAATTTACATTTTGGTCAATATTCTTGGATGTTCTTAAAATATTTAATGTTAACATCTAGAGTGGGAATCTTCTATCTTGGGAACTTTAGGAAAATTGATAAACATTAAGAATATAAACTGTATGTAAAACAATTGTATGTGGTTTTTATAATACAATACTAGGCAGTAAACATTTCTATTAATTCTCATTTATTTTTACTATAATTATATTGTCTGGGTAGTTGTATAAATGAAGTTTTATGAGCTTCATTGATAAATCTGTGAAAGATAAATATTATTTTCAGTGGTGTGAGGAAAAATTCTTTAAATAAGCAATAAGGACATTGGACATGGAAATTGATATTCCTATATAATATTTTTGTATTGTTTGCAACTGCTGTCTGAATTGTAGAAACAGTGGAAAATAGACCTTTTGTAATCACCATACAAAGGATGAATGGCATGTTATATTATTCTTAACACAAATAAGTAATCAAACACACTCAGGCCACAGTGTGTACAAGTTCAATCAAGATAGCTTACTAAGAAAAAAAAAAAAAAAAAAATAGAGGAAAATCAGCAAAATGTTCTTTGGGAAAGAATGTTTTTCTAAACCCAGTGCTGAAGTCCAGAAAAATAGTGACAAAATGTGCAAGAGAAAAGTAGCTCTACAGAGGAGTTCACTGCCAGTTTTTGAGATACCACTACAAGTAATGAGCAAGTAGGGTTACTTTCATCAAGTGCTGTATAGTTAGTTATCAGCAACTTCATTGAAGTCCAAGAAGCCAAGGATAATCTGTTATGTACTGGATTTAAGACTGCCATGTAAGAACTTAAGAATGGTTATAAATGAGAGGAAGGCCATTCAGCCCATTTTATTCATTTGATTATTGATCTAGAAATCCCATTAAAGATCCAAGACCCATCATCAACAACATGGCTGGGAAGTTGGGTCTAGAAAGACATTACTCCCTGTTTATCAGTACTAAACTTATCTACATGTAAATTTCTAAACGGTTGCAATTGTGCTTTTTTTAGTTTTGGTTTTACAGCAATAGAAGCACAAGGCTCTTGCATATAGTTATTTTTGTTTTGGGAATTTTTTTAACTTATTTGGATACTTCTATAATTAAATAATTAACTATAATTAAAAGCCATTTTTGCAATTATGGATATTATTTGTGTGTGTGATAAACAAACCTGAAGTGTTATTATTTTGCAAGAATTTGTTTGCTTATTCAAAAATGTCTATTTCTAGCTCTGGAGAAAAATGGCCAGGAAAGCTTCTCCTACATCTTATTCCTAAGAATTATATTCTTAGTTTGTTTCAAATTTTAAAGAATGCATCTCGCGTTTTGACACTTCACTTTTCTCAGGATTCAGAAGTATGTCAAAAACTGATGAGGACTATGCACAGTGGTAGCTTGGTAAGTTGTACTGTATTAATGTGTTGTTATCTAGATCAAGTAGAGATATACACCTATTGTTTCCTTAAGTTTTGTTGTATCAAGTGTTGTAAACTACAAATAAAGGCATATTGTACTTGTGTTTAATCTACTCTTTGTAAAACACCAGATATTACTTACTACCTATCAGAAGTGATATCTTGCCATAGGAAAGATATTAATGCTCAATCAGGCTAATCCTTTTACTTCTCTGAAAGTGTATTACAGGTATTCAAATTTTTGTTCCAACCACTGATAGCAGTATGAACATGAGTATTACTTTGTTATCTGCTCTCTAACAAGTTGTCTACTCAACTTTGACACGCATCTTTTACATGTATTTGTCTTCCTTCTATATTGTTCTTTCTCATTTAATACTAACTAGGAAACATTTATTACCACTGTTATCTTCAATAGATATTCATTTTTATTTTTCATGAATGTTCTATTCACTTTTTTTTTTTAAATATACTTTGCAAGCTTTTGCAATACAATAATAGAAACATCACAAAATGAGAAATTAGATAAACCAGATGCCCCCCCAAAGGTGTACCTCCTATGGTCTACCTTCTAAAGAACTTGTATTATCAGACTTATAATTTTGAAGTTAATCATTTTTATAATCCCACCTGATTTCTCAGTATCAAAGAAAAGACTGGAGTATAGTATGTTTTTGTTTCTAGGACTGTACTATAAAGTATGTTGATATTTTGTGTGGATAATGCATACCAGATGGTTTTGTAGGTAGGTTGTGTGCAATTTCCAACTACATGTGATATTAGAATGATGATTGTCTTACTTATGGGAGAAAAAGGCTTCATGGGTTTTGTCCCAAACGACCAGGATGGATTTGTAGCCTCTATGAGGCAGATGGTGGAAAACTCTCGAAAAACAGGGAAGCAGCCTAAAATGGTAAGACCATTTGAATTGAGATTAGTCAAAAACTTCCATAATTTGTTTTTGATTTTTATACAATGTTGTATTCCATTTATAATTTTAATTTGCTTTTGATAAAAACTATTGCTATTTAGATAATTAGTGTAAAAACATAAAATATCAGTAAAAGTATTAAGATATTTATCTAAGGAGAAAATTTTAAATAGTTTTATACATGTAAATAAATTGTCATGTGCAAATGCTATCTATATATTTATAAGAGAAATTCCTGAAAATCAGTCATGCTGCATTTCTCATTTCTTTTACACCTAAACTTTGACTTGTAGAAAAAGTGTTCTAGATTGGTTTTGAAAAGCTCTATATTGATTAAGACCTTTTCTTATCTCAAATAAAAAATTTAAAAAAAAAGAAAGTAATGTATTAAATGTTTTATATTACACATATAAACATTACATAATTTTACAAATCTGCTACTTAGTTTCGTGTCACTGAAAGTTTCTGCCTGTGTGTGTAAAGAACATTCATACAAGTATTCCTGTCATTTTGATAGTCATTTGTAGTTTGAAGTTTTTTTTTTTTTTACCTTTAATTAAAATCATAAAATTAATTTTTTTGCAAGGAAGGTAAAAACTGTTTAGAATGATACAAAACCTGTTTTTATATATTTAGTATAGAATAAAATAGTTAACTGAACTGTCAAGAGGAATGAACAGTAACACTTTCATAAGCTAGACAAATTCATAATTTATTATACACATTGACCTAACATTACAAGGAAGTTTTCATAACTGGGAGTGATCGTTTATGATTAAAATTTTTGTTGAACTGTTGTTACCTTGATCATGTTTCTGAATAGGGTATTTTGACATCTGTGCTTTGGCCAAACATAAATGATAAATCAACTGTTTTTGTTTGGAAATGAATCCTAGATTTTGATCATCAGTTTTTTGGAAATTTCAGTTATTGTTTTTGTTATTAATAAAATATCTTTTTAGAGAATTTTTGAATATTAAAACAGTTAGAGCTGTTTTAATAATCGTAACTTTGTCAGCCAACTAGCACTATTATGTGATCAACTTAAAACTGACACTCTTGACCAAAATTGGATCTATTAACCCAAAATTGTTTCTTTTAAAAAAAAAACTGCTACTATAGATAGCAAGTTTGTGTTCTGTAAAACTATGCCATCTGTATGAGAAATTGCATCACCTCACTTTTTAAGAACCTACTTGCATAAACAAACTGCATTTAATAATAGGTTTTAGATATCTAAAAAAAAATTTAAACTTTATTGGATGCTTTTTGCTTCTCTCTACATTGTTGTTATTAGAGAAGTGTGTATTCTATCCACACTTTACTGTATAGTTATTTTAAATCAACCATTTGTGCCTGTAATTTAAAAATTCTGTATTTTGCTCTGTACAATATCTTCAACTCTCTATATTTCATAAAGACCTCAAGCTATTTAAAGTTATGCAAAACCAGAGTGTAGCTTGTACATTTTTCCCTTAAGTTTACATAACCTAGTTTTCTATCTACTTTTGTTAAAAACAGAACATCTTTTGCAGTTTGACATTTTCTCAAGTCTCATGAAACAGAATGAATGATTTCTTGAACAAGGAGTACAATATAGAAACTTTACAAGTTTGCATGTTGACTGTGTTGCATACTAGTATGTTTTTTGTTGTTAGGTTTTGTATATTAATATTTAGAACTTTTTTTATTGCTTGTACATATTTATAGTCATGCATGTGATATAAAGTGAAGAAAGCTGTACTAAGTTATTATGGTTATAGCTCATTTCAGGTTTTTGTTTGAAATGTTAATTTTGTTTTTGCTTGTTTCTTTGTGTTATTGATGAACATGTGTTGTTTGTGTTGCGATGTAGATGGCGCAGCAACAGACGCCAACCCAAGCTCTTGCTCAGAACACATTCAACACAGTCTACCAGGTAAATTTGGAGTCAATAGTTCTCAAGTTTTTTTTGATACTCTTGTAGTCTGATCTGTCCTTTTGAATGAATTATTTTTGTCATTGCTATCTTTGCCCATAACTGTGAGAAAAAAGTTGGAAGATAAATGCATGCATGCAAAATCCCAAGTCTCTTAATTTTCTATACCTGCATTTCCTCTGCTATTCTCTGCCTGTTCTCCTCTGTTCTTTAGCTAACATTTATAACATTTGTCATTACCAGTTTGGTTGCTTGCTCTTTAGTGAAATGACGGGATATTTGCTGTCAGTTGAAAGCCATGAATTGATCTATGTAAATGGGCTATTGAAAATTAACTTGTCTTTGACATTAAATATGCAAGGACAACATTTTATTTGCTTGAAATTGAATTGTAATAGTTTATGAAAGATGCTTCTTTATTGAACAATTATACAAGTGTTGTTATATAAAGCTGGAGGTGTACATTGTCAAGCTTTACTAACTTTTCAGTGTTCTTGATGGATTGCAAAATTTTGTCTGCTATAAAGTGTTACATGTCAGAAAGGTAAGCTTGTGCTTAAACTTGTGGCATTGTGCAACTAATTTATAATCAATAGTTTTCTTGTGTCTTCTTTTATCTTTTCTGGTTTGTTTTGTAAGCTGCTACTTCTCAGTTTACCTATCACTACATGTAACTACCACCTTCAAAAACAATCTGAGACTTTTTTTTTTTTCTATTAAGTCCTTGAATGTCTGTATATATTCATAAAAGTATTTACTTTTGAATATGTTAATAGTCAAAATAGTGTGTTAAATCCATCTTATTTCCCTGAAAAGCTTAGCAATAGATCTCGATTAGGACAAGAATACAAACAGACTAAACCACCTTTATTTAGTAATATAAACATATTGAACTCTCGCAAACTGTGGAAAGCCTAGCAGAAAAATGATGGCTAAGATTTCCTACATCATTTTGGTTGAATTCATAGCATCTGCAACAATGAGATCCAGACTTCCATCATCTTGTATTAAATGATGGAATGGTATTCCTGGAGAATATAGAAGTATGTTTATTCTGTGTTTTGTGAAATGAAAATTATTTGGACAGCTAAACTAAAAACATGCTGAAATGAGCATACTTAAATAGTACATTGTAATTGCAAATTTAATTGTTGTAACTTGTTAATTCTCACTACTGCCCATAGTTTCTAGAACCATTCATATTGATCTCTCTGTTCTTGCTAAATAGTTCTGCAAAGGAACTTTTTAAGTAAAACTTTTATGCAAACTGTAGTTGTAGTGCTTCATTTTGTAGTATTGATAAGTTAAGATATTCATATACATAAAATGTTCTTGCAGAAAAACTATAATTACTCTAATTAAAAGGTCACCTACCCCTTCAGTGATACCATATTAGATCCAGATATGCTACATTCAACCAGTATACCAACACGACTTACCTTGCCTTAAATTAAGTTCATTTCTATTTAATGCCTACTTTTAACTTTAGATAAATGAAGCAACTAATGGATTGGATGTGAAAGACAAGAACAAATATAAAATTGTATTTAAAGTTAGTTCATACAAGATTTTTAAAAGATTATTATATGACTTTGTTTCTAGAATTGAAGTGTGACTAGGACTGGCACACAGTTTTTAAAAACTGAAATATTATTGAAATGGTGACATAGAAATTTTAGTATTACTTGTAACTAACAGTTAGTCAAAAAATACATTAGAAATTTTAACAAATTGTAGGAATGCTCTAAAATGTTAAGATACCAGGATAACTTAGTTGTTTTATTAATGTACATTTTTATAAATTTAGTTAAGCTTTAACTTCAATAAACCAGAATAATTCAGTTTATCTCATTAACCCTTTTGTGACATGTCAGAGGTCAAAGGCTGTCTGTGCTTGTTGACTTGCATTCAATATTTTATTGAGCTACTGTTTTATGACTTTATCAATAAGTTTGAAATTGCATTGTATATTAATATTATATATGAGTAGATTTCTTAATTTAAAAGTAAATATTAAAAGCACTTATCTAAATTTAGATTTTAGTGAGTTGTGTGTTGAATAAGGGACTGTATAAAATTAGATATTTGTGATATTGAAATACTAAGCCTATAATTTTGAACAAATTAGGAGCTCATATTACTAATACCATCAAGCTAGAATATAAAGATAAGAGCCTCATATCTTTTATTTTGAGATATGGCTTATGTACTGAATCAAGCACGGTATGCCCTGTTTGACTCATTCCATGTTTTGACACAATCCGTTATATACTCTTACTACAGTATATAAATATGAATAACCAATGAACAGCTCAGAATGTCTCCAGAATGGTTTTCTAGCCATTTTGATCCTATGAAAAGTCTTCCAGGTTCTCTCAATCCAAGTTTTCAGGGAAGTAGGATGTATCTTTTTAGTGTGCTTAAAGTTTCATATTTTTTGTAAAGTATAAATACATTTTCATTACTAAGCTTAATAAATCATAATAGGGACTTCTATGGTATCATTGTAGTTATTTATGATTTTTTGGTTTTTCAACTGTGTGTGTATATGTATGTATGTATATATGTAATATAAAAAATAAAAAATCCTGCAAAAAGTTTGTTTTGATATCCTTTACTTGTGAAATTTTGAAAAGCATCAGTTTTATATTACTGAATATGTGACCTGAGTGCATGTGCAACACATAAATGCAAGCTGTGTAATGTTAGCTAAACATGACTGGAAGGTCAATATAATAAAAATATATATATATATATAGTGTTATAAGACTTAACCACTTTGACACTAAACATTTGCATTTTTTGTTATTTTCATGTTTGACTACATATTATATCTGGTAATCATCATAATAAATTATGATATAAATTATGGATTTTTGATTTTAGAATGATTAAGTGACAGACCCCACATAGGAAATAACAAAATGTAAAGTCTGAAATATAAGTGCAAATGCTTAATGTGTGCAAATGTGTATATGAACTTGTACATTAATCCTTTCCTCATGGGCTCAGTATAATGTAATTTTTATAAGTTTTAGCTAAACTTTAATGTCAAGATACCAGAGTAATTCAGTTTCTTATTAATGCACATTTGTATTTAATGTGACCTAATGGTTGGGGTCCAGAATTTAAGACGTGACAGTACTGATCATGTCTTGCACTTTCAGCTGTGTGTATAGTGTAAAAGTGACAATCACATTGTGCAACTCAGAAATTTGGGCAATACCATTGTGGCAGTAGGTGCTGCTTACTGGCTGCCTACTTCTGATCAGTAACTCAACATTTGAAAAACTACCTAACATTTAGGGTCTCTTACTTGGACAGTTACCTCAAATGTATATAACGTACCATTCAGAATGATTAATTTTAATTCTCATAGATGTGTTTGATGGAATTTAATGCAGCAACGTAATGTATAAGCTCATGTGTATCATCAAAACGTATATAAATATGTAGGAGGGTTCATGTGGGAATGACATTCTTGACATTCAGGAGGGGATGTACCACTTGACAGTATTCAATAATAGTGCAAGAATGACTTAAGTTTAAAAGTGCAGAGAAAGTAAAATACAACACCTGATTTCATAGCTTTGTTTAATTTGGAAAAAATATACAAGAAGTTTATAATTTCAAGTTTATCATTGTTCAGTAAGTGAATTGATCTGATAATTTGTTTTGATCAAACATTGTCGTTTTCAATGGACTTCAGATTTTGTATGTTTTTTTTTTTGTTGGCAGAAGAATTTTTTATTTTTTTTTTGTATGTTAAGTGCAATTAATTACTTTTTTGATAAGTGATTTAATCTATTTATTTAGAAACCAAACTTTTGATTTTCTTGTTTAAGTACAAAACAAGCCAGAAGTTGTTTTAGACTTTTACATAAAACACTTTCTTAAATTCTCCTTTTTTACTGCTGTGTCTGTATATCTTAGTTTAAAAATTGAGAAGCATACATGAAACTTCAATTTTTTTATTTTTTTTAATTACATCATTTGGTAAGTGAAGTAAGTCTGCCTTTTTCTTCATCAGTTAGATTCGTACCTGTTTTTAACTGTGTACTTCACTCATTGGCTAAAAACATTTGTCAACTTTTCATAGTTTCTGTATATGTGTGTATATTCTAATAGCTCATTATTGTATAGATAATTTAAGTTATCTCTGATTCAAGCCCTTTCTCTTTGTATTAAAATTCAATGAATTATGGAACTTGGCTTTTTATTTAAGAAAATAGATTCTTGTTCAGTTTGATGTCATATTCAATGGTAGTTTAAATGATGAAGTAAGCTAAATGGAATTCATGTCCCATATTTTGATTATGTTGGAATATTTAAGAGAAGGAGAGGTGTTGGCTGATCATTAAGTACATTCATAAATTTACATTTTGAGGTGGAATTTTGTTTTGCCAGTATGGGTGTCTTTACACTTTCCATGTGTGGATAAATACGTGACCCATAAGTAACAGGGTTGGTTCACCAACACAATGAGAACATGTGGGACTAAAAGTTCTGTCAACATAATTTCAGCATTTTAACTTCTGCTAAATTTGCTACTGAACTGTTAATTTAAAAAGCAAAAGCTGATAACAATTCACAGGCCTTTTCGCTTTGAAAGCTTAAAATTTTTAATTTCATTTATAATATTTGTATAGTGCAGTGTATTAATGGTTTTTTTTTTTGACATAGTATCTCTTAAGAATAAAACAATTTATAAAAATTATTAACTGTTAAATTTATGTATACACATACTGTTTTGTATGCAAAGCCTTAATATACAGACAAATTTAAATTTATTTTTAGCATTCACTTTCTTAGCTATTTTTCTCACAAGTGTAAAATATTTCTCTTTTGAAGTTCAAGTCTTTGTTTTATAATTTTTTTGTCTTAACTGTGGCATAGTGGCTCATGTTTGTTTCTTGATTGTATTTTTTTTAAGTATAAACTTTAGCACATTTCTTGCCTGATTTGAGATCTAATTAAAATATTTGCACTTGGAGGGTCAAACCCTTTAGAATTGATGTATTCTACGATGCCTAAGATCTAGTATATTAATTTATTCTATTCCTGTCAAAAATAATTTTATTTTCCATGTGAGTTGGTAGAAATCCTGTGGAATAATAAAATTGAAACCAGTAGTACTGGTACACCAAATTATAGCAAATAGAAAGGAAGAAAAGGTCTCAGATTAATTTACTCTCCTACCTAAAACAATTTCAAGTGTCACTGCTCTCATTTTATGGTAAATCTGGTGCTAGCATTGTGTTACTCTAAACACTTAGAGGGAAAAAAGCAATGTTTTTATTTTCAACATTAAGTGGTTTTAGCCACTTAAGTTATATTGTGATGGTCAGTCTCACTAATTATTGGTAAGAGTTAACAGTGGTGGTGGTATCTGTCTTCCCTCTAGTTTATTCCCTGCTAAGCTAGAAAGAATTAGTACAGATAGCAACCCCATAACTTTCTTAGAAGATCAAAGATGAGCATAAACCGTATCACTTCAATAAGGCAGTAAGAAGCAACAGAGTTATCAGAAAATATTCATAAACTTTTTTTTTTGTTCATGAAGAAAAATTATCCAAATTCGCAACCTGAACATAATAATTAGGTCATTGTTTTTTGTGACAGATGTTTTAAAAATAAATATATCTTCACAGTAAAAATAAAGAAACATGACATCGTGTGAATTTCAAACATGCATCTCCTGGTTTAAAAAGTAAGGGGAAAAGGAAGTAAGCTTAAGAAAAAAAATGATTTATTTATTTACATTTCTCACTTGCATCTTCCACAAAACAGGTTTTAATACGACAGTAGCATGCTACAGTTATTTACTTGTCCTAGTTGCACATAGTATGTTTATTCTTGCAATTACTATGAATAACTAAAGTATGCATTAGGATACAACTCTTTGCCAAAGTGTTAGCCAAAATGCTGGTTAAAAACATGTTTTTTTTCTTTATCTCAAGTTTTTGTATCTGGTAAACCAATTACTCTAAACATGTAACAGTCTAATAAATCAGTATTACAGTGTTTCCGTTGGTGGACATCCCAGCATATTATACACCCATAGTTTTTATGTATATACATTGAATTGAGTATTTAGAAGGCTATTGATGTCCATGCGTTGATCTCATCCTTCCACAGGCCTTATAAAATGTTTTTGGTTTCTGATTGACCCTATCTTACTACTGTTACCTTAACTTACTTTTCTGTATATTTTGTTTAAAAGATCTTGATTTGAACTGAAATATTCAGGCTCCTTTCTCAGTTCTTGTATTCCACTAGAGTAAATTGTGACCTCTGCTGGTCAGTCTCTACTATTGAAACAAGATAATGCATGTTTGTTCAGCTATTCTTGCAACTCCTCAAAATATTCAAAATATGTTGGCATCACAAGTAATGCATCATAGATGCACTCTTGAGCAACGTTTTACACATACAGCTATATTAGACAAGCAGTAAATAGATACCCAGTCTAAATGACCTGGTTTAGAATGTGCATTGTGACAAAGTTGCACTGTTATAACAACATTCACTAAACAGTACAATGTTCTGAGACCTCCAAGTTTTTTTTACGACTTTTAAAACTGATGCCCTTCAAGTTTTGGACTTTGTTTTTACAGCTTAGTAGAAGAGCTATAAATCTGAAATTTGAGTTTCATTATTTGCTGACACAGCAAAGGCAGCTGATTTGTTTTAGCTTTGCATTAAAATTTAAACAACTAGCAACTCAACATTCTTAGTATATATTCATTTCTCATACTGAAGTTATATCATAGTTGGAAAATAAGAAAGTAAGCAGTATTTTCAAATGGATTTGTATGTTTTCTTTTGAAGTTGTTAGATTTTTTTCTCATAAAATTTGTTGTCCAGTATTGAGTATTACAGTGTAGCAGATGTAATTTTTATAACTTGCCATCAACCCATGTTTCAAGTGCATTTCATCCAGATTTGTAACTTATATTTAGCTACCCCAAATGTCTGGTGGGACAATGAGTGCTCCAAGAAATGTGGGCCTAGCAACTTCAACAAATACTACTACTCAGAATATTATGATGACACAGGTATTGGTGAGAGAACTGAAAACTATAATTTTGATGTTCTGTTATTTGTGTTTTAAAAAACAAAAAAGACAACATGATTAATGTAAAAAAATAAATTTATTTTTCACCTCATTACTAATGTAAAATTATTTTATTTTTCTTCTCTGTCCTTAACAGTAAATGTAGTAATGTACACCTCTGTTTAGACTAATACTTTAACCATGGGTGGCGGAACAACCCAGCTAGGACCTCGCCCAACCCTAACTGTCCCTCCCCAACCAGTTGCTCAACAGCAGCAGCAACAACAACAACAACAGCAGCAGCAACAACAGAATCAGCTACAACCCCAGCAGAATACAGATCAAGCTGCTACTCTCACTGCTCAACAGCAATTTTCAGCTTTGGAAGCCAAGCGTCAGCAGAATCTTGTAAGTTTCACTTGCGTGTTTCCAAATTATATAAGTTGTGTGAATACAGTTCCTTTAGACACATTTTTAATATATTTTAAGGTAACTCTGGTAATGAAAATTTCACATTACTGCTATGTCACATAAACAAATTATTAAATGCACCTATTGAAGAAAAATTTGTGAAAATGCCACAAATTTTTTAAAATGCTGAGAAACGAAGGTTAACATTGAAATGCACTTTGTAATGGTTATGGAGCTAGTTAAAGTAGTTTTGTATTAGTAACTGTAACTTGTTGACAAAGTAACTTTATTAATAGTTTCATGGTGAAATATATATTCACATAATAAACAACAATTGATCTGGTTCTGACAGATGATAATCCAACAGCTAAGACAAAACCTGGAGGCTGCACAGCAAAAAGAGCGTCAGTATAAGGCTGCACAGGAACAGCAAGAACAACATCAGCGTCAGTCAGCATTGCGACAGGTTGGAGTACAGCAAGCTCAACAGACTGCTCTTAGGCAGGTGAGTTTGTCTTGCGCCAAATGACTTTATTGAATGCAAGTATTTTACCAACACTGTGTAGTAAAAAAAAAAAGTAAGCCTAACAAAGAACACTACCAAAGTGATGAATATTTCTCAAAATTTAGGAAAACTTCAGTTATTTAGACAATTTAGAGGAGGGAGGTTTGCTGAAAAGTGAAACATCCATGTATAGGATTTTTTTTAATCTGTCTGTGAGAAGTTGGAAGTTTTTAGCAGATTTAAAGTTACTGTTCAAGAGATGCATCTCGGGAAAACTATTTTAGTTGGAGAGCACATCTTAATCATGGAAGGTAAATCCTATATAAAGTTTCCAAACTGTATTGGTATTAGCATAGTGTGGTTTTTCAGTAATATAGTTAATATGTTTAAAATGCCATTTTTTATTATTATTATTATTATTGTTGTTGTTGAAAAGTGCTCTCCTACTGATAACTTTAGAAAAGTTAAGTTCTTAAAAGATATTTGACTATCAACACTTAATAGTTGATACTTGACAGTCACATCTTGGATTTTGCTGCCAGAGAAATTAGGCCTGACTCTTTGTCAGCATTATAGAAAGTTCTGCCATTAATGTTTTCATTGGTATATGTAATTGAAATAGGCCTAACTATCAACAGCATAAAGCATTTGTCAGCAATTAATATATGTAACTAAAATGACTTTCTGTCAGGCCCATAGAAAAGTGCTGTTCATTTAACCTAGATAACTGAAATAGACCTGACTGTCAGAATTGTAGAAAGTTCTACCAGTAGCTTTTTCATTGGTATATATAATTGAAATAGGCTTAAGTATCAGCAGTGTAAAACCTTTCTATCAGTAACAAATATTTGCAACTGAAGTTGACCTGATTGTCAACAGTGTAGAAAGTTTCTTTCTGTCAGGAACTCTTTCATCAACATGTATAAATGAAACATGTCTCACTTTAAAAAAAAATGTCAAATTCCTTTTTCTCAGACATTAATATACATGTATTTTATCTGCTTCATGTCAACAACAAGTTGCATAATCCTTATAACCAACTTTTATGTAAATTTAATGGTAAATGTTCTTAACGTTCACAGCAACTTCAGCAACATCTTCAACAGCAGCAGCAGTTCCAACGGTTACAACAACAGATATCTCAAACAGGAACTAATCCCCAGCTGCGACATTTATTACAACAGGTATTTTTTTTGTTAGAGATTTTACTGAAGTGATGAAAGTTTTTCATATACTTTTTAAATACAAATGTAGTCTCTTAATTTTAAATTGTTGTTGTAAAACAACTCTTTTTTTTGTTCTAATTAAATCAAACATGCCAATTAGATATTTTTATTATAGTGTAAAACAAGTATTACATTGTTTAACATAGATAAGTTGCATAAATTTCAAAACAAAGTTTGTTTGTTTTTTTGAACCTACATCATAAACATGGTTATATGTTTAATACAAAATTACTTCTAATTTTAAAGTTAAGTAACTTTTTTTTTAAAGTACAAGAACTGTATGTAATCAATTTGTGAAATGGGAGTTTCACTATCTTCTGTTACATTAAAAATAAGTCACAAATGAGAATGCTGATATGTTACACTCATTTAAATTGATTTAATACATCTTTCATGTTTCTAATAGTACAATAAAAATTATTCTTAAAATGAAGGTTTTCACATTCTTCAAAAGTACTTTTACTCTGTACTGGATATAGGATGCTTAAAGAACTTTTAAAATTTTGACTTAATTTTTTTTCTAATAAGATTTACTAATCTTTGTAGCTAGTAGTTCAATGCTGTCCTTATGCAGATCTTTCCTGCTATGTTAAGCTGCTTTGGTGCTAAGTAAAGTAATAAAGGAAGTGTATTAGTTTTGGCTGTAAGAATAAATAATGTGCAATTTCCTATAAAAACATTCAGTTGTTATAGAAATGAAAAAGGATGATTTATTTTCATTTTTTATAGTGGTTACAAAATCTGTGAAATGGACCAAGTTTATATATAGTGTTAGGGTAAAGAGAAGAAGATAAAATAATAACTTTTACTGGAAATAATATTTGATATTCACTTAAGAGGTTCTAGAAGTTATACAAATGACATCTGAAAACTTTATAGAATCAGGACAATTTTAACATTAAGATTAAAATGTTTATAATTTCACAAACAAATCTGATAAAGTACTTAAGTAAATCAACCTGTTTCTTTTTAACAAAAGACTTGTTTACTAGAAGTTTGCCAATTTTAGAAAGAAACTCTTCTTACAGCATCAATAGTTATAGTGTGTATAGTTTCAGGCATATATGATTTAAAAGGTTGGTACAATTGTGTATTAAAAGTGGCAGTTTTTCTTGTAGTTGTATTGTTTTCTATTCCTGTCCTGTTGTCTTAGAACTTAAGCCATATTTTATTTCATCGATACTTTACTTTAATGTTTGGAGGTTTCCTTTTTAAACAGCAGCAGCAAGCTCAGCAACAGATTAGACACCCCCAGCAACAACAACAAATCCTCATCCAACAACCTCCTCCTGGAATCAGAGCTCAGATTCCTCCTGGAGTTGCACAATCCACATTAGCCACTTCTCTCAATCAACAGCAGCAGCAGTCACAACAGAACCAAGGCTGGGATGATGCTAACATGCTTGAACAGTTACTGTAAAGTAATTGCATTAAACCTACAGAAAAGTGAAAAGATTTACTGTATGATTCTGAGACTGTTTATTCTTTGTTGACAGGTGAAAAAATTTGATTTTACAAGACTTGTAAGAGCAGACTTTTTTATTTTACCAACAGATGTTATCTGTAAGTCCTCTGGTATACTTTTTAACAAGAATGAAATGTTAGTCAGTTGTTCTGGCATGTGGTTGGTCACAGCTAACCTAGTGAGTAACTTACTACTGAGTAGACCATCTTAAACCATAACTGTCATGTCAGACTACTATTTTGTGCTCAACAAGACTAGTAGTGGATAAAATTGTATTTGACCAATTACTTTGTGTGAATTTTGAATAACAAATTGTATGTGAAACCTACTTTGTGTAATAGACCTTCTAATGTTACCTATTGGATTATTTCTAGAAACAGTGCTACAAACTTAGTTTGTCAAACAGTTGATGACACCATGGCAGTAATCAAGTGCTTGAAGTCAAGTTTCAAATGCGTAATAGCACATGTAAGAAAGTTTTCGAATAATCACGTTAGCTCCTTCATAATACATGGCAAAAAAAGATGTTTTGTTGGATCTTATTGAAGGGTTTATACCAATTTTTGCAATAAATATAAAGTGACTAAAGTTGGTAATGGCAATTTTTTACATACCTTATTGGCATATTAATTTGTATAAAATATGCTATTCTTTCTTGTATCAAATCTTGTATTTTTGTTGTTGTCATTTTGAATAATTATAGCTACTGAAAATCAGTATGTATTGTAGAACTAGTTTTAAGTTGACACACACACACACACACACACACACACACACACACACACACACACACACACACACACACACCATATTGTAACAAGAGTGAATTTAAAGAACTTAAGATATTTGTAAAAATATTAAGATACTCTAAAATAGGAGGTGAATTCAAATGTTTTTTTGTTTTTATGTTTTTTTTCACTCAAAGTAGAATTTATACTTCAAATATTGTGGCTGTACATTTATGACCTGCTTAGCCATCTGTTATTTGTCAGAAGTTAAATTTATTTTAAAGCAACAAATTTATTTCTTAATTTAGCACACTTTGTATTTTCTTTGAAATCCATTGGAATGGTTAAATGTACAACTTGTTTTTTTCAGTATGTTACAGGGGAATAAACTGTTTGAAAATCAAAACAAAATAAATAAAAGAATGACTCTGTCAAGAGCATTGTGTATAATTGAGTTCTATATTTACTTGCACCACTGGGTCCTTATGGTTAAGACTGAATTGTAAACAGTGGTCATATCTTATGTATGCATCTTGGATAATCTAGTGCTTCACTCTCCAAACTCAAATTTAGAGTAAATAAAATGTTTTTTGATGGATTTGAAATGAAAAACAGCATGAGAAGGTAAATTCTGCTGGGTGCCATGTCAGTACTATTGAGGGGTTTGAAATACTACAATGTCAATGCGATGTAATATTTTATATTGTTTTAAACGTATCTTATCTCAAAAATGGTCACACAATGTCAAGTAAAATCTCTAAAACTTTGTTGTGGATAATTTATAGTCACATTCTATATCATGAAAGTTTTTTGTCCAAGTATTCTACTGTAGCTGCCATAGTTGTGGGATGAGAGGGTGTTGGGTATGTAAGGTTGGTGTTTGTTGCTTTTGTAACTGACTTAATTGGAGTTT
Organism: Tachypleus tridentatus; assembly: GCF_004210375.1. NCBI lineage: Eukaryota > Metazoa > Arthropoda > Merostomata > Xiphosura > Limulidae > Tachypleus > Tachypleus tridentatus. The sequence continues at coordinate 31,076,478 of NC_134834.1, forward strand.
GGCAAGTTTTGTATTAAAACCTCTAAACTTGTGTATTGGGGGGCTTGTGTGATTTATTACATTTGTTTCATTATTCACTATTTTAAACTGTACTTTTGGCAGTCTAAATTCACTTCTCACCAGACAGTGTAAATGACAGCTATACCAAAATGATTACCTAAATATTTCCTTTCTTCGTAAAAGCTATCTGACTTGATCAATTTCTTTCTGTATAACATGTGACCAACACTCACTTGAAGGAATTTTCAGTAATTGTGATACTGATGAGAATTAACTTCTGTAACATGCACATACAAGAAACAATTTGTATACAACTTTCCAGGGTAAAAGAATCAGTATTCTAGTAAATACAGTTAGGGTAGTAAATACAGTTAGGTTAGTAAATAACAAAGTATTAAATGTATTTAAGCTTCTTCTCACACCACATGTGCCCTTTTTTTTTTTTTTTTTTTGTGCAATGTTTATAGAGTATCAGTAAACATATTTGATACTTAACCATATTCATTAATATACATCTAAACCCATGGTACCCATCAGAATCAGATTCTTCGTGCTTTTTTCACATAAATCAACTACAAAACTTGTATACTGAAATTTTGACTAAGCTAAAAAGTTGTACTTTGGTTCTAGAGTAACATTAAATGTGATTTTGGCTCTCTACTAACATGAGTTGTGTTTTTGGCACAAGACTACCCTTCTGTGTGGATTTCTGTACGTGGTGAGGGGACCTCCCAGGGAAAGTTCTGTTCTTTTGGTTTACCTCCTTGGAGATCTAAATATCCACCCATGTGTTTGCCATGTGTGGTGACGCTTGAAGGGATGGAGAGGATCCTGGTGGTTGAGGGGGGTCCAACCCTAATGCCACCACTTTAGCCTTGAATTCCTGTAGATGGACTGCCTTGGGATGGGCCCCCTTAATTTCAATCGGCTGGTCCACTTGGGCTAGGGTCGACCAAGTACCACTGTTCAATGTTCTCAATAGGTGTTGTGAACATTGTATCATGAGCACTACACCCTGGTGTTGCTGCAATGTCCTTGTTTGGCACAGTAATGCATCTCCTCGTAGGGTTCCATATTGGGTGGAGTCAGTGTGCACTAAAATATAGTTTTTTTGTTATGGATATCCCTCTTTCTAACAAAATAAATAATAATGAAAGAATTAAAAAAAAAAACATCATTGGAAAACGACCATGCATAGACAACTCTGTTGTACAGTCAACATTACAGCTAGATTCTACACCTCGATTTCTGATTCTTCATTTCTTATCTGAGAAATCCTTTGAGCAGATGTCTCCATTTTTCATTCGGAAAGGATTAGAGGGGCTTGCTGGCTCTCCAAAGCTAGTAAAGAAGTTGTGTTCTGGAGACATTTTGGTGGAAACATCTTCACTACAACATGCCCAATTCCTCTTGAAATCAAAAGTCATTAGAAATATACCCGTTGAAATTACTCCCCATGCGACTTTGAATTCTTCTCTGGAAGAATTGAGAGGGATTCAAAGAACATTCTTGAGTCGGAAATTTTCGCTTGTTTCTTCAGCTGAGACGTTACTATGGTATGCTGAATTCACTTGTAAAGACAATCATGGATCATACTAATGTTCTGGTATTAACGTTTACATCAACTTGTCTTCCTGCCACAGTCAAAGCAGATTATCTAATCTGTAAGCTATGGCCTTACATTCCTAACCCTTTTGGATGTTTCAAGTGTTAGCCGTTTGATCACTCAAATACATCATGACATGGTTCTTTAGTGTCTGATCATTGCGATGGTAAAAGCCACAAAGCTTAAGTATAACACGGAACCACACTGTGGTATCCCACACCCCTCTTACTCTATTTCTTGCCCTAAATGGGTAGAAGAGAAAGAGGTGCAATGCTTAAAGACTATTAATAATATCACCTACTCAGTGGCTCGGAAATTGTCTCCAATTCCATCTTGGACATGTGCTGCTGCACTGCATTCCACTACCACAGTGGAAGTGCAAACAGATCTTTCCATGCCTCCAACAGAGTCGTTTGCAAAGCATCTTAAAAATCTTGTACTCTCCCTAATTAAAAACGTTGATGCATCTATGTCTACTTCCAACTCTGCCCCTACCACTTCCTCCACTGACTGCCCAATTTCGCTTCCTTCAGATTCAAATGCTTCCTTTGGTCCATCCTCTTCTCCAGCCCTGGAAAGTAAATCAACCATTCATTCACGCCCTCAGTCATTGGAATCTTTGTCCACAGGCAGAGACCAACCTACCCGACCCAGGGCAGGATCCATGGAGGTTGATAGATCTTCATCCAATAAAAAAAAAGTGGTCTCAAACAGAAGACTTTCCTGCCACATTCTCCTCCGCATAAATAACAATGACCACTCTGGTCCAGTGGAAGTGTCGAGGTTTTCGAGCAAATTTAGATAACATTAATGATTTGATTGATTCTTACCATCTGTGTGCCTCCTCGCATGAAACGTTTCTGAAATCTGATGATACAGTCACCCTTCGGCAGTTTTCCTTGTATAGAAACGACAGGTCACGTGATGGACGAGTGCATGGTGGGGTGGCATTGCTGGTTGATCAACGTGTGCCTACACTCTCCTTGTCACCTGATACACCCTTAGAGTCTGCAGCCATCTATATTTCCTTGGATCATACCATTCTTGTTTGTTCTCTCTACCTGCCCCTTTAAGAGATATATAATCAGTCAGACCTTGATGCCCTAATTGAGCAGTTATCATCTCCCCTTTATACTATTGGGATATTTTAATTGACGTAATCTCCTTTAGGGTGGTGCTAGTATTGATGGGAGGGTCATGCTGTAGAGCATATGCTCTTGGACTGAAACCTGTCTCTTTAATACTGGTTCTTATACTTAGTTTCATGCAACTAGTCAGTCTTTTACTGCTATAGATCTTTCTATCTGCTTCCCTTTACTTTTCACTTACTTTCTTTGGAGAATCGACGGTAATCCACGTGGCAGTGATCGTTTTGAGAGAGACTAGCCGAAGTCGATGCCATCCGACCCGCGTTCCTCAATGGATGTTGGACCAGGCTAAGTGGCCTTTTTTCACCACTCTCTAGAACTTGATCCTGCCATCGACAGATGACTGTATGGCAGCAGTAACTGACTGTATTGTCCAGGCAGCTTATCACTGTGTTTCTAAAACTTTGACACGTTTCTTACAGTATCGTCCTTGGTCCCTGCCACATGACAATAAAAGCTAAAAACCAGCTTGGGATACATTTCGTAGATATCCCACGCTTTTAAACTGCATTGCATTTCAGCAGGCCCGTGTACATGCTTGGCAGGTCAGACGTCAAAACCAGAAGGAATCTTGAATTAAATACACTTCTACCACCAGTTCCAAAATAAAATGGGACAAAAATCGAAAAGTTAGTGGCCAGTATCCTTTTGCCCCTTTCACTCTTGTTCTCTGGTGGCCAGAAAGTTGCTGATATCCAGAAACTCGCCAATACTCTCAGCAAAAGGTTTTCTCATGCATTGCACTTCATTTCCCATCTCCTTAGTCATCAAAACACAGGCAGAACGATCGCCACCTTTCCTTTCAGGCTGATTATCTCTATGACTATAATCACCCCCTAATACTGGTGGAACTTAAGCTTGCTCTTCATTGGTCTGGCAGTACATCAGTCAGACCTGATGATATTCATTATGAGATAGTGTGCCATCTCTCTCGTGTTATTCTTCTGATTGTTTTTAACCAGATCTATCAGGAGAATGTTTTTCCCAACACTTGGTGCCAGGCTATTGTACTCTCTTTTCTTAAATCTGGGAAGGATCTCAAGATTCCTTTGAACTACTGCTCAATTGCTTTGACGAGTCATATCTGTAAGATCTTAGAGAGGATGGTTAATGCTCGTCTTGTTTGGTTTCTCGAATCAAACAACCTACTCTCACCCACTCAGCGTGGGTTTCAAAGATAGTGCTCCACCATGGACCACCTGATTCGACTTGAAACATCAATCAGAGAAATATTTCTCAAACGACAACATGTTGTTTCTGTATTTTTTTTCTTGAGAAAGCTTATGATACAACGTGAAAGTATGGTATCTTACGAGACCTCCACTTGTGTGGGTTGCGTGGCAGTTTACCGATTTTTGTTAAACATTTTTAACGAATCCGCAATTCCAGGTGCATGTGGGTTTGACAATTTTCCATTCTTTCCCACAGGAATTTGGAGTTATTCAGGGCTATACCATGAGTGTCTCACTTTTTATTATAAAGATTAATTGCATCAGTGAACATCTACCCCTACAGTTGCAAATGGTCTCTACATTCCGACACTCAGTTACACAACCCCTTCCAAACGTGGTCAGCTTCCGGTCAGTTACCTCTTTCTTTCTTTGTGAACCTGACGATGACCGAAGAAGGTCGAAACGTTGTTTGCTCTTCTATGTAAAATATTTTCTCAACCCAAACGAGCCGTTTGTGCATATATAAATAGTCTCTTTGTTAACGACTTCCACATCTCATGTCAGTCGTGACGTATGAGGTATATTGAGCAGCAGCTACAGACTGCCCTCAATCATTTACTGACGTGGACTGCAACAAAGAGTTTCAACTTTTCTCTCTCAAAAACTGTTTGCATGCACTTTTGCCATCAACGAAGTATTCACCTTGATCCTAAACTCCATATTGATGAATCTGTGCTTCTTGTGGTCCCTGAGGCAAAGCTCTTCGGGCTTATATTTGACAATAAGTTGACCTTTATTCCACACATCAAGCAGCTACGTGTAAAATGTACAAGGATACTGAACATCCTCTGTGCCCTCTCTTCCACCTCTTGGGGCCAGATCGATGTTCCATGCTAAAAATCTATAGTGCCCTTATTCAATAAAAATTAGATTATGGGTCTGTGGCTCTGCCAGGACTTCAGCATCGAAAATGTTGGACCTTGTTCACCATCAGGGACTTTGGCTCTGCATAGGGGTCTTCCGCACTTCTCCAGTCTAGAGTTAGTAGACGGAGACCCATGAACCCTCTCTGCATCTTTGTCGTTTGCAACTGTCTTTAATGTATGCTTCAAAACTTCGATCTTTACCATAGAATCCCACATGGGGTTGTTTTCCCTCTTCAATGGGCCACACTTTTTCATAACAGACAGTCTGTCACTGTTCCTTTTAACCTTCGTCTCCAGGTGCAATTGGATGAATTGGGTCTATCTTTGGATGATATAGTAATATCGACAGATCAGCTCATCCCACCACGGCCAATTACTATCCCCAAAGGTGACCTTTCTTTGAGTCATCTGAAGAAGACAGATACTCCTGATTGGAAGTATCGCCTTCTATCTGCTGAACATCTTTCGAATCATCCTTCCATTCTATACAAATGGTTCGAAAACAGGTGACTGTGGGCTCTGCCATTGTTTGCCGTGATTCAGTTGTTGCATACAGGATCCTTTACAATTTTTGTGTTCCCTGCCAAATTGTACGCCATTTCTCTTGCCCTGTATCCCATAGAAGCTATGCAGTACACAAATTGTATTATTTATACTGATTCACTTCGCTCTCTGTTAGCCCTGGAATCGCTTTTCGTCGGTTCTCACCATATTCTCGCTGATATTCAAAACTGACTTGCTCATTCTTCTTTAACATCTACTTCCATCCAATTTTCTGGATACCAGGCTATGTTGGTATTCGCGAAAACGAGCTCGCCGAAGCCTCAGCTAAGTCTGTCTGCTCTGGCACCATCACTGCTGTGCCTGTTCCATACATGGACTATGGTTCTATATTCAAGGCTCGGCTCCGTGCCAGTTGGCAGTCGACTTGCAGTGAGCAACGTGAAAACGAGCTTTTCCAAATAAAACCATTATTGAAGTGTGGGCGTCTTGTTTGCATTAGAATCGGAAAGAGTTTTAACTGGACTATGCATTGGTCAATTTTTAATTCATCGTTTTCCTTCATTTGGGACTGATGCATCGATGTGTTTGTTGTCTGTATGACACTCAGGTCACAATAAACCACATTTTTACTGTCTTCGCGTCGTTACTACTCTGAACGACTGCACCATTTTAGACATGTTTTAACCCAAGACTTACCCATAACGTTAAACAGGGTCATCGGCGATGGTGACACTGTTCACTTTACAGATGTTTTTTAGTTTTATAAAGACCATTGACTTTTTTCACACTATTTAAATTTTAATTCATAGATTAGACCTTTTTCTATTATTCATTTCTGAAGTACAACTAGTTGTATATGAAATTAGAAAATGGCCGTAATGTCACATAACTTGAAACCAGAACTAGTATTACTGTAATTTCTTTCTTACTGCTGTATATTGGATATAAAAAATTGGATTTTATGCTGTTTGAGTTTTAATTCAAAAATTCAACTTTGCTTTGTTTTATCTTGATTCCTTCTTACGAATTTTAATACTTTTACTTTATTTTTTAACTTTTTATCGGTTATTTGGTGCAGATAGTTAAGTTACTTTTCTCCATAAAACGCCAAACCCATCCAATTTCCCCCGCCCCCTCCTAATCAAGACTAATGTTAGATGTATTCTACAGGATCCGTAATTTTATCGAGATGATCGTTGAAAGAAAACTAACCACCATGTTAATGTATACGTTTTTAATGAACAACTATTTATGATTGAAATACTAAGATTCAATTTCAAAGTGAAAACAATGGGTCAGATGTAAGATCACTTTCGCTCTAACTAGGCCTATCCTTTAACCACATAAATAATATAGGTAGTTTCCAATGTGTTTTTATCCAGTGTGGTAAAATCTATTGTTTTTTTGGTTGTTTCTTTTTCCTAAAATCGTATTTTACTACATTGTATTTTAAGGTTTTCTTCAAATTTTCCTTTTTTATGAGTCATAAAAAAAAACAATATCGTCACATGAATTAAAGTTCTGCAGTGCTTGTCGAATTTAAATCGTTAACTAAATTGTGCTTAGTGTATGATATTTGGAAAGACTTGTAACGCCGTCAGCAAGTGTGTGAAAGATCCCTTTGTCTTCAATAATGGTTAATTCCACCAACTCAGATGCAACACATTCCACTCTTATGAAGTAACTGATAGTTTTCAAACGTTATACATTCCCACCACAATCGCGCCTATCGTCGTTGATGAAAACTTAGGTGGTACAGAAGGAAATATTCCAGTGAAATATTTGTCTGCTGCTTAATAATCGTTGCCCAAATTAGCATCTGTACGTTACTAACATTCATACTTCTTGTATTGATTGGTCTCTTAAAGACTTATTTCAGAAACTTCTCGACTATATTAAATGTCACAATCCTAAGAAACAGAAGGGAAAACTATGCAAGGAGAAAGAAACAGTCTTTAAGTTCACAACTTGAACAAGAAGTTACTAGTTTAAAGTAATGAATAAAAATGTGTCCATTTGGTCATTATGAATAAAAAGTGTTTAAAATACACATATAGTCATAATATCAAGTGGTTTGTTTTGTTTTGTTTTAAGTTTCGCGCAAAGCTACTCGAGGGTTATCTGCGCTAGCTGTCCCTAATTTAGCCGTGTAAGACTAGAGGGAAGACAGCTAGTCATCACCACACGCCGCTGAGTCTTGGGCTACTCTTTTACCAACGAAAAGCTAGAAGGAAGACAGCTAGTCATCACCACCCACCGCTGAGTCTTGGGCTACTCTTTTACCAACGAAAAAGCTAGAGGGAAGACAGCTAGTCATCACCACCCACCGCTGAGTCTTGGGCTACTTTTTTACCAACGAATAGTGGGATTGAGCGTCACATTATAACGCCCCCCACGGCTGTAAGGGCTAGCATGTTTTGCGCGACGGGATGCGAACCCGCGACCCTCAGATTACGAGTCGCACGCCTTAACACGCTTGGCCATGCTGGGCCTCACCCTGAAAGAGAGAATATAAATATAAATAATTAAAAATATATCGAATTAACAAAAACTGAGGAATTTTGTACCAACGTTTAAATATATTCAATTAGAATTAAAAAAAAAAAAACGACGTTAGCTGGCATTTAGAATAGATATATTTTTTTATAATGTGGGCGAAGCCTGAAAACTAAAATTAGGTAACGGTCATTAAAAATCATATTTATTATTTTACCCTTCTATATCAGCCTATTATTGCAACTTATGCTTTAGTAGTGGAATGTTCTGTTCTGTTCAGAAAAATTGTTTCACTCATATGTTCATGGACGTGGAAAAGGTTATTTTGCTTTTTCTAACTTGATCTTCAAGTTACGTCCTGTTTCACCCATGTATAACCGTTACACTGTATTTTGTAAATGTTTTCTGTTGTGGTGGGTTCCTTATACGTGTTTAATTTTTATTCCAGGGGTGGAAACGAATTTAGATGTTTAGGTCATATGTATTTGCTAGTCTTCTCGAAATTTCTGATAGAGGTACGCTAAAATTTTCTGTTGTAAAAAATCAATCTTACAGTAAAAGCTGTAAATTGTAATAACATATAAGTTGTTAGTAAGTAAACTAAAACTTCTTTACCTTTGGAACAAAAATATGTTATATATAAACCTAATTGTTTTACGTAAATTGTATAATCGTAAAATAAAGTTTATTACAGTGGCACTGCATTTTGTAATATCTAATCAAAATACAATTCATCAGTAACCATTTATGAAATTCAACGTATTCATATTACAACAAAGAATAACTTAGAAAGTCGAGGTATGAAACTAGTAGCTATCGTGTCGGTCTGAGTATTGAAGAGTACAGGGTTTCAGATTGTGAGCTGTTAGTGCGTTATAAGAGAGGCTGTTTGTCGGTTCAGAAAGCCAGACGAAGCTCTCTCTCTCTCTCCTTTGTGGCGGTGAGTATTTCTGGCTGGCAACCTTTTTTTCAGTCCAGATTAGGGGTGGCTATACTTGAACTTTGGGGTTCGTTGACTTCGCTATTGAGATCTCATGCACAAAAGTTACCGTTCAATTTGAAAATTTAAATACTTAATGTAAAAAAAAATTAAAACACAGAAAAATGCGAAAATGGAACTCTTGATATCCGTAATCAACAGTTTCTAAAAAATGTTTTTCGTACTTATAACTGTTTTACAACAGGTAACTATATTTTCAATAAGATTGTTTTTTGCAGTTTTAGTGTTTGGGTATCTATCGAGCTCTCTGTGAAAGAAATCATTTTTTAGAAAAAGGCTTCCAACTATAAAACTAAGAGAACTGGTTGATTGGTTGTTGTTAAGTGCAAAGTACACAATATGCTATCTGTTTTTTTTGCCTGTAACAGGGGTCGAAAGCAGGTTTTTAGCGTCTCAAATTTACAGACTTACTGTAAGCACTACTGTTACTGTTAGCAACAAACAAGCAACACTATCTAAAGAGATGAGACCTCTCATGACAAAAGAGAGAAACAATTATTTTGATTTTTGTGTAAAGAGATATTTATGTATTGCACCCTCTAAGTTTTCTAGAACTGCACGAACGCTTTCTGGAAAACCTCTACATGTGGTGGGGTACTTTTGAATTTTTTTTTACTTAGCCTTGAACTTTATCTCTGTACTGTGGGGTTTAGCTTGTAGAACCAAGCACAGTGTTAAACTTTGAAGGAATGTTTTGATTGTAAAAGTTTTGAGGCGGCTTTATTGGCTAATAAAAAATGTTGTAATAACAGTCATCAAACAAGCTTAAAAATAATTTTATTCTTGTGTGTTATGAACCTTCTTAGAATTTTAACGTAGAATAAATCCTAATCAATACTATTTGTAACCTTTTTAGTCTTAGCATTGATCAAAATCTAATCAGTGCTATTTATGACTGTCTTTGTCTTACCATCGAAGAAAATTTAATCAGTACTATGCGTGATCGTCTTAGTATGGAACGAAATGAGATCAGTATTATTTATACACATATTTAAATGTTAGTATAAGACAACATCTAATCAATGGCGGACATCTTAACGTTTTAGTATCTGTGAAGTTTTTTTTTACAATCGTATAATGCGTTTACATACAATATCTTCGTACAATTCAATGTTTACCTTAAAACGTTGAAGTCGAAAATGGAGATGAACTTTGGTTTATGATAATTAACAACAATTATTAAGTACGTGTCACGTGAGTTTCAATAACTGTCTACTAATTATTGCTAGAAGTGTCACTTCACTTTAGGCTTTGGGGTGGGGAAGAAGAAAGGTTACCGCGTGGAGAATGAACCATCAATTTTATCCTGGGACTCTACGCCATGGCGCAATTTACGAATATGTGATAATCCGGTCTGTCTAGAAATATAGGTTTTAAAGACTCTACAAAATAATGTTTCCATAAGTTTAAAAACCCAAAGAAGGATTATCAAATATCCATTAATTTATCTTTTTATTTTCTTTTTTTGAAATAACACTGAAACAAAACCAAGGATCGTTTGGGTCAAATAATGATTTCAGCAGTGGATCTAATAAGCTTATTGTTCTCATTATCAAATCTTAAGTAATGGCTGCCACAGGCCTGATTTATTTTACAACAAAACTGAAGTCATGAACGTAGCATACCGTCGGTCTAAAGTTCTGCTTATTCTCTTAAGTCGTGGCTTTCAGAGATGTAATTAACTGTTATCCGTATTGATAGATATTACGAACTTCTCTTGCCGTTGACCTAACGAACTGGTTTTCCTTGTCCGTAAACTGTACAGCTCTTATGTAACCTTTACCTATGAGCTTAAAAATAATGGAAAAATTTTGTTAAACACAGAATAATATTTTTCCAGAAGAAGTATTGTTAGTTTCTCTTTTTGACAGGAAAAGTTTTCTTTTCACAAAATTTAATTACTGTTAATGTGTTTATCGCGCAGTTTTTGTTGTATTTTCCCCCAAGGAAACCCGACACTTCGCAACAACGTTAACCCAACTTGTGGGTCTCATATGTGACAATTCATCTAACAGGCCCTATTAAGTCTTGTAGACGTGCATTTGGTTCCCAAGCAGAGGATTTGTACGTGTTGTATGACGATTCACACATGTGCCGTGTGCAAAGTATATGGAAATTTGCCTCTTTCGTCAAAGACACACATTAAAACACTTGATTGTGTACGAAAGCAATCTTGTCAAAGTTTTCTTCATCAAGAATACAAAGAGTTCTGTTCATTTCAGTTTCAACAGGTGAGGAACGTTTTTTCATGTTCTTTAAATCGGCTTTTCTATGCGAGTACTTAGCAAAAAAAATAATCCCCTGACATCGGTTGTCTTTTTTTTTTTTAGTACAATTCTTTGTAATCTGCTTTATTTACCAATAGCGTTTAAGTGAATAGTTCTTTAAGAGACACTTCTCCGGAATATCTGTGTATTTCATATGAAATTTAAATTAATAATAGTAACTTTATATATTTATATTTACATGTAATACTTTCGAATGGGTTTTTTTTTCGCAGTCAACTTACGTTATCGGTTACAACTTATACAACAGAAATAAGTGCCAGTTTGTCACTGAAGTAATAAATGTTTATCGCTGAAAATTGTTTCAAAAAATATCATGAAGGTTTTCTTATGCAGTTTTTCTTCCTGAAAGAAAAACAAATTTTATTCGTGTACTTTACTATCATCGAATCCCCGTCACACCAAGCATGCTCGCCCTTTAAGCCGTTGGGTCGTTATAATATGACGGTCAATCCCATTATTCGTTGGTAAAATAGTAGCTCAAGAGTTGGCGGTGGATGGTGATAACTAGCTGCCTTCCCTCTAGTCTTACACTGCTAAATTAGGGACGGCTATCACAGATAGCCCTCGTTTAGCTTTGCGCGAAATTCAAACCAAACCAAATTCATCATTTATGCTATCATTTAGTTGTTGGTTGTGTGTTCCGTATCTAGTTCCTATTGTTTAACTGTGTTGGAAATATTTTTAATGAACTAAATGCTAGGCATCAGTAAACATGGATAAGCAATTTAGTTTTCTTATCTGTCTTCATCCAAGACTAGGGCAGGAACGTTTGTACAATCAAACATCCTGTATTCACCACCTACAAGAGTAATCCAACTTGTACTTTCTTCTTGTGTTGTATATATATTTTTTATTTTGAGTTTTGCACCTTATAACCTCCAGAAGACCATAGATATTGCTGACTCATCTGTCTGTATAGGTTAAAGTATATCATCTCTTGTCCTTCATCCCCAATTCCTCTGGTTCCATGCTGATAGCCTTGGCCTTGATGAGCAAAGCACGAGTGATATCTTTCAAAACAGGTTAATTCTGAAAGTCCGATCTTTTATTGTCCTGTTTTCAAGGTTCTTGCAAGTCAGCAAAGCCATATCAAAGAACTGGATTTTGAAAACCTCTATATTTATACGCCTTATCACGGCTATATCCCCTGCTTTCACTGATACTCTTGGTAAAGGTTTTGTTTTGATGATGGAAGATGCTCAGTTCGTCAAGACGTCTAATTTCATCACCAACATTGTCTACAACATACTGAATAAACTCTCTTGCCGCGTATTCATGCATGGACTTCTGTACCTTGAGTGATTATAGCACTTCTTTCAAACCTCTTCACACAAAACTTACGAGAATAAAGTAAGTCAATAAGAAACCTAGGCCAGGTTACAGTAGAGCCAAAAGAACTCTAGATTTTTTAACCTGCACGATAGCAGGTTTCAACTGAGGACATTTTGACTCTTATGACTACGTATCATTTTAAATGTTATTGCCTTAATTCCATTTTTTTTTCAGATCCCCCAACTATTGTAAGCTTCTCAGTACCAATAACCTTTCTTTAATTAGTAATAAACGTTATACAGAATTGATTTGGGTTGCTTTGGAATGTGGACCAAAATGGTCCTGTATACAGAACGGTATGACTCCTGTTCAGAATTCTGCAGGTGCCCCTGCATCTTTTTGATTAGATCAACCTTAATTGTTTGCTTCTCATAATTTTTCATCCAAATATTTTGTCACTTTGAGGAAAGCTTGAATTTTTGTTTAGCCCTCAAGTGGACTTAGATCATTTTTAGCTTTATCTTTAATAGAGTTGTATAGTTGTAGAATTTACTACTGTCTTGAAGTTTATACAAAATGAATGGTGACACACTGTATTTGCTGCGTTCAAATCCTGGCACATTCAAACTTATCTTTTACTTACTACATATCTTTATGCACAGTTGGGCAGCACTGTCTTGGAAGTTTTTTTATTCTAACCGAGATAACATCAAATTCCCTTTTCCTTACCTTCATACTTTTGAACTCTGATTACAGAAAAATGCTCTTCAAGTTGAACCGTGGCTTTTCAGAGCACAGGAGTACAATAGCTAAATGACATCTCCTGATCAGTGACGTACAATATGGATTACAAAAGACATACCCTCATTTACTTGCCTAACTTATCTCATTGATTCTTTTCTCATATAGAATCCCTACAGGTTGTACGTCACTCAGTAACTGATCTCAGGTAGTACGTTTGTCAATGATGATAGCTGAGACTCACAATAATAAACAGAAACAAATTATTAATTTTCAGATAATAACAGTTTAGTTTGTAACATAAAGACATTTGATTATGTAAACAAGTAAGTTTGAGATTATAGGTAGAGTTCTGAGAGTCTTGTCTCTTATGAAAGAACATTTTCAGTGTATCCATATATATTTTTTTTTACATGCGTCTCAACTGTATCAGTATTATCTTGGTCTTTAAAATGAAAATAGAAATAATGAATATAGGTTTTTCACTTATTTCTACCACATACATTTTCCTACACTTCTCGTATGTTGCTCTAGGAATCTATTCAAAACATATACTACCGGGGACAAGTGCTGCAATTTGTTTGAAATTTGGCCCCAAAATTCATGGATTGCTCATAATCGAAGCAACGATCTCATACAGCTAAGTATACTTCAAAAAGTAAATAATTACTTTACTAAACTCTGCTATACGCATTTGTGTAGGAAACAACAATATGCTAATATAGTAGTAAATTAAGAAAAATAGATTTGGAAACACTAATATTTATTGTAAAAAAGATACCAAATGTTTCGACAGTACCTCAGTCTGTCTTCTTAAGATATTATATAAATTAAGCATACAAAGTTTCTATGCAAATGTCACGTGAGAATACAAGGTTTACAGATGAATGTTTTCACGCGAAAGTGTTGAAGTTTTACAAGTTAGGGTTATAATGTGATAGAGCTTATTAAGTGTAGGAAAGATTACTAGAATGATAAACTTAGCTAACGTTTACTAGCGTTACGTTATGTTTAGAAAAAGACCTGGATATCGCGAAACTCATAACCCTAACATTTACACAAGATTTGAAGGAGTTGTTTCTTAAGTAAAACTATTACTTAAGGTGGGTGCAGGCATACCCAACGCATACATTGTAGGATAACAGTAAGAAGAGTGTTACTTTAAATAATTTACAAATTTGCAGACTCGCAGATTTCGTCAACGTGATTAAGTGTAGATATAAGCGATCAGTGTGATATAATAAGTATCGATAGATGTTTATGGTGTGATGTGTGCTTTTTTTTAGCACGCGTAATTGTTAAAATAGATGTGATAAACAGGCATACCATGAGCTTTCTTATTTCAACGTAATTTGTTGTTGTTGTTTGTTATAAACGTACGCAGTTTCCGAATAACGTGTGGTCAGGAACGTTGTTAAGTATATTTTGTCCTTACTACCTTCTTTCTTTTATTATTCTATTGAGATAACTATTCTGGCCATGGATGAGTACTAAAACTTCAATTAAAATAAAGTATGGAATAACGTTTCGACCTTTTTAGGTCATCTTCAGGTTAACCATACCATCCATCTTGAGAATGTAATGATACATGTTGTGCAAGAATACAGATACCCAATGTCGCCCAATGGTAAGCCAGAAGATGTCTTTGGGTTACAGCTTCTCACATGTGTTTGAATTATAATGGCCAATCATGTCATAGTACGAGGCCCTGTAGGTAGATTTGATATTTTCTGTTAAATGAGAAATTTTAAATTTAAGCATTCATAAGGAAAAAAAAAATCCACGTTTCGGATCCGAGATTAATTCATTAGTAGAGATATATATGGAGTGAGGAGGGCCCGACTAATCAGTTCGTTAATTCAGTGAAAAGTGAACACTCAGTATCTAGAAGTAAGCGCGCGCACACACACACACACATGCGCACTGTGTTTGTGCCTTTGAGTTAAAGATTTTTTTCATTTACTATATCATATCCAGTCTATTTCTTTGTTCAAATTCAGTTTTAGCCAAATCATCAGTTCACACTATATCCTGACGAATCTCCCGCTATAAATCAGAACTACCTAGTATTCGTTGAGAAAATTAGTTTAACCATGTAGGTTAATTTTATTAATTAACATGAAACTGAAAAACTCAAACACACCCACACTACTCTTAAGCTAGTATATATGCAATTTATAGAGAGTATGTTCCAGAAAATAAAAACTTGTAGATCATTGTTCCCCTCCTCCCTTTGGGCTGAGTGTTAAGCCTAAAGGCCTTTAACGCTAAAAAAAAATCGGGATTCTATACCCACAATGGGCACACAGAAGATGCCCCATTGTACGTCTTTGTGCTTGAACACAAAATACAATTCATTTTTTTAAAATAAATTTAAATTCCAATATAATATATAATTTACTTTGTTGAATTGAAAAATTAAATAGATTCTTACTTATAAAATAAATAAGTAAAATGTTAAACATTACTGCATAAGTCAATGTTCTATTGCCCTTCATTATTTAACTTTTGCTGATTCTAGAGATCAGTGCCACTGTCACCATTGCGATGTAGTTAACAACACGTATTGGAGATGTACTCGTGTGGCATCGTTTTGATGAACTTAAATACATGTATTGGTTGTAAGAGATGTACTCGTGTGACATTGTTTTCATGAACTTAATTACATGTTTTCGTTGTAAGAGATGTACTCGTGGGACATCGTTTTGACGAACTTAATTACAAGTGTTGGTTGTAAGAGATGTACTCGTGTGACATTGTTTTGATGAACTTAATTACATGTGTTGGTTGTAAGAGATGTACTCGTGGGACATCGTTTTGACGAACTTAATTACATGTTTTCGTTGTAAGAGATGTACTCGTGGGACATCGTTTTGACGAACTTAATTACAAGTGTTGGTTGTAAGAGATGTACTCGTGTGACATTGTTTTGATGAACTTAATTACATGTGTTGGTTGTAAGAGATGTACTCGTGTGACATCGTTTTGATGAACTTAATTACATGTTTTCGTTGTAAGAGATGTAGTCGTGGGACATCGTTTTGATGAACTTTAATTACATGTGTTGGTTGTAAGAGATGTACTCGTGTGACATCGTATTGATGAACTTAATTACATATGTTGGTTACTGTAGATGAACGCTGATGACATTGTTTTGATGCACTTGATCACATCTTTGTTTTCACAACTGAAACACTAGGTAATGCTTATAAGGGAAACTTCACTTTTGGTTTATCCGTCTTACATCACAAAGATAATCCCATTGAGCCAGATCATTAACAAATAATATGAATTTTAATTTTATGTTTTTTTAAGATTCAGTTAAACAAAAATACAAACAATAAAATATACTTTCTTAGCATAATTGATCATTTTGAAGTCCTTTCTTATTAAGTTTTACATGTGGTTTTAGAACGAAACCAAATATAGTTTGGCAGCATTGCTTCTAATCCCGGAATTATTTCACACAACACATATAATATTTATTTTTAAATATTAAATATTTTCTTCTTCCTCTTTAACGCCTTACTTTTCAATACTTCACAGCAGGAACAAATTCATGGTTTTGGAAATTGAAAAAAAATATGAAAGCAGTGATTTAAACGAGGTAACTGAGAGCTCTAACACTACTCTTCATTCCGAATATTTGTGTAGACTTAAGTATCTGCTTGAATATGAAACTTAATCCAACAAATACTTAACAGTCACAGTGTCGTATAGATTTATATTCAAATTTGACTTGCGATGTAAAACGTTTTCACTAATTACTTCTGTTCAGTGGATATAATTCGTATTTTGAATTTATGTATTGTTTCAATATGTTCTGAAGCAATTATTTATTGTATTGATATATATATAAATACTCTGCTTTTGTATAAGAACAATATGTCTTAAACATAGTTGGAGCCTGCTATTTTTATGTTATAACAGTATGTGTTGTTTTCGTTTCGCTTTTGTGTATATATACATATATATATGTCCCCCAGTTGAACAGAGGTAAGCTTTCTGATTTACAACGCTAAAATCAGCGGTTCGATTCCCCTCTTTGGACACAGCAGGTATATAGCTCGATATGGCTTTACTGTACTTTACACACACACGCTTATATCAAGGCACATTTGCAATTCCTTATCTTCACGTGGTTTTGCATTCTACAAATAGGAAAATTGCTAAATTTTAATACCAGATTCTTTAACTGCCAGAATGAGATGTTAATAGCACGAGCCATAAAGTAAACTAATACATACATTTTCTTGTGAGCGCTATTTTCAGCGTTCTTTAGGCTCTGGTTACGTTAGAAGCAGGTGTATCTAGAGGTCTGCTGCCAGATGCTGCCCACGCCTTGGGTTTTCTGGCCGAGCATTCCTGGTTTGCCTGGCTGATTCTTCCTCATACTGGCTGACTCACGTGCTTGCTAATTTTATCAACTAAAACTTTCTTATTCCTATTTAGGATAGGGAAATTCACGGTTCGTTCGCACAGAAAAACGGTTCTAGAACTGTGTCTAGCTTGGAGAAAAGCATTTTTAAAATAAGGTTCACAAAACAAAAACTCAACAAAAGTAATGTCCTTTGCAACATATGATCCCGTAACGGTTACGCTCAAAAATAGTAAAAAAAACAAAAACTTCAATTACCTATTGACTGTAGACTACAAAAATATCTTAAAGTTTCCCATGTAAAAGAAATATTACAACAAACAGTGCTTTTAAAGTTACTATTCTGAGTACAAAAAAGAAGAGTTTATTTCGTCTCTAGCTGATATAATCTTCCCCTAGTGGTTAGAAAATAGGTTTCTTTGCTGAATTTCGCACCAATCTGCTCGAAAGATATCTGCGTTAGTCGTTCCTAACTTTAATGTCATATATTAAACAAAACGAAGCCAACAACTGTCAGTTTTTTTTAACAACGAACAGTACGATTGAGTGTCATATTGCGATGCTTCCACTGCTGAAATGTCAAGCAAGCATGTTCGAGGGTGATTTTCGATTCCGCGATCCGTACATTGCGAGTCATGTCAAACCTCAGGTTATAATAACTCTATCATTACGAAAGATAGGGACTAA